>NC_091743.1:78113478-78822228 GCF_043380555.1 Nothobranchius furzeri
ACTCCGAGCTTCAACCTGATACCAAACATCTTGTGAAGTTCTCCGTGGTGGTTGGGGGAGATTCTGGTTAAAACATGAAGGAAAAGATCCGTAGACTCACAATCTGGGAAACATTATTATTAAATCCTATTATCAGGAAATGGTTGCATTTCTGCTGACGGAGACAAGAGAGACGTGTTGCAGTGACACAAAGCAGAGATTGAATCCCTTAATGAGGTCAAAGGTCAGCTAACAGAGAGAGCATGTGGGAGGAGCCAGAACCAGAGCACTGGCTTTCATTTTATTCACTGTTCAGTTACACAACTGGGACACGACAGGAGTCTGGAAATCACTCGGACCTGCAGGAGGGCAGGAGAGGGACTCATCCGTGGTGGAATCAAGTCACAACAAACGTACGTCCTGTCGTTCCACGCTGACATTGGTGCAACACCTGGCAGCCACCTGAAGGGGGCCACCTGATTGGCCCGTGCCTCGGTGACGGAGGCCGGGGGTCAGACTCAGTGGGTGGGGGTGATGCTGAGCGTCAACACACACACGTCACCACCCATGTGTGTGTCAGTAAAGTTCAGAGCTTAGCGCATCACAAAGGAAAGACCCAGAGACCCGATTCCATGACCGGAACCAGGAGCAGTCGGCCGCTGCTCCGTCACAGCTTGATTGGTTAACGTCACAAAGCAATTAAAAAATGTTTGAGGAAAGAAATCCAAAAGCAGTTCTTCATGATGTGCATCTGAATGTGTCCCAGAAGGCTTTGGGTCGCTGGCCAGAGCTTCAGCTTCTGACTGCACATGTTTGTGTTTAGGGCCACTCACGGCAGCTTCATGCACCTCCTCACTCCCAGACACCTGGTGGGTACATGAGGGCACGAGGAACCCAAAGATGACTGTAGCTGGATGTTTGGCGTCACTCACTTTGCACATTGATTAAAATAAACACTCATTATTTATCCTCCTGAAGGGATTGTTTGTTTACTTTAAACAGTGCTGCACGTGCATAAAAGATCAGCTACGTGTAAGATCACTGTAACACTGATACGTTTCATGCTGCTCTGTTGCAACATCACAGGGATAGAGAAGAAACAGACCCTCCACCAGAGGGCAGCAGACACATAAAGGACAGAATATGGCAGGTTTGTGATGAAGGTACCAATCCTGATGCTACATCCGAATGCACGGGGTTTGATGGCGGTCAACGGGTGGTTAAAGGTCTTTTAATGTTGTTATTATTGGTGTCATTGTTGTCCTTTATTTCGTCAGCTGACCCGCGGTCCTCGTTCTTTCAGAATAAAACATTTAATTTCCCGTGAATTCTGAACCTCAGCAGGTTTTATGTGAGTTTCCAGGCTGCTCCTCGGCATGACGGACACGGCCTTTTGACCTGTGTGCAAACCTCAGCGCCCTGCTAAAAACAAAGAACAGAAAAAAATAAACTGTGGGATGCATTGCGCTGCTGCCCACACTCCAGATGCATCCCAGTAGACATGAAATTATAGATGAGACCTTCTTCCTTTGAAATTAGATGGAGTTCAGGAGCGTTGCTGTGACTCAGACGGTTATGGTCCATATCACAGACGTCAGCTGTCTGAGCTCCACCTCGGTTTTAACCAGTTAGCTGGAATTTGGACCTTTTTTTAGCTTGAATTCAATGTTTTTATAGCTTTTTTGGTTTTATTGAGCAGACAAGTTGCTCTACATAGCTCTAATGACCACAGCTGTCTGTGACCTTCAGCCACATTGGGTTTGATATCAAATTCTGTCTATAACCATCACAAACATGTCTTTTCTATTAATAATTCTCACCAAAATATTCATATTAACTTGAAAATTTCCATTTTTGTATGCATAAATTGTGGTCAACTCTCTATATTCATGCGCCATCTTGAAATTCAGTATCTGTTTAGGGACACACAAGATATCGTACTCCGTGTTTCACGTTTGCCTTTGACATGAAAGTCCTCCTCCCGATGAACGCTGTGCAGGGGTGGCACCGCTTCTATCCGAGGCAGCCTTGCTGGTTTGGGGAGATCCTGCTGTTTGCCCTGCTCTGACTACATGTGAGCGCTGGGTTGGAATCTGGATGCTGTTCATAAGTGTGACAGTGCGTGCACGGCCGTGGGGGAGAGGGAGACGGGAGGGGCAGCAGAGCAGCACAGCTGATCCGCTCTATGTGTGTTTACGGCACATGGACAGAAGGGTCTGATCCTTGAGAGATGCTGACTGCATCAGCAGCAACAGGAAATACAACGTGCAGAAGGTGGAAAGCTGGTGTTTGATGCATATGGGTTACTGTTGCTGCAATACCAACTCTGACCTGTGTGGCGCTAAGGAATCAGATGTGTTTACAGACTTTCATGCATGTTTAAACGCATTTCTTTACTTTAAAATCTTCTCAACGCTTTCATTTGCACACCAAGTAACAAACAATGGCAAATTTAATTGTTTTTATATTTTTACTAAACTGGGGTCAACAGGGGCTATGAAATGACATCAATAAATAATCACTTTAATATCAAGATAATAACATTTTAAACTAATGAATATGTGTTTTTATTTGACATGAACTGATAAGTAGCTTCATTTGGAACGTTTCCTTTGTGAAGAGTCTTGAGACGGCTCTTGTTGTCATTTGACACTAGATAAATAAACTGAACCTCAGTCGAATTTGAAAGAGATGTGACTTTTGTCTCCTCTCCACATCAAGAGGAGCCAGTTGAGGTGGCTCGGGTACCTAGTTAGGACACCTCCCTGGTGAGGTTTTCCGGGCACGTGCAACCAGGAGGAGACCTAATGGGAAGACCCAGGAAACATTGGAGGGACTATTACCTCAGCCTTGGGAGTCCCCATATGGTGTGGTATGGGGGCCAAAATTAAGACTACTGCCCAGCAGCAGGAGGCTATATGAATTCTGAAGCAAACTACTGATCTGATTAATGATAAGCTGGCGCCGGTAACTGAGAGGCTGGTGCTGCTTACTGAGAAATAGCCCTTTTATCAGTGTTACTACTACTCTCCGAGACATGCTAATGGCTAGCCTCTCTGAAGCTAACGCCAGCCTATCCATGCTAAAGGTCCGTCGAGGGGTAGGAAATCCAGCTAGTGGCCAGCCTAGACACGCTAATGGTTAGCCTCTCCGATGCCAACGCCAGCCTATCCATGCTAATGGTCCGTCAAGGGGGTAGGAAATCCGGCTAGTGGCCAGCCTAGGCACGCTAATGGTTAGCCTCTCCAATGGTAATACCAGCCCGTCCAGGCTAACGCTAGCCTATCCATGCTGATAGACAGCAGAGGGAGTGTGTGAACCAGTCAATGACCAGCCGAGGGCTGCTAGTCCCTAGCGTATCTAGTAGTAACACTGGTAAAGGTGCTATTTCTCAGTAAGCAGCGCCAGCCTCTCAGTTACCGGCACCAGTTTATCATTAATCAAACTGGTGGTTTTCTTTGGAATTTATATAGCCTCCTGCTGCTGGGCAGTAGTCTTAATTTTGGCCCCCATACCGCGTCATATCCCCGGAGGAACTGGCGCACACGGGTAGAGGGAAGTCTGGGCCTCCCTGCTTAGGCTGCTGCCGCCACCACCCGACTCAGATTAAGCGGAGGATAACTTTTATCCTAAGTTATAATATTCCTGGGGTTGATAGAAAACATGTTCTCTGCACTAAATCCTCTCAGATAAAGTTTCATCATGATGGGTCCCATTGAAGCAGCAGCTTTTATTGTGTTAGGGTAAAGTTGGTGTGCAGCTCTGACCCTGTGGCTAACGGGTTAAGTCCTGATCCAACAGAATCCATAACCCACAGATTAATTTCACATTTCTAAAAGGTCTTGATCCAATCCAGTTCATGGGCTGCGACCAGAAATGGTTCTGACCTAAAACTGTGGTTGGATTGGATCCCATCTCCAGACAGGAATCTGTTTCCAGATGAAACATCTTCTAGTTGTTAAACTTCTCCAAATGAGTCCCAGAACATTTGCAGTCATCCTGAAGGAACACTTAGAGTTTGTTTCAGCCCAGACCAGAACCAAACATTTAGTCCAGATGGTTCCAGGACAAATCTTTGTTTGTTTTAGGAATGCCATGTAGAAGTGTTTAAAGGTCATTTTCCTGGAACTTGTCTAGGAGCCTCCTTCTGTCCCAGCAGAAGGAGGAAGACGTTTCATGTTATTGTTTTATGAACGGACTTGTTCGGGTGAAGAGGACCATTGTCGTCCGCCTCACAGAACAGTAAGAATAACAGATTTGATGCTGTTCTAGACCGTTGCAGTGCTCTACAGAGATGTGATTATCCATTCACTCACTCATGAACTACACCTTATTTATTTATTTATTTATTTATTTATTTATTTATTTATTTACCTTCTTACTTTATTTATTTATTTATTTATTTATTTATTTATTTTCTCTGTGTCCCGTCCGGCTGTGAACCGATGCCTTAAACTTCAGCTGACACGGAGACCGGATGCTTGTGGCACATCCAGGAATGTACAGTATTTCTTATTTCACATCTTTCCTGGAAAGCTCTGCTTGGAGTATTTCTCCAAAAATCTAAAGTAAAATGATGAAATCTTTCTTCTGGATGTAGTATGGAAAAGTGATAGGTATGTCATAATTTTCATGGCTAAGTGTCTCACTTCCTCTTCGTTCCATTGTTTTCGTCCCACCCCAGAGCGTGGATATCCATCTTGGTTGTCATGGTTATCCGTGACATGCCATCAATAAGCAGACTTATAAGTATTCACAACATTCCAAACGTAGGTTTTTACAGTCTTTTTACGGTAGCAGGTAGGAGGTGAGCTCTTTTCTAGGACAGGTGTGGTTTATAACTGCTGCAGCCGTGAAGAGGCGGACACAGGAATGGATTTTCTTTGATTTCCCAACCTTTTCCCATTGTGAATAACTCCTCTTGTCCCAATCCCAATGAACTAGGAAAAGTATCCCAATCCCATAAAGTGATTCCCAGTCCCTCCCAGCAGGGGTTATTTAGGTCTGGCAACTCTAAACAAAACAAACAAAGAGGAAGATCACAATGACGTAAGGTGTTTCCAGCCCCTCACTGACCCATCCCAGAAGACGGTACATCTTCAGACACCCTGAATAAAAGGAATTTACAACTCATAGGTGGAAATAATCAAATGTGTTGAATGAACAAGATGTTTGAATCCTAAAATGTTTGAATAATCCGTGTTTTTAATCAGATGAAATCACCCGCAAGCTTTGCAGAGAGGCTCTGACCTCAAGGTCAAAGAGAGAGAGGATGCTTGTGCACCCGACTGGCCGTGTCAGGGAACGGTGAAGACCGACTAGGTCAGGAAGTGATTCCTGTTTATAAACTTCATCCAAAGGCTTCAAATGAAGTTGCCTTCATTTGGATCCTTTGGATTACCATGACCTGGATGACTGAGAACCTTCACCAGCAAATCAACTTCATTGATTATACAAATCAGAATTTGGCACATTTAAAGGGCATTACCAAAACACCTCAGAAATCATGCCTTCACTCAGATATTCTTAGTGTGTTGCTGCAAAGTTCAGTTTTACTTCTAAGTAGCGCTGTCACAGTTGCTAGGCGGCAAAACATTAGCTGGTTTTCGAACGCGCAACTCAGCCTGAAGCAGCTCAGTACTCAGGCTCACCGGGTCTCAACGACGCAGGGACTGCAAGTTTGGAAAAGGCAGTGGGTGCTGTTGAGTTAGAGGTGAGGATCCACAGGCTGGTGAGGAAGTTTGAAGGTTTTAAAGCAGAGCACACTGGCATTGAAACAATGAACCGACACACAGGACTTAGAGGGTTTAAAAACACAAGGAGCTGGGAATTTGAGTGACTGGGATAACGAGAGGCAGGTGGGAGCTATTAACACAGAAACTGGGGAGACGGGACTTAACCATACTCTTGGAAAAGGTGGTCGGTCTGAGCTGCACTGATCCAAGTCACTCTGACTAGTACTCGTGGAAAACTACCTTTTATGTGATGTACGGTGGAAACAAGTCAAAAGGCTAGACGTTCAAAATGTGGGTCTTAGCACTCGAGGAAGGACCCAACCTGTGCCTGGAAGAACAAGTCCTTCCTCTGAAGTTGAACACAGCTCTTTTAATCAAGTAGGTGAGTTTAGAAAGCCTCTAACCCTAACCCTGCTTCCTTACTACAGAAAAAGTTACTAACACAAAGTAATTATCCCACCTGTGACTCTGCTGACACACGGCTCAGGTGTGTGGATCACATCCTGCCTCCACTTTTTACCATAAAGGGACAATGCACACTATGTTATGAAAACTGCATATAAATCAGCTGGAAGATTTGTGGAACTTCACAGGTAACAGGGAGGTCTAGGAAACACGGGAGTTCTTGTGGGTGAGGTAGAGGTACGGAAAGATGTTTGGTTGCCTTCCGACAGCACAGTGGTGTTGTGGTGGTGAAGGCCTGAGTGTAGCAGACAGCGAGGTCATCATCAAGCATTTTGCACAAGAGTCGCAGCCGTGTTTTTACATCCACTCAGTAATCTCACTGATTATTACACAACTTATCAAAGTTAATGCACCAAACACTAATAACTACTTTTACCTTCATATTTTCACCAGAGGAACCGTAGTGTAACTGGACTACATGTTAGGTCCTTCACAGCTTTCCCAATCAGCTGAAAGGTCATTTGTTTTCCATCGGAGAGGAAGCAGGAAGACCAGCTAGAACGGACCTTTCCGGACTTGGTTTCCTGATGGGGATACCCCCCAGCTGACCTTCTAGGTATTTAGGTGATAAAGGAAACAACTGTTGCACCTGATTTCCATCATGAGGTCTGATCCAGGTGTGCACCAACCCCTGGACACGGGAATGTTTCCTCATCTTCACACAGACGGAGGTTCAGCCTTTAATCTGAAGGAAACAAATTATCGTCTGGAATGCCTCGATGGAGCCAAACGTTGTGAGTGTGCGTGCGTGCATGCGTGTGTGTGTGTGTGCATGCGTGTGTGCCTGTGTGTGCGCACGTGTGTGTGTATGTGTGTGTGTGCATACGTGTGTGTGTATGTGTGTGTGTGTGTGTGCGTACGTGTGTGTGTGTGTGCATATGTTCTGACTCCCGCTTTAGGCTGAAGCTTCGGGTCTAATTACCTGTAACGGTTTTCCGTCTGGAGTTTCCGGACTGGGCCGAGGTTTACGGCCCACTGGCTGATGAGCAGAACCACCGCAGCAGGAAGCTGAAAGCACTAAAGGTGTCGCCATGAGAACGCTGTAGGAAGAAGAAGTTATTTCCTCTGTGCTGGACAAATATACAGTGAGGAACAGGAGGACTCAGACGGCAGCTCATGTTTTGGTTCTTCAGGCTCCGCTTCACTCACTCAGCTGGATAAAACATGGAAGCCCCTCATCTCAGCTGGAACTTGTTTTTTTTTCTCCAACGTTGGAATTCTGTGGGTGAAAACCAGACAAAGAGTGTCGAAAGTTCAAGGTTGCAAGAGAAAATATTAATAACTCCCACAGAGATGTCAGATTGGGTCCTGATTGATGTTCACAATGAAGACGTTTTATTTACCAGTTTATCAACTGAAAGGTCTGACTTGATTTCTCCAGCTGGCATCAATGTCTTCCTGCAATGTGAGGCCCCTGCCACCAGGAGCTCCTGCATCCTCAGCCCCATGCCACAGGGCCCAGGTCTGGCTGCAGAGAAGTTCCTCTTGGACGTCCTGTCTGCTTGGATGGTTTTGAATCATCCTTCTTGCTCTATAGTACTGAGCAAAAGTTTTAAGCAGCCAAGAAAGGTTCATGGCCCTAGATCTGATCTCTGACTCCAGCCTTCTGCCCGCTCGTTATTGGATGATTCGGCTCTTTACCTCCCTGGTTTTGACCCAAGCCAAGCCATATTGGATCATCTGTTAGGAGAAAAATCCATGAAAACGTTGTTTGAGTTCCTGCAGGAGTAAGCTTTTAGTTAAACAGTGTGCAGTTGTCAGTTTGGGTCCTCACATCCAGTGATTACATGTTTCTAACATCTGGGAGATCTAACCACAGATCTTCTGTGAATGTTGGCTTCCTCACATCCGTCTGTCTCTTCATCTGATCCCAGACATGCTCCATGATGGTGGATCAGGCTCTGTGGCGGCCAGACCAGCACTTCCAGGACTTCTTGTTCTTCTTTATGCTGAAGATGGTTCTGTAGAAGTCAAGGTTATTAGGTTCTAGTCTTGTTAGATCTCAGTGCTGCCTTTGACCCAGTTAATCACAATGTTCTTTTAGAAAGGCTTGTTTAAATCCTACCCGTCTGATAGATTTCATTTTTTAAATGTGCATGACAAATCTTCATATTCCAGGGTTACTTGTGGAGTACCACAGGGTTCAGTGCTTGGACTGTCATGATCAGAACTTCAGAAGACCCGTGAAGACGCCAAACACAGTAAAAGTAGATAAAAAGTCTTTTATTTTCTGAGGAGTTACCAGAGGTGGGCGAGGCTGGAGACAGAGTCGGAGACAGGCGAAGGTCGTGGTGGCAGGTAGAATTCAAGACAGGGGTCAGGAGCAAAAACGAGGTCCGGAGGCTGAGATCAGGCAGGGTGAATGGCTGGAAGATTTACTTGCGTGGGCTTTCAATAATCTGGCAGGGAACTGGCGGCTGACTGGTGAATATATAGCAGGGGGAGCAGGTGTGAGTGATGAGCTGAGGAGTCAGGAGCAGGTGAAGTGGATGAAGCTGATGACAGGAACAGGTGAGATGAATGGAGTTGATGAGGTGCAGACTGAAGCTGCTAGGGAAAACAGGGCGTGGCTGGAGCTAAATGAGAGGAACCAGTTGTGCTGCATAAAGACTGAATGAGGAGGCAGAGGAGGGTGAAGGATTGGAAGTCATGACATGGACCAATTCTTTTTACTATATATATGCTCCCAATTGGTAAAATCATTAGACTGCATGGGATAAACTTCCAGTGTTATGCTGACGATACTCGGTTATGTCTATCCATTAACCCTGATGAACCTAATCAAAGTTCTTATTTTTGGACCCGAAATTCAGAAAAGGAAACTGCTTAGTCTCTCACCTGACCTGAACGGCATTAAATTAGTCTCCGAGAACAAAGTAAGGAACCTTGGTGTTATCTTTGACAAGGACATGTCATTCAAATCCCACGTTAAACAGGTTTGTAGTGTTTAATTTTTCCACCTTGGGACAGCAGAAGCTCAGGAGGTAGAATGGGTTGTCCAGCAATCAGAAGGTTACAGGTTCAATCCTGGCTCCAACCAGAGAATGCTGCCGTTGTGTCCTTGGGCAAGACAATTAACTCGCTTTGCCTGGTGGTGGTGGTCGGAGGGACTGGTGGCACCAGTGCTTGGCAGCCTCTCCTCTGTCAGTGTGCAGTGTAAATGGGTGAATGACTGATTGTGTTGTGAAGCACCTTGGAGGGTTGTAGAACCCTAAGAAGGCGCTATGCTAATACAGGCCAATATTGCTAAGATTAGATGCATCCTTTCCAAGAGTGAAGCTGAAAAACTAGTTCATGCATTTATTACATCAAGACTGGATTACTGTAATTCATTACTCTCAGGAAGTCCACAGAATGTAGTTAAAAGTCTTCAGCTTGTCCAAAATGCTGCAGCTAGAGTTCTGATGAGAATTAAAAAGATAGATCATATCTCTCCTGCCTTAGCTTCCCTACATTGGCTGCCTGTTAAATTCAGAATAGCTTTTAAGTTCCTCTTTCTCAAATATAAAGCTCTTAATAATAAAGCTCCATCATACATCAGTGACCTAATTCCATACATTCCTAACCGAGCACTTCGCTCTCAGACTGCAGGTTTACTGGTGGTTCCCAGAATATCTAAAATTAGGATGGGAGGCAGATCTTTGAGTTATCAGGCTCCTCTCTTGTGGAACCAGCTCCCAGCTTTAGTCCGTGAGGCAGACACCTTGTCTACTTTTAAGACTAGGCTTAAAACATTTTTATTTGATAGGGCCTATGGTTAAAATCTGATGTTAGCCCAGACCTGGACAAGTGGGGGAGTAGAGGGAGGTGGAATGTACAGTCGGTAAAGTTGACTCTCCCTTGCCCTGCCTCCAACATGCCTCCATCTAAAAGGCTAGGTTATCCAGAGTTATCTCTGTTTTCTCTTACAAAATAGAATATTTACTAACAAATCACAATGTAGCCATAATAACCATGATAGTAACACTAATTGTATATATGTTGTGTGTGTGTGTGTGTGTGTGTGTGTGTGTGTGTGTGTGTGTGTGTGTGTGTGTGTGTGTGTGTGTGTGTGTGTGTGTGTGTGTGTGTGTTTGGTTCACAGATAGGAGTTTGGATCCCAGTCAGATGAACATTCTTTATTGAGGACTAATCTAACAGCGTTCCCACATTCGGAGTGGGTCAGATAAACACTTTATCATCGGTCGTATTTATACATCACAGATTCTTCTCGTGCTTTAAAAAAGTCCTGGAGAAGACAAACGTCTCCATCAGATAAGTACTTCTGAACATAACTCACTTCACATTCCAATAGTGTCTTCCAGGGTTTGGCACCAATCAGCACACAGATAAACATCTAAGCAGAACTATAAAGATGTTTCTTTAGTCTGTTTTTATTTTCTGGCTTCCCTCAGGCCCATCAACCATCTGAGTGGGCGTTCTGGACTTATTATCATATCTGTTTAGTCTTTAAGTCCTCGGGATGCAGTCTGATGATTCACATCTCTGATGGGGAACTTCTGCTACTGCGTCCAGTCTGCTACCTGCAACCACACGATTCCACCACCATCTCCTCGTACTGCTTGTAGACCACGTTGTTGTCTGAGTTGCTGTAAAGCATGCTGATTGGGCTGAGGCGGGTGGGGACACAGCAGGTGGGTGGAGTAGACTCTGGGGCCTTGTAGTTGATGATGGTCTGTATGATGGCATGGTTGGTGGGCTCCAGGTGGGACTGGATGGGGAAGTCACAGGCACCATCGCAGTGGTAGGCGTTGTACTCCAGTGGAGCAATGATCCAGTTGTCCCAGCCCATCTTCTTGAAGTTAACATGGAGTCTCCTCCGATGGCAATGTGGCCTCTTCTTTTCTACCTGGTGCTGGGGGGAAGTCTGGGTGGGACTATGGGGAGGATTCTTAGACCCCCTGGAAATGGGAGCCCGCCTTGTTCGTCTCTGGGTGAACAGGTACTCGTAGACGGTCTTGTTGTCGTGGCCCAGACGAGCTTTGATCTCATTGTAGAAAAGGTCGCCCTTCTTGCTTTTGCCAAAGGCCAGGAGGAAGGCTTTCTCCTTGTTGGTCCTGCCGAGCCGAGAGAACCCCAGAGTTCTCAGGTCAAGAGGCCGCCCCGCCCTGTGCCCCAGTGCCTCCAGCTCAATGCACAGCTGCTGATGGTCCTGATGGGGTCTGAACCCCTTGAAGACTTTATGGATGTCAAACACTTCCCATTTGTTGCCAAATCCAGTAAATAGATCCTCCACAGTCTTTATCTGGAGAAGAGCAGGTTTCTGTTTTCCTGAAGAACAGGAGTAGAGCTTCAGGCATGGTGATGAGTCTCCTCCTCCTCCTCCCCCAGAAGCTGTGGAGCTCCTCAAAGCTGAACGGGGGTCAGATAGGCGCTTTCTCAGGATGCGGAGCTCGGCCCCCAGGAGCCCATCTGGTTCCAGGGAGCTGATGTTGAAGTGATAGCGCTGACGTCGCATCAGTGGTCCATGCTCATCTGCCAGGAAAAACACACAAACGTGGTTAAACAGGTTTTTATTTGTTCCTCCAACATTTCCAGAGCACATTGACCGCTGAGTTAAATACATCTCCTCTGATGTTTACTTTCTTTGGCTTCAGACTCGTAAATCCCGTTGGTCTGGAGGAAACCTCCCAGCTGGACGCCGTCAGATGGTTTCTCTCTGAATGGCTTTGAACCACAACAGCGATCTGCACCAACACCTCTGATCTCCAGCAGTCTCCTCTTGTTTATAGGTGCAGATTGTTTATTAAAAAACTAAACTAATGAAATGTAGAAGTGCTCTTTTGAAAAGGGACTGATTCATGTTTCATTTATGAATGTTAGCTTCTGTGGAAAGATTCATATAAACACCAGACAGCTTCAATACGTAAACTCTGATGTCAATACATTTAGTCAGTGATCCTCCAGGGGTGTGTGTGTGTGTGTGTGTGTGTGTGTGTGTGTGTGTGTGTGTGTGTGTGTGTGTGTGTGTGTGTGTGTGTGTGTGTGTATGTGTATGTGTATGTGTATGTGTATGTGTGTGTGTGTGTGTGTGTGTGTGTGTGTGTGTGTGTGTGTGTGTGTGTGTGTGTGTGTGTGTGTGTGTGTGTGTGTGTGTGTGTGTGTGTGTGTGTGTGTGTGTGTGTGTGTGTGTGTGTGTGTTGCAGCTGGCCAGGATATGCTTTGGGATTCCCCCAGAGGAACTGGTCCAAGTGGCTGGGGAGAGGGAAGTCTGGCCCACTCTGCTAAGGTTGCTGCCCCGCAACCCGACCCTGGATGACTGACGGACAGACAGACAGACAGACAGATAGATAGATAGATAGATAGATAGATAGATAGATAGATAGATAGATAGATAGATAGATAGATAGATAGATAGATAGATAGATAGATAGATAGATAGATAGATAGATAGATGGATGGATGGATGGAGGTAGAGTGGATTGTCCAGTCATTGGAAGGTTGCAGGTTCGTGGTGGGAGGAACCGGTGGCGCCTGTGCTCGGCAGCTTCACTCTCACCAGCGCGCCCCAGGACAGTTGTGGCTATACCATAGCTCATCATCACCAGCATGTTCATGCGTGTATGAATGGATGGATTGCTGTGTTATAAAGTGCTTTGGGGGGTTGTAAAACCATAAGACGGTGCTATATGAATACAGGCCCTTTTTACTTATTATTACTACAACACAGTTGTATAGTCTATTCCTGATGTTACTTCATTACTTCACTCGTCTGTCTTCTGCCTCCCTGCTGATTTTAACACATCAAAGCCAGGAAAACTTCCTGTTGACGACTGACTGATACCTATGATGTTCAGACGCTCCGCCCTGATCATAAAACCCACATCTGAGCCAACCCAGAAATACAAACAAACCAGCTTCCCCTCGTGATTTGTTCCTCACATTCCATCTGTTGTTTCCTGTCTATCCACGTGGTTCTCCCATCAGTGCTGGAACACCTGGTGCAGGTGAGTGGGCGGGAATTTCAGCCAGTTGTACACATCAGAGAAGGGATCCAGAGAAGCCTGAGCCAAGTCACACCCAGATAAGAAGTTTGTAATTCTATCAGTGGGAGGACTTCAGCACTACACCAAATCTTGGTTCTAACCACACACACACTGATTGTGAGGAGCTACACTGTAGCCACAGCTGCCGAACACACCGGTCCCTCCGACCACCACCAGCAGGTAAGGTGGGTTAACTGTCGTGTCCAAGGACACAACAGCAGAATTCTCTGTCCATAGCCGGGATCGAATCTGCAACCTTCCGGTTACTGGACAACCTGTTGAGCTACTGCTGGCACTAGGAAGCACCAGCTGGTAGAACCGGGTCAGAACCAAACAGGGTGAAGATGCTTTTAGCTACTATGCTGCTCACAGATGGAATCAGCTTCCTCATGACCTCAGATCGGCCCCAACTCTAGAAACTTTAAATCAAAACTGAAAACCTTCATGTTTTCATCAGTTTTTGAATGAATGTTCTTATGCTGCACCTTCTGCGCTGTAGCTGCTCACTCGTTAACTTTATCTTGTTTTATTCTTAAATCTGAAATGAATTTGTGTTTAAATCATGGTGTCGTGTTATTTTAATGTTGGTGCTATTCTTGCTAATGGAACGCTCACTGAATGGCCTTTGTTTATGAAATGTGCTCCACACATGAAGCTGCCTGGCCTACACGGTGTTCTTCTGAGCTGTGATAGCTTCCTGGAGGGGGCCATTGGAGGGCACACTGTTGTCAACATATCCCTCTCCCAATGGTAACTTTCTCTACTTTGCTTAACATAGAACGTGCTACTACTAGTTCATCTGGTTGAGGGGAAGACCACAACACGCCTGTGCAGACAGCGGATGAGTGCACCTGGTCCCACGGGTCTCTGAGCTGATTGTCTTCTTCATCAGCTGCAGGACCTCATCTTTTTTTCATTTTACTGAGCTTCTTATAAAGACCTTGAAGAGCGATGGAGGTTAATGATGTCATGTTAGAGTCACCAGATTTTCACAAATGAGACAAACGAGACTAAAACTGACAAAACTACATAAAAGAAATAGAAAATTAAAAATGATAAAAGGAGAAAGTTTTATTTTTGGGGGGTGGGGTGGGGGGGGGGGGGGCAGAACAGTGTCTAGCTGAGGTCTCAGGACAAATCAAGTCCACATCATAAGATGCGGACTTGAGAATCAGTGCTGGAAACATTGAGCTTCAGCAGCAGCAGAAAGGCTGGACTCAGTTTCAAATGCAGAAAATTCAATTTTCTATTCAGTTTATTTATAAAACGCCAAATCAGGACCCGGGTCGTCTCAAGGCTCTTCACCAAGTAAACGTTCCTACAGGTCAGTTCATTAAGCCAATCAGCAAACGGTTAAGGGAGGGTGTCTGAGGAGTGTTTATTTACCCTCCCATAGACATGACCAGATGTTAGGAACAGCAGCACGGACGTGTCTAACGTCTGAGAATAAACACACATGCTTGTTCTCATGGTGCAGAAACAGACGAGCTGGGAAGTTTTCTCCTTCTCTGCTGCTAAATAAACACGTCCATCATCTTGAAGCCAGCAGGCCGAGTCAGCAAGAGGAAAAGCACCACCAGAGGAGCCAAGAACTGCTCCCACAGGCACACCAACTCCTACTGTGGACTTCACAGGACAGGTCAACCAGCTAACCTACCAGCCAGCCGGATTACTAACTAGTCAGCCATGTTACCACCTAACCAGCCAGCATCCTTTAACCCAGCAGGTCCGCTGCTGGAGACGAAGACGTACCAACAGGTCCTACCAGGGCATCAGATTCAGATAACAAGAATTTGTTTGGGTCAGGCTGAGAAAATTTTCCTCTCTGCCTTCAGTCTTTAAACTGATCATTTCCAGTCCTTCAGTGAAGCCAATTTTGGGTTTTAAACTTGTCCATACCATCCGGTGACTCTCCGAGATGACATCCATTTTGCGCACTAATACCGGTATTGCAGCTAGAACATTGTCCAGCTTACAATTCACCTCAAGTAACGTCCCAGTCTGAGAAGTCTCCACACGGATGATGCTTTCCGTGGGTGCGGGTCGCCCTCCACTTGCTCCCGTCCACCCAAATTTCCAGAAAACCAGATATCCTCCCACTCCAATCAGGAGAAATCCAGTGATCATCAGACCAAATATCCACACGTCTTCGATGTCCCCAATGGACAGCTGGTTGAGACATATGATCTTCCACTCCTTCCAGGAATCCAGCATATATCCCACCGGGTGTGTCCCCTGTGGGCATGTGGGAGCCTCCTGCTCTGTTCTCATTGTTGAAAAAATCTTATCGATCACTTTGAATGACCATTTTTTCAAATCCGTGGTTAGTAAAAATAGAGTTTTTCAGAAGAAATGCAGAGAAGAGCTCTGTGGGCAGACAGGACAAAGAGCCTTGGGAAAAAAGATAAGGGAGCGAAAGAGGGAAGCGTCTGTACTCCTTGAGTGCCAGAAGAAAACTCTCCAGTAACCTTCATGTATTCATCTTCTTATCTCATACTGTACCAACGTTTTATTTATTTACTTACCTCTAGTTTTATATATTTCAAATGTGATTGTTCTGACTCTGCTGTGTTCTGTTGTCATGATGGTCTTTAGATTTGAACAATGTTTTATGTTTTTGCACATGGACAGCTCATTGACTTGTGGGGCCTCATTTATCAAGCTTGCTTACGCACAAAACGGGGTCAGAAAACTGCGTAAGCAACTTTCCACGCAAACTTTGGGATTTATGAAAGAAAACTTAGCGGAAAAGTGTGCGCAACTTTGAGTTGACTAAGGACCTTGCTTACGCACATTTTGGACATGGAGATCACCTGCTGTGTAGCTGCTGAGAAGTTTCGATGAAATTGCGCTTTCTTGATCTGTGGTTGCCAAAGCATGCCATCTCATCCCTTTAAAGTCTCTCCCATCTTCTACAGTTACTGCTCAACTCCTCATCAAACATGTTTTTCGCCCGCATGGTATCCCGGAGGAGATTCTATCTGATCGTGGGCCCCAATTCATCTTGAGGGTTTGGAAGGAGTTTGCTGAGGCTCTAGGGCTCGGGTAGCTCTCACATCCGGATACCATCTGCAGACCAACAGACAGCGTGAGCGGATGAACCAGGAACTCGGAGCCATGCTGCGCTGTGTTTGTTCCACTCACCCGTCATCCTGGAGTTCCCACCTCGCCTGGGTCGAATATGCCCATAACAGTCACGTCTCCACAGCAACAGGTCAGTCCCCTTTCAAGTCCTCCTTGGGTTATCAACCTTCCCTGTTTCCCCTACAGTCGTCAGCTCCCTCCACGGTTCCACAGTTCCTCTGAGGTGCCAAACGTGCTTGGGCCTCCACCCGGGCAGCGCTGGACAGGACAGCTTGTAGGAACAAGCAGCTGGCTGATCGCCGGCGGCGTCCGGCTCCAGGTTACGCCCCCGGTCAGTGGGTCTGGCTCTCCTCTAAAGACATTCCGCTTAAGGCGACCACCCGCAAGCTGACACCCAGATTCATTGGCCTGTTCCGGATTTTGGATGTCCCCACTCCCTCCACGGTTAGGTTGGACCTCCCTCACTCCCTTAAGGTCCATCCTCACTCCCTTAAGGTCCATCCTGTGTTTCATGTTTCTTTGGTTAAGCCTTTGGTTTCGAGTCCCCTCTGCCATACTCCTGCGCCTCCCCCGCCTGCTCGGCTCTACAAGGGGGGCCTTGTTTATTCTGTTAACAGGATTCTGGATTCTCGTCCCCGTGGCCGGGGAACCCAGTACCTCATTGACTGGGAGGGTTATGGCCCAGAGGAGCGGTCCTGGGTCCCCCGCTCCTTCATCGAGGATCCGTCATTTCAACCTTATCTGGGACTTTGAGGCTGCATCTGCTAGGAGGCCAGGAGGTGTTCATTGGGGGGGGGGGTACTGTCATGAGCCGGGGTGAGTACTCCTCTCAACTTTCCACCCTTGGGTGTGTCGGGTTGTGATTCTGCATGTCTTGGGTTAGACGTATTCCCCGACCATGTCACACCGTGCAGCCCAACATAATAAACATAAGCATGATAGCTAAGGTAGCAGACTAACATTCTCCTAAAGCTAGATAGAAATGTGTCTTCAGATGGGACTTCATCTGTGGAAGTGAGGTGGACTCTCACTAGGAGAAGGTCATTCCAAAGACTCAGACCAGTATAACCAGAAGCTTGTTCACCATACACCTGCAGGATATTCATGGTCAGCTGACCTGGGAGTGGTTTGTGGGGGCTGGTGAGCTCAGTGAGATATGAGGAATTCAGGTTGAAGATGGATTTTTGTCTGATAGAGAACTGATAGCCAGCTTGAAGGGGGTGTTATGATAGCGCCTGTTTGGGTTGGTGAGAGATCTTCCTGCTGCTCTCTGGACTTTTGGTAGACAGTCAACCACAGACTTGTTTACGCCCAACAGAACAGAGTTACTGTAATCTAGTCTTGACGTGATGAAAGCATGTAAGACCGACTCCAGATGAGGCTTTAGTATGTGTTTAAGATGAGCTGGGCGACGTAGTTGGAAGAAACATGATCTGACCGCGGAGTTAATCTGAAGCAGCTCTGAATCAAGTTCAACCCCTTAAGGTCTGAATTAATTGTGTTTTTGCTATCAAGTTGACGCTAAATTAGGTAGAAAAGGTTAATTTGACTATAACACATAAAATAGATATAATTTTAGGCATGAATCGAATTAGCAGCAACGGACATCTATGGTTAAAGATGGTTGAAAAGCACCTGTTCCCATTTCACATTTGAAGAGTCTTTTATTTATGCAGCTAAGTTATTTTTTTTATCATTTTCAACCTTCATGACTGCCACACTATCATAAACCAACGAACATAAAAAACCCAAAACAAGCAATGAACGAGAACACAAACCTTCTGGAAACATCTCTTTCCCTCAGGTTGACTGAAATTTGGGGAGAAGTGATTCGATAACCAACCTGACTCTGAAACACCCGTCGTTGTCTCGGGACATGACATCTGCCACCTGCTGTACTCGACATGCGCTGGACCAGAACAACCATGACTGAGGTACACGAAACACGGTCGTGAACAGCACACCAACTGCTCCAGTTCAGTCCAGTCTAATTTGAGGGCCTGGTGTAGTGCATGTAGCTTTGTGCCACAGCCTCATTCAAAAGTTCAGATTCAACAATTTTTCCACAATTATCTTCTGAAAATGCTGACACGGCATCAGGCTAGCATAGCAAAAAGGAAATGGATGGTGCTCTGCCTCTGACCATTCCAGAAACTAATGCTTGCAAAAGGTTTCTGTGTTGTAAATGCATAAATCGGTAGTGGAGAATTACGGACGTATTTCGGTTGCCTTTGGAGCTGACTTTTGGCCCAGGCAGGTGATGCAAGGCTTGAGCTGAACGGAGAGAAAGGACAGGTCCAAGTGTGGGTTAGCATCTGATTTTGGTGCGAAGAGAATAGTGTGATGGGCAGAAGACGGAAGCTGCCGGGCTCTGAGGGTGTGGTGATTGGACACCAGCTGGTCCTCGTTATGGATAACGAGGCCAGGGAGGATAAAAAGGTGACAGGTCTGCTGAGAGGGGTGCATGGTCGACCTGTCATTGTGGCATCGGACTTTGAGGGGAGGGGTCGTTCGCAGCCGGGTAGGGCTGCCGGCGACGAAGATAGCTGAACAGGTGTTTAGTGTTCCAGCGCCAGGAGGGAAGGCTGGTCGCCTTCTTTAGACAGTTAGGGCTGGGCATAGGTGATGCCAAGGCCGCGCCGACATCTGCCGCTACGGACTCTGGCAGTGGACTTATGTTGTGGATTTACCCGCCGTCCTCGCAAGCTACACCCCGGGGCGTTGGACGGCGTTGGAAGCTCAGACCCCGGGGACGGGGGTCACACCATCCGTGACAGCTAAGTACCGCTGCTTACGTGACTCATGCTGGACAGTTGGTTTTACAAGAGAGGGCTTGGGCCATGGTGTTTTATCGTTGTGTTTTATTATTGGTTGTGCAATAAAGTGTGTCTTTTATAAGTCGTTGCCTACTGGTGGTGTGTTCAGGTTCTGACCGGAGGGCAAGATATTCTGCCCGTGCTGCCCACGGCTACTTTTATTACACTGGTGTCAGAAGTGGGATCTAGCAATCCAAAATGTCAGAACCTGAAAATAACACACCTCCTCCGTTGAGACCAGCTGAAAATCAGCCCGTGAGCACAGCAGCTCGGACGATTTTTATGCCGGAGAGCTTTTCCGGTGTTGGCCGCGAATGGGCAGACTGGGTTGGACAATTTGAAATGGCAGCCGATGTAAATAACTGGGATGAGCCCCTTAAGCTGAAGTTTCTGTGTCTTCTGTTGTCTGACAAGGCTCGAGAGGTTTACAATGGCTTGTCGGGGAGCGTTAAAGCTAATTATGCCGTGTTAAAAGAGCAAATGGGGAAGTGTTTGGATCCGTGTGACAGCGCTGATTGGAATAGGGCTGTTTTCTCCGCTCGACGCAGGTGGCATAATGAAAGTGTCCGAGAATTTGGGATGGCATTACGACGGGCTGTCGTTAAAGCTTATCCGACAGTGGATCCCAATATACGAGACATGTTGGCTAAAGATCAGTTTATAGCTCATGTGGGGAATGGAGACATGAGAGTGTGTTTACGGAGCGCCAAGCCCGCGTCGCTTGAAGCAGCCATCGACCTGGCGGCGGAGCTTGAGCTCATTAGGAGCTTGGAGACCAGCTCAGTATCGGACGCAAGAGTGAGGGGGATAACTGTGAAAGATGCTGATGATAAAAGCATTGCTTCACTAATGGGGGTGGTTGAGAGCTTGAGACAGGAGGTGAAATCCCTCCAGGAAGTGGTGCACACACTGTCAGTACCTGCTGCATCTAGTCCCCACCGTCGTGACGCTCAGAACACAAACTTGCAGCCTAGGCAAGAATATTCCCGGAGGGAAGGAAATGAGAGGTTTGGAGGCTGCTGGGAGTGTGGCTGTAACCGGCATTTACGTCGGGACTGCCCTTACGTGCAGGGAAACTAGAGGGGGCGTGTATCGTGGGTCAAATGCCCGCCCCCTTCTCTGTTGTTGAGACCCCTGTAGGAAGAGGCAATGCTGGGTACTTGAAGGCCAGGATAGGTGAAGCCTTTGCCTCAGTAGACAAGTATGTGACGAGGCTGAAGGAAACATTCACTACGATGGTGGATGCGGTGAAGTGCCATCAGGGCAGAGCATCGGTGCAACAAAGGAGGGCACATGATTTTAGGGCCTCCCGCCGGTTCTACGCGGCAGGTGACTTAGTGTGGGTCAGAAATAAGCTGAGGAGACGAGGGGTGTGTCCCAGGCTTCAGAGGCGAGATAGGGGACCGTTTAGGGTCCTCGAGCAGGTGACAGACGTGTTATACAGGCTAGTACCCGTTGAGGGGGGTCCTGAGAGTGTGATTCATTTCAACCGACTTAAGCCGTGCACTTCTCTTCCACTAGTTGCAGCACCGATGGCTGTGGGGTCCCGAGAGAGAGCGCGGCAGAGTCTGCGTCAGCAGGATGCCACCTGGGAGGACACCAGCAGGGTTCATCGACGGTCTGCAGAGACAAGCAGGTCTGGCGGCGCAAGTGACCCGGCCCCATCACGTGGAGAGGCTGCTCGAGGAGGTGCTGCTGCAGGAGGACCGGAAGGACGTCTCCCTGGGGAGATCGACAGACGTGCGGAACAGCGGGTGGTTCATCAGCCGGATGCCACCTGGGAGGACATCAGCAGGAGTGCTCAACGGTTTTCGGAGACGAAGGGCTCCGGTGATTCAAGCAACCCTGCCCCATTGCATGGAGAGGCTGCTCGAGGGGGTGCGGTTGGAAGAGGATCGGGAGGACGTATCCCTGAGAAGGTCGAGGGACCTGGAGCTGTGGAGCAACGCGTGGTTCGTCAGAGGAGACCCCCTGTTTGGCATAAGGATTATCATGTGGAGATCTAGGACTCGAGGGCGAGTCCTTCAGGACAAAGAAGGGGAGAGTGTGATGGGCAGAAGACGGAAGCTGCCGGGCTCTGAGGGTGTGGTGATTGGACACCAGCTGGTCC
The DNA here is from genome assembly GCF_043380555.1 of Nothobranchius furzeri. Classification (NCBI taxonomy): domain Eukaryota; kingdom Metazoa; phylum Chordata; class Actinopteri; order Cyprinodontiformes; family Nothobranchiidae; genus Nothobranchius; species Nothobranchius furzeri. The sequence continues at coordinate 78,134,654 of NC_091743.1, forward strand.
TCGTTATGGATAACGAGGCCAGGGAGGATAAAAAGGTGACAGGTCTGCTGAGAGGGGTGCGTGGTCGACCTGTCATTGTGGCATCGGACTTTGGGGGGAGGGGTCGTTCGCAGCCGGGTAGGGCTGCCGGCGACGAAGATAGCTGAACAGGTGTTTAGTGTTCCAGCGCCAGGAGGGAAGGCTGGTCGCCTTCTTTAGACAGTTAGGGCTGGGCATAGGTGATGCCAAGGCCGCGCCGACATCTGCCGCTACGGACTCTGGCAGTGGACTTATGTTGTGGATTTACCCGCCGTCCTCGCAAGCTACACCCCGGGGCGTTGGACGGCGTTGGAAGCTCAGACCCCGGGGACGGGGGTCACACCATCCGTGACAGCTAAGTACCGCTGCTTACGTGACTCATGCTGGACAGTTGGTTTTACAAGAGAGGGCTTGGGCCATGGTGTTTTATCGTTGTGTTTTATTATTGGTTGTGCAATAAAGTGTGTCTTTTATAAGTCGTTGCCTACTGGTGGTGTGTTCAGGTTCTGACCGGAGGGCAAGATATTCTGCCCGTGCTGCCCACGGCTACTTTTATTACAATAGCATTGGTTTTGTCCTCATTTAGATGAAGGTAATTAGAGGAAAAACAGGTTTTAATTACAGAGGAACGATCCTGAACACAGACTGCAGGAGAGCTTGGGCTGACATAGTAGTAGTCAGTCATCTGCATACATGTGTAGCCTAGTGAACTAGCCCAGAACTAGTCTAGTGAACTAGACCAAACTTTGGTCTAGGAACGCTCCACTAGAACCTCTGCAGCCCCTAGCAGCATTCTGGCTGGCCAATCACAGCTCTCTAGAGGGGTTTCAAACTGATAGAGCGCTGTGATTGGTCCACAATGGTGGGCCGGTCACAGTGACCTATCTGCTTTGTGGACCAATCACGGACCTCTGTTTGTCTGGTGGGCGGGATGATGCAAGAGTGGAAAAAAATGGCGACCGCTCATTTTAAATGGGTTTTACATTAATTCTGGACTATTGGGACTTGGGCTTTATTGAACCAGGAGCAGATACACGTTTTTAAGTTGTTTATTTAGAAAAAGGATGTATTTTTACCTTCTACAACCTCGTTTATCGACATCCGTTGTGGTGAGTATGCCACGTTGTTCATTGTCCAGTAGCGTGCGGGAGATCGTTTGAAAGGCAACTGTAGAGCCCGAGAGCCATCGATGGAGTGTTGCCGGACTTAATAATATATTATTTAGTCGGGCTTGCCAGGCATTAAATGTGATAGTTTACTAAGTTTTTTTAGAATGATGCCTGGAGGAAGTATGTAGATCGAGAAAAGCTAAGGACCCAAAACTGAACCCTGGGGGACCCTAGAGGTCGAGAAGAACAGTTTTCAATGCAAACACTAAAATATCTTTTATTCCAGTATGAGCTAAACCAATCACAGGCCTTCCCTTCAGATCCTGTTCTTTCTCCTACTGATCCTAGATCTGTGGAGGTCTACAGAGCCCTCCTTCACCAAATCTTCACTCAGAACTAAATGGTTGGTTTTAAGTAAGGTTTGTGTGTGAGCAGCAGCAGTGATGTTTCCCTACAACTGAAACATGACCGACAGAACATTCTGCTGCTTCCAAACCATCTGATCCCAGAACTGGATCCAAATCCTAGGAAAGTTATTCAGTTTTTCATTTCTTTCTTTCTTTCTTTCTTTCTTTCTTTCTTTCTTTCTTTCTTTCTTTCTGTTCCTTTGAAAGCCTATAGTCTTCGTTATAGAGGACAGAGACAGTTACCTTGTCCCTTGTCCACAAAGCTGGTGATGGTGTTGGCCAGAGCCGCGCTGCTGTTCACGTCTCCGCTGCTCAGTGACCAGTACAGAGACAGCATGTAGTCGTGAGGGGTCACCACCGGCTGCCTGGCGCCTGGTTTCGGTGACTTGATGCTGACGCCCCGCTCCACAGCCGCGCTCTGTTTTTGCTCATACCCGCTGCGCGCAGCGGCGGCTGCTGCGCCCGCCCTGGAAGCGGCTTTCCCCGGTGAGCCACCTCCTCCAAACGTCTCAGTTCCTTTCCTGGCAGCATTTGCGTTAACAGCTGCGGGCGCGTGCGCTTCAACACGTGCCTTAGCGGCGGGACGCCAGGAGCACACAGCCTCTCTGCACGCGGATCTTTGCGCTCCGTCCTGCTGCGGCTGGTCCAGCCTCCCCGGTGCAGCGGAGATCCCCGCTGGTTTCTGACTGGCAAAATTCGTCTCACCTGTGGTCGGCAGCGCACTCACGCGCACACGAGGAGCTGGTTTCCAAGAGCCAGCGGTTCCTCCCGTTCGCTCCAAGGTGGTTCTGGTTCTGCTGAGCGAACCGCGGACGGGATGCAGGAAGACTATCGTCCAGCTGAGCAGAAGGGGAAGATTCTTCACTCTCATCCTAAATCTCTGCAGCCTTTTGGCACATCGTCTATAAATCTCTTCAGAACGATCTGACCCGCTGAGCCGACACCAGGAGCGCGGGAAGTTCAGTGACCTTTCTCATCCTCAGACCCGTGAGGTCCAAAATGCGCGTCTCGCTCCCAAACGCTAGAGAAACGGGGTCTGACTCTCACAGGGTTAAAAGAGTCATTTGGTCAGGGTCAGGTGTCAGAACCATACTGCTGATGGTGGACAGGTGAGACTCTGAGACCTGGACCCGTCTTCTGCTCTCCAGCGAACTGTTCTGCTTGGTACCATGTAACAACTTCTTTAAATCCCACTTCTTTTTTCCATGTGAGGAGAGTATGGCGTAATGCGGTTGCCTCCGTTTTTTCTCTTTCCCTCCAAAGCTTGAACTCTGTCCAGTGAAAATATTTCACTCACACACAACAACCCGCAGGTGCTCCAGAATCCTGCAGCAGACCTGAGCAGGAATTCCAGAGAGCGGCTTTAATTACGCCGTGATGTCATTCTGTCCCAACTCATTTAACAGTGATAATTCAGCCCACATCTTCCTCCCTCTTTTACACACACACACACACACACACACACACACACACACACACACACACACACACACACACACACACACACACACACACACAAATTATGATAAATGATAAATGACCCACTTTTGTATAGCGCCCGCCAGAGTAAGGACTCCAAAGCGCTTTACAGTGTATCATTCTTCCATTCACACACTGATGGTGATGAGCTACGATGTAGCCACAGCTGCTCTGGGGCACACTGACAGAGTTGAGGCTGCCGAGCACTGGTCCCTCCGACCACCGCCAGCAGGCAAGCTGGGTTAAGTGTCTTGCCCAAGGACACAACAGCAGAATTCTCTGTCCGGAGCCGGGATCGAACCTGCAACCTTCCGACTACTGGAAAACCCGCTCAACCTGTTGAGCTACTGCTGCCCCACACACACACACACACACACACACACACACACACACACACATCTGTGTGGCTCTGAAGAGCTGCAGCAGCTGGATGTTTCCTATTCTAAGGCCAGATGAAGGAGACTGAGGCTCCAGTTACTTTATAAAACACAATGAGATGAAGCCCTGAAGGTGAGTCCCAAGCTGGAGAACACGTAGACATCTGTTGAGGTTTGATCTGAAGACCCCAAAACTCAGATTAAAATTAGGACTAATCATTAGCTTGAGTGAAGCCTCTGATAATTCAGTAGAGAAAAGCAACCCTCACATCTGACCTCCTTCCTCAGATGATTATATGGAAAAAGATGCATTAAACCTTTCATAAAGTCATGAGTCTACAGATTAGAGAGAAGTTTAGATTCTTGTTTTTTAAATATTTTAACATGTCATGGCTGACCAAATGGGCTCCATTCATTCACCATTAGTCATGCTTAACTTTTGCTGCAGGTTTTGCACCAAAGAGCCAAAAGACTCTTTCCTGTTTCAAGTTGCTGTTGGTGCCAAACCCTCACTAAGTCACATCACAGGAAGGTAAAGTGGCAGGTTGATGAAACAAACCATGACTTTGACTCAGAAATGTTTTCATCTGCATGGAGTTCAGAGCGGAAATAAAACTCTGATGAGGTAGGATGAAGAAACAAAACAGGACTTCTTCTCCTGTTCCTTTAAGATGTTCTTCAGCTCTGATCCTGGGTCAGGAGTTCAGGACTTAAACCTCATCCAAGAACCTTAAACAGTAATCAGAACCATGAAAGTCAGGTGACCTATTTGGTCGTCACACACACACACACACACACACACACACACACACACACACACACACACACACACACACACACAGACACGCACGTGCACACACACACACACACACACACACACAGATGAGGAATGAATAATGACCATGTAGTATACTCTTACTGGCTCTTGAGTATCGGCTATGCCTGGAGACCCCGGGACGCATGCAGAGACCTGGATGTGTGTGTGTGTGTGTGTGTGTGTGTGTGTGTGTGTGTGTGTGTGTGTGTGTGTGTGAGTGAGAGTGAGAGAGAGAGAGAGAGCTGTGGGAGTCTATAAAACATTCTGATGCTGTTCATTGGGTGATTATATGTTCACAAACTTTACACGAGTGAGCTCACCAGTCTTGTGTGTGTTTGTGTTTCCAACACCAACAAGGAGCTGGACCTTCTGGCTCGTCAGCAGCTGCTCGAGGAAGGGGGGATGGGGGTGGGGGGGTTTGATTCATAATCATCTTCTTATTTAACTTTTCAATTTCAATTCAATTCAAGTTTATTTATGTAGCGCCAAATCACGACAAGCATCGTATCTAGGCACTTTACATAATAAACATTCCAATTCAGGTAAATTCGTTAAGCCAATCAGAAAAAAGTTTCCTATATAAGGAACCCAGCAAATTGTTTACAGCAATCCTCATACTAAGCAAGCATGCAGCGACAGTGGAGAGGAAAACTCCCTTTTATTAGGAAGAAACCTCCAGAGGTTCCCGACTCAGTATAAGCAGCCATCCGCCACGACTCACTGGGGATGGAGAAGACAGAGTAGAAACACACACTAGGGGTTGTATCAACTAGTCGATTAGTCCACTTCACTGCTCTGCAGTGACTTTTTATGCCTGTCATCGACTAGTCGCTGTCACATGATTATGACCGACAAGATGCAGTCCTCGGACAAGACAGCAGGTGACGAGCTCCTGCGCGTTGGGAGCCGACGCGCTGTGTTTCCCCTCACCCCCATCCTAATCTTAACCAGCTTGCGCATGCAAAGCTCTAATCGTTGACGCGCTCCAGACATCTGCGTCCTGAACACGGCTACAGTAACATTTTCAAATTAGGTGTTGCCACCTGAAAAACAAATTTAACACGCGATCGTTCGTGTCGGCTCATTTCCTTACATGTTTTCTGTCTTTTATTTGAGCCTGATGCGTTTTGCTGCCGTGGAGCGGAGCGCATCACCTGTTTTGTCCTCCTGTGATGCCCCTCACCGGTGCGGCAGGTGCGCACTCCGCTATTTTTGCGGTCGGTAGATCTTTTTTAACTGCCGTTCAAAGGTAACTCATGAGGTGAATATATACGAACCCAGGTGGCAGTTTTTCTTTAGGACTGAGAGGAGACGCAGGAAGATAATAAACAGAGACAGGACAGAAAAATAGTCAAATAAAAACAAGTTCATTTTTATACCTGGTGGTTGCAACAAACAAACACCACTGAAGGTTAATCAGAAGTGAGGAACAGAAAATGAAATAATTATTTTAATGTTTAGAGCAGCAGAAACTCTGGGAGGCTGCTGGCGCATCAGTGAGTTTGCGGCCACTGCACAGGGGGTGGGGGGAGAGGGCTGAAGCAAGATGCAGAAACTACCATTGTTAAAAGAGATGTGTTTAACTTTGAAAATGTGGGCGCAATTTTAATTGTCAAAAACTCCAGCACTTGGTCACCCATCATCGGTTTTAGCCGCTTCAGGTGTATGACGTCATCAACGACTAGTCGAAGTTGACTCGATTTTCATTACTTGACGGTCGACTTTAAAAAAAATGAAGTCATGCAGCCCCTAACACACACACACACACACACACACACTCACACACATACAACACACACACCAAGGAGTGTTTCTATGGTTACATTGTGATTTCTTAGTAAATATTCTATTTGGTGAGAGATAAACTTTATTGTATTTATTCTAATGAATCTTGTATAATTAAACGGGTAAACCAGTAGTAGCACATTCAATGTCAAGGAAAGTAAAATGTTATTATCAGGAGAGGGGGAATGATTAAGTAGTTAGCAACAGTGTTCAAGACGATGGCCTCCTCCATGAGGCCACCACAGCTTAGCAGAACATCATTGTAGTTTCTTCTGGGGAGAAAAACACATAGAGAAAAAATCAAGTTAACAGCTGAAATAGCTGGAAATAATACAGTTAAAGAGCAAATTGTAGAAGAAAGTAGACGAGTGTGGAAAGTGGTCAGTGCATCCTCCAGCAGTCTAAGCCTATAGCAGCATAACTACAGAGATCACTCTGGATAACCTAGCCTTTTAGATGGAGGCATGTTGGAGGCAGGGCAAGGGAGAGTCGTCTTTACCGACTGTACACTCCACCTCCCTCTACTCCCCCACTTGTCCAGATCTAGGCTAACATCAGATTTTAACCTTAGGCCCTGTCAAATAAAACATTTTTACGCTTATTCTTAAAAGTAGACAAGGTGTCTGCCTCACGGACTAAAGCTGGGAGCTGGTTCCACAAGAGAGGAGCCTGATAACTAAAAGATCTGCCTCCCATCCTATTTCTAGATATTCTGGGATCCACCAGTAAACCTGCAGTCTGAGAGCAAAGTGCTCGGTTACAAACGTATGGAACAATCAGGTCACTGATGTATGATGGAGCTTTATTATTAAGACCTTTATATGTGAGAAGGAGGATCTTAAAATCTATTCTGAATTTAACAGGCAGCCAATGTAGGGAAGCTAAGACAGGAGAGACATGATCTCTCTTTTTAATTGTCATCAGAACTTTAGCTGCAGCATTTTGGACAAGCTGAAGACTTTTAACTACATTCTGTGGACTTCCTGAGAGTAATGAATTACAATAATCCAGTGTTGATGTAATAAATGCATGAACTACTTTTTCAGCATCACTCCTGGAAAGGATGCATCTAATCTTGGCAATATTCCGAAGGTGGAAAAAGGAAATCCTACAAACCTGTTTAACGTGGGATTTGAATGACATGTCCTGGTCAAAGGTAACACCAAGTTCCTTACTTTGTTCTCGGAAACTAATTTAATGCCATTCAGGTCAGGTGATTGACTAAGCAATTTCCTTTTCTGAATTTCAGTTCCAAAGATGAGAACTTCCGTCTTGTCTTGATTTAAAAGCAAAAAGTTTAGAGTCATCCAATTTTTATGTCTTCAAGACAAGCCTGTGATCTAACTAACCGATTTGTTTCATCGGGGTTAATGGATAAATATAACTGAGTATCGTCAGCATAACAGTGGAAGTTTATCCCATGCTGTCTAATGATTTTGGGAATTGGGAGCATATATATAGTAAAAAGATCTGGTCCAAACACTGAACCCTGTGGTACTCCACAAGTAACCCTGGAGTATGAAGAAGATTTGTCATGTACATTTACAAAATGAAATCTGCCAGACAGGTAGGATTTAAACCAGCTGTTCCTATGATCCCTGCAACATGTTCAAGTCTTTCTACAAGAACATTGTGATCTACTGTGTCAAAGGCAGCACTGAGATCTAACAAGACTAGAACAGACACAAGATTTTTATCTGAGGCCATGAGAATATCATTTGTAACTCTCACTAATGCAGTTTCAGTGCTGTGATACTCTCTAAAACCAGACTGAAATTCCTCAAACAGAGCATTAGTGTTTAAATGCTCACATACTTGGATGGCCACTATTTTCTCCAGGACTTTGGATTAAAATGGAAGGTTAGATATTGGTCTATAATTCATTGGGTCATCTGGATCCAGAGAAGGCATCTTAAGTAAAGGTTTGACTACAGCAAACTTTAAATCATGTGGTACGTATCCATTTACTAAGGATAGATTGATTATATTTAGAATGGGGGCAATAACCAAAGGAAGTGCATCTTTAAATAATTTGGTTGGGACTGGATCTAAAATGCAAGTAGAAGGTTTAGATGAAGCTAATATTTTTGATAACTCTGAAAGCTCAACTGGATCAAAACAGTTCAAACACAGATGAGGTTCTACAGTTACCTCTGATGCTGCCTCACTTACTGAGGAAGAAGAAATCGCATTAGGGAGGATGCTAATGATTTTGTTTCTAATAGAATTAATTTTACTTGTGAAAAATCCCATTCAGTCGTTGCTACTGAGGGCTAAGGGAATACAGGTGCTGGCCAGTAAATTAGAATATCATCAAAAGGTTGAAAATATTTCAGTAATTCCATTCAAAACGTGAAACTTGTACATTATATTCATGCAATGCACACAGACCAATGTATTTCCGATGTTTATTACGTTTAATTTTGATATTTATAGGTGACAACCAATGAAAACATCAAATCTGGTATCTCAGAAAATTAGAATATTCTAAAGGCCAATGAAAAAATGTTTGTTTCTCTAATGTTGGCCAACTGAAAAGAATGAACATGAAAAGAATGTGCATGTATAGCACTCAATACTTAGTCGGGGCTCCTTTTGCCTCAATAACTGCAGTAATGCGGCGTGGCATGGACTCGATCAGTCTGTGGCACTGCTCAGGTGTTATGAGAGCCCAGGTTGCTCTGATAGTCGTCTTCAGCTCCTCTGCATTGTTGGGTCTAGCGTATTGCATCCTCCGCTTCACAATACCCCATAGATTTTCTATGGGGTTAAGGTCAGGCGAGTTTGCTGGCCAATCAAGGACAGGGATACCATGGTCCTTGAACCAGGTGCTGGTGGTTTTGGCACTGTGTGCAGGTGCCAAGTCCTGTTGAAAGGTGAAGTCTGCATCCCCATAAAGTTGGTCAGCAGCAGGAAGCATGAAGTGCTCTAAAACTTCCTGGTAGACGGCTGCATTGACCCTGGACCTCAGGAAACAGAGTGGGCCAACACCGGCAGATGACATGGCACCCCACACCATCACTGACGGTGGAAACTTTACACTGGACCTCATGCAACGTGGATTCTGTGCTTCTCCGCTCTTCCTCCAGACTCTGGGTCCTTGATTTCCAAAGGAAATGCAGAACTTGCTTTCATCAGAAAACATAACTTTGGACCACTCAGCATCAGTCCAGTCCTTTTTGTCCTTGGCCCAGGCGAGACGCTTCTTGCGCTGTTTCATGTTCAAGAGTGGCTTGACACACGGAATGCGACACCTGAATCCCATGTCTTTCATGAGTCTCCTCGTGGTGGTTCTTGAAGCGCTGACTCCAGCTGCAGTCCACTCTTTGTGGATCTCCCCCACATTTTTGAATGGGTTTGTCGTCACAATTCTCTGCAGGGTGCGGTTATCCCTAGAGCTTGTACACTTTTTTCTACCACATTTTTTCCGTCCCTTCGCCTGTCTGTTAATGTGCTTGGACACAGAGCTCTGCGAACAGCCAGCTTCTTTAGCAATCACCTTTTGTGTCTTGCCCTCCTTGTGCAAGGTGTCAATGATTGTCTTTTGGACAGCTGTTAAGTCAGAAGTCTTCCCCATGATTGTGGTGCCTTCAAAACAAGACTGAGGGACCTTTTAAAGGCCTTTGCAGGTGTTTTGAGTAAATCAGCTGATTAGAGTGGCAGCAGGTGTCTTCTATATTCAGCCTTTTCAGAATATTCTAATTTTTTGAGATACCAAATTTGGAGTTTTCATTAGTTGTCACTTATGAATATCAAATTTAAATGTAATGAACATTGGAAATACATTGGTCTGTGTGCATTGCATGAATATAATGTACAAGTTTCACGTTTTGAATGGAATTACTGAAATATTTTCAACCTTTTGATGATATTCTAATTTACTGGCCAGCACCTGTATATGGTTCAGAGCTATGATTCTGTGTAAGTTTGGCAACTGTACCAAAAAGAAATTTTGGATTATTCTTATTCTCTTCAATTAACGCTGAAAAATAAGCAGTTCTAGTTTGTCAAAGCTGATTTTTATAAAGCACAAGACTATTTTTCCAGGATAAGTAGGACTCCTCCTGGTGTGTAGAGCGCCATGTTCTCTCCAATTTCCTAGAGTTATGTTTTAAAGTTCGTAAATGAGAATTAAACCAAGGAGCCAACTTCCTGTCCCTAATTACCTTCTTTTTTAAAGGGGCAACATCATCTAATGCCACACGTAAAGAGGAATTAACATGATGAACTAAAGCATCAATTTGTGAAGGGCTAGAACTGAAAATATTGCCCTCTGCTACATGCCTCTGAGATGCTGAGGACAGTGAAGATGGAACAGTTGATTTAAAAGATGCAACAGCGTTGTCAGATAGAGACCGACTATAGTGAAATTTACTTTCATGTCTCGAGAACTCAGTTATAAAAAACTCAAAGGTTATCAAAAAGTGGTCAGAGAGGATTGGATTATGTGGAAATATCGTTATTTCCTCACAATCTAGGCCATACTCAGTGCAGTAAATAGATGCTTCTGTAAAACAAAGACACACAAAGAAATAAAAACAACTGATTGACAAGAAAATGAAAAAAGAACAGCAGGAAACATGAAAACATGAAAAAAATGTTAAAACCGTTCATGGAAAAAGGAAAAATAACTGAAAACAATTCAATCTGAGAGGATCCTGACGGTGATGTGCTTCCGTACTCACGTGATATTAAACCAGTTTCATGTTTTCTTCGTGGCATCGAAGAGTTAAAATCTACCTTTAGTTAGCGACGTGCAGATTCAGCGTCCAAACCTGGTTCTCGCTTTTTATTCTGAGCATTGTTTCAACTGTTAACAAAACATTCAGCCGAGTCTCTCAGGATTTAAATGTTTTACATAAGATATTTTTTATTTAGATTTTTGATCTTGATTTTTGATTTTGACTTAGACATTTTCAGGTATGAAGCTAAACTTTGTGTTCAAGGTTTCCCCCTTGTGTGACGTCATTTAAAAACAGTTACATGGTCTTTAGCTTCTGATGTGTATTCTGTATCTGAACTTTAAGATTCAAGATCGTTTTATTGTCGTTGCACAGGTGCACAATGACACAGACTGCACTCACACACACACACACACACACACACACACACACACACACACACACACACACACACACACACACACACACACACACCACACACACACACACACAGCAGTTTTAATGGCAAAAATGTAAAAGTATAATATAAACATGGTAATAAGACAGGTCTAAATTACAAATATAAATTAAACATGATGTAAATGTAAACAGTCATATGAGGTATCAGGGTTAACCAGCTTCATGTAAACGTGCACTAGCTGTCCAGCAAACTCACTGGTGTGACCTCCTAACAGCAACAATCAGTGATGCTCTTGTATGAAAGTTGTTTACCAGCCTGGTGGTGTGTCTTTATTGCTCCGTATCGTTTACCAGACAGAAGAAGACATGGTTAGCAGGGTGGGTTGAGTCCTTTAAGATATCTGTGGTTTTTCGAAGGCAGCAAGTGGTGAAGATGCCATCCAGGGCAGGAAGGTGTGTGTGTGTTATTTTCTCTGCAGGGCCTTCCTGTCAGCTGCATAGCTGCTGCTGTACCACATCAGCATGCTAGTGGTCAGGACGCTCTCTATGAAGCAGTGATAGAACCACATCAGCTGTATATGTGGCAGCTTGATCTTCCTGGGCGTCGTTTAGCCTGAGGAAACTAGGACACCACCTGCTCTCCATTTATGGTGCTCCACCTTTTCCTTCCTGGGTCAGTGGTGATTTCTTTGGTTTTGTTGGTGTTCAGGGCCAGGTTGTTAGCTCTACACCAGTCCACCAGCTGATGCACTTCTTCCCTGTACATGTACTCATTTACCTGGCTGATTAGGCCCGCCATGGTTGTATCATCAGCAAACTTAATGATAGCGTTGGTGTGAGTGGGCTTACAGTCGTGTGTGTACAGGGAGTACAGGAAGGGACTAAGCACGCAGCCTTGTGGGATTCCGGTGCTGAGACAGAGAGGAGGAATGGTGGCGGTCCAACTTAGACTCTAGTCAGTTTGTTAGAAAGTCATGTGTTCAGAAGCAGATGTTGTGCTTGAGGTCAAGGTTAAGCCGGGCGTACACTGTGCGACTTTTTCCCTCGTAGCACTCAGCTTCAGCTCAAACTGTACGACTTCCTCGCAGGGCAGATCTCACGAGCCATGCGCTCACACTGCACGACCCAGTTCTCGGATGCGACCTGACTGCTCACACTGTACGTCTGGTAGCATCACGTCGGACCTAAAAATATGCTAAAAATAGCAGTTTTTACTCAACACGTCAGACTTTTTTGTCTTGTTTTGCCTGTTGTCCTTCAGGAGTGCTGCAGGAGGACACACAGGGATTTATGGGGGTTGGATGAGGAAAACTAAATAAAGAGAGTAAATCTGTGTTTTGTGATCAGTTTAATTTGACATGAACACGACAAACACGCTTTCTTGACAATCTTTGTGAGTAAAAAAACGTGTAGAAATAAAAACGAACAACGTGTGTTATTAGAGAAATAGCGGGCGAGCGGTGTTGATACAGGATTGCGCATGCACCTTGAGCGGTTCTGATACTTTTTGGGTCGCAGCTGCTCGCAGCGCCGCTTCAACAGTGCGATATCCTCACGAGGGACGAGCAAAATATTAAACACACCAGAAGTCCGTGCGAGCTCACGATTGCCGATAGGTAGCTGGTCACGTGGTGTTAATCGCCTCTCGTAACCCCCTGTACACTACACGACGCTCGGCGCAAAACTCGCCCCGATCTCGTACGACTGGAAAATCGGCTCAAAAAAGTGAAAAACTCGCACAGTGTACGCCCGGCTTAAGACATCTGCTGGGGAGGATGTTGTTGAATGCAGAGCTGTAGTCCACCAGTAGCAGTCTTGCATGCGTACTGTACCTGGTTGTTCCAGGTGAATCACAATGGTGTGGAGGGTGGTAGAGATGGCTTAATCTGCATATTGATGGGGGTCCTATGTGGGAGGGGGCAGCAGTGTAGTCTCCCATGCTCTTCACGATGAGCGGTGTTAGAGCTACAGGCTTGTTATGGCAGGCTTTTTGGGTATTGGTGCTATTGTGGAGGTTTTTAGAAAGGTGGGGACAGAACACTGGGACAGCGACATGTTGAAGATGTCTGTGAAGACCTCAGCCAGCTCCACTGCAGTCATGCAGCACTCTTCCCAGAATGCCATCTGGACCAGCTGCCATGGCCGCTGACACCACCTAGAGGCCACTTCTGGCCCCTCAAGCCACATCTTACCCATCACCCAGGGACATCTTTATTGTCTATTTATTCAATGTTCGTATGTCCAACATCATGCTGCTCTGCTGATATATTTTTTTTATTGCCCCTCGGGGATAAATAAAGTTTTTCTGATTCTGATTCTGATAATCTCTATTTCTGTGAATAGATGCTGTTCTGGAAGCTAAGGTAAGACAGATATATTTACACACAAAAGCTCTTCAGAAAGTGTGACATGTCCCTTTGACCTTTAGCGTGTCCTTGTTTGAACGATGAATCATAATCAGGAAGCTTAGAGCTGCTGATGGGTCAGGCACAAAGGTGAAGGAAACACGAGTTACAGAAACAAAGCGGTAGAGATGAAGATGAAGATGAAGAGATTTACACGTACAAATAAATGGTGAAAGCAGCAGCAGCAATAACACATCTACAGTTCAGGAGAGTCTTTGTTTTGTCCTGATTGCTGTGGAGAAGAAACCGCCGGTTCTGGCTTTTGATGCTTTAACGCCAAGCAGAGGGCAGGAGTTCAGAGAGGTAGTGGCTGGGTGGGAGGAGTCATGGAGGTTCTGGGCCCTGCTGATGTTGCGTGAGGTGGAGAGATCTTCTAGGCAGAGCAGAGGACAGCCACTGGTCTTTACTGCTGATGGGATGACTCTGCAGGACCTTTTCATCTGCAGCAGAGCAGCCAGAGACCCACACAGAAATGTCGTATTGGAGGATGTTCTTTGTGGTTGTCTGGTAGAACCCCGCCAGCAGCTTCCTCTCCAGGTGCTTCCTCCTGATCCTCTGCTGGGCGGTGTTTGATAAGCAGGTGAGGTCCTGCATAAATGGAATTCCAGGAATGTAAATGACTAAACCTGCTCCCCCTCTGTGGTGTTGGGAACATCAGACTCTTGTTTGTTTGTTTTCTATGTTAAACCTCCAGAAGCAGGAGACCAGGAGATCCTCTCCAGACCTCCAGGGTTGACCCTGGCCACCATGTGGAGGAAGATGCTTTCAGCAGCTTGGATCCAGGTTCTGCTGGTTAGAGTTCCACTGTTGGAGAGGAGTTTCTGTTTGGGTTGTTCCTTGCTGGCTTTATTGAACGAGCAGCAGCAATGAGAAGCTTCAGGTCCGCATCTCCCTGTGATGACCTCTGACCCAGAAAATCTTCTGTTTGGAATAGAACCTGAAGAGGTTTGGGCTTCGGGGGGGAACTGGAGAAGTTCTGGTGGGTTTAGTGAGGTTTGACACTCGGAGCTGACAGGAAACACTTTAGTGAAACTTAACCTCCGTCACCTTTGCAGGCTGCTCCTTTCACCTCAAGGCCTCATCTCTCTCTCTCTCTCTCTCTCTCTCTCTCTCTCTCTCTCTCTCTCTCTCTCTCTCTCTCTCTGTGTCTTTATCCAGATGGAAGCGTTTCCACGCAGCTGTCGGCAGTCTCGACCTGCTCCAGTCCTGCGTCTCTTAGCTCAGCCGGCTGTTTTTCTAACAGCTCACAAAGGATGAAATATCAGCTGCAGCCGGCCTGAGTGGCTCCAGAGCTGCTTGATATAAAGAAGTGATTCTACATCAGTTTAGTTTTAGAGGCCGACTGCCAAGTTTACATCTGCAACCATCCGGGCTGCTCCAGCGCTAATGAAGGAAAAGGTGATGCTAAAGGGATCACAGACGAAGGTTGTTTCTGACTTCACCATTGGTTCATACATTTCATATTTATCTATTGCTTAATTTCCTTTTAAAAAATGTTTTCTTAGACAGTTTTAAATTTCTGATGCTGTCGACGTGTTTTTGGTTTTCAACAGTTTTAATTAGAGGAACAAAAGTTAGCTTCTGTCTGATTAATTTGTTATTTTTGTTTTCAGGATTCAATTATTCTTAAAAATGGTTAGATGATAAAATCAAACTGTTGTGTGTTCCGGCTTCAGTGTGTATTTGGTAGAAACAGACTTTATCAACACTGGAGGACTTATAGAGCACCCCAGACCGGCTCCAGGAGTCCGGTTCAGTTTCAGGAACAAGCCTACAAGCTGAGCTGCAGCCGAGCTCACAGCTGGAGCAGCTGGAGCTTAGATCATTAGTTTGTTCAGCAGGCAGGTTCCTAGGCCTGCGTCAGGAGGTGTAGCAGCAGTGAGCCGGTGTGTGTGTGTGTGTGTGTGTGGGGGGGGGGGGGGGGGGGGGGGGTGCACATCAAAAACCTCGACATCTCATTTGTGTGTTTTCTTTAGCCACACTCCAAAAATTAGGCTGCCTCAGCAGGAGAGCTACTTACAAATACACACACACACACACACACACACACACACACACACACACACACACACACACACACACACACACACGCACACACGCACACACAACTCTATATATTTGTTAACTTGCTTTATTGTTGCTCAACAACCAAACTAAAATAACAATTTGTAAAAATAAAAATAAACAGATTTTTATCCTGACAGTGAATCTGTTTGCTAAACATATGAAAAATAAATGAATGAAAAAGCAGTGAATAAGTCTGACTCTTCTGGGTTCACCTGAAGTTTGTATTTATTTTCTTTTTTTGTTAATTGTAATAACAAAATACCAAATGCCAATATACATCCTCCCTTGTTGTTTTAATGTTTTCATTGACGTTTATAAAACAGGCGGAACCTTGTTTTCGTTCTGCTTTGTTGTGCCCGGACAGTACTCGCTCTGGGACCGTATCCGTTGACATTGCTGGGACAGGTGTTACCGAACCTGAAGGTTTTACCACCGGTAGCCGCGGTGAAGAGTTCCTCCGTGGTTCTGACAGCGGGACCCGGAGCAGCCATGTACCGGTGGCCGCTGCAGGTCGTCGCCCGGAGGCTCATTAAAGCGACGGGAAGCGGCACCGCAGTCGCTAAGGTAGCTGCTAACAGTTAGCATGGCTGGCTAGCATGTTTCTGTAAAAATTACAGCTCAGAGTCCCAAATTGACCGGTTTACAGGGTTAGTCACCCTAGAGGCTGTCAGCTGATTGGTTTAAAACTCATCTTTGGCTAATTGTTAATTTTACCTGCTGTAAAGTTATTGTTAATAACCACGATGCTCGTGGTTTTAATTATTAAATATATTTATTATAATTTACTTTAGTATAATGAATGCCTGGCTGTCTTTTTTGTGATCAAGTAAAAGCAAAAAATCAAAGGCATTCTTAAAATACGATCAAACGTAAACTAATTAGTTTTAATTTCTGATCAGAAATCCACTGTTTCATTTTTTATTCATATTAATTCTCTTTTATTAAGCATCAGCTGAAAATGTAGGTTTAGTAGAAACTCCACATTCATAACAGCTGACTTTGGCTGTTATCCTGTTTAACAGCATCATTCCACTCTGATTCCAGGTGGTGAATCAGGAAATTTGTCCCAGCGCTTTTGCAGCCTGTCAGCTGACTGGATTCAGCTGTTCCGCACAATATCGGACTCTGCACTTCAGCACACGGGTAACAACATGCAGCCAGACCATGCGCACATCATAAATATTCCCTGGATCTATCAGAATTCCTGGGAGGTAGTGTGTGAAATTCAGGATGTGTGCATTCTTGGGTTGGGAATGGAAAACCTTTGTTTCAGTTCCTAGTAGTGATGCACTGATATGAAATTTTTGGGCCGATATCCGATGTTAAGATCACTGTTATGGCCGATACCGATATACCGGCATTAGCACTTCTAAAATCAGCAATTTTGTATGAAATGAAAATTATTAAAGCTGAATATACATTATTACATTTACACTTCTGAGGTGATTACATTCACTGTCACATGACTAAATAATTACACATCACCCCCCTCACCCTCTGAAACAGGCAAACAAATGGAAACAAGATGGAAAAAGTATTGGTGGTTATTAATATCGGCCTGGTTTTATTTATTGGACCGATACCGATATTGAGGCCGTAATATTGTCCATCCCTTATTACTAGGAATCATTCGCCACTTTTGCCTTATCAATACCACTACTCAGCTGTTTTAGACTGTTCCTGGAAAAAGGCTTAAGTGGCTCCAACGTTTGGTTTTACTTTACAAGAGAGGATGACGGCAGGGTAACTAAATAGCAAAGTAGATAGTTCATCAAGGGAGGAAGCGTTACGAATAAACCAAAGCCTTTGGACACAAAATACACGATAACTTAGAGTTAATGACGTGTGTAGACCCGCTCTGGACTAGAGAACATCACCGCAGCAGCAGCGGTCACACATCCTCTCCTGGTAATACTGCAGGTAACTAATCAGCTAACACCGCCTAGCATGCTAGCGTCATTAGCCTTATATACACACCTCCACACTAGCAGACTCCAGGGATACAGGTCTGGCCTATGGTGAGATTATTCCCTCTCTACTAAAGCTACAGCAACACCGCACCAGAAGATGACTCTGCCTTCAGGGAGCAGAAAGGAGAACATTTGGAAAGATCTTTCCACCGATGCAGGTACAGCTGGTTATTCAGGGGGTCTTTTGTTCCCTCTTCGGGGGGAAACTCCCACTGGGTTTAAATCTGGGACTCTCCACCATTTGACCTTAGAACTGAAGAAGCCTCTCGGATGAGAGGTGAAACGTCTTCAAGCAACTCAAAGAAGTCCAGACGCTTTTCTTTCAAAGCTCATTAAAACCTGGTGCAGCCCTGTGTTAGTGGAGTCATGTTTCTATACAATGTGATTATAAACACGTTGAAGTAGTGCTGCGCTTACTCTAGTGTTATATTTTCTGCAGCAATGAAACGTCTGATCTCCGTTTGTTTCCTTTGAGGTTGTAGGAATCTACGTTATTGATTGTATTTCTGAAAATACCGAGCACTAGCCTCCTTCACAGGTTTATTTCTGTAAGGATGTGTTTGTCCTTGTTCTTTTTATCCATCCTTGTGAATTTTCTTCTGCTTCAACTCCAGCTGCAGCTCCCCCAGCAACGCGAGTCATACACCTAAAGTGGCGCTAAGGGGGTGTGGTTGACATGCAGGTCACGTGTCTGACAAATACTGATTAACTTGCTTTTATTTTTTCATTCTTCCAACAACACATGGTCCAGAAGTAGATGGGCGGGACTTGGGCTGTCCAAATAGGGTGGCTGATTACTCTGAAAGGGGGAACACGCTATTGCTAGCATGGATCAGTGCTTAGTGATGGTTCAAAGACGAGGAAACGGTCAGACTTTTGATCTGGATGGGCCGATATTTAGGTACAGCTTGTTTAAAATGGCCTATTATGTTTGATATAGCGCCTCCTAGACCCCCCCCCCCCCCCCCCCCCCCCCCCGTGGACTCAGCAGCAGAGCCGGGATTGAACCTACAACCCTCTGATTACAAGTCGCTCTGCCTCCTGAGCTGCTGCTGCCCCATTTAAATATCAACAACCTGAAGGAATCGTGTCACATGACCTAGTTCCGACCCACACGGATTATTTGTGGGGAAAAGAAATTAGACTTTTTTTGGTCTCATATAAAAGGAAACTCTTCATCTGTGTTTTAGTTCTGCAGTGTGAAAGAGACGCCTCAGCACTCGCAGGAGGAAGTCGGAGCTTTCACCAAACTCATCGAGGCTATGGGCTTCACAGCGCCACTCAGATACAACAGATGGGTGAGTGGTGGGTGGGGTGGGGCTCCTGGAAGGGCTGGATAAGGAAAACTATCCGTTTTGTTCCCTCTGAAGGTTTTTGTTGAACTAAATGTTCCCTCTCGCTTCCAGCTGCAACACTTTCACATGAATTCCGTAGGTTAGGCGTTAGATTCTGCTTTGTAAGGCCATACCGTCACCACGGTAACGACCAACATCTAACTAAAGCCGGGCGTACACTGTGCGACTTTTTCACTCGCAGCACTCAGCTTCAGCTCAAACTGTACGACTTCCTCGCAGGGCAGATCTCACGAGTCATGCGCTCACACTGTACGACCCAGTTCTCGGATGCGACCTGACTGCTCACACTGTACGTCTGCTAGCAACACGTCGGACCTAAAAATATACTAAAAATAGCAGTTTTTACTCAACACGTCAGACTTTTTTGTGTTGTCTTGCCTGTTGTCCTTCGGGAGTGCTGCAGGAGGACTCACTGGGATTTATGGGGGTTGGATGAGGAAAACGAAATAAAGTAAATCTGTGTTTTGTGATCAGTTTAATTTGACATGAACACGACAAACACGCTTTCTTGACAATCTTTGTGAGTAAAAAAACGTGTAGAAATAAAAATGAACAACGTGTGTTATTAGAGAAATAGCGGGCGAGCGGTGTTGATGCATGATTGTGCATGTGCCGTGAGCGGTCCTGGTACTATTTGGGTTGCAGCTGCTCGCAGCGCCGCTTCAACAGTGCGATACCCTCACAAGGAACGAGCAAAATATTAAACACGCCAGAAGTCCGTGCGAGCTCACGATTGCTGATCGGTAGCTGGTCACGTGGTGTTAATTGCCTCTCGTAGCCCCCTGTACACTACACGACCGCTCAGCGCAAAACTCGCCCCGATCTCGTGGATTCTCGCACGAGTGGCAAATCGGCTCAAAACAGTGAAAAAGTTGCACAGTGTACGCCCAGCTTAACTAGAGTTCACCAGGCTGCAGCAGTACTCATGAGGACTGTGGCTCTGACCCAAGCTGCAGCTCGGTTTACTACCCATCTTGTTTTTGTATGACAGAAAATCAAGATTGCAGGGCTGCGCATGTACACCTGCTGTGTGGAGAGGATCAACTATGACGAGTTCTTTGACAGTAAGTTCCCCGCTGTAATGAATCTCCCACAATGCACCTCAGCTGTAGAAACCAGTCGTTAAGTCGGTTATGAAAAACATCAAGTCTTCATTTCAGAGCTGAAGGAGAGTGTGGGACGCTAAGGAAATGTTTATAGCTGGTTTCTGATTATGATGGGTCACTGAGTTTTTCATACAGACCAAACATGAAAACACTCTCCTCACTGAAGGGTCTCATGTGCCCGCCTGCTTCAGGATCTCCACCATAGTTCCTGTCCCCAAGAAGCCAAGGATCAGTGGACTTGATGACTACAGACCTGTGTCTCTGACATCTGTAGTCATTAAGTCACCTGGTTCTCCCCCACCTGTAGACCCTCACAGCCCCCTCCCGGACCCCCTGCTGTGTGCCTACAGAGCCAACAGGTCTGTAGATGATGCCATCAACGTGGCTCCACACTTCATCCTGCAGCATCTGGACTACCCGGGTATCTACGCCAGGATCCTGTTGGTGGACTCCAGCTCTACCTTCAACACAAACTGTCCCAGATGAACACGCCTGACCCATCTGCAGGTGAATCACTGACTTCCTGACAGACAGGAAGCAGCAGGTCAGGCTGGGGAAGAATGTCTCGGACCTGTAGACCATCGGCACCAGTTCTCCTCAGGGCTGTGTCCTCGCCCCTCTGATCTTCTCCCTGTACACCAACAGCTGCACCTCCAACCACGAGTCTGTCAAGCTTATTAAGTTTGCAGACGACACCACCGTCATCAGACTCGTCTCTGACGGGGATTAGTCTGCCTACAGAAGGAGGTGGAACGTCTGGTGTCCTGGTGCAGCCACAACAACCTGGTGCTAAACACCCAGAAGACAGCAGAGGTTGTCGTGGGTTTTAGGAAACACCATCGACATATATACTGGACATTTAATGTCCAAGGGTTCCAATTATATGGTTTTGCTCCCAAATGGGAGGTTCCCACCACCGCCATTTTGACCATTTCACACGTCTCGTCACGCCCAGACAAGTCAAAATGGGAAAAGAGGTGGATCTGTTACAGCTGGAACAAATAAACCAGTGTAGCTACTAGCTAACTTAGCTAACTCAAGAAGCTGAGATGGGTTCCGGGGACTGGGGTATCCCTTCCACACGGCCGACTGGCTCCTGTGTGAGGCTGTAGTCATGCTGGTCGCCTGTGGAGATCTGATATGGACTGGGACTGTTAAATTACAAGCAGAGCCTCGGACCACTGTGGTCGTAGCCGGGCGCCGTGGCTTTTTACATCAGCTCATGCTCCACAGTCAGAGATCAGCAGGACATTAGCTACATGCTAACCTGAAGCTAACTGAGTTTTTCTGGGCGTTTTCAGCAAGAAAAACGCGGTAGAGCTACTCCAAAGTGGAGGCACCCACCGGCCTGCTTGGTAATGAAATCATAACTAGGCAAGCTTAGCGAGGATATCGGGCTCTGCTGGTCCACCGCGGTCAAAGATCTGCAATCCCGCTGCTGTCCACGGCGAAGGACCAAGTTATTATGGTACACGCGGCCTGAGGACTAGCAGCATGCTGCTGTGGTGTCTGATGGGTCTGACTGTCTGTGTTTGTCTCCAGAATGCTCGCTCCCAGACACTCTGAACTCCTGGTTCCTGATTGCACAGCTTCACGTTTGGTAAGTCGCACAAACCGATCCGAACCACACCTGTTTGATGTTTTACTCCAGCTCATCCCTTGAGTTAGGAGCATTCTGTCTGTGTTGTGGTTTGGATTAAAACCATCTGAACTAGAATCATTTACAGAGAATGGAACCTGAAATTTCAGGACTTTGATTCCTCGTGTTTATGAAATGAAACCAAAAACCCCAAAGAAACCAGGACTTTGTGTGGTTATTTGGGTCTCAATGTTTGTTGTTCTGGTTCTGTTAGGATGTGTTTGGTCCGAATGCGTCAGGAGGGCAGAGAGGGGAAGTTCATGTGTCATTACATCGTCCACTCCATGTGGGAGGACGTCGACCAGAGGAGTAAAATCATGGGGGTGAGTCCTAAACCCACAGAACCGTCTGCTGCACCTGTTTACTGGTTCTGACCCGTTTTGGTCCAGTCTTCTCCAGGGGTGGAACCTGAACCCCTAGCCTAAAGCAGACCTTCATATTTAATAGTCATCAGCTTGGCCAGCCTCCACATGTTTCTTCTTTTCAACAAAAATGACCAAAAATAAAGATTTTGTTTGAAAATCCTGGCAGCAAACATTTGACGAGTCGCTGCCGGAGCGAGCCGATTAAAGCGTGAACTCTGTAACGGGTCAGAGCGGCGACCAGCAGCCGGTTTGATGTTTGACAACAGCTGAGTTGTGTTACAGCTCCTGATAGGCCCTGTGGCACCGACCTGAGCAGCAGAACCTCGTTTTCTCAAATAAAGATCCGTTATTTTAGCAACGGCCCTGAAGTTTAAACCGGGCCACTGCAGAAGGACATGGGGTCTGTTTGTTCAGACTTTTACGTCAGAATCAGCAGGAAGTGCAGCCAGATCCCCAGAGAGGGGGGCAGACTGCGGTCGCCGTGGCTACAGAGTCAGTCTTATTCTCCGTCAGTGGAGCAGCTCCAGGAAACGCTGGAGTCTGGCGTCGGCTCCCAGAAACACCCTGGTCATGAACGGCAGGACGTGTGTTGCAGGAGGAGAAGAAAAGCTGCTTCATAACAATTATGTAGAAGTCAGGAGGATCGAATATAAATGAAGGTTACAAAAGTACAACACGGGAGTCTGAGATGCGATAAGTGTTTCTGTGTTAGTGTGTAGCATCAGTATTAGATACCGGTAACGATGTTCAAGGGGAGGAGGAGCCCGCCCCCATAGCAGGGGTCTTCTACCTGATATCTGACCAATCTTGTAAACGTGGGCTGCATTCCATTCTGCTTTCAGCTTTAATTAAACCTTTAATAGTTTTGTTTTCCTGCTGCATGAAACCAACCTGAATAAACCAAGAGTTCTGTTTTAAGCAGCAGCAGCAGAACCCGACAGCTCTGTCCTGCTCAGATCCGGGTTTTCCGCCGCTCCTACACCTGCATGTTTGTGTTTGAGCTACAGTATTTATACAAGCAGCAGCAGTGATTGGACTCACTCTTAGGTTTCATTTTAATTGTGATGAAGAGCAGGAAAACCCAAAAGCAAACAAACTGAACGTTCGCTTTGATTCACGCGCTGATTTCTACAAACCCGCCTTTGTCCCGCAGCACCGGCTCGGCTCTTTGGTGGATTAGAGATCAGTCGGCCTTTACTCCGGCTGAAAAATAACCAGCCAAGGAGAAACATGTTTGTTCTCGAGCAAACGTCTTCCACTTCAGGATCCGTGACCTCTGCTCAACCCACCTGACAAAATTAATCGTCTGGCTTGTTTCTGCATCAGAAATATTATTACAGACTTGTACGCATTTTGTGTAACAAGTACGCTATTTGGCATCTAAGTAAGCTGGTACGACAAACCCCTCTAAACTACTCAAAAAGCTGCAGACACGTGAGTTCTGTACCAAATGTGCATGACTCAGCAGCGTGGTGAAGAAGTTTAAGCCAATTATCGTAGAAAAGCGGAGAAAAACAATTCTTCCTAACCTATAGGGTGCCTAAGTCACGCCCATCTTCTTCCGGACCATGGGTCCCTGGAAGAACACAAAAATGAATGCAAATCAATAAAAACACTATTTTGTAATTCTGCTTGTTATGAGTCATGGATTTCACATATGATGTCCGTGCATTTAAAGAACATTTAAGAACGCGCTTATTTTCAAACGGGGGAAATGTTACTTTAGGTTTTGTGTGAAAATAAGTCCAGGACTACAAATGCGCTTCACAAAAGTGACATCATCAAACCAGACACAGAGGAGAGCAGAGATAGAAGAGCACCTTAGATCTAAATCACCTTAGATCTGGTCCACCTTAGATCTAATCCACTTTAGGATTATAAATTTCTTCATCAAGTTGATGCAGAGATAGCTTGATCTTGTTTTATTGTTGTTGTGTCCCATTTGTTTTTCATTTTGTTCATTATTGTTTATTTTTGTCTGGTCCACCTTAGATCTGGTCCAGCTAAGATCTGGTCCACCTTAGCTCTGGTCTGGCTAAGATCTGGTCCACCTTAGCTCTGGTCCAGCTAAGCTCTGGTCCACCTTAGATCTTGTCCGGCTAAGATCTGGTCCACCTTAGCTCTGGTCTGGCTAAGATCTGGTCCACCTTAGCTCTGGTCTGGCTAAGATCTGGTCCACCTTAGCTCTGGTCCAGCTAAGCTCTGGTCCACCTTAGATCTGGTCCATCTGGTCCACCTTAGATCTAAACCACCTTAGATCTAAACCACCTTAGATCTGGTCCACCTTAGATCTAAACCACCTTAGATCTAAACCACCTTAGATCTAATCCGCCTTAGATCTAATCCGCCTTAGATCTAATCCGCCTTAGATCTGGTCCACCTTAGATCTAAACCACCTTAGATCTAAACCACCTTAGATCTGGTCCACCTTTGATCTAATACACCTTAGATCTGGTCCATCTTAGATCTAATCCACCTTAGATCTGGTCCACCTTTGATCTAATACACCTTAGATCTGGTCCACCTTAGATCTGGTCCACCTTAGATCTAAACCACCTTAGATCTAAACCACCTTAGATCTGGTCCACCTTTGATCTAATACACCTTAGATCTGGTCCATCTTAGATCTAATCCGCCTTAGATCTGGTCCACCTTAGATCTGGTCCACCTTAGATCTAAACCACCTTAGATCTAAACCACCTTAGATCTGGTCCACCTTTGATCTAATACACCTTAGATCTGGTCCATCTTAGATCTAATCCACCTTAGATCTGGTCCACCTTTGATCTAATACACCTTAGATCTGGTCCATCTTAGATCTAATCCGCCTTAGATCTAATCCGCCTTAGATCTGGTCCACCTTAGATCTAAACCACCTTAGATCTAAACCACCTTAGATCTGGTCCACCTTTGATCTAATACACCTTAGATCTGGTCCATCTTAGATCTAATCCACCTTAGATCTGGTCCACCTTTGATCTAATACACCTTAGATCTGGTCCATCTTAGATCTAATCCACCTTAGGTCTGGTCCACCTTAGAACTAATCCACCTTAGATCTGGTCCACCTTAGATCTAATCCACTTTAGGATTATAAATTTCTTCATCAAGTTGATGCAGAGATAGCTTGATCTTGTTTTATTGTTGTTGTGTCCCATTTGTTTTTCATTTTGTTCATTATTGTTTATTTTTGTCTGGTCCACCTTAGATCTGGTCCAGCTAAGATCTGGTCCACCTTAGCTCTGGTCTGGCTAAGATCTGGTCCACCTTAGCTCTGGTCCAGCTAAGCTCTGGTCCACCTTAGATCTTGTCCGGCTAAGATCTGGTCCACCTTAGCTCTGGTCTGGCTAAGATCTGGTCCACCTTAGCTCTGGTCTGGCTAAGATCTGGTCCACCTTAGCTCTGGTCCAGCTAAGCTCTGGTCCACCTTAGATCTGGTCCATCTGGTCCACCTTAGATCTAAACCACCTTAGATCTAAACCACCTTAGATCTGGTCCACCTTAGATCTAAACCACCTTAGATCTAAACCACCTTAGATCTAATCCGCCTTAGATCTAATCCGCCTTAGATCTAATCCGCCTTAGATCTGGTCCACCTTAGATCTAAACCACCTTAGATCTAAACCACCTTAGATCTGGTCCACCTTTGATCTAATACACCTTAGATCTGGTCCATCTTAGATCTAATCCACCTTAGATCTGGTCCACCTTTGATCTAATACACCTTAGATCTGGTCCACCTTAGATCTGGTCCACCTTAGATCTAAACCACCTTAGATCTAAACCACCTTAGATCTGGTCCACCTTTGATCTAATACACCTTAGATCTGGTCCATCTTAGATCTAATCCGCCTTAGATCTGGTCCACCTTAGATCTGGTCCACCTTAGATCTAAACCACCTTAGATCTAAACCACCTTAGATCTGGTCCACCTTTGATCTAATACACCTTAGATCTGGTCCATCTTAGATCTAATCCACCTTAGATCTGGTCCACCTTTGATCTAATACACCTTAGATCTGGTCCATCTTAGATCTAATCCGCCTTAGATCTAATCCGCCTTAGATCTGGTCCACCTTAGATCTAAACCACCTTAGATCTAAACCACCTTAGATCTGGTCCACCTTTGATCTAATACACCTTAGATCTGGTCCATCTTAGATCTAATCCACCTTAGATCTGGTCCACCTTTGATCTAATACACCTTAGATCTGGTCCATCTTAGATCTAATCCACCTTAGGTCTGGTCCACCTTAGAACTAATCCACCTTAGATCTGGTCCACCTTTGATCTAATACACCTTAGATCTGGTCCACCATAGGTCTGGTCTGCCTTAGATCTGGTCCACTTTAGATATAATCCACCTTAGATCTGGTCCACCTTTGATCTAATCCACCTTAGATCTGGTCCACCTTTGATCTAATCCACCTTAGATCTGGTCCATCTTAGATCTAATACACCTTAGATCTGGTCCATCTTAGATCTAATCCACCTTAGATCTGGTCCATCTTAGATCTAATCCACCTTAGGTCTGGTCCACCTTAGATCTGGTCCACCTTAGATCTAATCCACCTTAGATCTGGTCCACCTTTGATCTAATACACCTTATATCTGGTCCACCTTAGATCTGGTCCACCATAGGTCTGGTCCACCATAGGTCTGGTCCACCATAGGTCTGGTCTGCCTTAGATCTGGTCCACCTTAGATCTGGTCCGCCTTAGATCTAATCCACGTTATATCTCCACCTTAGAACTAATCCACCTTAGGTCTGGTCCACCTTAGATCTGGTCAAGCTCAAAACTACAACACTAAACTCTTCAAACCTGGACTAGATTATTGTACAGTAACAGTAAAGTCCATAAAAGACTGATGGTAAATGTGAAACCTTTGGTAGATTAGTGAACGTCTCTCTTCTGTCCTGTACTGTGAGTTTGGATTAACATGTTAAAAACATGTTTTTCAGTCCTACAGGTTAATAAACAGTAGGCTACGTTCGGTCACCCCTGAAATAAAGCATTTTATAATTAGAGAAGATTAAAGGTGCAGGAAGTGGAAAAATTAGCTGGAATTAAACTTTTCACATTAGAAACTAGAAAGGGAACCAACTCAGCTTTGTACAAAACAAACAACAACAAATGTATAAAAGACAACAAGAAGAAAGAATAAATAAAATATTTTGGCAAATTTTGAGAAAAAAAATCAAATTTAAAAATGGCGGCCATGCTTGTGACCCTCTAAACTACCTCACCTTGCATTTAGCTTATTCTGCAGTTATGATGAGGACGTCAGCCACCAGGGAGCTGCAAGTAATGTATAAATTAGCCCCGGTGGTGTGTGCACATGTGCTTTAGGCCAGTTTAATATTACATTCTTGAAAACACAACCACCTGTTGCATAATACAATCATAAAATACTTTTTATTATTTTGATTAAGTATTGAAATAATTCTATGCAAATAACTTGTAAACGCACATGTAGCATCATGAAGGTCCTCTAATTTGTGACAAAGGTCACATTTTCCCAGCTGGGTCAGACCGTAACTTTTAGTTCCACAGATTAACCCAGGAGCTATGATGTCTAAAGAATATCATCCTTTATCTGCTGTTGTTCCGTCCCAGAAGAAGGACACTTCAAGTTCACGACAATAATCTAAATGATAATATTAATAAACTCTTTGACTTTATTACTGTTTATTATAATCATCATAAATAATCACTTGGTTCAGTATGAATGTATTTTAATTACTGAAATGAATTATTATGCTTTGGGTATAATTATGATTATGGTTGATGATCAGTAATGTGTGTTCAGCAAACCAGAAGGTCAAATTCCACTTATCCATCTAACACAGAACTGATGCAGAGTAAGGGTAACTGCCATCACGTGTCTTGACTCATGACCAAAGCTTTCTTGCTCTGAGAGTGGGCGTGTTCTGAGGACTTTGTTAAACTAACTTCCAGCAGCTTTCACTCCAGTTTGTGAACCAACCTCTGAGGATAAGGGAACGGCCGTCCTGAAGCCTCCACCTGCTGTTCTGTCACGCCGATAAGAATAGCTACGAATAAACGTAACTGTAGTCAGCTGACTCAAAAACTCCTTCAGAGTTATAGACTTGAGACGCAAATAGTTCCACCAGTCGAGTGACCCAAGGAGACATCTCAGGACCGATTTGGTCGTGCCAGAGGTTTTTCTACCAACCTCGTGCCTGGAGGAAACCATCTCCACCTGACACTTCGGATCCTAAAAGGGGGTCTTCTATACTGGGTGAGGTAGACATTCTGACAGATTGTGTTTGATGCTGTTTTCTCTAAGTAAACAACAGTTAGCTGCAAAACCATCACTTCCAACCCAGAACACGTTCCTCTCTCTGAAAGAAACCTTCTGAGAAATTCATTCACGCATCCAAACTCGTATGTCCCATTTAGCTTTCATCCAGCCACAGGTTTGCCTTTTAAAACAAGTTTAATATCAAAGCTGTTAAAAATTGTCATTTTTTATTGTCATTTAAATTGTGGTTCCAAATTGTCAAGTTAAAAATTGTTAGTAATAAATTCTTCATTTTTAAACTTGGCTCATTCTTTGAATTGAAACACAGAAAGGTATAAATATTTCTGGTTATTGAAAAAGCAAAGATTCCTAACTTCTGATTCAGAAATAAACTTTTGCTATTAAATTTAATTATCTTAAATTAAACATTAATCTTTGGATTAAAAGTAGACCAAGTAGGTTGGTGTATGAATTTATATCGATTAAATAAGTGTCCTGGATACATGATATAAGCTTCATGTGCTAATTTGCCTGGTCATTCTCAGAATCTACAACTGATAGCAAACAGTGTTGATTCTAGTATGTAGATAACCCTACACACACATGTTGTATAAGGGAAGCTACTGCAACTTTTGAGTTTTACTCTTTAATATTAAAATACATGATACTTGAGACTATTCATGAAGATGTTTCCAGCCGGTGAATGTGGACATTACTGCGTAGAAAGCAACAGAGTTGCACAAATGTGCAAAAAACCGCCCCGCATGTGGTACTCAAAAAACTGTTGACAAGTTTGGCAGGTCTGTTATTATTAGTTTATCCACACATGGCCCCAACTGGACGTTTGTAACGCCCTGTAATATCTCCTCCTACAGCACCCAATCAGGTGGACTAATAACAAACTGGTTTTCTATGCATTCCTTGTCTCCCCTCTGTGCTTGGTCCAGATTCCCCCAGTCACCCAATCAGGTGTGTGTCGGTCTCAGCTGATCTTCTCTCTCTCTCCTGGTGTTTGTGTTGCAGATCGATGCCGTTCAGAGGAAGGAAGCCATGAAAGCCATGACGGAGACGTTCTATGGTGCCATATTTGGATATGATGAGGTCAGTGCTCCAGTAGATCAGATGGTTTCATGGTGCTGCTGCTCCATGACCCAAGGTTTTCCACCTGTGATGGCTAAAATGGCTCTGTGTAAACATCAGGAGTGTGTGGCCAGAAATGTTTTCTGTGCAAAATATTAGTATTTTTTAAATATTGATAGAATTTCAGAGATGACCCAGCAATGTTTGTACCAGTGAAACTCAACTGGTGGATCGCATGCCACATCTGACTCACCAGACCTTTCCACCTGGCCCCCAACTCTTTGGACCCCAATGCCCCCCTCAATTGAAGAACTTTGAAGTTTAGCAGCAAAATTTGTGTCTCAAATATCAGTAATTGTTTACGTTCTCCAAACACAACTAAAACTAAAATGGAATAGTTTAGATGGAAAACAAAGCCCTTTTTAATATTAATGAATTAAGATCCATTATTACTTGACCTTGCCCCTCCCTGGGCTGCCACCTCACTGTGGTGGAGGGGTTTGAGTGTCCCAATGATCCTAGGAGCTATGTTGTCTGAGCTTTATGCCTCTGGTAGGATCACCCATGGCAAACAGGTCCTAGATGAGGGATCAGACAAAGAGCAGCCTAAAGACCTCTTATGAAGAAAAACATAAATGGAAACTGTGTTCCCTTGCACGGACGTGGGTCACCGGGTCCCCCCTCTGGAGGTGGGGCATGTTGGCGAGAGCCTGGTGGCCAGTCTTTCACCCATGGAGCCCGGCCGGGCACAGCCCAAAGAGGAAACGTGGGTCCCCCTTCCCATGGGCTCACCATTTGTGGGAGGCAAGGCAAGGCAGCTTTATTTATGGAGCACATTTCAAACTCATGCAATTCAACGTGCTCTACAGTTAGCATGAAATGACACAAAAACAAACACGAGAACACTAATTAAAATATACACAGATTCAATTATAATTTAGAGCTAAAAGGAAAAGACCGAATTAAGATTGAGCAATTACATCACAGATTGCAGAGGAGACGATGCAGCATAAGAAACAATTCATGTAAAGGCTGATGAGTACATTAGGGTTTTTAGTTTTGTTTTAAACAACACTAGAGTTGGGACACATCTGAGGTCATGGGGAAGCTGATTCCATATGTGTGCAGCATAGTAACTAAATGCATCTCCACCATGTTTTGTTCTGACCCGAGGTTCTACCAGCTGATTGTTTCCAAGGGATCTCAGAGCCATATTGGGTGTATATACAGGAATGAGATGGGACATGTATTCTGGTCCCATGCCATTGAGTTATTCATAAACTAGTGGGAGCACTTTAAAATCTATTCTGTAGTTTACTGGTAACCAATGTAGGGATCTAAGAACAGGAGTGATGTGCCCCGTTCTCTTAGTTCTTGTTAAGACTCTTAACAGCAGCATTCTGAACAAGCTGCAGTTGTTTCACAGCTTTTTTTTGGAAGACCAGTTAGGAGACCATTGCAATAGTCCAGACGACTAGAAATAAAAGCATGAATAAGTTTCTCTTAGTCTGGTCTGGACATGAGACCTCTGACTCTTGATGTTAGATGATGGTGATAAAACGCTGATTTAGGTATAGCCTTAATATGTCCAGAGAAGCTCAGGTCTGAGTCAATAATAACACCAAGGATTCTAACCTGGGTCTTTGTCTTTAAGTTCAACTGAGCAATAACATCCAAAGGATAGGGTCATGGAGGGGCCAAAGGGGTCGGGTGCAGTGTGTGTGATGGGTGGTAACCAAAGGCGGGGCCCTTGGTGGTCTAATCCTCAGCTACAGAAGCTGACTCTTGGCACATGGAATGTCACCTCTCTGGTGGGGAAGGAGCCAGAGTTGGTGTGTGAGGTTGAGAGGTTATGTCTAGATATAGTCGGACACACCTCAACGTATGGCGCTGGCTCCAGAACCAATTCCCTTGAGAGGGGTTGGACACTCTACCACTCTGGAGTTGCTCCCACTGAGAGGCACCAAGCAGGGGTGGATATATTTGTTGCCCCTCATCTTGGTGCCTGTACATTCGGGTTTACCGTGGGCAACCGTGAATCCTGGAGAGGTGTGATTGGGAGGAACGGCCCCCTGATCTGAATTTGAGCTGTCAACTGACCACTACCTGGTGGTGAATTGGCTTCGATGGTGGGGAAGGATGCTGGTAAGAGCTGCCAGGCCCAAATGTGTTCTGATGGTCTGCTAGGAATGTCTGACAGAGTCTCCTATCAGGATCCAATTCCCACTTCCAACAGAACTTCCAAAATGTTCCGGGGAGGCGGGAGACATTGAGTCACTGGACCATCTCTATACCCTTAGGGGATCCTGCAGGCTGCCTGGGAGTTCGCTCAACCAATTTACATGTGTTTGGTGGATTTGGAGAAGGCGTTCGACCGCGTCCCTCGGGGGGCCCTGTGGGGCTTACTCCGGGAGTATGGGGTACCAGGCCCTCTGATAGGAGCTGTTAGGTCCCTGTATGACCAGTGTCAAAGCTTGGTCCATATTGCCGGCAGTAAGTCGGGCTCATTCCCGGTGAGAGTTGGACTCCACCAAGGCTCCCTTTGTCACCGATTCTGTTCATAACTTTTATGGACAGGATTTCTAGGAGCAGCCATGGTGTTGATGAATCTGTTTTGGTGGCCTGAGGATCAGGCCTCTGCTTTTTGCAGATAATGTGGTCCTGTTGGCTTCATCAGAACCTGACCTCTGGCTTTCGCTGGAGCAGTTCACAGCCAAGTGTAAAGCAACTGAGTTGAGAATCAGCTCTAAATCTGGAACCATGGTCTTGATTCTGAAAAGGGTAGAATGCCTTCTCCAGGTCAGGAACGAGGTCCTGCCCCAAGTGGAGAAGTTTAAGTATCTCGGGGTCTTGTTGACGAGTGAGGGAAAGCTGGAGCGTGAGATCGATAGGAGGATTGGTGCTGCATCTGCAGTGATGCGGGCGTTGTACCGGTCTGTCGTGGTGAAGAGAGAGCTGAGTCAGAAGGCAAAGCTCTCGATTTACCGGTCGATCTACGTTCCTACCCTCACCTATGGTCACGAGCTTTGGGTAGTGACTGAAAGAACGAGATCGGCGGAAATGAGTTTTCTCTGCAGGGTGGCTGGGCTCTCCCTTAGAGATAGGGTGAGAAGCTCGGTCATCCGGGAGGGGCTCGGAGTAGATTTGCTGCTGCTGCTCCACGTTGAGAGGAGCCAGTTGAGGTGGCTCGGGCTTCTGGTCAGGATGCCTCCTGGAGACCTCCCTGGTAAGGTTTTCCGGGCACGTCCAATTGAGAGGAGACCTAAAGGTAGACGCAGGACACCCTGGAGGAACTATGGCCCTGTCCACACGTAGCCGGGGATCTGCCAAAACGTAGATATTTTTCTACGTTTTGGCCTGTCATCCACACGAAAACTGAGTTTTTTCACACGAAAACGGATCTTTTTAAAAACTCCGGCCAAAGTGAAGATCTGCATTTTCTCCGTTTTGGGTGTCTGCGTGTGGACGGACAAAACCGGAGTTTTAAGGTCCGCAACGTCACTTTCCGCGACAAAAAAAATGCTGACATCACGTGTGCGACCTGTGTTTACACTAGCCGGCATCATGGAAGCCCTCAGAGCTGCGCTCTGTCACTACCCGATCCATCAATTGTCCAAGCGCTTTCTGCTTGTTTGTTTTTGCAAGCGGAATTACTGCTCCTTACGGAAGACCACAGACGAAGGACGAGGTTAAGAACGGGGGAAGTACTGCCGCCTACAGGTCTGGCATGTCCTTAACAACGCATTTATCCGGGTACGTGTGGACAGAGTTTTTTTTTTAAACGCGGTGGTGTGGATGCAAGTTTTTGGAGGGGCGGATATTCGTTTTTAAAAAACCCCGGCTACGTGTGGACTAGGCCTATGTCTCTCACCTGGCCAGGGAACGCCTTGGGATTCCCCCGGAAGAGCTGGCCCAAGTGGCTGGGGAGATGGAAGTCTGGGCCTCACGACCCGACCCCAGATAAGCGGAAGAAAATGAATCAATGGATGGATAGATAATACTTGTCATTTAGAAGAGAATCTGGCCCTCACGGTGTCTGCTGGGAAAAACTCCGGCCCTTGAACAAATTTAGTTGAAGACCCCTGCTTTATACCGACGTAAATGTACAAGCAGCCACTAAATCAGTCAAGTTGTTTTCTCTCTGGGTTAATGTGCTGCCCTAATCTCTGCATTTGGCTTAGGGGTTTTTCATTTTTGGGGGGTGTTCGTTAGTGTTTCAGCGAGCAGCCAAACCCCTCCCCCATAACCAGGCCTGCAGAAACGTATCTTTCCCTACTGGCTGATATGAGGGAATGCTGTGAGATTACAGTCATGTTTCCCTTCCCGTGCTGCATGTTCTGCCTAGTGGACTTATGTGCATCATTTACTGAGCTTTGGTGAATAATATTCACCCGTACCAAAATGTATGTCTATTGCTGCCTTGTTGGATGCCTGTAGCAACAGGGTCAACACCAGGAAATATGTTGAAGCATTGGGAGAGGCCATAAACCCCACGGCCCACCCATAGGTACCACTTATGGAGTTTAGGTTATTTCACATAGATTATAGAATAAAGTGCACGTGTGACACTTAGTTTGAGTGAGTGAGTGAGTGAGTGAGTGAGTGAGTGAGTGATCTGGATACAACAGGTTTTAATCACAGAAGCAGGCCTGTTTATAGGAGATGAATGAATGAATGTTCTGTTCCTTCAGGGGATCCTGTCTGATGACTGCGTTCTGGCTGCAGCTCTGTGGAGAAACCTGTTCAGCCGTCAGTGTGAAGACCCCCGACAGCTGGAGCTCATGGTGGAATACGTACGAAAACAGGTGGGATCAGGTGTTAACGTGTTAACACGACTTTAATGGATCCGTCTGTTACCTCGATACCAATTTGTGATTCTTGTACAGCTCTGACCTGCAGATACCAATTCATCGTAAACAACCAGAACTAACGACTTCTGGCCCTTTTATTGTTCAGCTACTCATTTTTGTAACTTGTAGGGTTAGGGTGTAGATCTGGGTGTAGCCGACTGTAAACGCCTCCTCCTGCTGCCTGCAGATGCAGTTCATTGACGCTCTGGATGGAGAGGACCTGCTGCTAACAGGAGAGGTGAAATGGCGCCCTCTGCTGGAGGAGAACGCTCAGAGCATCCTGAAGGTGGTCAGCCCAACGTACAACGACACCGGCTTGTGAGCCTTAACTCCTCCTCTTTGTAACACTTTCTGTTCCTGTGGGACTTAAACTGGTCTGTAGCGTTCCTCTGCTCTCTAAGCCATGACACGCGTCAACCTTTGACCTGACCCAGACACTCTGGAAATCTCCTCTATTGTCCTGTCAGGTTTCAGAGCAGCTCCACGTTATCACAAACACATGAACTATTTCTATTGTGTCCTGAGTGCTGTTTTGTATTTATAAAATATTTTTAGAATCTCTGTTTACCTTCTACTCTCTTCTGTTGATGCTCTCAGACCTGAACAGTCTGTGAACACTCAGACTCTGTCACTGTCACCAAAAACACATCAGTAAAGTTTTGTGAATAAATCCAGTGGCTTCAGTCTGACTTTTTATAGTTTTTGTTAAATGAACTCATTTTTGGAGGAGCCAGTAGAGGTGGCCTGGACATCAAGTCAGGACGCCTTCTGGTGAGGTTTTCTGGGCACATATGTCTTAGGCCTAGTCCACACGTAGCCGGGGTTTTTAAAAACGAATATCCGCCCCTCCAAAAACTTGCATCCACACCACCTCGTTTTAAAAAAAAACTCTGTCCACACGTACCCGGATAAATGCGTTGTTAAGGACATGCCAGACCTGTAGGCGGCAGTACTTCCCCCATTCTTAACCTCGTCCTTCGTCTGTGGTCTTCCGCAAGGAGCAGTAATTCCGCTTGCAAAAACAAACAAGCAAAAAAGCGCTTGGACAATTGATGGATCGGGTAGTGACAGAGCGCAGCTCTGAGGGCTTCCATGATGCCGGCTAGTGTAAACACAGGTCGCACACGTGATGTCAGCATTTTTTTGTCGTGGAAAGTGACGTTGCGGACCTTAAAACTCCGGTTTTGTCCGTCCACACGCAGACACCCAAAACGGAGAAAATGCAGATCTCCACTTTGGCCGGAGTTTTTTAAAAGATCCGTTTTCGTGTGAAAAAACTCCGTTTTCGTGTGGATGACAGGCCAAAACGTAGAAAAATATCTACGTTTTGGCAGATCCCCGGCTACGTGTGGACAGGGCCTTAGTGTTTCCCTGTTTCAACACACCTGATTTCAATCAGCAGGTGATTACCAGGCTTCTGGAGAGCCTGATGAGCTCCTGCACAGGTGAATCAACAGAGAAACAACAAAAAGATGCAGGATACCAGGCCCTCGAGGACTGTTTGACACCCCTGTATGTTCTGTTACTGAGTGAAAACAGAAACAGCCAAACTCTGAATAAAACCTTGAGAACTGTGGACCCAGAAGCACCTTTTTATTTAACCAGGAATGGTCCCATTTAGATTAAAGCCTCTTTTACAAGGGAGTCCTGGCCAAGCGGCAGCAAAACAATTACAAGACTCTGGACTTGGAAGCATATAGTGAAACGAATGCAGTCGTTTTGAAGCTTGTTCCATGTAGCAGGAGCTGACTGAGCAAACAAACGCTTTTCCTCCCAGATTTGTACGCACAAGCAGGACCTCCGGCATTAAATGATCATTAGAGCGCAGACGTAAGATCCAGAACTCCTCCATGTGATTAAATTGCAGATACAGGAGGGCAGTAGACCAAGCATAGCCTTGTAAATAAAAATGTACCAGTGACTTAGCCTCCTGGGTGGGTAAGTAGTGCCACCCTGCTCGAGTGTACAGTTCACAGTGATGGTCAAAGTCCTGCTGTTCGTAATAAACCTCAGAACAGCGTGATGCACAGATCAGTCTTGTGAGGACATTGGACAGAAGCATTCATGTACAACAGGTCTCCGTGGTCCAAAACGGATGAAAACGTTGCTTTCACAAGGTGCTTTTTTCCTTCCAATGGGAAACTAAATGTATTTGTAAAGAAAAAAACAAATTTAAGTTTAAGTTTGTTCACGAGATTTTCTAAGTGGGGCTTAAAAGTCAAGGAATCACCAACAAAAATACCAAGGCACTTGTAAGTGTGTACTCTATGTTGTTGTCCTCAAGAGTAGATACTACAGGAATAGTTTGAGAGGTCTTCTTAGCGTTAGAAAACAACATTAGTTTGGGTTGGCTTAACCCAGGCAGTGCTTTAAACTCAGCAGGGGTATTCACGTATTTCAGTTCAGATCCACGGTTTGGTTGTACATTTCCAGATACTAATAGGAGTAAAATAATCATCATCGATCTCTGTTTGGTATGACATGTTGAAACAGTTGCAGGTGTTTGAAATGTAGAAGCCAGGTGTCTCATTTAATGAAGTGATGATTAAATATTGTACAAAGCAAGGAAGCACTGAAGTTTAAGTGGATCCCCAGGCTGAGTAGAGTTTACAGCCAAAACCAAATAAAACAGTGATGGTTCAGGCTGCTCTGTCGCACTAGGTCTAGTGCCACCATCAGTCCAGGTCTGGTTATTGATAGCTGTACTCACCCAAGGAACATCACTTGGGCCCACATTACAACAGCTCAAAATACATAATAAGGATGTAAAGGATGCCATCGCTTTCATAATTAAAATAACAGCAAAAACAGACGGGTTTTTTGTGGTTAACACAACCTCAGCTGTTTACCAGGCTCTGGCCTGTTAGCCCAGGTTCCCAGATATTTAACTATCACTTTTAAAAACAATAATAATACAAACAATAAAAAGCAAAAAGCAGTAAAAAAAATAATTATAAAAAATTCCAATAAAGAGTTAGTCCAGAGAGAGGTACTGAGCAGTCAGTGATGTGCGGCCATCTTGGATCTTTACGGATTCCAGGATGTTGGTCCACTGGGAGCAGAACAGAAAGCTGAAGAACCCAAACCATCTTCTGTTTCTGCTCTGGGAACCCCGCCTGGGGCCTGAACTGGGTCACAGTTAGACCTGATTACCACCACAGATTCTGACATCTGGGCCGCACTGAGGCCTCTGCAGATGGAGCGGGTCGGGATAGAACTATTAAATCAGGTTTCGGCAATATTGTTTAAAGTTTTTCTGTGAGTCTGAGTCAAAGGTCACCTAGAGAGTTTGTTCAGCTGTCAAACAGGATCCTGAAAAATGTTAAATGTGAGAAAAAATCTTCTGGTGCTGCTTCTGTTCCAACATGTTTGAACATCCTGTCATGATGAGTTTGATCAGAAACCAAAGCTCTTTCTGCTCGGGGCTGTTGGTCGTTGTTCACGCTGCAGGAACGGTTGGAACCTGTCAGAACCAGTTCACCCCCTCAGCGCCAGAACAGCTGAACTGACTAAAAGGAAGACTACAACCCAGCCCGAGCGTCTCAGTGAAAACTAATCATAGAGTAATCTGATCAAGACCCCCCAGAGAAGTCGGTTTGAATTCAGCCTTTTTCATTTGAACACTAAAAATTCTTTGATTTTTGCTGATTAGGGTTGAAGATTTGGAGATTAAAATGAAATTTGTTTATTGAAAGTAAGCCTTCAACACCACAGCAGGAATAGGGAGCCTAAGCCATGCCCACCTACTTCCAGACCACGGGTCCCCAGAAGAACGTAAAAATGAATACAAGTCAACGGGGCTAAAAACTAGTTTCTAAATCAACTTGTTTTGTGCCATGGCTTTCACACATGATGTCTGTCAATTTCAAAGAGGCTTTTTGATACCAAGAATGCAGAGAGACACTTTATTTTAGGTTTTGTGTGAAAATAAGTCCAGAACTACAAATGCGCTTCACCAGAGTTACGTCATCAAACCAGACACGGAGAAAACTGAGAGAAAATGACTGTAAATGTAGTGAATCCTTTCAGAAGGAAAGAACCACCATAACCCTGGCCATGTGGTAAGTAGCACCTACGCTGGAGGGGGGGGGGGGGGGGGGGGTTCTGTGGTGACGTGTGTAGTCATGCTAATTACCAACTTTTACAAGCTGTTAAATCTCTAAGTACGTGACTGGTGTGGTCGACACACCCATCATTACTTTTCATTTAAATTGCAGTACAACATATGTGTGATCCAGGGCGTAAGGCAGACAGGGTTAGAAAATAGCTTTTAGCCCCGTTCAGGGGCCGACCGAAAAAGGGAGGAGACTTAGGCTCCCCATCGACAGGTGCACTGAAAAGACCCCCAATGTAAGATGGTGCTTGTCCATGTAAGGCCCTATAGACCAGAACCAGGATCTAGAAATGAACCCTGAAGTTGACTGGCAGCCAGTGAAGCTGGAGGAGAAGTGGGGTGATGTGGGTGTGTTTGGAGGACTTGGTCAGAAGCCGAGCACAGGCATTCTGAACCACCTGTAGACGGTTCAGGGAGGTTCTGCTCAGACACGTGAAAAGAGAGTCACAGTAGTCTAAGCGTGAGGAGATGAAGGTGTGGAGAACAGTCTCTAGTTCAGAGTGGGACAGAATGGGACTCAGCTTAGCAATGTTCCTGATGGAAGAAGAAAGAGCCAACAAGAGAACTGACATGATAATCCAGGGTGAGAGCTGGGTCAAAGGTCACACCAAGATTCCTGACAGAGGGTTAGGGTTAGATGAGGATCTCAGTCTTATCTTCAGTCAGCTGTAGAACGTTCCCAGCATTCACTTTCCACACTCTACTACTTTCTTCTACCACTCTCTTTTACTCATTCACTGCCATTGACAACTAAAGTCATCAATTGCATATTGTTACGGGGTGGGTGTCGGACAATTAACATCCCAGCTCTAAAGTTGACCTTCACCTGTGTATGTTGCACATCATGTGATCAGGAAGCAGAAAATCCATGTATTAGGAGATCGTTTTGGCCGCTGTTCTGGAAAAAGCGAGGCGCAAACCGGAAAAACTTCTGCAATTCACAATTCGACAATGGATTATGAAAGAACGAATATAGCTAAAATCACAGATTCTTCCTGATGTAGTAAGAGAGTCTACTCTTTCTTTGGTAGTTTTGCCGTTTTTATGATCATAGAGCACAATATTCTGTGACTCTTCTAAAAACAGTAAAAACGCTCAAAAACTCTGGCAGCCAGGGGCTTTCGGATCAGGAAACAGCTGGCAGTATTTATTCTCCAAGTGTTTTTCTCCCCAGAAGAAGCTACAATGATGTTCTGCTGAGCTGTGGTGGCCTCATGGAGGGGGCCATCGGCTAGCACACTGCTGCTAACCACTTAAACATTCTCCCTCTCCTGATAACTTTTTACTCTCTTTGACATTGAATGTGCTACTACTAGTTTACCCGTTTAATTATAGATTCACTAGAATAAATACAATAAATTCCATGAGGCAGGAGAAGATCATGGCAAAGTGGTCTGAGGAATCGTCGACACGGATGTTAAAATCACCAACAACCTCATCATCAGCATCAACAGCGGAGCATAGCAAGTCACTAAACTCCTGAAGGAAAGAACTGTTTGGACCAGGTGGACGATGGACCACCGCACAGGAGAACGGGTCTTCAAGCCTGACTTTAATCAGAAAAACAAAAAGGATGGTTTGACAGCTAAGCAGACAATTTGGTGAGTTTCTGTTATAAAGGGAGTTCTGCTGTAGATTTTTAATCTTTACTGATTTTCTTTGGTTGGTTTTCTAAAACAAAAGGAATTTAAACTCCGACTTGAAGAATTCTTGTTATCTATCAGAGGAGATGCTTTATTCCACAGATGAATAAAGCGTTTTGGTGAGTTTTTGTGAACGTTCTAACAGTCGATGTTCTGTCAGAATGACTAATTAAAACCTTTTTTAGGATCAGAACAATGCTCGTCTCTCAGATGGATGTCTGTGGCTGCCAGTGAGCTTCACACCATCAAAGCCGCTCTGTCCCAGTGTCAGATCTGTGGGTGGACAAGCGCTGTGAAAGTCTGTCTGCTGCTGAGAGACGTCCTCTCCACGCCGAGGACACGATCTGTTGGAGAAGAACAATCACAGGATGTTTAGATGATTTATTCAGATCGGATTTGGGCTCCTAGACTAGGCTGAGGTTCGCCACCCCCACAGAGCGGGTCCTCGTTGTGCTGAGCTTGTGAGTTTGTAAAGATTCCACAAAAACAAGAAGACCTAAAGCTGCTATTTCTCTATTCATCAAATTAATGTGTGTAATTAATAGCTTTAATGGAGTGGATTACTCATTTAATCAATACATTTGCAATGCTTTCTAGAAGGAATGGATGCCTCGCTGCAGAACTCAGGGAAAAAGACTTCACAGCTGAGCTTCAGAAGACAGAATTTTAGGGTCTTATTTCCTGATATGTGGACATCTCGTCCCGGATTGGCTAACAACAATATGACTCTACCACTGACTCCGTTCCTCTGCAACGTTGATGTTTTGCCTCCACAAATAACACAAGCCTGGAGGAGTTCTGCTGTGTGGTGGAGTTGCTAATGCTAACAGTTATCTTAAACTAGCAGAGATGTTCTCTGCTGTTTCCTGGACTAAACCAACAACAGCCTTCCCCGTCGTGAGTCCAGATGGGTGAGTCTATGAACGTTAGTGGCAGTGTGACGTAGAACTCTCAGGATTTTCGAACCCTAGAGTTTCACTGTCTGTTTTCTACCAGAAACTACTGCAGGAGGTAGGTGTAGGAGACTATTCTCATGTTCAGCCTAGTGGCATGCCTAGAAAACATTTTTTTGGGGTGGCACATGTAAACGGCTCACAACTTAGAAAAAACAAACCAACTATAAAATACCAATGGTGCGCTTTTATCAATAATTATGACATTTCTCCATGAATACATTTATTACAATAAAATTGGGACTGTCTTTGAACTTAAAGTCAGGAATCTTTTCAAAGAGCGAGGAGGACATACTTTGAATGAAGTAGATGTAATTTTCTGGCATTTTAACTTTCTGTTCATTTACAGTTATTCAAATATTTTTCAACTGACAACAGAAATGGGCAGGCTGTGAAACCTAACATCAGTGAAGTAACACCAACAGGAGATGAAATGTGTGGCCTGGTTGGTTGCTTTGTTTGAACCCAATAATCTCAACTGTTTTGGAGCATGAACCAAGCTCAGTTTAATACTGAAAATACTAAAACCGTCCATTCATTCATCCAGTTTCGGGGTGCGGTTGCGGGGGCAGTGGCCTAGGCAGGGAGGCCCAGACTTCCAGCTCCCCAGCCAGCTCCTCTGGAAAATCCTAAATCATTCCTGGCCAGCTGAGAGACATAGTCCCTCCAGTCCAGTAACAAAACACCACTCAGATTCAGATCTGGGGGCCGTTCCTCTCCACCA
Source organism: Nothobranchius furzeri (assembly GCF_043380555.1). Lineage (NCBI taxonomy): Eukaryota > Metazoa > Chordata > Actinopteri > Cyprinodontiformes > Nothobranchiidae > Nothobranchius > Nothobranchius furzeri. The sequence goes on from NC_091743.1 coordinate 78,176,265, forward strand.
CACCTCTCCAAGTCTCACTGTCGTTGTCCGCGTGAGCGTTTAAGTCCTCCAGCAGAACGAGGGAGTCACTGGAAGGAGTGCTCTCCAGCACCCCCTCAAAAAACTCCAAAAATGGTGGGTAGTCTGAATGTAGTCTTACATTCACTAATTTATAGTTGATATGTGTTAGATTTTACGTTTTAATTGATTATTTAATTTACTTATATGCTTTAGATGTTTTATTGTCTCAGATTTTGGGGTGGCACTGGGGTGGCCAGCCTTTTTGCAGCACCACCCTAGCCCTAACCCTACAGGCTGCTTCACTCCTGTTCATTATGACTGAAACAAAATACGTTTCTATGAGGAATAATTTTCCACATTTAATTGATTTTTAGACTTAAAGTTGAAAGAAAACTGAAAGAGGAAGTTTTTCATCCCCAAACCCAGTGGAAATGCTCCAGAAACAGTAGATCTGCTGTTTTCCTAAACGATGGACATCCTGTTCTCAGTGACATCGTGGGTTATCAGCTGAGAGCTGAGCAGAAAGCCAGAATCACGTCTGTGTGAACACGAAGCTCAGTGTGATTTCACTCTGATGGCGCTAAAGTCCCAAACGAGGGAGAGATCCAGTGAAGCTCCATCCTTCTGCTGCCGGCCAGCACCATGTTTCCTAATATAACAGCATCTATGAGGTCTGCAGGACCCACATCCTGGATCTAGATCACCTTGCAGCTCTGCAAGTCAGAGAAATATTCCAGGGCTTCAAACACGTGTTTAAGTCAGATAAAAAAAAACCAGCAGAGGTTTTTATTTAAGATACTCGTTGATCTTGTGTTTGTCTGACACACAGGAACTAGCTGATGGATATAACTGATTTTGACGTCACAGGGTTATTGATGTAACAGTGTAGGTGTTTGTTTAAACGGAGGGTCATCAATTTTATTTTACATTTTAGAGTGGTGAAGAATGACCTCTTTGATCACCCTCCTGTTATCTGTAACTTCCTGAGACTAGATGAAGGTCCAGCAATCTGTTGATTAGGTTACCCCGGTCAGCTGGTTCTGAAGAATTGTGTGTGTGGGTTCATCTGTAACTTCTGGGTGCGCCTTCCTAAATAAAAGGAGCTCCAAGGCTTTGCCTGAGTGTGAGAGCAAACTGACCTCCGTCTCTGGTGTGTATTTGATTTCTCTCACCCTTTGCAAAGTATTTGTTGTTGTTTGTTGTTGGCAGGATTACAATTTACCAAATTATCAATCTAATCCCTCTGTGTGTGCTCTGAACTTTCTTTGAGGTAGTATGGGAGTAATATAAAAATTACCCAACACTAGCGATGCTCGACATCGTGGAAACTCTCTGGGCGGCCACAGGCGATGCCAAATTGCCAACGGGAGGAAGAGCGGGTTGCCTCGTGATCAGAGGATGGTGGGATCGATCACAGCTCCCACCAGCAGTACTCTACTGTAGTTTCCTTGGGCGAGACTCTTCATCTCACTTGCATCAATTGTTGATGTTGGTCAGAGGGGCCGATGGCACAAAATGGCAACCTCGCCTCTGTCAGAACGCCCCAGGGCAGCTGTGGCTACATCGTAGTTCATCACCACCAGCGCGTGAATGGGTGAATGACTGATTGTGTTGTGAAGTAGGGGTTGCATGACTTAATTTTTTTTAAAGTTGACAGTCAAGTAATGAAAATCAAGTCGACTTCGACTAGTCGCTGATGACGTCATACACCTGAAGCGGCAGCCAGGGGGGTGGGGGTGGGGGGGTCGGTTGGTTCGGTAGTTTCTGCTTCAGCCCTCTCCCCCTCCCCCTGCGCCGCGGCCGCAAACTCACTGATGCGCCTGCAGCCTCTCAGAGTTCCTGCTGCTCTAAACATTAAAATAATTATTTCATTTTCTGTTCCTCACTTCTGATTACCTTCAATGGTGTCTGTTTGTTGCAACCACCAGGTACAAAAACTAACTTGTTTTTATTTGACTATTTTTCTGTCCTGCCTGTTTATTATCTTCCTGCATCTCCTCTCAATCCTAAAGAAAAACTGCTACCTGGGTTCATATATATTCACCTTATGAGTTACCTTTGAACTGCAGTTCTAAAAGATCTACCGACCGCAAAAACAGCGGAGTGTGTGCTGCTCGCCGGCCGCAGTGCGTCAGCGGAGGACCAAACAGATGATGCGCCCCGCTCCACAGCAGCGGGGTGCATCAGGCAAAAATAAAAGACAGACAACATAAAAGGAAATGAGCCGACATGAACGATCGCGTTACATTTGTTTTTGAGGTGGCGACACCTGATTTGATAATGTTACTGTGGCCGTGCTCATGACGCAGATGTCTGGAGCGCGTCAACGATCAGAGCTTTGCATGCACAAGCTGGTTAAGGTTAGGATGGGGGTGAGGGGAAGGTTAAATTGCAAGAGGTAAAAGGTCACAATTTGGTTAAATGTCCGTTTTACGGCGGGTGTCAGTACCGACGCTCTGGCACAGCGCGTCGCCTCCGCCTCGATCCAGACGCACAGGGGCTCGTCACCTGCTGTCTTTTCCGAGGACTGCATCTTGTCATTATCACGTGACAGCGACTAGTTGATGACAGGCATAAAAAGTCACAACAGAGCAGTGAGGTCGACTAGTCAACTAGTCGACTAGTTCATACAACCCCTATTGTGAAGCACCTTTGGGGGTTGTAGATCCCTTAGAAGGTGCTCTACACATACAGGTTATTTACCATAAAACGTGCTGGATGCAGCCCTCCAGGACTGGAATACCCCTGCCCTAGTGGATGAGGGGAGAACTGCAGTTTTGTCACTTCCTGGTTGACTTCCCATTTTATCCTTTGATCAGAACCGAACGGGGTTCTTTAGGTCTTCATGTGATAAGGTTGGTCTGGTTCTGGTCAAATGTCAGGGGTCAGCTGCACTGAGCACGCTCAGAACGAGGGGTGGAATCAGAAACTAGATGCAGTTTGTTGGTTTTTAATTACGGTTTTAAAACTGAACTGGATCTGAACTTGGCCAAACCCGTGTCTGTGGATCTGAACCGGACCTTTTTCTTTCTGCTCCTTGAGGAGATTTAGTGTTGAATTAAAGGAAAACTAAAGTGAAACCTTTATTTCCAAGCAGATCAACTTCCTGGTGTGTTTAAACCAGTCGGTTAGCTCCAAGCTTGTCGGCTTCTACAGGAACAGGAACAATCTGATCCAGTTTAACCAGTTAACCTTCACCTTAACCCATAGCTATGTGGGTTCATTTAAAAGTTGTCTAATCCCAGATTAAATGAAATCTCTGGTCAGAAGGGATCCAGTAAGGTTTAGTTTGAGGCAGCAAAAGAAATCAGTCTGACTTGTGATGAAATGAGATTATTACAGTTTAATTAATGACCATAGACCTAAGATCCACATCGAGTATGAATCCCATCTAATGGACACTGGGTTATTCAAACCAGAAGATTGGATCTTTTTATTGCAGAGATTAGATAACTGTTACGTATTTACTCAGAGACAACAGAATAGAGAGAGACAAGTTTAAAAGTTAAGAATTTTATTACTAACAAATTAAACTAGACTGACTTCAAAACTAAATGTATAGTGTAACTAAAAATGGATGAGGCGATGAATGGATGACGTGTGCTGTAAATCAGAACCAGCCAATCCGAAGAAGCGGTTAGTTCTGACGGAAACTGAAGATGTTGTTTTGCATTAAGCCTTGGTTAACTTCAGGAAAAACACATGAGACGCCATTTGCCGGTCTACCGTGCCTTGTGGAAGTCCTCTGTAGATCAGGAATATCGAGGTCCAGTGAACCCTCTCTGGAAACCGAGCCGGTAGGAGAAGCCGCGGTTCCGATCAAACCCGTCTTGAGTTACTTTCGGCACACGACACTTTTATTGGCGTCTGGTCAGACCCAAGCCTGGGTCGGTGGATGGAGCTTTCATTCTGAAAGCAGCTGTTGTTGCCGCTGGTTGTTATAGCGACTGGATTTCTCAGCTTGTCATTGGTTCTTTCGGTTAAAGAGTTTAGGTCAGGATTGACCACTCCGTCACTTCCTCTGGAACGCTTTGAACTGGCGTTAAGAGATGACGTGGCGTAGTTTTATACTTCGGATGTTATGGTTTATTGTCGAATGAAAATGACCAAACACCATCAAAACCACGCCTCCGTCAGATCTGTAAGATTCTGATTAGATCAGTGAAAGTAATGTGTTATGTCTTTTTAACACTACGTGAAATGAGTCCTGTTGGAACACTTAAAGTCACAATACTTATATTCTATAGGATCATAATAAAGTAATTAATATTTTGATTTCACAGGTCGGTCACATCTCATTTATTGACTAACACTTGGTTGGATTAGCTTTATTAAAATAGAGTTCTTTGATTACTTAAAAGAAAAGAGTTCATTCTTCATTCTTCTGTTGAGCTGAAAATAAGCAGGTTAGAAGGAATGCATGAGACCTTGAGTTATATCTCATGCAGACTAGTCCTGAGCAAAGAAGGGAAAATAAGAGTCATTCTGTTCGTTACAGACTTTTAGTTTGGACCCCCCCCCCCCCCCTATTTCCAAGCAGATCAACTTCCGAGTGTGTTTAAACCAGTCGGTATAGCTCCAAGCTTGTCGGCTTCTACGGGAACAGGAACAATCTGATCCAGTTTAACCAGTTAACCTTCACCTTAACCCATAGCTATGTGGGTTCATTTAAAAGTTGTCTAATCCCAGATTAAATCAAATCTCTGGTCAGAAGGGATCCAGTAAGGTTCAGTTTGAGGCAGCAAAAGAAATCAGTCTGACTTTTAGTTTGAACCCAATACCCCCCCCCCCCCCCCCGCGCCAACAGCTGACTCACCTGGAACATGTGACTTAACCGAAAGTTACTTCATGAAGAGATTTTACACATTTGAGCATCAGACGAGAGCTCAGAAACACGATAAACCAGCTGAAGAAAACTCAGATCCTAAACCAGATCAGATTCGGCTGCTGGAACACAAGAAGCTGAATAACAGAGTCCAGAATGTAAAACAGCAGCAGTCACACAGCTGAAGGTCTCAGTGATGATTGACTGAAACGAGACACAGAAGGACGATCGCTGATCAAGTGGATTCACATCAAGAGCTAATCTTTGGATTGTTCTCTGATTGGGGAGGAAAGTGTCAGCTCCCGACTATAACACCCTTTTCTTGTGCTTTTGTTTTCCGTCAGTAATAAACGCACCTCCAACACACGAACACGCTCCCATTATCAGGTTTAGCATATACGGAAGAACTGCTCAGATATCAGACCAGATCAGAGGACTTGGCTTCAGGAAGTCATATAGCAGCTGTCTGTCGTGTTGGCTAACCCCTCCTTACTGTCGAAGGCTGCAGGTAAAAATTACTCAAGTGACTTTTGATCTGGCCTCTGAGCAAATCCAGCAAACACAAAATCAGACACCTGAAGCCGAGGCAGCAGAAGGCTGAGTGTTTGTGCCCGAATCTGGACCACAGCTTTAGCTCTACATTAATCCAGGTAACCGGCTGCTGCCCGTCTGGTTTGCTCCTAACTCGTGACCCGGACTCACAAACGTCATCATTATGTGCAAGTAAACATTCAAATAAAGCAAACAGCAGAGAAGTGTTTGGTTTATTCACCTGGACCTCCCTGCTGGGTCAACACTCAGCTCAACCTACTCCAGGATGTTTACGAGTGCCGGGTCACACCTGAGCAGGACCTGTTTCCTCGCCTGTCCTCTCTCACCTGACCCCGTCAAGACTCCAGAGGTCAGGCTCAGATCAGGTTGGATTGCTGCCAACAGGAAGGAGTAACATGTTCCCTGATGTCCTCAATAAAGCACAGGAGGTAACCGATTTTCTGGAAGTCTCAGGTAAACGACCTGAAGAAACGTCAAAGGAAGTTTTTGTCTCACTTCAGGTGAATTTTATTGTCTCCCAGAACTCACCTGCAGGTTCGCCTGAATCAGACAGAAATAAAACAACTCAAAGTTAATTCGTGGTCAAAGAGAATAAAAGAAAATCATTCCATCCCACAAACAGAGAATTATACTTTTTTCATATACACCCCCCTCCACACACACACACGTGCACACACACACACACACACACACACGCACGCACATATGCACACACACACACACACACACACACATGCACACACACGCACGTACGCACACACACACACGCACGCACGCACGCACACACAAACACACGCACACACGCACACACACACATATGCACAAACACACATGCACACAAACACACACACGCACACACATGCACACACACATGCACACACACACACACATATGCATGCACACACACACAGACATGCATGTACACACACAGACATGCATGCACACACACACGCACAGACACACAGACATGCATGCACACACACACACACACACACACACACACAGACGTGCATGCACACACGCACATGCATGCACACACACACACACACACACAGACATGCATTCACACACGCACATGCATGCACACACACATGCACACATATATGCATGCACACACACAGACATGCATGCACACACACACACGCATGCACACACACATATGCATGTACACACAGACAGACATGCATGCACACACGCGCACACACACACACAGACAGACATGTATGCACAAACGCACGCACACACTCAGCTTGGTGTGACTCCTCCCTCAGAGCCTTTTGCTGTACTAGTTTTGCTCTCAGGATTCGGATCCAGTGTGTTATGGGCACATCAACAGCTGACCTTCACTTTTGACTTTTAACCCTTGAAAACAGGATTTCCCAGAGGAAATCTGAGTTTGAGCTTTATTTTTGAAAATTTAACCGGAAGTTGAACTGGTTGGCCTGACAACGGAGGAGGGGTGAGGGGCGTGACCAGGCAGCAGACCAATAAGAGGACAGGTAGCAACAGGTGAGCAGTAGAAACGCACCTGACCTGCTCACCTGCAACACAACACCGAGGCGGAGGCGAGCGCGGCTCACGGTACTCCTGGGACTTTATATCCGGACCGAAGGGACCGGAAACCGGAGAAGCGAGGACCATTTGACCACCCCGTTTGGACCGAACAGACGAGAGTTTGCGTCGGAGGCTGTGAGGAGTTTCTGCCTGGACTCGGATTATCCGGTCCACATAATCCGGGTTATGACAATGCGTTCAGCGTCCGGTACCGGCACAAGCCACTAGTTCAGTTGCGTTCCGTTTTTATATAAGTGTGACTGGATTCGGTTCGGGTCCTGGTTCTGGTCCCCGCATCAGCATGGAGGCCTTGAGGCAGTTCGGTAAGAAGCCGCAGGGGAAGCTCGCCTCCCGGCTGGAGGAGGTGAAGAGCCCGTGGCGGCAGGGCTCCGCGCTGGAGCTGAGCCACAACGAGGCGGCCCGGCTGGCCACGGACGCGCTGCTGGAGCACGGAGAGAAGGAGTACCGGCGGGTCCTGACGGACGAGCGGGAGCTGAACTTCCTCTCACAGCCCGAGATCCGGTACATCACTCAGTACGCAGCCAGCAGAAGCTGCGGTTCCGACAGCAACCCCAACGACCGGGACTTCGGGGACGGAGACGCCGTGTCCGAGCTGACCTCCGGGACCTACTTCCCCATGATGTCCGACGAGGATCCGCCGATGCTGGAGCTCGGCTGGCCGGACTCTGTGACAAAGGTCGGACCGTCAGAGAGCAAGATCTACTTCCAGAGGGACAAGTCCCAGAACATCAAAGACCTGATCCGAAACCTGATCAACAGGGCTAAGAAGGTTCAACCTCATTTAACCTCAAACATGATTTATTATCCTTCAGATCTCAACAGGAGCTGAACCACTATTTATCTTTGTCTGCTTCATGAAACTTGTGCTGTTTAACCTGATAAATGACTTCCTGTTTATGTAAACCACTTCCTGCATAAATCAACAGGCTTCCAGGTTACAGTCCCATAGTCATCCGAAGCTGCAGCTGTGGCTGTGCTCGGGAACCCCCAATCCAACCGCTCAAGCAGGGCGTCGGGTCCCATTGTTACGGTTTTGGTATGACCAGAGAGTGGATTTACACCCGTAACCTTCCAGTGTCAGGGCCGGCACTCAGCCACTGCGTTTGTTTCAGCTGATGTTTCATCCATCAGTGGCAAACGTTTCAGGTCTCTATGGCAAACAGGTTAGGTTTAGACCTTTATTTGTTTACCGCTCTCTCAGGGTTAGGGCAGGGGTGTCCAATCCTGGTCCTGGAGGGCCGGTATCCAGCAGGTTTTGTGGTTTTTCTGCTCCAACAGGCTTGATTCAGTGGTTGAAACATCTGTGCAGCAGCTCTTCAGGCTCTGCAGAAGCCTGTTAATTAGCTGCTGATTGAAATCAAGTGTGTTGAAACAGAGTTCAAACTAAAACATTATTTATTTATTTACTTAGCAGATGCTTTTATCCAAAGCGACTTACAATTTCTGACCTATAGGGCATGTTGTGAACATGCAGGATACCGGCCCTCCAGGACCAGGATTGGACACCCCTGGGTTAGGGTTCTATAACCTCCCAAGTCGCTTCACATCCACACACATGGTTCAGCCTCCACTAGCTCAGACGTTTACTGCTTGGCTGATTTTTGCAGCTGCTTTTAGGAAGAAAGTAAAATGCATTTAGCTTCATGTTCAGAGCAGGAAACACAGACGGGTGGAAAGGACTGAAGTAAACTTCCCTCCTTGTGTCTCTGCTGCAGCCGTGATTATGAGAATAATTCTATAATTGTATGACTCTGGAGCACTGGAACGACGAGTTCACATGACAATAATATATTAACTTAAGCCCGGGACAAGTTGTGTGATAGTTGCAACACCACGCAGGACTTGGGAACAGGGAGCGGGAAGTGACTATTGTTTATATATGATCAGACTTGCTGTTGGGTTTTGAGACAAATTCGTTAAAACGGGTAAGTATGCTGTTTATTAGAATATTTAAAGATCAATAGTACTTTAAAATTGTCAACTGTGGCCGGGTTTGTGCCGTAAAATCTGTGGTAAAGTACTCCACAATGTTGTAAACAGCCGCAGCGCTTGAGATGGAGCTGGCGCCTATCTTCAGCGCTTCGGCGCTCTCTGTGTAGCCACTTACGCTAACCCAAACCCAACTATAATGGCTTCTATCTAAAATGACAGTGGGGCGTGGCACGTCTGTCTCCGGTGTGCCCTGGTTTTAAGTCAGCAGCTGTCAGATTCATTGTTTCTTTCAGCATGCTGCATGAATTTGTCCCTGGAATCCAGCAAGATCACCATGGTAACCACTGGTGTCTTGTTAGAGATCACCATGGTAACCACTGGTGTCTTGTTAGAGATCACCATGGTAACCACCGGTGTCTCGTTAGAGATCACCATAGTACCCACCAGTGTCTTGTTAGAGATCACCATAGTAACCACCGATGTGTCCTTAGATTACCATAGTACCCATAGGTGTCTCGTTAGAGATCACCATAGTACCCACCGGTGTCTCATTAGAGATCACCATAGTAACCACCGGTGTCTTGTTAGAGATCACCATAGTAACCACCGATGTGTCCTTAGATTACCATAGTAGCCACCGGTGTCTCGTTAGAGATCACCATAGTACCCACCGATGTGTCCTTAGATTACCATAGTAGCCACCGGTGTCTTATTAGAGATCACCATAGTAACCACCGGGTCTCGTTAGAGATTACCATAGTAACCACTGGTGCCTTGTTAGAGATCACCATAGTAACCACCGGTGTCTTGTTAGAGATCACCATAGTAACCACAGATGTGTCGTTGGATTACCATAGTACCCACCGGTGTCTCTTAGAGATCACCATAGTACCCACCGGTGTCTCTTAGAGATCACCATAGTACCCATCGCTGTCTCTTACAGATCACCATGGTAGCCACCGGTGTCTCTTACAGATCACCATAGTAGCCACCGGTGTCTCGTTAGAGATCACCATAGTAACCACCGGTGTCTCGTTAGAGGTCACCATAGTAACCACCGGTTTTTTGTTAAAGATCACTATAGTAACCACCGGTGTCTTGTTAAAAGATCACCATAGTAACCACCGGTGTATTATGACCGTTACACAGTAGCATCGACGCCACTCCGCCTACACCGGGTTGGGAGTGTTCTCATTTAGGTAGCCGTGGATTTTCCCGTGTGCAACCAGACGTTTTTTCAGTCCTCTTCTTGTAGCGGTCTGCCTGGAGCAGAACAGGGCCAACACGCTCTCTGCTGGCTGATTGGCTGGCTCAAAATCATGCATGCCATTAGGCACCTGAGCTACAGAACTTCGAAGGGGGTGGGGCTTTCTTTTTCACCTGTCTCACCTAAATTCCTTAGTTGTCTTTGAGGACATGTTTAATTTGGTCTCTAAGGATGTTCTGCTGCTGGAAGTCGGACTCCATAATTGCTTGTTCGGCTTCTGTCATACCTACTATCATTTATAACCCGGGCCCGGATGTTGGCATGGGCAAGGAGGGGCAATGACCCCCTAAAAATACTGACTACCCCCCAAATGTGATGACATGTAAAAATCCCAAATTTGAAAAGATTTGATGAAAAAGGGTCAGAGTTCTCTCTCTCTCTCTCTCTCTCTCTCTCTCTCTCTCTCTCTCTCTCTCTCTCTCTCTCTCTCTCTCTCTCTCTCTCTCTCTCTCTCTCTCTCTCTCTCTCTCTCTCTCTCTCATTCAAAGTAGATGCGTAGGGAGGGTGTGGCCAGCCACTGCACTTAGTTCTCTGTTGTGTCACTCGCTTCACAGTTTACACGCTCCCAGTCAGCAGCAGAACACAGAGACGCGCCGTTGTTATCTGAGCTCGGCAGCCACTGGTTAAAGTTTTCTTCTGCTGTCGGTCACTGGAATAATTTGCTTACTCTTTTTCATGGTTTTAGTTTGCCTCGTTCTTTCATTTGTTTTTGAAGTGAAACAAGTCGACATGCGTAGCACTCTCGAGCATCTCTCTGGCTCAGGCTATAGTGCAGCTGAAATGATCAGTCAGTGCTATGATGGAGCTTATGTCATGAGTGGGGTCAGGGGTGGGGTTCAGGCCTTACTGCAGAAGAAGGTAGGGAAGGATATTCCCTACATCCACTGCTACAACCACCAGCTGCACTTGGCAGTGGTCCATGCAATGCAGGCAGAGCCATGTGCAAAAACCTTTTTTGATCTTTCAGGATCTCTACACTCATTTTTCCACCGTCATTATGTTTCACAGAACTATGACGTTCCCTCCCTGAAACGACTGTTGGCGATCAGGTGGACAAGCCACCATGATGTGACCAAGTGCCTTGTGGAGAATCAGGATGTTATTATGAGTATCCTGTCAGAGGTTACAGAGGACAGAGCTGCTGCTGTTGATATCTGTACAGAGGCATCAGGACTGTTGGGGAAGTTAAGGAGGCACAATTTCTTTGAAATAGGAAAATTCCTCCTAAAAGTTCTGGGTTCCTTGAAGTCTGCAAATTCTATGCTGCAGTCTCACTCTGTTGACCTGTGCTGTGCTTCAGAGGTAGTCAGTGCATCTCTGCAGGCTTTGAAGCAGATGAGAGAGGAGGAAAGTGAGACATTAACCAGCACACCTGCACCAGCTGCTAAAAGACAAAGAAAAACAAGCTCACTGCTAACAGGTAGTGTTGTAATGTCCACTGTGGGCCATGCAGAAGACTCCACAACTCCTAGCCAGGCTCTGAAGAGAGCTTTTCTCAACATTTTGGACCTAGTCATTGTAGAGATGGAGACAAGATTCTCCAAAAGCAATCTCGATCTCATGAAAGCAGTTAACTGCCTTCAACCTCAGTCTCCCTCTCTTCTGGATCCTGACATGTGAAGTCCTGTGCAGAAAATGACAGGAAGTGACAAAGCTTCCACCGAGATTCTTGTTGCAAAAATAATGTTGGAGAAAGAATTCAAAAAGACTGATGATGATATCTCACGAGAAGGCCATAACAACAGGCCTAGATATGGATGGATTTGTTTGGACTTTTGCACAGAAAAGCAGACGGCTGATGCTGTAATGACTGATAAAAGCCATAAAGAAATAAAAACAACAAAAATTCTAAAAAAAAAATGGAAGGATAGACAGATAAGATAGATAAAATAGATTAAAGACATAAAAAAGATAAGAAACATTAAGAAAAATGATAGATAGATAGATAGATAGATAGATAGATAGAAAAAGATTAATGCGGCCCCAATAGGGAACAAACCAGTGCCCCATATGTGCCAGTCCCAAGCCCGAGTAAATGCAGAGGGTAGTGTAAGGAATGGATCAAAGGAAAAGATAGATATATGGATAGAAGAACTGTAATGATGATAGCATAGTTTTCTATGCATTTTAGGGATTTGTGGGTATGTGACACCCGAAAAATTATTTCCCAGACCTGCACCCCCTGATAATCTACCTGCCCCCCTTTGTAAGGCTGGCTAAGTCCGGCCCTGTTATAACCTAGCTTTATTGTTTTATTCCAAATTACACGATGAGTGTAAAAGTGCAGTTGGTCCCTCACGAGGGCTCCAAACGAAGAGGAAACAAGAAGATGTTTAGTTTGAATTTATTCAGCGAGTTTTTTAGAGTCATTTAGTTTTGGTTCTGGTTTGTCAAATTAGATTTTTGATCTGCGTTTTTCAATCTAGTTCTGGTAAATGACTTGTGTTTGGATTGAAGAATGGATGGATAGATTGATGGATGAATAGATGGATGGATGGACGGATGGATAGATGGATGGATATATGAATAGATGGATGGATGGATGGATGAATAGATGGATGGATGGATGATAGATACATGGGTGGATGGATGGATGAATAGATGGATAGATGAATGGATGGATAGATAAATGGACTGTTGGATGGATGAATAGATGGATGGATGTATTTATTGATCCCAGGCTGGGTAATCGCAGTGTAGCAGCAGCATGACTCTCAGTAGGACCGTTAAGAACAACAACAATATAAAAAGTATAAAACATGAAAAATGGACTGACTGAATATTATGAAGCAGAATTTAGTTGTTGCTGTTGTTGCTGTTGTACAATGTGATATCATATGGGGGGAAAGACTTCCTGTGTCTTTCCCTTCGACATAGCGCCTTCTAGGGTGCTACAACCCCCCCAAGGCACTTTACTACTGAACTTTCACCCATTTACAGGCTGCTGATGATTAGCTACATTGTAGCCACAGCTTCCCGGGGACACCACCAGCAGGCAGGGTGAGTGGGGTTCTGCAACCCTACAGTTATTGGGCGCCTCAGTAGTTCTGTGGTTGATGTGCAGGTCACATGACCCTGTGACATCACGTTTAATCTGACCTTGAACCTCTGAGGTAAAAATCAGCTGACCGCTGGTTCAGTGGGTTTGTTTGCAGACAGTCCAGCACTCGCTGCGCGTGACTCACTTCCTCCTTCTGGCTCTATAAATATTCCTGATAAATGTGCAGAAGTCTGAGCAGATTTCCTGCAAACCTGCTAAGATGTTTGTCAGCAGCTTTGAGATTGTGCAGGCAATGATCTCGTATCACCAGATTCAGGTGGACTTTGACCTCTCAGACCAGAGAAGCTGCAGCTAGAGCCTGCCGAGCTGGATTCACTCAGCCGGTGTTGACTCTGTTATCAGCTCGTCTCAGATTCAACCATCCAGGGTGTAGCGATAAATATGAATTTACATTTATATTTATCAAATGTGGTGTAGACTTGGCTTGTCTTCGTCGTTTATAATTTTATATTAAATAACTCGGGGCACCACCCAGTTTTGTCTGAGTGAACTGGGGCACTGGATTTAATATTTATATCTTCTCACTATTAGGGTTGTCACGGTGTGAAAATTTAACCTCACGGTTATTGTGACCAAAATTATCACGGTTTATGGTATTATCGCGGTATTTTTTTAAACATGTTAAATTTTCAGGAAACTAAATAAACCCTGTATATTTGGAAAATATTGTCCTCAGTTTGTGTCTAAATTTTGCCTAAAATTTCTTATTTTGTAATTATGTTCTTTATTTGTTTACATTTTTTCCCTTTAGTCTTTAAAATACCAATATTTGCGCATAACTTCTTATTTTTTGTCTGTTTGATGTCATCATTTAAAAAATATTAGAACAGATGATACTCAGTACTCAAGTAGCCTTCTAATCAGATACTTTTTTACCCTTACTTGAGTAATAAACCCTGTATCAGGAAAATATTGTCCTCGGTTTGTGTCCTTCCATTGAGCTTTGCAGATTTGGGAAAATGTCATCAGGCAGTAATCATTGTTAAATTCATAATTATTCTCGGAGAGAGACAAACTCTTATCTGTCCCTGGGAGCCCCGTAATGCATAGCGTCATTTCAACATGGGGGTGTCCGCGACACGGTTTATATGCAGGTAGCGGCGCTGCGGCTGCTTTATATAGCCACTCGTTGCATTCTCCCTCCACCCAAATCCTCGGATCACGCATTTTAGCTAAAACGCTAACGTTAACTTGCCTTGCGTTGACTGTAGAGTTGTGGGTGATGGTCACGCAGATTTGTCATGAGATTTGAAGTGTTGCTGCCTTTCACAGACACTTTTTCTGCACGTGCCGCAAACAGGATAGCCGTCTTCTATCAACTGTCCCTCGGCATTCTTCAAATATCCAAAAAATGTCCGTACTTCCCACTTTGTCTTCTTTGAGGGATAATAAATGTCCTCCTGAGCGCTGCCGTCTCCTCTTTTGGCCATTATTTCAGCTTTAGCTTCAAGAAAGTTTTGGTTGTAAACATCAAAGTGCGCATGTGCCGCCGGCAACGTCAGCAGATGATACGGTGGCTGGTAAGTAGGGCTGGGGGTAAACGATTATTTTTAAAACGATTATTCTGACGATTATTTTATCGAATAGTCGACTATTCTAATGACTATTTAGAAAATTAATCTAATGATTATTTTTCTATTGCACAATTAACAAAAACCAGAAAATCTCAAATAAATTCCTCAAAAAAATTGATAAATTCTTACTGTAAGAGAATAAACACTACAGGCCTTCCATTTTGTATAACACTGCGTTTATTGTGTTGGTTGGTTATGTTCTGATGACGTGTAGAACTTGGGAGTGCAGGCTGCTGCCTGAGAGGTGGTAGAAGTCGGAGTGTCTCCATGCTGCTTTGTTTTGGTCACTTATGTGCGTGACACGAGTGGTCTTACGGGTTAAACCAAACTCAAGGTGATATTATACACTAAACCGAAAACCCACAACACTCTAAATGTAATAAAAGGGAGATCTACACCACAAAAAAGATGAACTCTAAACCAAAACGTAACAGCTTATCCCAACGCAAGAAGCTGTTAGCGAATATGCTAACAGTAGCTTTACCAACATTAAGTTCAAGTTACCAAGTTTAAATAAACCAAAAACACCCAGCAGCAAACAGACCAGCATGGAGGAGAGACTGCTACCACCAAAACAGCTCTCCTCATGTCTGAAAGAAGCTCCTTAATGAAGGGAGAAGCGCTCCCGGTGATTTTCTACATCTGCGGTAGGCACGAAGCAGCGCATCTGACCCCGGAAGTTGTTGTCCGTTGCCGGGAGACGAAGGGGCCAAACAGGAAAATAATCTAGTATTGGACGGACGTTGTTCCGGGTCTTCGGTATTTGGCGGAGATGTTAGTGAAGGCGGAGAAGAGGGCGAACTAGAGGAAAAACAGGCAGATTCCTCCTCTATTTACAAACTCCTGGGGATGCAACAAGTGGGCGCGGTGCGTCGACTTCCGGATCTGACGTCGACAAATTTTTAGAATCGAGCCGTCGACTTCGTCGAGGCTTCGCTACAGCCCTACTGGTAAGGGTCACCGCGCCTACACCGCAGCCACGGTAATCCACCGAGATAATATAGTTTTTTTTTAAAACAAGACGGTTATTATTATTGTCAACTTTATTTACCTGGGTTTACCACTACACCGGATTTTAATCTGAAAGCTGAATTCTTGTCAGAATGCGCCGGCTATTCTCGAGATCTCTAGTCAATGATCAGGCATGATTAAAGTTTTGTGAATTTATTACAAACATCAGTTACATTGACAAAAAGACCAAACACATTTATAGTTTCTTGCATGAGAGTAAGTAGATGGATAAACCCAAGGTTTTATGGCAGTGCTATGATATACCGATCTGTAATAAAGTGAAAATTTAGTGACACATAGGGTTATAGTAAATATTAGGAATAATTTCTGTAAGGAGAGCAAGTGAAAATGTGTGTGGGTGTGTGCATGTCCAGGAGGGGCGTAGATGCAAATGAGGGGCTGTGTGTGTGTGTATGTGTGTTCGTGTGGCTCGTTATGGCAGAAGAAGAAAGGAGATCTTGAGGGCTAAACGTGAATTTCGGATAAAAAAAAACATGCCATAAAAGAAATGGACAAATCTGAATTCACTTATCGGGCTTAGCACAAAAGTCAGCCAGATGAGATGCTTCACAGACCTTATTCCGTCGCCAAAGAGGTGTCCTGGGGGGCTGGCTCAGCCGGGTCCAGAAGTTTGAATGCGGCCTTCAGGGGCCGTAGGACCTTTTGGCACCTCAGCTTAGGTCAACGGCATCTGTGGTATGTAGAAGGAGGTGTTCTCCCGTAGTGGCTTGACTCAAGGTTCCTTCACTTCTGCTGCACCGAAAATGTGGAATTCAGAGCGCGAGTCCAAATTATCAAAACCGATGCTGATCAGAAAAACTGCTCCAAATTAGTTTTAACTCTCAATGTGAAAACTCGACAGGACCAGGCCGACTTCCGGTTTCACGTAGGAAGTCAAACTAAACTAAACTGAACTGCTTCTGAGTTTTACCGTAACTTTTGAGAGCTAATTACTTGACAACTGTAAAGCTCCGGGTTCTGCTAGGCCAGATGGAAACAGCCGCAGGGATGTGCTTAAGGCGTCCTTTGTTCTTAAACTGCCGCCACGAGGTTCGGATGGGTTCTTATATAATTTTGGGCACGCCCAACTGTATCATACTGAAAAACCACTGGAGGGCACTGTGGCTCTTCCAAACAAACAAGATGAAAATCCATGATCACAATAAAACCTCAAAAAGTATTAGTTTAGCATCAAAGTATTACTTTAAACGGGAAAGAATAAAAGTCATGTCTTAAAACTGAACAGTTTTATCATTAGCATGAATTTTAACTGGAGAAAAACCAAATGACAGAAGTTTAACATAAAAGAAAACCCAAAACAAACTGTTTAGGTCGGTGGCTGATAAGATTTTAATTTGGAGCACCTTGATTTCTATTTTAAGGGTGAACAACCTAAACACCTTCTTTGATTATAGGTTGAAAAAACACCAGGGTTTTGATAAAAGAGAGATCCTGGAATCTTCCAGAATGACCCTTGAGAAGTTTTACGAGCACCCGGCCTTGGGGGAAAGAGTCAGTTATTGGCAGGTTGAGGTAAGACAAACCAAGTCCTGATCATGTCCGGCTTAACAAGTCACTTGGTAAAATTTACATTCGTGGGAGAAAATGTAGGAGTTAACCAGACAGTCAGGATCTTAGAGTTCAATCCAGTTCTGTCAGATTAACCAGTACGTCAGACTGGTGCCAGCCCTCCAAACCAGAATGGCTTTAGAGAGGTGGCACTAAAACAAGTTCCTCTGAAACATGACTGGTCTGGGTTCAGGTCCAGGTCTTGGTTTAGGTTCTGGACTAGATGAGAAGTTCTGGCTGTGTCTCCAGGTGATCGCGCTGGTGATGGACATGTTCACTGATGTGGACCTGCTGTGTGACCTCATGGAGGCGTCTAACAAGCGGAGGGTCCCCGTCTATGTCCTGCTGGATGATAAGAACCTCAGTCACTTCACTGACATGTGTTCAGCGCTGGACATTCAGAGCTCACACCTGAGTGTAAGTACCACCCAGGAGAACCGGTTCTGTTGCAGTGATGAGTGATGGTTTCATAGGTCAGAGCAGCTGGATACCTTCAGAGTCTTTAGTTTAATCCAGTCGATGTCAGGACACAAGAGACCGATTCAGATGTTTGAGGTTCTTCAGCCTTCTGTCGTGTGTGTGTGTGTGTGTGTGTGTGTGTGTGTGTGTGTGTGTGTGTGTGTGTGTGTGTGTGTGTGTGTGTGTGTGTGTGTGTGTGTGTGTGTGTGTGTGTGTGTGTGTGTGTGTGTGTGTGTGTGTGTGTGTGTGTGTGTGTGTGTGTGTGTGTGTGTGTGTGTGTGTGTGTGTGTGTGTGTGTGTGTGTGTGTGTGTGTGTGTGTGTGTGTGTGTTTAGAACATGCGTATCCGCAGTGTTTTTGGAGAAACCTACTGCACCAAAAGTGGGAAGAAGTTCACTGGTCAGGTGATGGAGAAATTTATGATCATCGATTGTGAGGAGGTCATCGCGGGGTCATACAGGTGAGACCCACACACACACACACGCACGGGTGCACACACACACAGCAGCTCTTGAAAATCAAACCTCCCAAAATTGAAAAATCTGAATTAATTCTTGTTCAGCTGGTAAACACACCATCGTTCTCCCTGGTCCGTGAACTCACCGTTGCTAAGCACTTTTGCACACCTACAATATCAGATCCTCCATATGGACGTTTTTACTTACAGAATCAGAATTTCTCCATTTAGTAAACCGTAAAAGAACATTTGCATTGTGGTAGGTCAGTTTCTGGGTGTTGTATTTCAGGTCTGGTTTTCCTGAGTCATTCTGTGTTTATTATTTCAGCGTTTCTCTCTTTTTTGGGCTCCATGTAAATGCTCTCAGGCTGGTCCAAAGGTTCTGAATTACCTGGTGGAGAACTGCAGTGATGACTTGTGAGCGATCAGGAATCTTTCACCTGCTCGGCTCACTGACTGGTGCTTTGCATTCGGTCTTATAAGAGAGACAGACAAACTCTGATAAGTTTGCATATTTCTGAGTGGATCAGCAGCAGAACAAAGCTGATGTTGTTTTGGGTAAAAAGCTGTTGCTGACTAAAAGATTTACAGGAATACCAGAGTAGCACCTGCAGGTACAGCAAGGACAACAGGAGGCTGTTCTTTGAGCCTCAATAAAGCATATGAACTTCTGTTGAGGCTCACAATGGCCCTGAAGCCCTGACTAATGGCCAAACACAACCATACTTGTTAGGGCTGAACAATTCTGGAAAGTATTCTAATTGCAATTTTTTTCTTCAATATTGCAGATGTGATTTAATTCACAATTATTTTCTCAAGGGGCTTTTCTCATATTTTTCAACTAAAGGAAGCAAAAAAATGTATGTAACTTGAACTGAATATAAACAAGTTTATGTATCTACATATTTATCTACATATATCAACAAGTTTTTCTACATGTACGTAAACACTCACAAGCGTAGGCGTGGTGGTTTTTGAATTTCAGCCATGGCACAGCGCCAACTACAAAGAGGAATTCAATTAAATTCAATTCAAGTTTATTTCTAAAGCGCCAAATCAGGACCAGAGTCGTCTCAAGGACCTTCACACAGTAAACACTCCAATACAGGTCAGGTCATTAAGCCAATCAGTAAAAAGTTTCCTATATAAGGAACCCAGCAGGTTGCATCGAGTCACTGACTAGTGTCAGAGTCTTTACAGCAATCCCCATACTAAGCAAGCATGCAGCGACAGTAGAGAGGAAAACTCCCTTTTAACAGGAAGAAACCTCCAGAGGATCCTGGCTCAGTATAAGCAGCCATCCACCATGACTCACTGGGGATGGAGAAGACAACACACACACACACACACACACACACACCCCAAGTAGTGTTTCTATGGTTACATTGTGATTTCGTAGTAAATATTCTATTTGGTGAGAGATAAACTTTATTGTATTTATCTTAGTGAATCTATAAGTAAACAGGTAAACTAGTAGTAGCACATTCAATGTCAAAGAGAGTAAAATGTTATTGTCAGGAGAGGGAGAATGTTTAAGTGGTTAGCAGCAGTGTGCTAGCCGATGGCCCCCTCCATGAGGCCACCACAGCTCAGCAGAACATCATTGTAGCTTCTTCTGGGGTGAAAAACACTTAGAGAAAAAATAAATTTAACATCTGAAATAGCAGGAAATAATACAGTTAAAAGGCTAATTGTAGAAGACAGTAGTCGATTGTGGAAAGTGTTCAGTATGTCCTCCAGCAGTCTAAGCCTATAGCAGCATAACTAAAGAGATAACTCTGGATAACCTAGCCTTTTAGATGGAGGCATGTTGGAGGCAGGGCAAGGGAGATCCGTCTTTACCCGACTGTCAAGGACATGTATATCAGCCCATAATCTCTGGTACTTTCTGTACTTTTCTCACGTGCTTTGCCTCAGCTGAGTTCATAATCTGTGCCCGGGTGATTTCAAATCATTGCTGCTGGAGCACAGCGCATATTAAGATCCCTTTGGCTGACTAGTTAGAAAGTAGGAAATCTAGGAAATGCAGCATGCAGGAAGGTGAGAGAGAGAAAGGGCAGTACACTATTCAAATAAATTCAAGAAAACAAAACAAAGTGCTTGAAAAGAAAAACAAGTACGTAGATTAATCCCCAATACACATGTTTACCAGTGAAAAGCAATAATATATAAGCATCTAATATTTATACATGTAGAGCTTCCGTAGTTCAGTTATGATAAATGAACTGCACTTGTATAGCGCCTTTCAGAGTCAGAGGACTCCAAAGCGCATTTACATTACAGTGTATCATTCATCCATTCACACACTGGTGGTGATGAGCTATGAGGTAGCAACAGCTGCACCTGTGCCCAGAGGTGTGGCTGCTTGGCTGGTCCCTCTGACCACCGCCAGCAGGCAAGGTGGGTTAAGTGTCTTGCCCAAGGACACAACAGCAGAATTATCTGTCGAGAGCCGGGATCGAACCTGCAACCTTCCAATTACTGGACAACCCGCTCAACCTGTTGAGCTACTGCTGGCTAATCCTAACCCAACATGTAATCATTTGGCACGTTTCTAATTTGTAAGAATGTAATCGGCTTTGTTAGCATTAGCATCCCTATGGCTTTTTCCATGTATATTAGCATTGTGCTAATTACTCTCTGCCAGTCAAATCACAGCTTTTGCAGTTAGAAAATCTCCTTTTGTCACATCACAATTTGAATAAAAAATATGTGGGAGTGTAAATGCTGATAAGGGAAGGGGGCAGGAAAGAGGGGAAGAATATGAGACTTTCTCAGCATTGGCAGGAGCTTGGGCTAGCGCTAGCAGTAGCAGCATTACCCTTTCTGGTCTGATGGAGCTGCAGGAGGATTACCTGAAGCATCAAGGTGTGTTCAGGTATGAGGGTTGGGTCGGGCTGACAAACTTCAGGTGGCCCTGCTGACTCTGGAATCAAGGGCAAGTCCTGAACAGGTGCCAGTTGGGTTTTATCACACCTAACCACAGAACCTCTTGCTGCTCACAGTTGAGTGGAGGTAAATTGATTAGATAAAGATAAAAGCAGCTTTTATGGATTTACTGAACTTCAGTTACTGGAGATTATAAAACCCTAAGCTTTATAACACCGATTCCCAAACAGGCTATAAAAATGAACAGTTTTTATCTCATTCATTCAATTATTTATTTAACCAAGTCAGTAGATGATGACCCCTTTCTCTTTTACAACAGCCTGGCCAAGAGGCGGCAAGAGCATAAAATATAAAATAAACAATTTCTAACTAGATAAAAACACATAAAACATTTACTAACAAACACCGTCGTCACACACAATCTAATCTGATTAACCAAGACTGTCTGAAGGCAGTCAGAAGCTCATTGTTCACAAATGACTGATTGTATTGGCTTGAGTTGTTGACTAGATGCTAGCTCAGATTAGATATTATTATAGACTAGCTGTTAGCTCAGACTAGATGCTAGCTCAGATTAGATTTGATCATAGACTAGCTGTTAGCTCAGATTAGCTGTTAGCTCAGACTAGACGCTAGCTCAGATTAGATTTTATCATAGATTAGCTGTTAGCTCATCTAGAACTCCGGCTCTCAGAGAGTACAGACGCTTTTTCTTCAGCTCCCTTATCTGCTTTTCCCAAGGCTCTCTGTCCTGTCTGCCTACAGAGCACTTCTCTGCATTTCTCCTGAAAATCACCACTTCTTTTTGGAAAATGGACTTAATTAACTGGTCATTCAATGCGATTGATAAGATTTTTTCTACGATGAGAACGGAGAAGGGGGCTCCCACCTGTCCTCAAGGGACATATGCAGCGGGATAAGCACTTGAATCGTGTGCCTCTCTCAGTTGTCCATCGAGGACGTGGAAGATTTGTGGATATTCGGCCTGATGATCACTGGATTTCTTCTGATTGGAGTGGGTGGATATCTGGTTTTCTGGAAATTTGGGAAGACGGGAGCGATTGGAGTGCGACCCTTACCCACGGAATGTGCCGCCCGTGTGGTGACCTCACAGACTGGAATGTTACTTGAGGTGAACCGTAAGCTGGACAATGTCCTCTCGGCGTTGCCTGTGTTAGTGCGCAAGATGGATGTCATCTCGGAGAGGGTCGCCGGACGGTGTGGGGATGTTTAGAACGTATAATTGGCTTCACTGGTGGACATGAATGATCACTTAATAGACTCCAAGGCAGAGAGGAAAATTATCTCTGCCTGCCCTAAACAAAGTCTTGTTTATCCTTATCTGACGCCAAGGCAGCCTCCAAAGCTGCCATCAACAAACCCCCACGAAAGGAGGAATGTAGACAGATGCTGTGACCCGAACCCCCCCCCCCCCCCCTCCCCCCCCCCCGGGCTTCAGATTGTGACTTCTTCTTCGAGGTCATCAACCTGCAGGAAACTCAATGTGCTCTCTGGCCCACCTTTCTCCCTCCCACCTGTTTGACTGCAGCTGTGAGCGCCGTACACTGGCAGCTCCCGTTGGAGGATTCAGGCTCCCCCCGCCTCTCTATCGGAGTCTGATGTTGTAACTGTGATGTTCGTGCTTCTATGTATGTTGAGGAGTTTTTTGTATAGTAGAGCTACTCCCTGCTGGGACTAACTCTGGTATGCCTTTTTTACCTTACCCCAATTATCCTCATGTAACACCCTTTTCATCTACTGAAATGAGCGCCGTTCTGGCTGCTCTCGTGGACTGCCTGTACCTGTTTTGTCTACGTGTGTGTGTTTAACCTTGGTCAGGGTGTGTTTGCGGAGTCAAGTTCCTATGCTCTGGGTCGCTGGAGTGCTGGCAATAAAGCTTATTCTGATTCTGATTCTGAGATTAGCTGTTAGCTCAGACTAGATGCTAACAGTTTAGATTTTATTTTAGACTAGCTATTAGCGCAGATTAGCTTTTAGCTTTTACTAGATGCTAGCTCAGATTAGATTTTATCTTTGACTAGCTGTTATCTCAGACTATCTGTCAGCTCATATTTCACATTTATCTGAACAGAGGCTGTTCAGGACAAGAACCACTAACCACTTTGACACAGAAGGACCTCATGATGAACAAATTGCTGGATTTGTATTCTGAACAGCGTAAACATGTTTTAAAAGGTGAAAGTGTGACGTAGTAAAAAATTGGCACCTACTCAATAAACCCACTAACACGGTGAAAAATATCTAAATATTGTTGGCACAGATGGGCTACAACCTCTGGAGAACGGTATTGGTTGTTGTCACCTGTTGTCATGGTCATATCCGTTGTTGGAGTACCGTGGTACGAAAGTATTTAATTACTGTAATTCATTGCTTTTTGCTGTAATGTGGTAATGTAAGGCATTACAGGGAAAGGAAATAGTAATATTTACATGGTACAGTTGTCAGTAACATGGTAATTACAATACATTTTTAAACCCAGAATCAAGAGGTAGGTCTCATTAAAATTCAAATTGCAGGAAGCCCGAAAAAAGATCCAGTATCTACATATATGACGTCATTTATGGACTCAGCTTTGCGAGCATTCTATGAGCAGAGCGGACGCAGCGGTAATGGCTCATAAACTTCAGCTGCGTCCTGCGAGCAGCCGCTGTAACATTCACAAAATCTCTCCACCAAAACAAAATAATTCACTTGTGATCGTTCATAACAGCCCATGTTCTCTGGTACTTTCTGTACTTTTCTCACGTGCTTTGCCTCAGCTGAGTTCATAATCTGTGTCCCGGTGAGTTCAACTCATTGCTGATGGAGCGCAGCGCATATTAAGATCCCTTTGGCTGATTAGTTAGAAAGTAGGAAATCTAGGAAATGCAGCATGCAGGCTCCTCCTTGAACCGTCACCTTATCGTGGTGGAGGAGTTTGAGTGCCCTAATGATCCTAGGAGCTATGTTGTCTGGGGCACTTAGTGCCCCTGGTAGGGTCTCCCATGACAAATTGGTCTTAGGTGAAGGGTGAGACAAAGAACGGTTCGAAGGATCTTTCATGGTGGTGAAAACGAAGAGTCGGAGTACCCGGCCCGGAGGGTTACCGGGGTCCCACCCTGGAGCCAGGCCTGGGGTTGGGGCCCGTGAGCGAGCGCCTGGTGGCCGGGCTTTCGCCCATGGGGCCCGGCCGGGCCCAGCCCGAACCGGATACATGGGCTCGTCCAACTGTGGACCCACCACCCGCAGGAGGAACATGAAGGGTCCGGTGCATTGTGAATCGGGTGGCAGACCAAGGCGGGAGCCTTGGCGGTCCAATCCCCGGACAAGGAAACTAGTTTTTGGGACATGGAACGTCACCTCGCTGGCGGGGAAGGAGCCGGAGCTTGTGGCAGAGGTTGAGCGGTACCGGCTAGATATAGTCGGACTCACCTCGACACATTGCATTGGCTCTGGAACCCGAGACCTGGAGAGGGGTTGGACACTCTACTTTGCTGGAGTTGCTCCGGGTGAGAGGCGGAGGGCTGGGGTTGGCTTTTTGTTAGCCCCGAGACTCTCTGCCTGTGTGTTGGGGTTTACCCCGGGGGACAAGAGGGTAGCTTCCTTGCGCCTTCGGGTCGGGGAACGGGTCCTGACTGTTGTTTGTGCTTATGGGCCAAATATCAGTTCAGAGTACCCACCCTTTTTGGAGTCCCTGGGACGAGTGCTAGATAGTGCTCCATCAGGGGACTCCATTGTCCTGCTGGGGGACTTCAATGCTCACGTGGGCAATGACAGCTTGACCTGGAGGGGTGTGATTGGGAGGAACGGCCCACCTGATCAGAACTCGAGCGGTGTTTTGTTATTGGACTTCTGTGCAAGCCGCAGTTTGGCCATAACGAACACCATGTTCGAACATAAGGATGCCCACCGGTACACTTGGTACCAGGGCAGCCTAGGTCACAGGTCGATGATAGATTTTGTAGTCGTATCATCTGACCTGCGACCGTATGTTTTGGACACCCGAGTGAAGAGAGGGGCGGAGCTGTCAACTGATCACCACCTGGTGGTGAGTTGGATCAGATGGCAAGGGAACATGCCGCGTAGACCTGGCAGACCCAAACGCATAGTGAGGGTCTGCTGGGAACGCCTGGCAGAAGAACCTGTCAAGACGGTCTTCAACTCCCACCTCCGGCAGAGCTTTGACCACGTCCCGAGAGCAGTGGGGGACATTGAGTCCGAGTGGGCCTTGTTCCACTCTGCGATTGTCGAGGCGGCTGTTGCTAGCTGTGGTCGTAAGGTGGCCGGTGCCAGTCGTGGTGGCAACCCCCGTACCCGCTGGTGGACACCAGAGGTTCGGGGAGCCGTCAGGCTGAAGAAGGAGGCCTACAGGGCGTGGCTGGTCTGTGGGTCTCCGGAGGCAGCAGACAGGTACCGGATAGCCAAGCGGGGTGCAGCAGTGGCAGTTGCCGAGGCAAAATCTCGGGCGTGGGAGGAGTTTGGTGAGGCCATGGAGAAAGACTATCGATCGGCTCCAAAGAGGTTCTGGCAAACTGTCCGGCGCCTCAGGAGAGGAAGGCAGCAACTCGCTCACACTGTTTACAGTGGGGATGGGGAGCTGCTGACGTCAACTGAGGCTATAGTCGGACGGTGGAAGGAATACTTTGAGGAGCTCCTCAATCCCACCAATGCGCATTCCGAGGAGGAACCAGAGCTGGGAGGCCTGGGGATGGACTGTCCGATCTCGGGGGCAGAAGTTGCTGAGGTAGTCAAACAACTACACAGCGGCGGAGCCCCGGGGGCGGATGAGGTTCGTCCTGGGTATCTTAAGGCTATGGATGTTGTAGGGCTGTCATGGTTGACACGTCTCTACAACATTGCGTGGTCATCGGGGGCAGTTCCTAGGGAGTGGCAGACCGGGGTGGTGGTCCCCATCTTTAAGAAGGGTGACCTGAGGGTGTGTTCCAACTATAGGGGGATCACACTCCTCAGCCTCCCTGGAAAGGTCTACTCCAAGGTACTGGAGAGGAGGGTCCGATCGATAGTTGAATCTCAGATAGAGGAGGAGCAATGTGGTTTTCGTCCTGGCCGTGGAACTGTGGACCAGCTCTATACCCTTGCAAGGGTGATGGAGGGGGCATGGGAGTTTGCCCAACCAATCCACATGTGCTTTGTGGATTTGGAGAAGGCTTATGACCGTGTCCCCAGGGGCACCCTGTGGGGGACGCTCCAGGAGTATGGGGTGGGTGGCTTTCTGTTAAGGGCCATTCAGTCCCTTTACCAGAGGAGCGTGAGTTTGGTCCGCATAGCCGGTAGTAAGTCGGACCTGTTCCCAGTGAGGGTTGGACTCCGCCAGGGCTGCCCTTTGTCACCGGTTCTGTTCATCACTTTTATGGACAGAATTTCTAGACGCAGCCGTGGTGTGGAGTGTGTCGAGTTTGGTGGCAGGAGAATCTCGTCTCTGCTTTTTGCGGATGATGTGGTCCTCCTAGCTTCATCCAGCTCTGACCTTCAGCTCTTGCTGGGTAGGTTCGCGGCCGAATGTGAAGCGGCTGGGATGAGGATCAGCACCTCCAAATCTGAGACCATGGTTCTCGACCGGAAAAGGGTGGCTTGCCACCTCCGGGTCGGGGGAGAGGTCCTACCTCAAGTGGAGGAGTTTAAGTATCTTGGGGTCTTGTTCACGAGTGAGGGTAGGAGGGATCGGGAGATCGACAGGCGGATTGGTTCGGCGTCTGCAGTGATGCGGACGCTGACCCGATCTGTCGTGGGGAAGAGGGAGCTGAGCCAGAAAGCCAGGCTCTCGATTTACCGGTCGATCTACGTCCCAATCCTCACCTATGGTCATGAGCTTTGGGTAATGACCGAAAGAACGAGATCGCGGATACAAGCGGCCGAAATGAGTTTCCTCCGTAGGGTGGCCGGGCTCAGCCTTAGAGATAGGGTGAGGAGCTCGGACATTCGGGAGGGACTCGGAGTAGAACCGCTGCTCCTCCGGATCGAAAGGAGCCAGTTGAGGTGGTTTGGGCATCTGGTCAGGATGCCTCCTGGACGCCTCCCTGGGGAGGTGTTTCGGGCATGTCCTGCCGGCAGAAGGCCCCCGGGTCGACCCAGGACACGTTGGAGAAGTTACATCTCCAATCTGGTCCGGGAACGCCTTGGGGTCCTGCCGGAGGAGCTGGTGGACAAGGCCGGGGAGAGGACGGCCTGGAGCTCCCTAGTTGGGATGCTGCCCCCGCGACCCGGACCCGGATAAGCGGAGGAAGACGAGACGAGACGAGGCAGCATGCAGGAAGGTGAGAGAGAGAAAGGGCAGGACACTATTCAAATAAAATCAAGAAAATGAAACCAAGTGCTTGAAAAGAAAAGTAACTAGGTAGATTTATCCCCAATACACATGTTTACCAGTGAAAAGCAATAATATATAAGCATCTAATATTTAAACGTGATAGAATCAGATCACCCTCATAATTCAGTCCCACATCCAGGGCCGTATCAAGGCATTTGGGGCAGCAGTAGCTCAACAGGTTGAGCGGGTTGTCCAGTAATCGGAAGGTTGCAGGTTCGATCCTGGCTCCGGACAGAGAATTCTGCTGTTGTGTCCTTGGGCAAGACACTTAACCCACCTTGCCTACTGGTGGTGGTCCGGGGGTCCGGTGGTGCCTGTGCTCGGCAGCCTCGCCTCTCATCCCCACCAGTGTATGAATGTGTGTGAATGGATGAATGATACACTGTAGTGTAAAGCGCTTTGGAGTCCTTACTCTGAGAGGCGCTATACAAGTGCGGGTCATTTATCATTTATCAAGGCAAAATAGGCTTGGAACCCCCACCACCTCACCCCCTGGTCAGTTAATCTAAGATGGCAGCATGCTGAGAGTACAGTTTGTTTAATAAGCAACTGTTATTATATCTGTTTTTAACAGCAGTCCTTGCTCAGTAGTGCCTATCTCCAGCGGTCAACGAGCAATCAGCAGAGAGCCAGTCCATCGCAGGGCAACACAGAGACATACAGGACAAACAATCACGCACACACACACCTAAAGACATTTTAGACAGACCAGTTAACCTAACAGTCATGTTTTTGGACTGTGGGAGGAAGCCGGAGTACCCGGAGAGAACCCACGCATGCACAGGGAGAACATGCAAATTCCATGTAGAAAGATCCCAGGCTAGGAAGCGAACCCAGGACCTTCTTGCTGCAAGGCAACAGCTCTAACCTTGGCAGTCAAACTAAACGCAATGATGACCATAAAGAATCACGCAGGTCAGCTTGTTTACCAATGAATATGAGAAGAAGCAGCAGGAGGGTGAGTGCTGATGAACAGAAAACATAAATGAAGCCAGCTGGAAATCCTTAACTTCAATGGAGAAGAATGGAGAGCTTGGCGCCTCTCAGTGAGAGCAACTCCAGAGTGGTAGAAAGTCCAACCTCTCTCGAGGAAACTGGTTCCTGAGCCAGAGCCATGTGTTGAGGTGAGTCCAGCTATATCTAGCTGGAACCTCGTAACCTTGCACACCGGAGAGGTGACAATCTACATACCAAGAGCTAGCTTTTGTAGCTGAGGATCAGACCGCCAAGGTCCCTGCCTTCGGCTACCACTCGACACACGCTGCACCTGAACTCTTTGCCCACCCAAACACACACACACAGACAAGTGGTGAGCTCATGGAAAGGAGGACCAATGTCTCTTCTTCGGGCTCCGAGCTCCATGGGTAAAAGCCCGGCTACCAGGCGCTCGCCAACATGCCCCACCTCCAGGCCTGGCTCCAGAAGGGGGCCCTGGTGACCCGTGTCCGGGTGAGGGAACACTGGTTTACATTTATGTTGTTCATCAAGAGGTCTGTGGGCTGCTCTTTGTCTGATCCCTCACCTAGGACCTGTTTGCCATGGGTAACCTTACAGCAGGCATAAAGCCTCAGACAATGTGGCTCCTAGGACCATTGAGACACTCAAACCCGTCCACCACGGTGAGGTGGCAGCCCAGGGAGAATTCTCTCTTTTCTAGATAAAAACATGATGGAGCCTCCAGACAACCATCTCCACGGCACTAGACAAGCTGAGTGATGATGACTCATCATCAGACAGGAAATGGTTAAAACACAGAGCAGCAGGAGGAGCATCCGCTGACTAATGTTGTTCAGTCTCTGGTTTTTATATTAAATTAGAAAATGATCTTAATCTGATTTCTGTCTCCTCTTCAGCTTCACCTGGCTGTCGTCTCAGGTGCACAGCAACATGGTGATGCATTTCTCAGGTAGCATCGTCGACAGCTTCGATCGAGAGTTCCGCTGCTTGTATGCCGACTCGCAGGTGATCGACCGCTTCTCCAACCAGGAGGATGAGGGGATGTCTTACCCCCCCCACCAGATCATGAGGCACTCTGGATTTAACCTCGGCGTCAGAGATCTGTTGGATATGGATTCCCTCAACGACAGGTGAGGGACAGGTGTAAAGTAAAAGCTTGATGTCGTCTTGACTTAGATCTGCGTTCGTATTCAGCAGGAAGCTGCTTTTCCTCAAAGTAACTGAGTTTCAGAGATTCTGATGCTGATCTGTCATTGCTCAGTCTGTTCCGGATTACTCTGATTATAGAGAAGTGTGTTAGAGATGTTTGATGTTCATTACCTGTGGGGGCCATGTTGAGTCAGGTGGACTCCAGGTGTTAATCTGCTGTAGACATTGATCCAGATGTTTATCCTGTGATGATGTTTGAGTGTTTGGTAAGAATCCAGCTGGGTTTAGGAGAAGTTTGTAAACCAACACAGAAAAGACACGGTCTGAAATTATAATTAAAACGACACAAATACCAGTGAAATTCTGGCCCCGCCCACTTGACTTTAGACAAGTTTTTATTATTTGTGTAATTTCTGTTGTTGTTGCCTCTGTGGGGGGAATGTGGACACAGATAGTTAACAGAGACTGTCTGATATGGACCTTAAGGTTTTTAGGAAGTGTTTCAACATCGATTGAATATTTTTGTGAAATATTGCTTGTTTCTGTTTTTTAATTGAGACATCAGGATAAACCGTCCACTGTGTCCTGATCTGAACTGTCTCTGTCTGCAGACAACGGGAACGGGCCTTCTCTGAAAACTCCAGCAGCCATTCCAGCAACAGCGTCTCCAGCATAAAGGCTGCTCCTGGGATGAAGCCCAACCGCGTCTACAACATCACTCTGAACGACGAGAAGGAACCAGCTGGTTCTTCTCATCTCAGTCCAGAGAGGAGAGGTCTAGGTGTTGCCAAGGTGCTGGGACTACCCCCCACAGTTAGAGACTCTTCTAATGGAGGAGCCAACCCCAGTGCTATCTCCGATCGTCCGCCGCCGGCCTACGGTCAGAAAAAGGTTAATGGGTGGAACATGATCAGTCCAGAAATAAACCAGGGGAACGTCTTTGGCCCTTCTTCAAAGTTCCAAGAACTGTCTCTCTACGACCGCAAATATCTCCCAAACCTGAACCCAAACCTGAACCCTAAGGGCCAGAGGATTCTCCCAGCCAATGACAAGAGACCTTACCCAAAGCATTGGTCGCCCGTGTCTTGTGACAATTTCTCAGACGTCGAACCAGCCAAAGAAAAAGAACCGCACAACTTCCGAAGGTCCCCGTCCCCTCGTGGCTCTTCTCCGTGGGTGGAATCAGTTCTTTGTTCGCCTGAACAAGAGACCCTTCAGGGCCCCCTACCCCCAACCTCTCCACCAGCCTTCATAAACCGCCATGACCAGAAGAGAATGACGCTGGGCCACAGCAAACTGGATCTGGTGAACCAGTACAACAAGAAGCCAAAGCAGGTGTACAGTCGCTTTGAGCTGAAGAACTCCAATTAACCCAGGAAGGCTTCCCCTGGCCCACATCTACCTACCTCTGACCTCTGACCCGCTTCTTTATTCTGATTTTCATCTCTGAGGACTCATCAAACCTCCAGGCACTGTTCTCTGAACTAGCATCTCTGCCATGTCCAAGTCACGCATTACAAACTCTTCAGCGTCAACCGCTCAGACCCAAAAGACATGACCACTTGTACTGATTAGAACGTCTCAGCCTCTTCAGACGCACGAACGCTAGCACCGTGGTGGAAATCTGAGACTATATATTTAAAGTTTTTAGCTAAAATTCTCCAGGAAAAGTTTTATACTAATTATCTTCTTAAACTCTTTTTGTGGTTTTGTTATGAAAATATATCTTAATGTTTTGTGAAGATGAAAACGTGTTCGTGTGGACGCATCTGGTCTTTAAAGCTTTTCTATTTCAAACCGGGTTTATAGACCGTCAGAGCGGCTAGATTTTATTTCCAATCTGCAGATTTGATCTGACTGGATGAACCGTTGAGCTAACACACCTGTGCCGTGTCGACAGGTAAAAACATGCAGGTGAGTCGCAGCAAAGACGTTTCTGAAACAGAAGATTTCCCAGAATGTGTGTATTTTACTGTAGTTTATACATCAGAAATCACTGATCTGAAAATCTTTAATATTTTTTACACGTGTAGTGTAACGGAGTTAAAACATCTCTGAACTCGTGCCTTCTTCATCCTGCCTTAGCCTCGGATAGCCTGTGCTTTTAAAACAAAAGAAGGTTTTCCTTCCTGCTGGAGTATAGGTCACCGGGAATGTGACGTTAAACCTGGAATAGATTTTAGGGCATTTTATTTACAGCAGATGACATAGATGCAGATTTTTATATCGGTTTACGAAACTCATCTGTTTCTCATCATCACTCTTATATCTGAGTTTATTCCTCTGGCTTGAATTGTATTTGTTAGTATCCAGATGTTTTGAGTTTTGTTCAGTAAATGTCTTTCAAAGTTTGGGATTTCAACCGCTGGCAATAAGGAATGAGTGTGCTCGTGTGTGTCTGCTCCAGTTTACAGCTTTTATTTCTGAATGTGGTTGTTTTTTTACACTTTCAGTTTACCTCCCACACATCCTGTGTGTTCACTGTACATAACGTCTGAATTCATTGTTTGGGGTTTTAAAGTTATTGTTTAAAATGTAAAAAAGGCTTTTCATTTACAATTTTCATGGGAAAATGTGGTTGGTTTAATTTTTGTGCAACAGTAAATTTTTATTATGAACAAACTTGAATAAACACAAAAGTGCATCACGTTTGACTCGGCTCCTGAAACGTGACTCTCAATTAGTGTGAGGATTTTAAAACTCAAATATAAGAGTGAGAGAGTTATGGCATAACCCACAGTTGTTCCTGTCAGGAAGGTCAGGCTAGGATCTGGGTCCCTGACCACATCAGTGTAAGCTGGTAAACACCGTCTGACTGAAGAATGGAACAATTGAGCATCCCAGAAACATCCCAAAGGATCACTCTGGTCCCAGACCAAACGCTGAAACAGGAAATCACAGAAGCTCAGTTCCAGTTTGAAAACCACAGCAGGACCTGGGTTCTTCTGCAGATACGGAGTCCAGTTGTCAGGTTTCCGTCCTTCACGCTGCGCCTGAACCAGATTCTTGCATTAGGAACTGAGACCAACTCAAACCAGGGCTGTGTGTGAGGATGTTGTTTTGAGATGCTCCAGCAGCATTTCCTCCTCCATTTATATCTTCAGGATGCAGAATGTTTCCTGTGTGTGTGTTGAATTGTTTCACTCCCTGTAGTTGCACAGTCCATTCAGACACGGGTGTAAACACTCCAATCTGGATTTGGATCTAGATGTTTGATCCTGGAAGCTTTGGATTTCTTACCTACACGTCTGAATGCAACTCAACCAAATATGTGAACCCTCACATTTAATAAATCTAAGCTACTTTACTATTAGAAACTCATTTTACTTTAGTAAACATGGATGTTTAGCTCCAAACTATTCAAATGCTTTCGCTCAATGAGGGAAATGATCTTAAAAAGTCAATTCTGAATACCAGGTTTAACAGTCAAAGCTGAGCCGAAGCTCTGAACACCTCAACAGGCAACAAGCTTCCACAGGTCTAGGATGAACTGTGTGCTTATCCTCCATCAGCAGCAAGCCGAACACAGCACAGCCTGCTGCCACCTACACACGTTTAACACATCAGGTTAAGATATCACATTTTTTATTTAAATTTGTTCTTTCTGACTGTTGTGCCAACACAATGAAGGAAGCAAGCTTGGAGATAAAATTACAATCTTTATTTTCCAAATTTTAAGTATTAAAATACCCCCAATGGTTGACTCCTGGCAGCAGCTACAGCAAGAGGACGTGACCCCAAACACCCCTAACAGGTTAGTCTGCCTCTACAGGTGTTCCCAGCCCTAACAGCATCCAAGGGGAGGCAGCCTAACCAGAGCAAACCAAATGAGTCCAACAAGGACAGCAGGCAGCAATGTAATGATAAAATATCAAATTACAGCCACAGACTATACGATTTATCAACAGGCATTTAATCTGTACAACCCTAAACCATTGTACCTATAAATGCCTCAGGTACACCAACAGTCAACCATGGGTGCTTCTCAATGCCAAGGAACCTTGCCTTGATGTCTTGGCCCCGCCCCGGTTGCCTAGGACATTCGTCATCAGGAGCCGCCAAGATGTGTTCCAATCGGTTCCAATGTTCATGTTCTACCGAGGCGTGTGCTCTCCGTTTGTTAGCCGTTTAGCTAGCTGAGCAAGGGCACATGGGAGGTGACTTGGGGTGTTTCTCAATGTCAAGGCGCCTTGCCTTGCAAGGCGATGTCTTGCGAGGCCAGGCGCCTTGCTTACAAGGACACTGTCCTTCCTTAGTCAAAGAAAAGGTTAAATGGAACAGACTTGCATCACGTGACCGTGGCTTCCACGGCGGTCACGTAACGTCACGTGACACGGGAAATAACGTTATATTTTATATGTATTAGTTTCAATATAAATATATAACGAGACTTTTACTTTTTAAATTGTGTATATGTTTATTAAATGAAAAATATAAGCGAGTTACTACACGCTAGCCATCGAAGCTGCAACTACTAAGCAACTGACCAACAATAGATAGCTTCTTTGGATTAAAAAAAAAACATTTTAAATTAGCTGACTTACTTTTAAACTTGAAAATTGTCCCCGAAGTAGCTGCCGGCTTCTGATCCACTGTCTTTTTGAAAATACCCAGTGTATTGTTGGTAATTTTGACCAAGGCTAGGCTACAAGACACCACCCGTGTATCCTTGCTCAGCTAGTTAAACCGCTAACAAACGGAGAACACACGCCTCGGTAGAACATGAACATTGGAACCGATTGGAACACGTCTTGACAGCTCCTGATGACGTAGCTCCTAGGCAACTGGGGTGGGGCCAAGACATCAAGGCAAGGTTCCTTGCCATTGAGAAACACCCTTGTAGCCTTTTGCACCCTTGTAGCGTTTCCCCTATATAGACACAGGAATGGCGCTGTGCCATGGCAACGAAATGTAATGTAACCCCCCCCCCACACACACACACACACACACTCCCACGTACAACGCATGGTAGCAAATGGGCCATTCCCATCTGTACAGGGTCGGCCCGGGCCGGGTAGCCCCAGTAGGCCCCAGCCTGGCCCGGTTGATTCCACACATCCTTGCCTTAAGCCCATGTGGGCTGATTCTACCCACCAATAAGAGGCTTGCTCTAATGGAAGGTGTGAATTTGCTGTCAGCAGTGGGTGTGTTGGCCCTGGTCGGCCTGAAGCAGACCCCCTCGAGAAGAGGGCTGAGAATGAGCCTTGGTTGGCCCGGAAAAATACCAGGCCACCCAGATATGTAAACAACCTACACTACCCGGCCCGGGCCGACACGGTACAGATGGGAATGGCCCTAAAACAGTCCGTGCTCGCACCCACATTAACCAGAATGTGATTGGTCATCAATAGTCCTGAGCGCTCCTTTAGGGCTATCCCCGTCCGGAAGTAGATGGGCATGACTTAGGCTCCCTATTAACAACCGTAAACTAGTAACAGCTGTAGTTCATATAGGTCTGACAACTGATCCCACAGCGCCCCCTTCAGTTCTGGACCGTAAGCGATGCATTTTCGTAATTTGGTATGGGTCTGACAACTGGCCCGATGCCGCCCCTTTTTGTGTGCTACAGCCAGGTGTGCTTGCCTAATGCAAGCCTCAGCTGCTGCTAACCATAGATATGTATATAAACACTAGATGGCTCGTACATGGCTTGTACACACTTCGTTTTGATTCAGAAAACAGTCAGGTTTATAAAAGTAAGAATTTATTTTACAAACAATTAAAACATGACAAGTTAACTAAGCATTTACTGTGATTGGATAGAACTAAATGGGATGTGTGAACCTATGTCTCAATGCGATGTTAGTCAGAACCTCCTTATCTAGGAGAGCTGAGTTCTGGAGATAAAAGAATTTGGATTGCGTTATGCTATGAAGGTGGTTGTTATCAAAACACATCAGACGCAATCTGTCATGTCTACATACCCACTCGACGACCCTCGTGATAGATCCGGAATGTCGAAGTCCTCGGACTTCCAGGCACCGAGGTCCGTAGAAGAAACTGCGGTCCCACTAAACCGGTCTTAGAGTTGTCTCCAGGTCTCAACAGACGGATGGAACCGCGTGTCTGGGACTCTTAAGGAGTCTCAGATTGTTCAGCAGGAACTATTTCTGTATCAGCTTTGCAGGTGCAAAAGGTTTTGACGACGTGTCAAAAGCTTTGAAGGTTAAAGAGGGTTTTGCTTCAGGTGGCCGGTCTGAAGCTTTCTCTAGAACTGAGAGATCACCTGAGAGTGATCCAGTTTTGATGTTCTCATGTTATGATTGTTGTAGCCAACCAAAGGTTGACAAGTTTGAGAAATATTACCAAGACAACTCAGAAACACACTTTCTTTGATACGGAGCCTCTGGCTGGGGTAAAAGACTATTTATGTGTCAGAGTTTAACTTTACCTTATTTTGTCCTTCTGTGAGTGCAAATGGTTATGACCTTGTCATATTAACATGCTGAAACGTATTTCAATCACTGTAATCATAACATAACATTCATTTCACACTTCAGTCATCGAGCACAGATTAATGAAGCATTTCATTCTCTTATAATTATTATAAGTAGCAATAAACAAACATTTATTTAATGATTATCTAGCTTGTAAGTTGTAGAAGTTCATATCTGATTTAGGAAAGCATTCTTTGACTTAACTGATCTGAGCTGGAGTGCTCCTTATATGGAGGCATGAAGACCTGAAAGATTGGACCCTGAGGAGAGAATGTTATTGTTGACATGTCGTTATCTGTGTTCAGCTGCAGACTCTGCCCTCCAGCTGATGGGATGAAGGCAGGCCAGTTTAAAGGGGACACATGCAGTCTTGTGTGTCCTTTTTGACCAGATGTTGAATGGTCAAACTACCTAAATACTGACCATTGCTGGACGTTACACAAACCAAGACGCTTAAAAATCACGGGCAATTTAGATACCGCAAAGTTGCATTCCTATTGCTGCTGCGTGTCACGTGACTGGGGTCTCACACAGCCCTGCTTCTTGTTTACAAAATCACTTCCTGGTTCGCAGACTGATAAAACTTGAACAAATTTAAAATTTAGCTACCTTTTGTGAAAGGAAATAAGAAAAATACTAAAGGTAACATCCGTCACAAGTTTTGTGTTACTAAATATTCAGTCCTTGTCTGTAAATTCTGTCCAGCGTTTTAGGGAACATAGTTTAGATTTTAAGGTTTCTCAGCCCTTCTGGTGGGTTTTATAGTTCACTAATACTATGCATATTCTCAAAATTTTGGAGTTTATATTTGCTCTCTTTTTGAATGCATTGTATTAAAAAACATTATGTTTTAAAGATGTACATTTTAAAAAACTACTGTTTTCACAGCAAAATTATTTTATCTGTACAGTTCTCTGCTTTGCACAAAGTAGATAGTAAAACTGAATGAAAGCATAAACATTGTTTTATTCTTTATTTTTATTATAATTACTAAAGCACTATGATTAAAATAGTATGGAAATATTCTGGATCAGCATCATGAAGCAAATTTGTGGCCAAATCATATACAGTTAGTTTTCTGGAAAAGGAATGAAATGTCCCAGTATGTGTATGCATGAGTTTTATATGCATGAAAAAATATTTCTAAATTAATTATGATTTATCATTGTACAGGCATGCCTCGTAAGGAGAGGAGGCGGAAGCAGTGACAGAAAGAGCTACGTGAGGCAGCAAAAGGCAGTGGGTCCCTCACCAGCTGGATAAAAAAAAAGTACAGGTAAGTTGAATCACAGCAACAAGTGTAGAAACAATAATATACACAACTGCAATGTTTTGATGCCAGAAAATGTTTGTTGTTAGCCTCTTGATCATGGATTAGGTGCAAGACCTGTTAAATGTGAATAACTACATAATTCATTCATACAATAATAGCTAATGTTGCCTTGTTCTCAGATGGACAGCAGGTGGAGAGTGATAGATCACATGAGGAGATTGAAGACACACACAACTCTTTCTGTTTATATTTCTGTCACATTCTTATCTCTGACATAAACTCCTCTATTATCCACTAATGTTTAGATTTCCATTTATTCACCACAGGTGTTGTCTCAGATATTTCTGTCTTACAGTTCTAAGAGTTTTCACCAATTTTGCCATTTTTTTATTATCTTACATTAATTTTGTAATTGACTAACATTTCTCCTCTGTTTGTTTTACTGCCTACAGTCTGAGATCAACATAGCCTTGCCCTCCAGCATCAGCAGCAAGAGTAGCAACCCTGCAACAGCTACATTGTACCCCATCATCAGGTAAAATAGGACAGCAATAAATCAGGAGGTGGAGCAGGTTGTCCAGTAATAAGAAGGTTGCAGGTTTGATCCTGACTTTAATCAGATATTGATGCTGTTGTGTCCTTGGGCAAGACACCTAACCTGCTTTGCCTGCTTGTGGTGGTCGGAGGGACTGGTGGCGCCTGTGCTCAGCAGCTTCACCTCTGTCAGTACGCTCCAGCGCAGCTATGGCTACATCATAGCTCATCACCATCAATGTGTTAATGTGTGTGTGTGTGTGTGTGTGTGTGTGTGTGTGTGTGTGTGTGTGTGTGTGTGTGTGTGTGTGTGTGTGTGTGTGTGTGTGTGTGTGTGTGTGTGTGTGTGTGTGTGTGTGTGTGTGTGTGTGTGTGTGTGTGTGTGTGTGTGTGTGATTGTGTTGTAATGTGCCTTGGGGGGTTGTAGAACCCCAAGAAGGCATTATACAAATACAGACCATTTACCAAAACAAGTTACTTTTGCTTTACATTGTCCTTATGTGGTAAGGGTGTATATAATGATTTGCTTCCATTTTAAATTTCTAATAAATATGATTTGTTATTCAGCCCGGTATACTGTGGTTATGCCATGGTGTTTGAAAATATTATTCTGTGTGCCCCTTTTTAAATTTGAGCACCCGCCCCTTCAAACGTCTCTGCACAGCCCTGGTTAGGAGAGTCGGCTTTCAGACATCCCACTGATTAAATAATTACAGTTTAAGTGAGTTAGTTAAACATGTCTCATTAGCCCTAATTAGCCTGATATTTTTTACCTTTAGCATAGCTAGTTTTATTCCTGTTAAATGAACCATTATGCTAATCCTAACTGTGGCTAAAATGTAA
This sequence comes from Nothobranchius furzeri, assembly GCF_043380555.1. Taxonomy (NCBI): domain Eukaryota; kingdom Metazoa; phylum Chordata; class Actinopteri; order Cyprinodontiformes; family Nothobranchiidae; genus Nothobranchius; species Nothobranchius furzeri. Next base: position 78,214,956 of record NC_091743.1, read on the forward strand.
ATACCGCAAATCCTCAAATACAGGCCCGGGTCTGTATTTGACTCAAGCTCATCAAGCTCCAGGCCTTTATTGGAAGGAGGACCAGAATTAGAGGCAGGCCTCTATTTCTATTTGAGCAAAATTAACTAATGGTTCGCTGGAGTTTTTGACAATTAAAATTGCACCCACATTTTCAAAGTTAAACACATTTCTTTTAACAACGGTAGTTTCTGCTTCAGCCCTCTCCCCCCTCCCCCTGCGCAGCGGCCGCAAACTCACTGATGCGCCTGCAGCCTCTCGGAGTTCCTGCTGCTCTAAACATTAAAATAATTATTTCATTTTCTGTTCCTCACTTCTGATTACCTTCAATGGTGTCTGTTTGTTGCAACCACCAGGTACAAAAACTACCTTGTTTTTATTTGACTATTTTTCTGTCCTGTCTGTTTATTATCTTCCTGCATCTCCTCTCAATCCTAAAGAAAAACTGCTACCTGGGTTCATTTATATTCACCTTATGAGTTACCTTTGAACTGCAGTTCTAAAAGATCTACCGACCGCAAAAACAGCGGAGTGCTCAGTGCTTGGCGGCCGCATCAGTGATCGGTGCGTCACCGGAGGACAAGGTGATGCGCCCCGCTCCACAGCAGCGAAACGCATCAGGCGCAAATAAAAGACAGAAAACATTAAAGGAAATGAGCCGACATGAACGATTGCGTGTTAAATTAGTTTTTGAGGCAGCGATACTTGATTTGATAATCTTACTGTGGCCGTGCTCAGGACACAGATGTCTGGAGCGCGTCAACAATCAGAGCTTTGCATGCGCAAGCTGGTCAAGGTTAGGGATGGGGTGAGGGGAAGGTTACATTGCAAGAGGGTAAAGGTCACAATTTGGTTAAATGTCCGTTTTACGGCGGGTGTCAGTACCGACGCTCTGGCACAGCGCGTTGCCTCCTCACGCGCAGGAGCTTGTCACCTGCTGACAGCAGGCTGCTGTCTTTTCCGAGGGCTGCATCTTGCCGGTCATTATCACGTGACAGCGACTAGTCGATGACAGGCATAAAAAGTCACTATAGCGAAGTCGACTAGTTCATACAACCCCTATTGCTCCCCAGAGTGTTCTGCAGCATAATCAGCACGTTCTCTTTGAACTTTATAACAAATTTTCGCCTCCTCTTCGTCTCCGCACCTGCCAAATCGCGGTCTGTCACTGGCAAATCAAAAGTGAGACTGATGACACAACCGCCCCCCCTGTGGTACTTGCTTGTTACCACATTCCACCCGGCCACAATAAAATACCGGCCATTATTCACCTCCGCCGACTCAGACACCGGCCAAAATATGATACCCGGCCGTTAACTGAATACAGGCCAATATTGGAGGATTTACGGTAGTTTTCAAAAAAACAATACACATAGCAACTCCTGATCAGACTTAAAATAACAAACTACACCCACTTCCGGGTTAGGCCACGCCCACTCTGAGTACAGATACGGATACAGATAATTTAGATGGCTGAACAGATAATTTAGATGGCTGAACAGATAATTTAGATGGCTGAACAGATAATTTAGATGGCTGAACAGATAATTTAGATGGCTGAACAGATACACAGATAGTGGTGTACTTGATCATCCCTACTGCTGATGGAGGTGAAGCTGCTGTAGCTCCTTAATATTCCTGCTCGGTTTTCGCTAGCTTTAGCATTGTTCCTTTGCGTGTAGCTGCCGCCACGGCTGTGACGGGACCTACGGGTCACCGTAGAGGTGAAGGCTAGACTATCCGAATTCAGAGCCGTTGGGTTCCGGTCTTATGGGCCATTCCCATCTGTACCGGGTCGGCCCGGGCCGGGTAGCCCCAGTCGGCCCCAGCCTGGCCCGGTTGATTCCACACATCCTTGCCTTAAGCCCATGTGGGCTGATTCTACCCACCAATCAGAGGCTTGCTCTAATGGAAGGTGTGAATGGGCTGATTCTACCCACCAATCAGAGGCTTGCTCTAATGGAAGGTGTGAATTTGCTGTCAGCAGTGGGCGTATTGGCCCTGGTCGGCCTGAAGCAGTACCCCTCGGGAAGAGGGCCGAGAATGAGCCTTGGTTGGCCCGGGAAAATTCCAGGCCACCCAGATATGTAAACAACCTACGCTACCCGGCCCGGGCCGACCCGGTACAGGTGGGAATGGGGCTTTAGAGGTCTAGCAAGGACCCGGCCTTGCTAGACCAGCGAGGACCCGTATTCGTAAGCATCCTACCTGTGGATTCGGACACACCTATTGTAATGCTCATGCTCTAGTCACTGTATTTAAGTACAACCACAGGCATAAAGTTTACTGTGGGGCCAAAGTTTCTCCAAACGAAACCCATCCACCACAAGTGATGGAAGAGGACAGACCAGTTGACGCGTGGGGTGAAATAAAATGTTGTTCCTTTATTTTCTTACAGATCCATCTGACATTTGTTCCCATAGTCAATCAATTCTTTCTGTAAGCTCCAACATAATCTAACCTGCTTCAGCACGGTCCAAAACTGTTTGCCCCTGTCTCCATCCAACACACCTCTGTGCCCATTTGCACCATGATCAAATAGAGGTGGAGACAATGACTTGTTCAAATGTTCAGTGGGCTTGACTCCCTCTAGTGTCAAAACCAATAACTACACCTTCAGTTAAAATGGCTCCCACACACCGGCCCCTAATTGTTCTTGGGCGCAGCAAATAATTCCAATTTTACACAAAGAAAAGGAGCCATTCTTCCAGTACAACACAACAGCAAACCCATAACAAAAAACAAACAAATAAAAATACACACGGGAAAAAAAAGGATTATCTTACGCTATATGCTTATCACCAGACCTAACCATAACTTGCATTTCCTTCACAAAGAAGGCAAAGTTTTGTCACCGGTCTTTCTACTACACTTGTTTTTGTTCGAAGTCGCACCGACCTCACAAGTCCTTTCTTGTCAGGATATACTTCGAGCACCTTTTCTAGAACCCAGGATCCTCGTGGTGCTGTGGGATCCACCACCACCACAATGTCACCAGGTGAGAAACCCTTCCTTTCCTTGTTCCATTTTTGCCTTTCTTGCAGCAATGGCAGGTACTCCCTTGTCCATCTTTTCCAAAATAAATCAGCAAGATACTGAATTTGCTTCCATCTTCTCCGGAGGTATTGGTCGGTCTTTTTAAAGAGTCCAGGTGGAAGAACGGGTTTTCCTTTCAGCAAAATTATGTAGTTTGGTGTAAGTGGTTCCAAATCATTGGGGTCGTCAGATAACAGTGTTTAAGATTCGCTTTATCATTTGAATGACCCGTTCCCAAACGCCCCCATAATGTGGTGCAGCAGGAGGGTTAAAAAGCCATTTAATTCCTTTCTGTCCCAATGACTGCTGTAGTTTGGCTTGATCCATAGAAGCTAACGATTCGCGAAATTCTCTTTCTGCTGCAACAAGGTTTGTTCCATTATCTGATTGCATTGTCAAATTTGGTCCTTGTAGCAGGTGACTGTTAAGAGAATCTCCTTTAAACTCAGCACTACAATCAAACACAACTCGTAGTGTTTTCTTTCGTGGATGAAAAACTCCATGATGTGGTAAGTACCAAACCTTTCCATCACATCATTTTAGCTGATGTTCAGGTACCCTTTTTGCATAGCCCTTTGCTATGACGTCAGAAAGGAAGTTTGTGTATTCTTCCTGGAAAGCTTTGTCTCTTTGGAATCTTTTACAAAGAAATTTCATGCGTTGATTTGCCATCGTGAGGTTATTGGGCAGGTTCGGATTTTCATTTTTGAAAGGTGGGTGCAGTTTGTAATGTCCATCATCCAAATGAATAGATTTTTCCATGATGGTCATAAACCTCTTTGCCTCCTCAGACATTTCCTCCTTTTCATTAGAGAAAATTTCATTGAAGTTGTGTCTGTATTGATTCATTAAAATTTCCTCCAGCGACCTAACTTCAATGTGGTTAACATGTACTCCAATGTTGTCACTGTTACACTGCTCAATATTGTTTCCATCTGAAGTTCCATTGATAACCCATCCCAGTAGGGTTCTTATTGCATATGGACCTTCACCGCTGCTGTTTATCACCTCCCATGGTTCCATTAACCTAGAGGCATTTGTTCCAAGTAACAAATCAACACTGGCATCGATGTGAGGTATTTTTATGTGTTTTAAGTGCGGTAACTTTGCAATGGTCTTCTCAGGAAATATATTGTTGCCTGACACTGGCATCCTTTTGAGTGTACACGCTTGGAAGTTGAAAGAACTGATTTTCCAGGAGTCCAGAGACTTCTAGGTCTTTTACAATGTAGCTTGACACTGTTCTGGTTTGACCCATAGTGTGTAAATGAATCTTTGTCCTTTTTCCTGTGATATTTAGCTCATCCATTAAAGTTTCAGAACAAAAACTGTCTGTACTTCCGGCATCAAGAAATGCATAGGTTTGAATCGTTTTATCTCCTTTTGCACTTTTAATTTTTACAGGCAAGATTGGAAGATACCCATGATTAGCTCCGGCCCCTGTTTGACTGCATGCAGAGATAACCCCTTCTTTCTTGTGCTCATTTGTATCTTCTGTCCGGTTAATATGAAGAATGCTTGGATGCATTTGGTTGCATATTTTACATAATATGCGATTTTTACAGTCCTTACTGACGTGCCCAGCACATAGGCTGCCAAAACAAACTCCATTGTTCTTTAAGAAGTTTAGCTTTTCCTTTTGCATCAGCCCTTAAATCTTTGGGCACTCCTCTAGTGTGTGCTGTTGTGCACACTTCAAACAAGATAAAAATGCACGTACTGGTGCTTGAGTTTGAGTGTCAATTGTTCTTGTTTTAATTGAGGGTCTAGCAAAATTAAGAACAGTGGTTGCAAAGCTGCTTCTCTTCAGCTGAGCTGTAGGTTGTGACCTCTCTTTATTTTTTTATGTCTTGGATGTCACCAAAGACAGGATCTGACATTGCTTTAACTTGATGTTTAAGAAAGTGAACAATGTCTTTGAACTCAGCTCGACGCTGCTTGTCTTCACGAATGTCACATGCCACAAGTCTCCATTTTTCTCTGAGTTTGTATGGAAGCCTTTGTACAATGGTTTTCATATTAGCCGGCATGTTGAGTTCATCCAAATAGCTTACTTCCTCCATTGTTTTACAACAACTCTGTAGAAATAGGGTATAAGCAGAAAGGCCTTTAACATCCTCAGGTTTGATAGCAGGCCATGCATTTATCTTGTCCACATAAGCAGCAGTTATCTTTAATTCATTTCCAAAATGCTCCTTGATAAGTTCCTTGGCTTTACTGTATTTTCTTTCTGACGGCAAGTGCTGGCAACTCCTGACTAGCTCTTTTGGCTGGCCTGAAGTGAATTGCTCAAGATAGTGTAGACGGTCATCTTGATTTTCTATTTTTGATTCCACACCTTGTTCAAATGCTGTTATGAATGTTTTGAATTGTAAGGTGTCTCCATTGTACACAGGAATCTCACGAGTTGGTAGAAAGTGTGATATTTGAGTTTCAACAAGCATCGTCATGATTTCATTTTGTTTTTGAAGAAGTTGAAAAACATCTCCAGATACATGTGTGTTTGATCGAGAGGTAGTTAAAGGGTTCCTGTTTGTTAAATGGTTTCTTGTAACAGGACGGCTTGCTAATGTCTCTCCTTTGTCAGGTTCCTCCACGTCCAATTGTTGCTTTGCTGATCCCTTTTTCATGTAGGATTCCATTCCATCGGACTGATGCATCTAAGAGATGCTACAACTTTTAGCAATATCCAAGACGGCAAGTTTTGCTGTGGATGCAGCTATTTCTGCTTCCATTTCTAAACTTTCCATTTGCCGTCTCAGTTTGTCAGCTCTTTCCTCTAGAGCATGTTTTTCTTTAATGCAGCTGCACGAGCATCAAGTCCAGCCCTTTCCGCCTTGGCTTGCAGAAATGCAGATCTAGATGAGGACCTGCTAGATTTGCTTGTCCTATTACTCTGAACATTAGAAATGCTGTCATGGGGTTCTATGTTACTTAGCTCAGGTTTTAAACCCCACACATCTGTTGAAACAACCTCTTTATCATTTCCTTCATATGAGCCCAACCCTTCATTCTCAACCACCCACTTATTCACCAAATCATTAAATTCACGAACACCCATCATTTTTACCTTAAACCACCTTTCATCCTGTTCAAACTCATCCGTGGGTACATAGCCCCTCAAAGTCTCGTGTTGGGTTTTAGCATTGTTAACAAAAACATTATATTTTTCAAGAGTTACCTTTACCTCATTAACAAAAGAAGCATCATCCATCAAACCCACGATTGTCTCTTTTAGTTTAGAGATCTTTCTCAGCTTCTGCTTTCTTTCATTTCGTAAATTTGCAATTTTTAATGAAAGACCCTTTTCAGTTAATTTAACAGTACATTTCACCACAGTCTGAATTTGCTCTGAAGACTCAACATTGAGTTTTGATCTTTGAGAGCCAGACCCAAGGGCTGGATCAGAATTACAGTCTTCCTCCATTGATGTTAAGCAAACACAGCTTCACATGAGCTTTGATTTGATTTGTTTGCGCTGGAGCAGGCATGTATATGCTCATCAGTAAATCATTTGGAAGCACTACGCATACCTCTTTATTAGGCTTGCGTAACCTGTTATTTTTTCTATGACGCAAAGCTCCTGCAGGTGAACGGCCAGAACAGCGTGAACCATAGAGGCCCATTCAGGACCCAAAGACAGCGTTGTCTCCAACGGGGCCCGATCCAGCAGCACTTCCAACAGGACCCGATCCAGCAGCACCTCTAACAGGACCCGATCCTCCAGCACCTCCAACAGGACCCGATCCAACAGCACTTCCAACAGGACCCGATCCTCCAGCACCTCCAACAGGACCCGATCCTCCAGAACCTCCAACAGGACCCGATCCAGCAGCACCTCCAACAGGACCCGATCCTCCAGCACCTCCAACAGGACCCGATCCAGCAGCACCTCCAACAGGGCCCTGATCCACTTCAGTGGAACCTGTTTCCTCCTGGCCTTTGACTTTAAAAAGGCAGTTTTGGACTTAGAATGTGGGGCCAAAGTTTCTCCAAACGAAACCCATCCACCACAGGTGATGGAAGAGGACAGACCAATTGACACGTGGGGTGAAATAAAATGTTCCTTTATTTTCTTACAGATCCATCTGGCATTTGTTCCCATAGTCAATCAATTATTTCTGTAAGCTCCAACATAATCTAACCTGCTTCAGAACGGTCCAAAACTGTTTGCCCCTGTCTCCATCCAACACACCTGTGCCCATTTGCACCATGATCAAATAGAGGTGGAGACAATGACTTGTTCAAATGTTCAGTGGGCTTGCCTCCCTCTAGTGTCAAAACCAATAACTACACCTTCAGTTAAAATGGCTCCCACATTTACAATCAGTAGTTTTATTTCACTATGTATTTTTCCAGTATCAAAAAAAAAAAAATTTATAAGCTTATGTACACTTTTTAAAACACTGCCCAGCAAACATTCGGACAGTTGAACGGTCATAACTGTAAAAGATATCACTGGAAAAAAAACAACCTTATATGTTAACTGTTGTCCTTGCCTGGATTCGAACCCAGATCCTCCAATTGAAAGTCACCGGCTCTACCAGCTGAGCTAAGACAGGTCTTAACGAAGATTGAATCAAATTTGTTGTTCCGCTACCGCCATTGTGCTCCGAGAGGAAGTCAATGGGCCAAAGACGTGGAGGGTGGAGCGGAAAAAACTTACCAATTAGAGGACAGAAAAGATCAGCCACAGGCCACGCCTCCAGAGTGCCAAAACTCCCAAAAGCCAAGCGAGCAGAATCAGAAACCGAGCACCCAGTGAGGCTGCCGCGTGCGCATGTTTTCCTCTGCCGTGTTCTCGTTGGCCAACGCGCACACAAGTTTGTCACTTGTGCACATCCTTGTGCGCTCACAGACAGTTTGCTCCCTCTCAGTGTACAAATGACCTCTCGCCATGTATATTTTCACTTGAGAGGTTCTAACTTCCACGCACGAGTCCTGTTCGCACGCGCGATGTGGACCCGTGCACTCGTGCTCGGGTTTTGGCACCCATCTGACGCCATACTTATCCAAGGACACAAAAACAGCAACAGACAAACCTGCAACCACCCGATTACGGGGTGAGCACTTAACTCCTGTGCCACCGTCCTTACCTGTGGACGGTGCCCAGTACATTAATTTACTTACTTACTAGTTTAACAACTGAAAGTGAAATATTTAGGCCACAGATGTGAGTCTAGTGGGATTTTCCACTCTGAGCTGATTGAGGAAGCAGCAAGAAGTATTTTTTATTTAAAAGCTTCACAAATGTTCAGTGAATCCTTCGGGTCTGTGATTCTGCTGCACATGATTTAGTTAAAGATGGAAATCAAACAGACACTCCACAGGTCAACCCAGACGATGTCTTAAATAATTAAAACACATCTCCCTGGCAACACATCAGTAAAAGTGGCAGTTGGGATTCAGCTTCAGGATTTCAGCAGTTTATAAAAACAACTAGAAACGGAACATTTTTCATTTGTTTCTGATTAAAAATAATTCTAACTGAAAAACAAAATTAACTGCAGTTTTAAACCCCAGCTGATTTCATAAAAGGAACTGAATGTTCACCACTATATCATCTTCATCATTATTAAAAACAGAACAGAGTACATTTGAGATCAGCTATCTTGTTTGGTTCAAAGACAGTGTCCATTAGAACAAGACAGGATCAGGAAAGTGTCCATCAGAGGGACAGCTCATGTTAGATGTCTAGGAGATAACGTCAGACTGAGATGGTTTGGACATGTCCTGGGGAGAGATGATGAGGACATAGAACAGGGGTATTTAATTCTGGGCCTGGAGGGCCGGTATCCAGCATGTTTTAGTGTTAACTCTGTTTCAACACACTTGATTTTAATCAACAGATGATTATCAGGCCTGTCTGAAGATTAGGGTCTCTTTAATGGACCCCTTGGCCAGAACCAGTTCAGTACCAATTGGTGCATGAGATCATGAAGCACATGTCGTCCACCTTGCGGTTTCCCATCCTGCACTGGGGCAGCTCACCAGGTGTCTCTGTGGAAGGAGCACATTCATATCCAATCCAGATTTACTGATGTAGCACATTTATCAACAGCATGACAGCTGGACATACAATAAAAGGAAACAAGATAAAATAGTTAAATCAAGAGGTAAAAAAAGAACTGAGTAAAACTGCACAAGGGAAATATCTGGTGTTAGATAAGAGCTTTAGTAAAATCAACTACAAAAGTGCTAAAAACAACAAAAGAATACTAATGAATTAAAAAAAAAACGAAATGATAAAACTTGTAAACAATCATGCCAGCTACAGTCCTGTCCGTAGGATCAAGTACCAAAAGCATTGTTGAAGTAGTGGGTTTTAAGACCATAATTAAGCAAATCGATAGATGGGGCAGAACGAACCAGAGAGTAGCAAGCTATTCCAAAGCTGGGAGCTGCGTGAATATACGCACGTACACCACAAGTCTTGCACCGCATTTTTGGAACACACAGTGAGAGTTGATCAGCCGAGCAAAGAGGCCTCTAGGGCATATAGGAATTGGGGAGTTCTGCGAGATAACCGGGAGCCATGTTATGTACGATTTTGTAAGTAAATAGAATAATTTGGAATTTCACCCTGTAGGTACTGGAATGTCACCTCCCTGGTGGGCAAGGAGCCTGAGTTGGTGTGGGAGGTTGAGAGGTTCCAACAAGATACAGTCGGACTCAACACATGGCTCTGGTTCAGGAACCAGTTCCTTTGACGGGTTGGACACTCTACCACTCTGGAGTTGCTCCCACTGAGGGCTCCTTCCAGTGTCTCCCTCATTATGCTGGGGGACTGTAACGCTCACGTGGGCAACGATAGTGAGACCTGAAGAAGTGTAGCCAGGAGGAATGGCCCCCTGATCTGAATTTGAGCAATGTTTTGTTAATGGACTTCTGTGCTCGTCACGGATTGCCCATAATGAACACCGTGTTCAGATATAAAGGTGTCTGTATGTGCTCTTAGCACCAGGATACCTTAGGCCACAGCTCATTTATCAACTTTGTCGTAATTTTGTCTGACCTGCGGCCGCATGTCTTGGACACTCTTGTGAAGAGAGAGGCGGAGCTGTTAACTGACCACTACCTGGTGGTGAGTTGGCTCCGATGGTGGGGAAGGAAGCCGGTCAGACCTGGCAGGCCCAAATGTGTTGTGAGGGTCTTCTGGGAACATCTGGCAGAGTCTCCAGTCAGAAGGAGCTTCAATTCCCACCTCTGACAGAACTTCTAAAACGTTCCGGGGGAGGACATTGAGTCCGAATGGGCCCTGTTCCGTGCCTCCATTGTTGAGGCAGATGACCAGAGCTGTGGCCGCAGGGTCATCGGTGCCTGTCGTGGCAGAAACCCCGAAACCCGGGATACTCTCAAGCTGATGAAAGAGTCCTATCAGGTCTTTTTGGTGTGTGGGACTCCAGAGGCAGCTGATAGGTACCGGCAGTTCAAGCAGAATGCAGCTCGAGTGGTTGTAGAGGCAAAAACCCAGGCGTGGGAGGAGTTCAGTGAGACCATGGAGCAAGACTTCCGCACGACTTTGAGGAGATTATGGTCCACCATCCGGCACCTCAGGAGAGTAAAACAGTGTGCTACCAACACTATCTACAGTGGGGACAGTGTTCTACTGACCTCAACTCTGGATGTTGTGAATCGGTGGGCAGAGTACTTTGAAGACATCCTCAATTCCACCGGCACATCTTCCAGTGAGGAAGCAGAGTCTGGGGACTTTGAGTTGGCCTCTCCAATCTCTAGTGCTGAGGTCACTGAGGTGGTTAAAAAGCTCCTCTGTGGCAAGACTCCAGGGGTGGATGAGATCCACCCAGAGTTCCTTAAGGCTCTGGATGTTGTAGGGCTGTGTTGGCTGACGCGACTCTGCTAAATCACTTGGATATCGGGGGCAGTTCCATTGGACTGGCAGATCGGGGTGGTGGCCCCCCTATATAAAAAGGGGGACCACAGGGTGTGTTCCAACTACAAGGGGATCACACTCCTGAGCCTCCCTGGTAAGGTCTATTCAGGGTTTCTTGAGAGGAGCGTCCATCGGATTGTTAAACCTTGGATTCAGGAGTAGCAATGTCCTGGAAGGTGCAGATGATGCGGTTCTGTTGGTTTAATCGGAAAATGATTTCCAACTTTCACTCGAGCGGTTCGCAGCTGAGTGTGAAGCAGCTGGGATGAGAATCAGCTCCTCCAAATCTGAGACCATGGTTTTGAGTTAGAAAAGGGTAAAATGCCTTCTCCAGGTCAGGGATGAGGTCCTGCCCCAAGTGGAGGAGTTTAAGTTTCTCTGGGTCTTGTTCACAAGTGAGGAAAAGCTGGAGCGTGAGATTGATAGGCGGATTGGCGCTGCATCTGCAGTGATGCGGACGTTGAACCTGTCTTGGTAAAAAGAGAGCTGAGACAGAAGACAAAGCTCTCAATTTACCAGTCGATCTACGTTCCCACCCTCACCTATGGCCACAAGCTTTGAGTAGTGATCAAAAGAACAAGATTCCAGGTACAAGTGGCTGGAATGAGTTTTCTCCACAGGGTGGCAGGACTCTCCATTAGAGATAGAGTGAGAAGCTTGATTGTCCAGCATGGGCTCGGAGTAGATCCGCTGCTCCTCCACATCAAGAGTAGCCAGTTGATGTGGCTAGGGCATCTGATTAGGATGCCTCCTGAACGCCTTGCTTCCCTGGTGAGGTTTTCTGGGCACGGCCAACCGGGAGAAGGCCTATAGGGAGACCAGGACATGTTGGAAGGACTATGTCTCACCTGGCTAGGGAATGCCTTGGGATTCCCCCGGAGGAGCTGACCCAAGTGGCTGGGCAGAGGGAAGTCTGTGCCTCTCGACGTAGACTGCTGCCCCCGTGACCTGACTCTGGATAAGTGGAAGAAAATGGATGGATGGACCTTGTAGGTCCCTGGGAGACAGGGCAGCCGATCACAGTCCCATTCACACCAATCAAAAGAGAGTTTGCATAATCAAGCCTAGATGTAATAAAGGCGTAAATGAAAAATTCCAGATGTTTAGTTTCAGGGTGTTAAGAGGCCTTATTCTGCGCAGATGAAAAGAACAGGACTTCACGGTGGCATCTGTTTGACTAGTGACAGATCGGTATCCAGTCTAACCCCCAGACTAATCATCGTGGGGCAAACATTTACAGGAAGAGGAGGGCATGAACGTAACATTTCATTTACAGACCTAGGTCTGAAAATGATAGCCTCTGTCATACCCTCATTTAAACTGAGAAAATTAGAGAATATAACCAGATGAAACCAACAGGAAATAAATTCAATTGATTTTTTTTTTTATGGTGGGTGGGTCTGCTGTGTCACCTTCAGAAGCTGAGCTGCAACTCTTCTCACCCTCCAGATGTTTCTCAACTTCTCCCCTTTTCTCAGCCTCAGCCTCCGTCTCCGTCTCATGGCTCTGATCTCCTCCCATCGTCTGCTATCAGCACGCACCTGGAACAGAACAAGTACAAACATCTGCTTTTACTACCTGTGACACAATTTCTGTTTCAATGGAAATGAAACTGAAAGAAAAAAGAGAGAAATGGTTGTAATGCTGAGTCAGCATGTGACAGAGTCACAGAGCAGATGTGTGAGGACAGAGATGGGCGAGACCATATTATTGGATGGAGCAGCCATTTCTCTCACATTTATTAATGTTAGAGAATGGTTCCCTCCACCGTTATTTTAGCCGTGTCACACCCAGACAATCCAAAAAAGAGAAAGAAGGTGGGGCTGTTATGGTTGGAGCAAATGAACCAATGCAGCTACTTGGTAACTTAGCTTAGCTAACCCAAACAAGCTAAAAAATAGCTGCGGGCAGCCCGGAGTCGACCCGCTTCTGTGCGAGGCTATAGCAGTGTTCCCCCTACACAGTCTCAGGCCTCCCCCCCCAAACGGGAAATGCTCCGTGTGCTAACATTGCATTGTTTATGCTAAGCTAAAGTTAACAGAATACTGCCAGGTCAGGAGAATGTCTGGGCTGGTTAATGCTTTTTCCCACTTACCCATCTCTGGGGAATACGGCAACAGACTATATTTTACTCAGGGGTCAACTACAAGGCTTTGTACCATTATAAGTGGTTACTTTGAATAAATTATCAATAGAATATAAATGTATTCAATAAAAAGTAATTTTCCATAAAAATATGGATTATCAATATTATTTAGCCTTTAATGTTGGATTGATGATGGAACTAGGCACTTTGGGTAACACCAGGAAACAACACTTTATAATAATTTGACACAGAGACAAACATATAGCTTATAAAAATCTATTTATTATTATATTTCTATTATCGATGATGATGAAAGACAGATGATTATAGATGGTGGTTCAAAGTGATATCAGCTGTGACAATGAATGAACTCTGATGAAACATGACTGGTGCGTTTAAGTGACTCAGAAAGGTGTGATGTTGGGGTTTTTAAATCAATCTGGCTCTTTGTCTGATGTAATTTAACAAGTTATCAAATTAATATTAACCACTTTGACACCATTGAATAGCCTACACACCAGCATTAGGGATGGGTACCTTTGACATTTGAATCGATCCGGTACTAATTCCCGGTACATACAAATCGATACCGGTACTTAACGGTACCAATTTTCGATACTTTTGAGTGTTTAATTTTTTTATTTCTCTTTTATAATTAAATATATATTTTTCTCAATATATAACCATATTTGATAAATATCACAATAAATAACATACAACTGTTTGTATTTTAACATCGTCCTTGTAGTTTTATAAGCTGATAATTAAACTGAAGCTAACATCTTTACTGTGAACTAAACTTACTGTGTATCTTCATTCCTTTTGCCGTCCTTTTTCAATTGATTTTTCCTACTGGGAAGTTAGAATTTCCAAGGAGAAAGCGAACGCACCATTAGATGATAACAACGGTGGCAATGGAAGCTAACATATCAAGCTAACGTTGTCTTAAACAGTTTATTTAACTCCTGGAGCAGATTTAAATGATGATGCCTCACACTTAAATCGTTGTCACTGGTTTCATCTTCACCCAATCACCCGTCGCATTTAGTAAAGTGAAGCCCAACTTTAGAGCGCGTTCATGTTCTTCTAGTCGGAGTTTCGGAGTTCCGAGGAGAAAACGAACGCACCATTAGTGAAACGGAAGCTAACAAATCAAGCTAACGTTATCTTAAACATTTTGTTTACCTACCGGAGCAGATTAAGATGAGGATGTCTCACTTAGATCGTTGTCGCTGGTTTCACCATCACACAGTTACCCATCACATTTAGTTAAGTGGACCCAAGCTTTAGCGTTCGTTCTTTCTACCCATGCTGCTCTGTTTACAACTCGCTCACAGCGACAGATGACATAACGCTCTTGTGCATGCGCAGCTGTCTAGGCAAGTTCTTGTAGTGAAGGACCGGTACCGAAACGAGGCACCGTTTCAAATGAAGTGAATCGGTGCTCGGTCGGTACTGTGGAATTCGGTCGGTACCTTAAAAAGCACCGAATTCGGTACCCATCCCTAACCAGCATAGTGGAAGTTCTTGGAGATCCCGTCTGTAAGCAAAGCATGGGCTTCTGGTGTATCTGAAGGTTGCAGGCCCCCTCAGAATATGCACGACTGGTCAAAAGAAACTTCCCAGGTGGCTTCTGGCAGGTGGTGGATTGAGCAAATAATAATTGATTTATTAAAAAGGGATGGTTCTTTGAGCCACTAAAATTTTTCCACTGAAAAATCTGGTTGATTCCCCATAGGATCAGTGGCAGATTTACCATTAGGCATAGGTCGGCGGCCGCCTGGGGCCCCCTTATGTTGGGGGGTCCCCTATCCCTGACTGCTGGCGCCCCTCTGCTAATGCCACAATGGACTATTCCTTTAAGACGCCGATGCACAAACAGGAAGTGATTGGTAGTCATTCCACTCTAATCCAGTTGGTGGCAGTAATGCACCAAACTGTTATTTGCCAAGTGCCATAAGACTACAAATAAGAAGAAGAAGAGAAAGCAGAAAAAGAAGAAGAGAGGTGGGAGCATTCGTAACAAATTTGAAGCACTAGTCAAAACATTAAGCATGAAATGGAGTTCTCCTAGTGGCTCCAATAAGAGAAAGAAGCAGCTTGCTTTAAAAAAGCTTTTATCTTCACTTCCAAAAGTGACATCGTTTTTCAACGCAAACATCAAAATGGAAAATGTTTAAAGGTAGGAAAACATAGACCGAAATGAAAAACAGAAGGAAAAATAGAAAGGCAAAAGCACAGGAGCACTGACAGGAAGAAGAAAGCAGAGCAAATATTGAAGGCACTCAAAGGGAGAGAAAGACAGGTAAAAAAGGAGGAGGACTAATAAAAAGTGAAAATAACTCATGTCAGAAGAGGGTAGAATTTCGCAAATCCAGTTAAAAGATAAGATAGTTGAAAATTTAGTGTAAAGGGGCCCCATGTCTGGGTTCGCCTTGGGCCCTCAAAATGCTAAATCCGCCACTGCATAGGATGTTGATTTAGCCTCTGTTAGCTTCGACTGAACTTGGAGCTCTGGCGGAACTGGGGAAATAGGAAGTGAGTTCACTTTGATTTTCACCTCAGCGTCTCGTGAGGCAGAAAACTCTGTGAAACTCAGCAGCGATGTATCTGTTGAGCAAGCGGCGTGGAATGACTGTTAGCTCAGCAGTTTGTTCTGGTGTGCGGCAGGCTTAAGCGGCCAGTTCTGATGGATGGTTTGTCATATTCTTGACATCCAGAATTTGTTCTAGCTGTTCTCTCTCACCCTCTCTTTGAATTATACCGACACTATATGTATTTGAATTACACAAACACTCATTTGTTTAAATTGTTGTCTTTAAGTATTTTATTAAGTGGATGAGAAACCCACGGGGAGGGCTCAGCATAAATGAGGGTAAAGTTGAATTTTAAAAGTGTGCAAACTGTCACAAAGTGGCGTTAAAAGCGCCAGCTTTTAGCCACGCCCCTACTGCGTCCGTCGATGGCGTCTGTCTTCAGGTGACGCGCTGCTGCTCATCTCGAACAAGTCCAATGACGACTCCTGGATGTGTGATGCTACGCTACTTCAACAGCTAATAATAACGAGAACCGCTCACACACTCTACGAGCTCAAATGAACTTACCTAAAAAAGCTCTTCAGGCCCGTTCGTCTCGGTTCTGATCCGTTTGTTTCCAGGTCAAGAATGACGCAGGAGCGGTCGTCTGCGAAGATACTGCTGAAAGGGAAGAGTCCCCACTCTGATGTGTAGAGCCGTGGGCACTAGGTGCTAAACCTAAGATGTCAGAGGAAGGAAATTATTTAGATTAGCGCAGTGGTAACTGTCTCGCATATTCTAATTGTTTCTTTATTTGAATACCTGATTACATTATTTAGTCACAGTATCAGATTACGTTTAGCTTCAGATAGCCCTTTTTACCATCAGAGGTAGGACCTTCCTCTAACGTCTTGCATTCAGCTAGTCTGCCGCCCACCAGGAGGAAGGTCGAGTCTAGTATGGAGATATATGTGGTGCAATAATTTTTGTGTTTTTGTCACTTAGAACTTGAAGTGACAGAGAAAACAGCTACATTTATTCAAAATCTTAGGTAAAGGTAAACAAATTGCACTAGTCTCACATCATAGAACCCTACAGTAACAGTTTAGCCACAGTGTATCAATAAAAAATGGTGAAAATATATTTGTCTCGTCCCTGTGAACTTGAAGTCGCAGAAAATCCTATCTTACACTTGTACAAAACAACAGCTACACCTAATCAAAAGTTTTAGTACACATACCCAAATTATATTTGTTGAGTGTCACTGATCACTCAACAGTGATCAGTGACACTGGGGGGGGGGTCCAGAGTTTACAGGATAAATATATTTAACTCCAAATAAAATTCCAAAATAAATATTTAGACCCCCAGCTAAATTTTATTTGTAAACTACATATTGACCTCCAAATTAAATGCTTACTTAGCTAAACAATTATTTTACAAACTAAATATTTTTGTCTGATATAAATATTTGGTTTGTAAAAATAATAATTTAACTCTAAATTAAATATTTATGTTGCTAACTAAATATTTAATTGGGATCTTGAACATTTGTAAATGTATGATCAACATAGTGAAGATATGACTTGGCATGTGTAACAGAATGACGAACAATATATGCAACAGAAATACAAGTTATCGCAGCAGAAAACAAAGGTTTTGGGTTAATCAGGTGGTGGCCTGGGATAGTTTTAAATTCCCGGCCTGATTTTTTTCCCAGTCTGCCCACAAGTATGTAGATGTGTTTTGCACCATTGGTTTTGGATTAACTCGAGCAAAATTGTAACTTAAATATTTTTGATGTGTGACTCAACGAATACAATTTGCATACTTGTATTAACTCATTCACTACCACTGACAATTAAAGTTGTCATTTTAAGTTCAACCATTCATTGCCAATGACGACTAAAGTCTAAAGTCATCATTAACATTTTTTACTGTGTGGGCATCGGAACTAGCCCCCGCACCGTGAGAACAAACATCCCAGCTCTAAAGCCAATCTTCATTCGCGTACGTCACACGTCACGTTCAGTTCAGTTCAGTTCAGTTCGCTTTATTTCAAACATATACATTCACGTGATCAGGAAACGGAAAATCCATGTGTTAGGAGATCGTTTTGGGCCGCTGCTGTAAAAAAAAAGTGAGGAGCGAACCAGAAAAGCTTCTGCCGATCACAATTCAACAATGGTTTATGAAAGAACGGATAACGCCAGAAACGTGCTGATTCTTCCTGACGTAAGAGCAGTGTTGGGCAAGTTACTTCAAAACTGTAATGCATTATTTATTACTTGTTACCCTCATTTTAAAGTAATTCATTACATTACAATATTACTGATTTTAAAATGTAAGGCATTACATTACTTTTGCATTACTTTAAGTTACTTTCACCAAAACAACTTCAAAATGAATCTGGTAATCTGGCGCTCAGTGAGCTCATGACATATATGTGGAAGGTGATGTGGTGTCTGAGCTAGGATTGCTGTTAAAAACAGTCAGATATAATAACAGTGCTTTAAAATGATTGTTTATTAAATAAAAGCAACAACAATCTTTACTCTCAGCACGCTGCCATCTTATATTAACTGAGCAGGGAGTGAGGTGGTGGGGGCTCCAAGCCTATATTTGCCTTGGTCCCCAAATGCCTTGATACGGCCCTGGATGTGGGACTGACTTCTGGGGTGATCTGATTCTATCACATGTATAAATATTAAATGCTTATATTTTATTGCTTTTCACTGGTAAACATGTGTATTGGGGATAAATCTACTTTTTTCTTTTTTTTCTTGATTTTATTTTAATAATTTCCTGCCCTTTCTCTCTCTAACCTTCCTGCATGCTGCATGTTTTCTCCGTCTTCCAGAAAAACCTGTTTCCTAGATTTCCTACTTTCTAACGATCAGCCAAAGGGATCTTCACATGCGCGGCGCTCCAGCAGTAATGAGTTGAAATCACCGGGGCACAGATTATGAACTCAGCTGAGGCAAAGCACATCAGAAAAGCACAAAATACCAGAGAACATGCGCTGATATGAACGATCGCAAGTGAATTATTTTGTTTTAGTGGAGCGATTTTGTGAATGTTACAGCGGCCGCGTGCTGAGCTGAGCCGTTACCGCGGCGTCCTCTCTGCCCGCAAAGCTGAGTCCATAAATGACGTAATATATGCAGATACTGGATCTGTCTTCGGGTTTCCCGCAATTTGAATTTTTAAGGAACACATCTTGATTCTGGGTTTAAAAATGCATTGTAATTACCGCGTTACTGACAATTGTACCCAGTAAATATTACCATTTTCTTTCCCTGTAATGCCTTACATTACCACATTACAGCAAAAAGCAATGCATTACAGTAATTAATTACTTTTGTACCGCATTACTCCCAACACTGCGTAAGAGGCGAGCCTACTCTTTGTTTTGG
Organism: Nothobranchius furzeri; assembly: GCF_043380555.1. Taxonomy (NCBI): domain Eukaryota; kingdom Metazoa; phylum Chordata; class Actinopteri; order Cyprinodontiformes; family Nothobranchiidae; genus Nothobranchius; species Nothobranchius furzeri. Next base: position 78,233,922 of record NC_091743.1, read on the forward strand.
TAGTTTTGGCGTTGACATCATCCTAGCACGCAACGTTCTGTGACTCTTAAAAAACAGGAAAACTGCTGGTTGAGTTAAAGGTGAAGCTGTCTTTTGTACTTGTGAAACAAGATTTTCCTGGTAACAAAACACAAAAGTAGTTGCACCACATATACCTCCATACTTTACGTGAACATTAAATAATATGTGTTCGTCATTTCCCCCTGAATGAGCTATCTCCAGTTAATGGGTTAATACCGAGAACCACTGTCTGGTAAAAATAGTCGGCCAATAAGTTTGCTACCAGCATTAAACAAACTTTTGGAAAGAGTAGCATATGAACAAATACAAGAATATTTTATAACAAATAGATTAAACACAATTTATCAACATGCATATAAGGCGGGTCACTCCACTACTACTGCACTTGCTCAGATTACTGATCATTGGTTAGAAGAAATAGATGATAAAAAGTTAGTTGGTACTATATTTTTAGATTTGAGTGCAGCTTTTGATGTGATTGATCATAAAATCTTATTAAAAAAATTAGAACGTTATAAATTTCAGTCGTCCGCCATTAAGTGGACAGAAAGTTATTTAACGAATCGCAAATTCAACTTCTATTTTAATGGCAGTTATTCTGAAACGGGTCAGTTAGACTGTGGAGTGCCACAGGGCAGTTGTTTGGGCCCTCTTTTGTTTTCTATTTTTATTAATGACTTACCTTTGATTTTAAAACATGCAACCATGGCTATATATGCAGATGACACTACATTATTTGCATCAGCACAAACATAAGGCCAATTAAATGATATTTTAAAAAAGGAGTTGGATTTAGTTACACAATGGTTTAGAATGAACAAACTAGAAATCAATGCAGAAAAAACTAAATGCATGATAGTGGGGAATACATATACACTACAGATGACACCTGGACTGCATTTGAAGCTAGGTAACATAGAGATAGAGCAGGTAGAAGAAGCAAGATTGTTGGGGGTAATTGTGGATTCTAGATTGTCATGGACTAGTCACATAAATCATGTCCTGCTGAAACTTGGAAGAAGTATGGGCACAATCAAATATTGTTGTAAATGTATTCCTCGTTTGCAGATAAAAATTTTAGTTCAAACATTAATACTGTCTCATTTAGATTATGCATCAGTTATTTGGTCTAATACAAGTGAAATGAATTTAAATAAGTTACAAGTGGCACAAAATAAAGCTGCACGAATTGTTCTGGGTTGTAATTATAGAACAAATGTAAGTATGATGCACGATAGGTTGGCCTGGTTAACAGTGAAATGTAGATTAAAGTATTCACTGATCGCATTTATAAAAAATATAATAACTACAAAAATACCTAAAATAATTTATGACAAATTATCATTTTTTTTCAGACAATCATGATTACATGACGAGACAGACAAGTGACATAAGGTGCGCACTGCCGTGCTGCAGAACTAATCAAAGGCAAAGAGCAGTTTATTACAGAGCCATGGTTGCATGGAATGCCATACCGAGATTTTTGTTATTAGAGAACAACAGAAGATGTTTTCAAAAGAAGTTAAAGCTTTTTTTGTTTACACAACAGTAAATTTTGCACAGTGAATTGTAAATGTGACTGATATGGCAGCTTCTATAATTTTTGTTTGATATGGATGTGATGTGATATGATTTTTGATTCTTGAATATAGTTATTTATTGCTCTGTGTAAACTCTCCGTTTTCACCTATTTAGATTTTTCATGAACTCTGAAGTGTGTGGTAACTTATTGGTATATCATTATAGCAATTGAGCTGGTATGATTATAATGAGCTCCTGGAGTTTGTTGTTGTTGGGCGTGTGTGTGTGGGGGGGGGATGGGGATGGGGGTGTTTTGTAAAATATTTGTAATGAAATTGAAAGAGACCTCAGGAAGAATAGCTCCACACTATGGTGTGAGCTAATGAGGTTCTCAATAAATAAATAAATAAAATAAATAAATAAAAACGAGAACTAACCATACGGCGAGCAGGAGGTGGGGACACAGAAACTGACAAGTTAAAGAAAATGCAATGGTGATCAGAAATATAAACGTCCTCAGGACAAACACTGTCAGCATTTAGACTCAGGGTAAAAACAAGGTCTAGAGTGTGCCCCCTGGTGTGTGTGGGGCCAGAAACATGCTAAGTAAAGCCAAAGGCCTCCATAAGGCTGGAGAAATTCATGGCAAAGTGATCAGAGGGATCATCAACGTGGATGTTAAAATCACCAACAATCACCAGTCTGGACAGCTTCACAGTGGAGGATAGAAAGTCTCTAAACTCCTGAAGGAAAGAACTGTTTGGACCAGGTGGACGATAGACCACAGCACAATAGAACGGGTTCTTATGCCCGACTTTAATCAGCTGCAGTTCAAAGGAAGCAAAGTGACCAGAGGTTGTAGAGCTACATGGAAGATGGTCTCTGAAAACAACAGCTAGGCCTCCACTACGACCAGAACCACGGGGCTGGCTAAGAAAAGAATAACCACTCGGGTAAAGTTCAATCAGAGCACAATAATCAAATGTTTGCTGCCAAACTTCAGTCAGAAACAGAAAATCCAGGCTTTTAGAGAGAATTAGATCATCGAGCAGGAAGGACTTATTGTTAACAGAGCGGGTATTTAATAGAGCCATGCTGAGTGAGGAGGAGGAATCAGAAACTACAGAAACAGCTGGAGTTAGTGGACGTAAATTAGCAGGGTTAAGCCTGGTTTATGCTTCTCCGTCAGCTCCGCAAGGGACAGACACGCACGGATTGACGGAAGCGTTTTGCTCTTTTACTTCTCCGTCTCCTGGAGAGCGTTGCAAAGCAATTGCCCGGCAGGACAACAGAGGGCATAGCGCTGTTCTTTGGTATCCTGTCATGTATCGGTCCAAGATCGTGTGTTTATTTTGTGTTTTTTGTGTATATAAGAGACTTTTAACACGGACATATTTGTCTCTCATTCTCCCACCGCTTCATGCGCTCCCCACCTCTAAACCCACGTTTCCTGTTATTTCCGTCCACAAATAAAACGCTTGCTGTGCATCTTTTCACTCCTCCAGTCAAGGGAGAATTAAACGTTCATGTTTTTAGAGTTTTTTCGCGAGGTATTCTTCAAGCTTCTCCGTGTCTGCCGCTAGTTAAACTCGGCTCTCTTTGCAATGGCGGCGCTGTAAACAACAGCGGCGTCCTGACCAATCACAAGCTTGCGTAATCCGTCTCGTTCGACGGATGTTTAAAAAAGTGGGCTCGACTCCGTACGTATTTGCGTGCCCTACGCAAGGACGGATAATGGCGTTGCGTGTCTCCGCACTGACGCAGACGGAGAAGCATAAATCAGGCTTTAGATCCACGGTGTTTATAAAAACCACTTATGGAGGGAACAGGAGGAGAAACCACTGAGGAATGAGGATAAACCGACCTTAAAAAACTTGGACGGATGAACCGTGTCCCAAGCGGCCTGGCGGGAATGCGGAAGTGGCGCTCAGGTCACCAAACAAAGGACAAGAAGCTAGAAGATCGCGCCGATGTTTACTAGTTAAACCACGCTTTAAGAGAAGTCTTATTCTCACCTGGATTCCTGCTCGTTTACCTCTTTTCCTCCAACGTTTTCCTGGGACCGGACAAACATAGCCGGAGGTGCGCAGCTCTGGATCGTCGATTGCTTCCGGGCAGGTGCGCCGCTCAGGTAAACAAACAGAATGGTAAATCCTCTGTGCATCTTGGGCGATCGTGAACGAACGGAAGGATAAAAGAGTCTGGCGATCATAGGAGATGGTAGCAGGGACACTACTGAAGAAGATCGCAGACAGGAGCAAGGTGGAAAAGAGGAGGTTAGTGAAGAAAAGTTTGAAAAAGTGGCCAGTGACCGCGGCTAAGCCAAGCACAGGTGCCATCTTGCCGACCGGACTCCAAAGGACTGTTGTGCATGGTTTTGTCGGTGTGTTTATGTTGTGTTTTTTTCATCGTTGCTCTTATTTTTTTCTGTTATGCCTCTGATGTACGGTAGGGTTATCACTGGTTTTGGTTCTTGTCTTTCTGGATTTCTGGTTCTTTGCTTAGTTTGTTCTTTTCTTTCTGTTTTTGTTTGCCGTTTTCCTTTGTTTATTGCCCATGTCGGGTATCCGCAGGTCTTTAAAGCGTATTGTATGTGTTTGTCCTCTTGTTTCTCTTTCTTCTGTAATTATGTTTGTTTGGTGATGTAATGCTCTGATTACTGACATTTTGTGTATGGTGGGGTGTTCTGATGTCCACAATAGATATTGGTCTTTGTGTTGGTTTCCTGTATGTGTTTATGTTTAGGGTCCCGTCGGTCTGCCTGGTGATTTCCATATCCATAAATGCTATACTGCAGTAAATGTAGTTTCCAAATAATAAATAAGAGGTGCATTCATCTGTGTATCTCCTTTGATCCGCATTAGTGATATTCTCAGCACCAGAACAGTGAAGCAAAGAAACAGATTCCTGAGTTTGTTAGTAATTTTATTTATTAGGTGCATCTAACCTGTTCTATTTTTCTCTGAAATGAGATCAAATCAGTGCTTCTATGGGTTGTTTCCACTCTGCACCAGAAAATTTTACTTTATTTAGAGAAGTGTCATAATTTCTCCCCAAGCCTCCTATTTGAGAGCCCTCTCAACAGAGAAAATGTCAGCTAAGAAGGCCAGAAACACAATTCTCCTTCACGGTGTCCAGCTGGCCATGTGCATGTTCTCCTACATCTCCCCCAGTGTGGAGATTGTCTTGCAGATCATCATTCCAGGCCGGATTCAGGAAATAAGATTAGCAAATTATCTTATTGTCTACCTTCTGCCTTGTTTCTTGAGCCTAATAATCTAAGGCGTCAGAGACCTGAAATTTAGGAAGCATCTCAGGATGTACCTTCTGTGCTGCAGGTACAAGTACACAGTAAAGAAAGTAGATCCTGTAAACAAAGACAGCATATAAAAAGGTCATTCCTCCATCTTTGTTCTTATCTACTAGTTTTAATTCAGTGTCATGGGAAGGTCTTGTGGTCTACATGGACAATTCAATGATTGAATTTTGACTATTTAAAGGGATATTAAAATTGAGTTTTTGTCTGTTGACATATTTTCCAGAGTTAGATGCGGGGGAAAAAATACTAATTTAACCAGTCCAGTCATTCTGCTAACCTGGCTGTACTCCTTTAGCTTTAGCTTAGCATCAAACACAGTAAGTGAATGGATCCAACTAGCATTGTAAGTAAAAAAAGTTCAGTTGTGATCCCATTTCTGCTTGTTGACCTAAATATTCAGACTGACTGCAAGTGAATCTATCACAGGCATCATTTCAAATGGGACTACTTTATGACAAAGCACAACTGTAAGCTTCTGCTGAAATTAATTTCAAATAACTGTTTGGGAGTTTGTTTAAAAGTTGTTAATAAAGGTTTCTGAAAATATTATCACAGCGACCAGCATCGCGGCATGCGTTGCAATCGATGACACAATACTCCCTATCTCAATTTTGAAATTATTTGCACACTTGTGTACTACGCACTTGAAGCCTTGCTGCACACTTTTCCCAAGTGCACTTAGCTGAAGTCCGCAGGGCACGGTGCGAGTGTTGAGACTGGGCTGTAGACACTATTGGTTTTACTCAAAGAATACAGCTTCACCCACTCCTGCCATCATACATTAGTGCTGACTTATGGCAGAGAGTGTGAAGAAATAATATTTCAATCAATCAAATCTTATTTGTATAGCACCTTCCACTGCCTTTACAGAAGCCCAAGGTGCTGAACATAACATCAAAACAACAAAAGAGCAAAGAGACTATAAGACAGATTAAAACTGCATAAAAGAGTAACTAAAATAACAAAACAGATACGATAAAAGACTAAAATTCTAAAAATCCATATTACATAAAAGCCAAGCGATAAAAATAAGTCTTCAAATGACTCAAAGACCTGCAGAGATGGGGACTGTTTGACAACAAGTGGGAGCCTGCTCCATTGTTTCGGAGCTAGGACAGAAAAGGCCACATCACATCTTGCTTTCACTCTTGTTTTTGTGACGATGAGCAAATCTTGGTTAGCTGAGCGAAGAGAGCACATATCATAACTTTATTTATCTATCTAGTTTTTTATCTTGATTATTTATCTAAGTTTATTTATATATTTCTCTCGAATACTTATCTGTTCTACTGGTTTTCTAATTTTCTGTTGTATGTTAAGGAGGTCCCTCTCAAAAACCAGATGTTTCATCTCAAGGGGCTTTATCCTCGTAAAATATCTGAGCAGATCTATCAGGATTTAGGGGTGGGGGGTGAACTGGAGCTCCCAGAGAAAACCCCCCATGCAGCACAAAGAGACACAAAAATTATTCGGAAGAATATTTTCTGTGACATAATCCTTGTGTTGCATTTTTTTTTTTTTTTTACAGATTATTGGGTACACGTGGTGGTGCTGTGTGCCAGGGAAGGGACGTGATTGATAGTCACCCTTGATGGAAATGCTTTTCTAATTTATCTAAAAACTAACAATGAACACTTTCAGCATTCAAATAAACAAATAAACACCGGACTAAGTTAGATTTTTTTCAGAAGTCACTCAAATTTAAGCTTCATTCTGTTCTTAAATTGCTGCCATTTCAGCTTCAGTTTAACGTTTATTCCAGATGGGACCGATGTGTGTCTTTTTTCTGGTGGAATTGATTCAGGAATACTAGTAAGTAAATAAGTAAAGGTTATTTATAGAGCGCCTTTCACAGATATAAATCACAAAGCGCTGTACAACATGAGTAAAATCAGGGCAAAATCAATAAAAGCAAAATAAAAATCAAAACTGTGAAACCAGCACATAGGCTGCCTAGCCTATAGCTGTAAGTCCTGGGATAGGCAGTCTTATCCTGCTTAAGGATACTGCATATGATTTTACTGGGTGACATGCTGGACAGGGTAATTTCATAAATTTTTTTAAATAACTTCTTTTTACACAAATGAAGTCCAAATTTATCTGCCCATCTAAACGATTTCCCGTTGCTGTTTTGGGGAAGGGCAGTCTTATCCTGCTTTGTTAAACTGGGTGATGTCTTACTAAGGGACATCCTGGGAAGGACAGTCTTATCCAGCTTTGTTAAACTGGGTGATGTCTTACTAAGGGACATCCTGGGAAGGACAGTCTTATCCAGCTTTGTTAAACTGGGTGATGTCTTACTAAGGGACATCCTGGGAAGGACAGTCTTATCCAGCTTTGTTAAACTGGGTGATGTCTTACTAAGGGACATCCTGGGAAGGACAGTCTTATCCAGCTTTGTTAAACTGGGTGATGTCTTACTAAGGGACATCCTGGGAAGGACAGTCTTATCCTGCTTTGTTAAACTGGGTGATGTCTTACTAAGGGACATCCTGGGAAGGACAGTCTTATCCTGCTTTGTTAAACTGGGTGATGTCTTACTAAGGGACATCCTGGGAAGGACAGTCTTATCCAGCTTTGTTAAACTGGGTGATGTCTTACTAAGGGACATCCTGGGAAGGACAGTCTTATCCAGCTTTGTTAAACTGGGTGATGTCTTACTAAGGGACATCCTGGGAAGGACAGTCTTATCCAGCTTTGTTAAACTGGGTGATGTCTTACTAAGGGACATCCTGGGAAGGACAGTCTTATCCTGCTTTGTTAAACTGGGTGATGTCTTACTAAGGGACATCCTGGGAAGGACAGTCTTATCCAGCTTTGTTAAACTGGGTGATGTCTTACTAAGGGACATCCTGGGAAGGGCAGTCTTATCCAGCTTTGTTAAACTGGGTGATGTCTTACTAAGGGACATCCTGGGAAGGGCAGTCTTATCCTGCTTTGTTAAACTGGGTGATGTCTTACTAAGGGACATCCTGGGAAGGACAGTCTTATCCAGCTTTGTTAAACTGGGTGACAAATCATCGTCATCGTCACTTTCAGAATAAGAGCTGGAAAAGTCAAAATCACTATTGTGTGAAGATGAAAGGTTAGCACTAAATTGTTCACAAATCTTTACAAGTGACCAATACTCAGGTGTGAAAACATCTGACTTCTGCAGCACAGAGAGATCGAGTTCATATCCACAAAAGTCTTTGTCTGCAGGCTTGTAAGAAGGTTTATTGTCCTCTGCAGCTACCGACTCTCCTTCAACTGAACTCTCTTGTGAAGCTAGGGCCCTTTGAGTCGCTGTCCTGTCCTTATCAAGAGGCCCGATCTGAAGTGTCTCGTCACCCAGATCAAACACATTTGTTTCAACATCTCCTTCATCCAAAGCATCTTCATCTTGACTGAGTTCATCCTCACTAAATTCATCCTCTGAAACTAAACATTCAGCTTCAGATTCCTCTGAAGATAATACATTTTCAAACATATTTGGTTTAACATCATCGTCGGCTGAAGCTGATGTTTCCTCCTCACTAAATTCATCCTCTGAAACAAAATATTCAGTTTCTGCGGCCCCTAAATGTCCCTGTGACTCTAGCAGATCCTGAGTGTCTTCAGAAGTGATGGAGCAGTAATCTTCTATTGTGTGTGGAGCGAATGATGCTTCATCCTGACCTAATCCATCCAGAAGATTTACGAGTTCTGCTTCTTTTAGCTTGAAATTTTCCTTTAAATGGAATAAAACTTGAGGGTCGCTTTTATCTAAAGACAGCTCAAGATTGTCAGGATTCTGACCAAACAAATCCACGTTGACGTCTTCATAAGAGACAGATTTGTCATCAAAGATTTCCTGTGAAGCCAGAAACGTGTTTCTTGTTTCAGAGGCAAATTCTTCAGAAGACAAAAACTGAATAGAATCATCTTCTTGATCGAATAAATTCGTTTTCCCATCACTTTTTTGTGAAGCTGGTATCTCGTCTTCAGTTTGTCCTAAATTTGAGTTTGAAAAATGGAAAGCTTGAATTCTGCTTTCATCAAACGGCAACAACTCACGAACATCTGCTGCTTCAAACAAATTTGCTTTATGTGTTTCAGACGTTACAGGGACACAATCAGCGCCATTCTCTGAAACTAACAAGAATTTCTCTTCATCTGTTCCTGATTCCTCCTGGGAAGTTGTACTGGCACTCCCATCAGAGGAAAATATCTCATCAGGCTCTGAATCAAAGAAATATCTGTTTTGTGAATCGTCAGACTCATATTGGTTGATTTCCTCGTGAGCCTTGGCAAATTTCTCATCTGGAACAGCTGTAACTTGGGATTCATCTTTCCAGAGACATCCCGTTAAAGTGACAACTGTTCCTTCTAAGTTTCTGATATTTTCATGGTTGGACGCTTCTGCAGTCTTACAGCCGGCATTACCTGATGCACCGTAGTCCAGCAGAGAAGAGAATTCTCTTTTTGGGTCAATAAGTGAATGTTGGTCATTTTTCTGGGCATCCGGTGTTTCTGTGGGGCTGGCTAGGGATTCAGACAGGCAACCTCCCATTTCCTCAGGGAAATGTAGCTCTGAAATCTGAGATTCATCTCTCCCAGGATAAGCGACTGAGATTTCTTGTAAATCTCTGTTTCCATGGCTGTAAGGTGTCTCTCTGCCTGGACATTCAGAAACCCTCCCCTCACCGTGAGAAGTAAATAGAGTAGTTTCTCTGTCAGAGTTGGTTCTGGGTTCAGGTCCGATGATAAAATTGTCTCCAGACACTGACTGGAATAATTTTTCTAAAGCTTCATCAAATTCTTTGTTTTCTTGCTTTTCGAAGAAATAATCAAAGGTTTGTCTAACAGTTTCAGTAAAATAGTTTCCAAAAAGGACGCCTGCGAGTAAAAAAAGCATCTTGCTACAAGACTCTCTGAGCAGCGACTGACCTGTTCCGTGTGCTTGAGCGAGCTACCGCTGGTGTCATAAAGACTAGGGAGATCACGTGACGTCCTGACGTCATCAAAGGAACGATCACGTGACGTCCAGACTGCCCAGTGCCCACCTACTAGCGTCTTACGTCACCACGTTAACCAGGCAGCGGAAGTCATCGCGTGAGCTCGGAGGAAGAACTTAGAAGCTTCCTCGCGTGTCGGGAGTCCGCGAGGCGCGTTTGGGTCTGTTTACGCTCACGTGGAGCTAAAAGTTAGCATTAGGCCGCGTTTAGAGAAGTCTCCGCTCGGATCTCCACTACAGTTCTGCTAGAACCCGCGCTGGTTCCGGTCCTCAGCATGGCGGTCAGAGCTTCTTTTGAGAAGAACAACGAAGTCGGCTGCTTCGCCAAACTGACCAACACCTACTGCCTGGTGGCCATTGGCGGTTCAGAGAACTTCTACAGGTGAGTGTGATACGTCACGGACTACTCTAAAACAAACGTGACGTCACAGTGTCGTGTTTGTGCGTCTGCAGCGTGTTTGAAGGAGAGTTATCAGAAACCATCCCGGTGGTTCACGCCTCCATCGCAGGCTGTAGGATCATCGGCAGGATGTGTGTGGGTGAGTGGGACAGCACGTTCTCTGGTGGTTCTGCTGGTTCCGACCCGGTTCTGTACCTTCATCCTCCTCCTCCTGTGAGCAGGTAACCGCCATGGCCTCCTGGTGCCCAACAACACAACAGACCAGGAGCTGCAGCACATCAGGAACAGCCTCCCGGACTCGGTGAAGATCCAGAGGGTCGAGGAGCGGCTTTCTGCCCTGGGGAATGTCGTCACCTGTAACGATTATGTGGCTCTGGTTCACCCCGACCTGGACCGGGTGAGGCGAACGGAAGTTGTCCCGTTGGAGCCACCAGTGAAGATGTAGACCAGGTGAAGGCTGCCTGTCGGCTTAACGCTGGTTTTCTTTCAGGAGACGGAGGAGATCCTTGCAGACACGCTGAAGGTGGAGGTCTTCCGTCAGACTGTAGCCGAGCAGGTTCTGGTCGGTTCCTACTGTGCGTTCAGCAACCAGGGAGGCCTTGTCCACCCGAAGACGTCCATCGAGGACCAGGACGAGCTGTCGTCCCTGCTGCAGGTCCCCCTGGTGGTGAGTGATGGTGTCTGCATGTGGAGTCTGGGTCCAGGTGGGTCCTCTACTCAGAACTTTGCTCATTTCCAGGCAGGTACCGTAAACCGAGGCAGCGAGGTTATCGCTGCGGGGATGGTGGTGAACGACTGGTGTGCGTTCTGCGGCCTGGACACAACCAGCACCGAGCTGTCTGTCATCGAGAGTGTCTTCAAGCTGAGTGACACGATGCAGCCGTCCGCCATCGCCACCAGCATGAGGGACTCGCTGATCGACAGGTACCAGAACCGTGTAGTCTGACAAGAGGTTTTAAACGTGTCGAATGGTCTGCATTTGAGATAGCGCCTGCCAGAGTCCTGGAATCCCCTAAGGCACTTTTCAACACCGTCATTCACCCAGTCACTCACATTCACACGGTGGTGGTGATGAGCTACGATGTAGCCACAGCTGCCCTGGGTCGCACTGACCGAGGCGAGGCTGTCGAGCACAGGTGCCACCGGTCCCTCCGATCACCACCTAACCCAGAAACGCCTTAATGGGCATTTCTCCTGCTAGATGTTCGTCAAAATAAAAGTCTACACTAACTGATTGTGTCGCACCACCATGGCAAAAAAAAAGCCACCAGACCTATAGAATATATGTTAATTAGATTTTTTAAAGATACTCCAACTTGTTCTGTTTGGGATTTTATTCCAGGCTACTGTTGGCCCACGCCTTACTGCCAGTAAAAAATGTTAACATGTTCACACTAGCTCGTTTTCTCTTTCTAAACAACCGAACCAGAACTCTCCAGCCAAGAACACCCCCTTCAACATAAAAGTCAAACCCTAACAAATCGTAACCCCTCACGTTATTGTAAAACAATGTAAAGCGTGAAATATACAGTCTATAACTGCGCACTTATACTAACCATGATCATAGTTAGAAATGAATTAAAATATGATGAAACATTTAAATTTTATTTTATTTTGAAAAGCCACTGGCTTCTTCCTGTCTAGCTGCGGTGTTTCGGGTGAGCTTCTCATGAGAGACAGTCCAAAGTATAGGAGAAAAGTCGGTGTCGTGCCTTATGGACAGTCTCCCGTTTGGAGTCTGATATTTAAACTGTGTATAAAGCAAGGGGCGGGACTTAAATGCAGGATCGGAGAGCGTGGAGCGTGCTCACGTCAAACCAGCAACACAAATGAAAGGGCAGGGTGGGCACAGACGATCAAGAACTGTATTAAGGATGGAGAACAAGTAGATGAGCGGAGAGAATCTTATTTTGAAATATCGGAGGTGAAGTAACATTTCAGGAGCAAGTAAACAGAAGAGGTCGTTCCCCATTTTAGCAGCTGGCCGGATAATATTGGGGCGGGCCCCTCCCAAGTCTAGGCTGGGGCCCGTTGCCCATCCGAAGCTCCGCCCCTGGTTGTGATACGAGGTTCAACCTCCTCAGTAGCCTAGTGGAGTGTTCACCCTGGGACCAGGAGATCAGGGTTCAAACCCGGTCGGGTCATACCAGCTGCAGCTCGCCGCCCCCCATGGGGATGGGTCAGGTATCTAGATGTAACTCCACCAGTGTGTGGTGATGAGAGACTTTACCTTAGCTTAAATGTCCCTGGTCCAAGTGTAAGTGCGGGGGAAAGAGGCAACAAAATCCTGAAAACTGTCCGAGTTTGAACTTGCTGAGACAACTGTGGGACATGCTGGAGACCAGAACAAAGACTCGTTGTGACTAAACCGCTGAAGAAAACAAGCTGTTGGCCCCAGTTTGCTGATGGTTTAGTGACTCCATGCTAAGTTTACTCTGGCTTCTGTATAAAAGCGTGAATGTTGCAGCTGCAGTGTCTCCTTCCTGTTTCCTGTCACCGACTGAAGATGCTCCATTAACTCGACGGCATTTTCTCTGCTTGTTTCTCAGCATGGCGTAAAGCTGCCGCCTCTGACCGCTGCTGGGAGGACCAGATGTAAAACCTAGCTGCAGCCACAAACACCCGTTGTCCCTGAGCAGAAGAACCAGGCCTAGAGCCTGGTCTGGGGTTCTGCTGCGTGTCACCCAGGATCTAAACCGGACTTAAAACGAGCTCCTGGGATTCCTCGGAAAGCTGGCGAATGAGAACTCGTGTTTGTTTCTCACCAGGTTTTTGTGTTTTGAATGTAAGAAATCAGACTACGGGGATGCTTTCTGTACAATAAAACCAAACTCTTATCTGTTGAGTTCTTTATGAAGAGAAGCTGCAGGGTCGCTCCAGCAGCCGCTGCTCCTGAATCTGTTGAACAGAACCAGAACAACAGGAAGGAGTTCTGATTCTGGTGATCATTTAAAAACCAGAACGTTTATTTTTTTAATTTCTTTCCTTCAGGTGAACACCTGTGTTCAGGTACAAGAAAGGATGCAAATCTTTAAAGGCAACTTTTTATTTATTGGCAAAAGCTGTTTATGTACGCCACAACAGCGCCACCAGCAGGAAGCTTTAAGGAACAGTTTTGGTTTGGGGAAACGGCTAAAAAGTTTAACATTCAATTAAAACACCTGTAAATTAAAACCAATACACATTTATATGTAAAAGAAAACAAGTCCATTTGTAAACTGTTGTACGAAGAAAACAAAAGCATAATTGTTATTCTAACAGTTATTTTTAATTAATGTGCAAAAGAAGCTCAGATTTCGTTTTAGCTCCACTTGGTGCTGCTGTAAAGATTATGTACACCAGCAGGGGGCGCCACGACATCCAGCTCTACGGGGTCTGTTAGAGCCAGTGCATCTCAACACACACACACTAGTGTCCTGTGACCCCGCCCCTTTCTCATGATGCGTTTCAGAACCACTGACCACATCCGGTTCAGAGTCCAGGTCACCAGACCAGGTTGTTTTAAAGTCAGCATGTGAGTACGTGCTGTTGTGCTTACAGAGGTGTGTGTGATCAGGTCTGAACTAAACTGGGAAATATTGCACTTTAGATCAGTAAACTGGTCTGAAAAACAAAAAAGCTGAAATGATGGATTTGATGCAGGACGCACCTGTGCTGAGTTTAACTTGACTCATGATGAGAACTAACGAATCGTTCTTACCAACTAAAGGTACGGCTTAGTTTGTAGGATTCCTCCAAAATAAGAGGACTTGAGCAGCAGTGGATAAAATAAAAGCACAAACAGGAAATCCTCTGGTGTCCGACCTAATCTAAAGCTCGGATCCCACTGTGCGATTTGTGACCGTCTTAGCCAAATCCCTCTTCGGGAGCATAATCGTGTGAAAAAAAAGCTGAACGTGAGGGCGATTTGCAAATCTGTGGTGGTCCGGTCTGCAGGGCTCTGCGACGGCTTTTTGAGCCTTCTCACAGCCAAAGACGGCCTCCGACAGTCTACGAGCATTCATCCTACGACTCCTGTCTGCAACCGACCAGAAGCAGTTTAAACTTGTTTAAAATGCGGATTATAAACGACACCCCAGTTTTTAGTTTTGTTAATAGCCCAAGCTAAACCGGAGTTAAGCTAAAAATAATTAAACTAATTTTTAGACCATCAGCTGAATTGTGAAATCTAATTTTGTGAGAGTGAGACGAGAGCAGCTCACAAGAACAAAAAATAAAACAAAAACATAAAACCCCTTTTCTGTTGGTGGAAATCTCACATATTCAACCAATAAGGATGGTTCAGTAGCGTTTAGCTGCAGGGGGACACAGGAAGCTGCGCTGGGTCATGAGCTGACTCTATAAAGAAATGTTAACGCGGTGCTTTATTTGATCTTTTCAGCTTTCTTTTGGCTAGCGGTCTGCTTAGTGGTCTGCGCTCATGACGCCGCGTGTCCTGCTGGAGCGAGACGTCATGCAGTCTGCCTCACAGGAATCTTGCTCCGTGCCGTGTGGCACAGTTCTGGAATTCTCACAATGCGACATGAACAATCTGCCGCAAATCGCACAGTGTGATCTAGGCTTAAGGAGGGGATGTTGGTTTTTCCTGTGAAATCTTCATCTGTCTTCCCTCCACCTGAAAATGCTCTGCCCCCTCCCTCCTAGCAGCCAAAGGTCTCCTGCGAGGCGTAGACCATGTAGAGGAAGCCGTCCTCGTCCCTCTCCTGCTCATAGATCTCAGAGATGGGGGTGGACACCGACACCATGCTGTGCTGGTTGACCAACAGGAAGAAGGCCTGGGTGGGGTTGAGCTGCAGCCGACGCCTAGCAAACCAGAAAATAAACGAGGGGTAACGGCTTACTGATGGCGTAGATTCATAACTTTGTGAGGTAAAGTTTTCATTTACCAAAACCAGAGACGTTTACGGAGGTAAATTGCACACAATTCTCCAATATATAAGAAGGGATTTTACAGAACCCCCCTGGAAATGCAGGGAAGTAAAAGTAATCAAAATTGCCCAAATTTATGATGAGAGATAAGAAATATTAGACAATGTTAATGATCCAAGAGAAGCTGAGCCTCCCAACAGGCCACTCGGCAGACAGGTTTCAGTTTACCTGATGATCTTCACCAGCTCGCTCATGTTGACGTGATCCGGTACCAGGAACTTGGTTTTGTCCAAAACTGGCAGCTGTTTCTCACCCTTATACCGCTCGATGATCACCTGCACACATGAAACCACGACGTTTAACAGACTGTGCCTTGCAAGCCTGTTGGAGAGCTCTCAAATATCCTTGACCAAGCAGTGTTATGTTAAATTCACAGCCCCCCCCCCCCCCCCCCCCCCTTCAATCAGGGAAATAAAGTACAGAAAAATAATTTTACTTGCTGATAAAAAAGAAGCAGAAACTGCTTGGATGACCTGTTAGTGCCGTCAGCAACCGCAGCTTGCCCTCTGTGTCCAAATAATCCAGGGGACTGCCTTAGACTGGTTTAGGTCCTACTTCTGTGACCGCACCTTTAATGTTATGATGGGTAGTGCTGCCTCCCCCTCTGCGGCTTTGACTTGTGGTGTTCCCCAGGGCTCTATTCTTGGACCCCTTTTATTTAATTTATATATTTTGCCCCTGGGTGACATTTTTAAAAAACACCACATTGATTACCATTTTTATGCAGACGATTGCCAATTATATGCCTCTGTGAAGCCTAATGACTCCTTACTGCCCCTTGTTGAATGCTGTAATGATGTGAAGAGCTGGCTGTCAGAAAACTTTCTTTTGCTGAACGACGCTAAGACAGAGGCCATCATTTTCAGCCCTGGTACTTCTCAAAGTCCCCAACTGACCCTTCCATTTATCACAAGTGGGTTGAAAAACCGTGTCACAAACTTAGGGGTTGTGATGAACGCTAAACTAAAAATGGACATTCATGTCAACCAGGTAGTTAAGATCTGTTATTACCACCTGAGGCGTCTCTCTAAAGTTAAGCCCATTTTAAAAAGGCGTCATCTTCATTCAGTTGTCCATGCATTTATTACTTCCCGTCTCGACTACTCTAACTCAGTGCTATACGGTATCTCCTCCTCCACTCTCGCTCAACTTCAGCTTGTGCAGAACGCAGCAGCTCGTTTCTTGACTGGCACCAGGCAGCGGGAACACATCACACCGGTTTTAGCAAATCTTCATTGGCTCCCCATCCATCTCCGGATAGAGTTTAAGATCCTGGTTTTTGTGTTTAAATCCCTAAATAACTTAGCACCTGGCTACTTGTCTGAGCTCATTCACCCATATGTCCCTACAAGATCTCTCCGATCAGCTGACCAACACCTCCTACATGTCCCTAGCTCTCGCTGTAAGTCCCGCGGGGAGCGCGCCTTTTCAGTTTGTGCACCGAAGCTCTGGAACCACTTGCCCCTCCCGATCAGACTCTCTTCCTCTCTTTCCCTTTTTAAGTCTCGTTTAAAAACTCACTTTTATTCTCTGGCTTTTAATTCTGTCTAACTTATTCCCTTTCTACCTTTCCTTTTAGGGTTGGATTACTTGATTTTAATGGATTTAGTTTTTATTTTTGATTGTTTTTATTGTGTGTTTTGTTCAGCACTTTGGTCGGCTCTCATGCCGTGTTTAAATGTGCTATATAAATAAAATTGGTATGGTATGGTATGGTAAATAATCCGATGATTAAATGGTAAATAGCCTGTATCTGTATAGTGCCTTAGGGTTCTACAACCCCCCAAGGCGCTTCACAACACAGTCATTCACCCATTCATACGCTGGTGGTGATGAACTACATCGTAGCTAAAGCTGCCCTGGGGCGCACTGACAGAGGCGAGGCTGCTGAACACAGGCGCCACCGGTCCCTCCGACCACCTCCAGCAAGGCGAGTTAAGTGTGTTGCCCAAGGACACAATGACAGAATTCTCTGGTCTGAGCCGGGATTGAACCTGCAACCTTCCGATTACTGGACAACCCACTCTACCTCCTGAGCTGCTGCTGTCCCTTACATCCAAGCACAAACCCACAGAGGACACAGCTAAAGTTCAGAGTCAAAATGGCCGAACGTCCATTAACATGAGGCCTTTCCTAGAGCTAGCTTGTAGCTCTGGTGCTCAATAATTATTCATAATTTCAAGCATTTAATTACAGTCAAAGAGTTATAAAATAACTCACCCCCTCAGAGTTGTCATAAATGTTAGAAAGATCAGTCAAACCTAGAATGGCTTTTTGAACCAGGCTGTAAATGTGTTTATTTATGCTGTGAAACTGGCTTTTTTAACATGGGAGTCAAAGGGAACTTGCTCTGTTTTGGTACTAGCCCCTAGCGGATGAGGGTGGAACTGTAATTTTTGGTACTTCCATGCTGGAGCAAAGCCAGCGGCCTTGATCCCTTGGTACCGACGCACACTCAGAAGCATAAGCTCGGCTTAAATAGCGCCAGATACATGGCTATAACCAAGCAGCTGGCGGTCTCTGTTTTAGTTCAGATAGTCCTCGTGGGCATGAATGTTCCGTCTAAGAGAAGAGCAAAACACTTTGCTTCCCTTCTCAGTTATCCAGCATCAATTAACAGAGGCTGCCTGTGAGGTTCACTTGAATTAAAGAGAACTGAATCCACCTGAGCATAGTCGGTGGAACCGACAGATCCTTGAGTGCACAGATGCACTTTGTTAGGCAGGCATTTATCAGGAAGGCATCGATGTTCTAAACTCGCTTTGTGGACTACCCCCCAGGTTCGTGCGTGTGCAGCTTACAGGGATCTTGTTTGGGTGCTGCTCTCGGATCTGCTGGACCTCTTTGCATCGATCAGCTGTCGACAAAACAAATAGACAGCATGATGAGATTAGGAAGTTTACAGCAACAAGAGAAGATGTGTTTTGGATTGGTGGCCATATTGCAGCCATTTTGGATGGTAGGCTTTCGACTCCGTGTGTCACTGCAGATGGCTGCTTATGCTGATCCAGGATCCTCTGGAGGTTTCTTCCTGTGAAGTCTCTGACACAAGTCAGTGACTCGATGCAACCTGCTGGGTTACTTATATAGGAAACTTTTTACTGATTGCATTAATGAACTGAACTATTGGAATGTTTACTTTGAGAAGCGCCTTAAGAGGACTTGTCGGGATTTGGCGCTTTATAAATAAACGGAATTATAGATAGGGTGAGAAGCTCAGTCATCCGGGAGGAGCTCGGACTAGACCCGCCTCTCCTCCACATCGAGAGGAGCCGGTTGAAGTGGCCCGGGCTTCTAGTTGGGGTGCCTCCTGGACGCCTCCCTGGTGAGGTTATCCAGGCACATCCAACTGGGAGAAGACCTAAAGGAAGACCCAGGACACACTGAGGGGACTATGTTTCTCAGCTGGCCAGGGAACGCCTTGGGATTCCCCGGAGAAGCTGGCCCAAGTGGCTGGGGAGAGGGAAGTCTGGGCTCCCTGCTTAGGCTGCTGCCCCCCATGACCAGATTCCAGATAAACGGAAGAGGATGGATGAAACTCATTTCTAAATGAAACCATCATAACCACGTTCTGGACCTTAGCATGGGTGTCAAACTCTGGTCCTCAAGGCCCACTATCCCACATGTTTTAGTGTTTTCCCAGTTTCAACACACCTGATTTCAAGCTTGGGCCTCCCTGCTTAGACTACTGCCTCGCGACCTGATCCCGCGATATATTTGCATCAACCAAAATAATCGTGGTTATCATTTTCGCCATTGGCCGGATGGGTCTCTTCCTGATGACATCATCCTGTGGTTCCAGTCAGAGATGTTAGGGTGTTCCAGGTGAAACTCCAGTTTTAGAGCTTTCTATCAACCCGTTCCAGGTGTTCATCTACATAGTTCTCACCTTGCTTTGATATTCATGTTTCTGACACTGACAGCTGGTCCGTTCAGGTGAGCGGGTCACTGCCAGACTCCTCCCCTCCTGTCAGGTGACCGATTTAATCAGAGAATACGTGTAGGGGTCATGTTTCAGCACAACTTGTTGTTTTGGCCTCGCGGTGGGTCACGGAGCTGATCCGGTTGTGTAAAGGCTGCGGCGTCACATTGACCCCGTTTACCGTGAAGCTACAGACCGACCATCAACACATGTAAACACGTTAAATCCGGTGTGAACCTACGCATTGAAACGCACTAACGCTAGCTGTAGACAGCACCGTCTTACCGAACGTTCTCCGCTGCTTGAACGGTCGGTCCGACGGCATCCCGGCAGCGGCTTCAGGCGAAAGAAGGTGATGAAAACGGCCCTGGGAGGGTTTCAGATGGCTCGGTCTGAAGCTCCGCAGCAGCTCCGTACAAACAAAGCCAGTAATCTGACGCGCTGACGTCATCCGCTGCCTTATGGAGGTGAGTGAGGCAAGCCAAGTTGTCATTTAATATTCAGAAAAGTTATTCAGTTCCTGTCAGTAAAATTGAGGCCGTCTCTGGATCAGATCTCTGATTTTTATCTGATTTGGTGCTAAATACTGATAAGGTCATGGTAGTGGGGGATTTTAACATTCATGTGGACATTGAAAATGATAGCCTCAGTGTAGCCTTTAGTAATATACTGGTTTTACCCAAAGAATGCATAGCTCCACCCACTCCTGGCATCATACATTAAACCTTGTGCTGATTTATGGCATAGAGTGTGAGGAAAATAACGATATTTCCACATAATCCAGTCCTCTCGGACCACTTTTTGATCACCTTTGAGTTTTTTTATAACTGAGTTCTAGAGACATGAAAGTAAATTTCACTATAGTCTGTCTTTATCTGACAAGGCTGTTGCATCTTTTAAATCAATTATTCCATCTTTACTGTCCTCAGCATCTCAGAGGACTGTAGCAGAGGGCAATATTTTCATTTCTAGCCCCTCACAAATTGATGATTTAGTTCATAATGTTACTTCTTTACGTGTGGCATTAGATGATGTTGCCCCTTTAAAAAAGGTAATTAAGCACAGGAAGTTGGCTCCCTGGTTTAATTCTGATTTACAAACTTTAAAACAAAACTCTAGAAAATTGGAAAGAACATGGCGCTCTACAATTCAATTCAAGTTTATTTATAAAGCATCAAATCAGGACCAGAGTCGTCTCAAGGACCTTCACACAGTAAACATTCCAATACAGGTCAGGTCATTAAGCCAATCAGTAAAAAGTTTCCTATTTAAGGAACCCAGCAGGTTGCATCGAGTCACCTCATACTAAGAATGCAGCGACAGTGCAGAGAAAAACTCCCTTTTAACAGGAATTTTGTGTTTCTTAGTAAACATTCTATTTGGTGAGATAAACTTTATTGTATTTATCCTAGTGAATCTATAATTAATCTGGTAAACTAGGAGTAGCACATTCAATGTCAAAGAGAGTAAAATGTTATTGTCAGGAGAGGGAGAAGTGGTTAGCAGCAGTGTGCTAGCCAATGGCCCCCTCCATGAGGCCACTACAGCTCAGCAGAACATCATTGTAGCTTCTTCTGGGGAGGAAAACACTTAAGAGTAAAAATAAAGTTAACAGCTGAAATAGCAGGAAATAATGCAGTTAAAGAGCAGATTGTAGAAGAAAGTAGTAGAGTGTGGAAAGTGGTCAGTATGTCCTCCAGCATTCTAAGCCTATAGCAGCATATCTACAGAGATAACTCTGGATAACCTAGCCTAGTCTTAAAAGTAGAGACGGTGTCTGCCTCACGGACTAAAGCTGGGAGCTGGTTCCACAAGAGAGGAGCCTGATAGCTAAAATATCTGCCTCCCATCCTATTTTTAGATATTCTGGGAACCACCAGTAAACCTGCACTCTGAGAGCAAAGTACTCGGTTAGGAACGTATGGAACAATCAGATCACTAATGTATGATGGAGCTTTATTATTAAGAGCTTTATGTGTGAGAAGGAGGATCTTAAAGGCTATTCTGAATTTAACAGATAGCCAATGTAGGAAAGCTAGGACAGGAGAGATATGATCTCTCTTTTTAATTCTCATCAGAACTCTAGCTGCAGCATTTTGGACAAGCTGAAGATTTTTAACTACATTCTGTGGACTTCCCGAGAGTTATGAATTACAGTAATCCAGTCTTGATGTAATAAATGCATGAACTAGTTTTTCAGTATCACTACTGGAAAGGATGCTTCTAATCTTAGCAATATTCCGAAGGTGGAAAACGGAAATCCTACAAACCTGTTTAACGTGGGATTTGAATGACATGTCCTGGTCGAAGATAACACCAAGGTACCTTACTTTGTTCTCGGAGACTATTTTAATGCCGTTCAGGTCAGGTGATTGATTAAGCAGTTTCCTTTTCTGAATTTCGGGTCCAAAGATTAGAACTTCTATCTTGTCTTGATTTAAAAGCAGAAAGTTTTGAGTCATCCAACTTTTTATGCCATCAAGACAAGCCTGTAATCTAACTAACTGATTAGGTTCATCAGGGTTAATGGATAGATATAACTGAGTAACGTCAGCATAACAGTGGAAGTTTATCACATGCTCTCTGTGTGTGTCCACAGCAGGTGACATGGTGGTGGGTGGTGTTGTCACTGGCCTGTGGTTAGCCCTGCCCCACTGGTAAACCTCGGAGGTTTTTACCAGGGCATTAAAGTCAGTCCTAAACTGATTTAGGTCATTTTTAATGGGTATTATTCCAATTTCTGTTGTAATAAATGGTTTTAACAATCTGAAGCCACAACTACTTGGGCAAAAACGAACCCAAGTGCCTTACAGTCATTTCAAACTAAGTCCTTGGGTGAAATTCCCAAGGTGGCGTTGCTGGTTTTGGATAAAACGTCAGTCGATTTTTATGCCACACATACATTTGCAGTGGTCTCTAGAAGCTTCAGATGGCAGCATCTGGAGTCTTTTCCTGATATGTGGACATCTCTCCTCTGATTGGCTAACAGCAACACAACTCTACCACTGACTCTGTTTACTATGCAATGTTGATCTCTACAAATAACACAAGCCTGGAGAGTTCTGCTGTGTGGTGGAGTTGCTAATGCTAACAGTTAGCTTCTACTAGCCGAGACGTTCTCTACTGTTTCCTGAAGCGCCTTGTGATTTTTACCTTGAGAGGCGCTATAGAAAAGATCTTTTCTTCTTCTTCTGGACACTAAACCTACAACAGCCTTCCCTGTCGTGAGCCAAAATGAATATTAAGGGCTGTGATTTCCTTGTTGTCTGAGCTTGCGTTGGTGCAGGCACAAGGCTGCGTCTTTGTTCACATGCTGCACAGCACTAGTACTGGGGTGTTACCATAAGGGGCGCACTAGACTACTGAGACCGAACAGAGAAACAGGTCTGTGGGAACAACCAAAACAAACATGGCATCAATTTAAGAGACCAGAAACTGGTTCGTTTTCAGTTCACGACAGAAAAAGCGACAGCAGCGGTAAAGAGGTTGGTTTGAAAGTCCTCTAAACCAGAGACGGGGTCACCATGGTGAGTTTGTCTCGCTCGTTTTGTCAACTCCACCTACTGGTTACTCGTATATTGCAGCATTCGGATGCGTCGCTGTAATTTCGAGGAACGCTCACAAATGATGCTCCAAATCAATGCAAGTAACGCATGGCAGCCATTTTAAAATGTGTATGCAATGTCAAACAGCAAGTATATCACGGCCCTAAGGGACAGTGTGACATAGATCTGTCAGGATTTTTAAATCCTGGAGTTTCACTGTCTGTTTTCTATCAGAAGCTACGGCAGGAGGTAGGTGTAGGAGACTATGCTCATGTTCAGCCTGCATGAGACACTCGACACGTTAGAATCAGAGATAATCATTAAAACAGGGCTTTCAGTGAACCACACCTTTAAAATTAGATTAACACTTATTGGTTCATTAATTGACATTCAACAGAACATGAAGTCATTTAAAGACGTACTTATGAACATAGTGTGTTTGTTCTCTTTCAGACAGGATGAGGTTCTCAGTCTGTAAGGCCCAATCTCAACACTCGCACCGTCGCGCCCTTCATTTGCGCGTTCCCGGCCAGAGGTGTGAGTGCGTAGGGTGTCCAGACTCAAGTGCGGAAGTTGACCACGCCCCCATTGCACCCTTAATCTGCACTTCACCCAAGTCCGCTGTGATGCGGACCTCTGGCAAAGGTATTACCCACAAGTCATTGCTGCAGGAGAAAAGGTTTAAGTTCCTTTTCTGAAAATATGTATTTTCTAATGAAATTAGGACGATTAGTTGATGCTCTAAAACTTTTAGACAAAGCAGCAATAAATGTAAATTTATTTCAAATAACTGTTTGGCTGTTAGTTTAGAAGTTGCTAATAAAGGTTTTTGAATAGTTTCACAGCGACCAGCATCCTAGCATGTGCTGCGATCGATGATGCAATGCTCCCAGTCTTAATCCTGCAATCATCTGCGCACTTGTGCACTACGCACTTGAACCCTACTGCTCACTTCCTCCAGGTGCACTTTGCTGACGTTAACAGGGCGAGTATTGAGACTGGGCCTAAATGTGTTGAATCTCACCGGCCGCGCTGCCAGTTTCCCATCTCGAGTCAGGGTTTGATTCAAGTCGCCACATTTTCCCTTCTTGTGTTTGTAGTTTGTGCAGCGACTTAGTTTTAACAGCTCCTTAAATGAGGCCCTTTGGGCTAAACCTGCCTTTAGTGTTTTAAATTTAGTTTAGCAGGTTTCAACTGGAGGATATACTGTTAATAGAGTCTCCGGTGAACCAGTTGCTGATCAGACAGCAGCTGATCCTCTCTACAAATTTGAAAAGCAAAAACTCACAAGTACACACCTTCTTTGTTATAAATGCTCCCCATTAACTTTAGTGGTTTAGTCTGAGTTTATTCTAACGCTTTAAATGAAGTCTGATGAACTCCATAAACAGACAAACATGAGATTTCTTGTTGACTTTAATCAGCAGAAGGTGGAGGTGCCATCAGAAGAGCCGTAGTGTCGCTCACTGTTGAACCTGACAAAAGAATAAATAATAAACTGGAAATCAAACTTTTGTTTCCTAATCCACCATCCAAGACCAACAAAGGATGCTACGAGAAAGAAAAATGCGTCTGCAGGCTGTTGACAGATTCGGCTCATGGATGGGATGGTGTCCAAAGGGCGTGGTGTTCCTCAGCTGTCTCTTCTAGGTTATCTTAGTTTAAAAGCAGAAGATCTGAAGAGCAGCCTGTTTCAGACCGACGGGTTCTGAATGACGATCATGAAATAATCCTTATCTGTGGAGAGAAGAGGCACAGCCGTCAGATCCAGATGAACTCAGACTGGGGCTACGGTGGCTCAGGGGGTCTCCCTGTAATCAATGGGCTTCCGGTTCAAACCCAGGCTCTGGCAGTTGTGTCGTACAGACAATCATTCATCCATTCATGTGGTGGTGTTGAGCTATATCGTTGCTACAGCTGTCCTGGGGTATGCCCAAGGACACAACAACTGAGTCAGACAGAGTGGGGCTTGAACCTGCAACCCTCAGATTACGGGTGGGACTCTGCTAGTCTAGTCTGCTACTCCTCCTTGAACCGTCACCTTATCGTGGTGGAGGAGTTTGAGTGCCCCAATGATCCTAGGAGCCATGTTGTCTGGGGCACTTTGTGCCCCTGGTAGGGTCTCCCATGACAAATGGGTCTTAGGTGAAGGATGAGACAAAGAACGGTTCAGAAGATCTTTCATGGATGTAAAAACAAAGAGTCGGAGTACCCAGCCCAGAGGGTTACCGGCGTCCCACCCTGGAGCCAGGCCTGGAGTTGGGCGTGAGCGAGCGCCTGGTGGCCGGGCTTTGGCCCATGGGGCCCGGCCGGGCCCAGCCCGAACCAGATACATGGGCTCATCCAACTGTGGACTCACCACCCGCAGGAGGAACATGAAGGGTCCGGTGCAGTGTGGATCGGGTGGCAGACCGAGACGGGAGCCTTGGCGGTCCGATCCCCGGACAAGGAAACTGGTTTTTGGGACATGGAACATCACCTCGCTGGCGGGGAAGGAGCAGGAGCTTGTGGCAGAGGTTGAGCGGTACCGGCTAGATATAGTCAGACTCACCTCGACACATAGCATTGGCTCTGGAACCCAAGTCCTTGAGAGGGGTTGGACACTCTCCTTTGCTGGAGTTGCTCCGGGTGAGAGGCGGAGGGCTGGGGTTGGCTTTTTGTTAGCCCCAAGACTCTCTGCCTGTGTGTTGGGGTTTCCCCGGGGGACGAGAGGGTAGCTTCCCTGCGCCTTCGGGTCGGGAAACGGGTCCTGACTGTTGTTTGTGCTTATGCGCCAAATATCAATTCAGAGTACCCACCCTTTTTGGAGTCCCTGGGACGAGTGCTAGATAGTACTCCATCAGGGGACTCCATTGTCCTGCTGGGGGACTTCAATGCTCACGTGGGCAATGACAGCATGACCTGGAGGGGTGTGATTGGGAGGAACGGCCTGCCTGATCTGAACTCGAGTGGTGTCTCGTTATTGGACTTCTGTGCAAGCCGCAGTTTGGCCATAACGAACACCATGTTCGAACATAAGGATGCCCATCGGTACACTTGGTACCAGGGCAGCCTAGGTCGCAGGTCAATGATAGACTTTGTAGTCGTATCATTATGTATCGTATTTTTTTCATGGGGCCCAACATCTCTATCAGCCCCCTGGTCATCGGGGGCAGTTCCTGTGGAGTGGCAGACCGGGGTGGTGGTCCCCATCTTTAAGAAGGGTGACCTGAGGGTGTGTTCCAACTATAGGGGGATCACACTCCTCAGCCTCCCTGGAAAGGTCTACTCCAAAGTACTGGAGAGGAGGGTCTGATCGATAGTTGAATCTCAGATTGAGGAGGAGCAATGGGGTTTTTGTCCTGGCCGTGGAACTGTGGACCAGCTCTATACCCTTGCAAGGGTGATGGAGTGGGGGCATGGGAGTTTGCCCAACCAATCCACATGTGTTTTGTGGATTTGGAGAAGGCTTATGATCGTGTCCCCAGGGGCACCCTGTGGGGGACGCTCCAGGAGTATGGGGTGGGTGGCCTTTTGTTAAGGGCCATTCAGTCCCTTTACCAGAGGAGCGTGAGTTTGGTCCGCATAGCCGGTAGTAAGTCGGACCTGTTCCCGGTGAGGGTTGGACACCACCAGGGCTGCCCCTTGTCACCGGTTCTGTTCATAACCTTTATAGACAGAATTTCTAGGCGCAGCCCTGGTGTGGTGTGTGTCAAGTTTGGTGGCAGGAGAATCTCGTCTCTGCTTTTTGCGGATGATGTGGTCCTCCTAGCTTCATCCAGCTCTGACCTTCAGCTCTTGCTGGGTAGGTTCGCGGCCGAGTGTGAAGCGGCTGGGATGAGGATCAGCACCTCCAAATCTGAGACCATGGTTCTCGACCAGGAAAGGGTGGCTTGCCAACTCCGGGTCGGGAGAGAGGTCCAACCTCAAGTGGAGGAGTTTAAGCATCTCGGGGTCTTGTTCACGAGTGAGGGTAGGAGGGATCGGGAGATCGACAGGTGGATTGGTTCGGCATCTGCAGTGATGCAGACGCTAAGCCAGAAAGCCAGGCTCTCGATTTACCAGTCGATCAACGTCCCAATCCTCACCTATGGTCATGAGCTTTGGGTAATGACCGAAAGAACGAGATCGCAAATACAAGCGGCCGAAATCAGTTTCCTCCGTAGGGTGGCCGGGCTCAGCCATAGAGATAGGGTGAGGAGCTCGGACATTCGGGAGGGACTCGGAGTAGAACCGCTGCTCCTCCAGATCAAAAGGAGTCAGCTGAGGTGGTTTGGGCATCTGGTCAGGATGCCTCCTGGGGAGGTGTTTTGGGCATGTCCTGCCAGCAGGAGGCCCCCGGGTCGACCCAGGACACGTTGGAGAGGTTACATCTCCAATCTGGTCTGGGAACGCCTTGGGGTCCTCCCGGAGGAACTGGTGGAGGTGGCTGGGGAGAGGACGGTCTGGAGCTCCCTAGTTGGGATGCTGCCCCCACGACCCGGACCCAGATAAGCGGAGGAAGACGATGACGACAATCACTGCTAGTCGCCCCAAACCGAAGTGACGACTCACCCAGAGCAATCATGATCTCATTCTTCTTGGATCGGACTCGCAGGAAGGTGAGGTCGTTCTGCGAGTCCATGTCTCGTACGGTGCTTCTGGCATTCATCACCAACTGGTGGATCAGCGCCGTGTACAGAACGGTCGTCGCGTTGTCCAGAGTCGTCTTGATGGGGATTCCTGCAGAGAACAAAGACTCACGATAACCTTTAGTCTTTTTCAACAGACCCAAGGTTTTTATTCACCTTTACACGGTGTTGTCTTTGTTAACCATAACATGACCAATTTATTTTGTTGACACCCTTTTTTCATAACGAAAACAAGACGCTGACGAGCTAAAAATAGCTCTTTGGTGACTAGAAGTTTTCGTTAACGAGCAGAGACTAGACAAACTGCTCAAAAGGCTTCTTTCTGCCATCTCTCAGAAGGTGAACGTAACAGCTGCTGTGTGTCCTCTTGTGGCAAGGTGGAGAAACGAGGGCCCGGGCAGGATTCGATCCCCAGACTCCCGGGTGAGAGTCATACGCTCTAACCAGTCAGCCAAAGGGACATCCCCTTGGCCAAGTAGCCAGGGCGCATGATCAATCGGGACACTGTGACAGGACACTCACACTGCCACATCTTCCCCCCTCTTTCCACAAGCACGTCCTCGTGCTCCCGCGCAAGGTGCCACAAACTTCACATCCATGGACCTACTTGACAGTACTACATGGATACTGCCAACAACGCCAAATGTGGCAAGGTGGAGAAACGAGGGCCCGGGTGGGATTCGATCCCCAGACTCCCGGGTGAGAGTCATACGCTCTAACCAGTCAGCCAAAGGGACATCCCCTTGGCCAAGCCAGGGCGCATGATCAGTCGGGACATTGTGACAGGACGCTCACACTGCCACACTCTGTAGACCAGCCCAGCAGCTGAGTGAAGCTGGCTCCCGCCCAAACTTACTGACCACATGAGGAACCAGGTTGAGCTATTGCTATGGTAACAATGTGACGGCGCCCTTCCACAGCGGCGCTGCAGCAGCCTGAGCGGGAAGGCGCTCCTGTCACTCTGTGTGATTGAGGGGCTGGTTATTGTCCATGATGGATAAAAGTTTATTCAGCATCCTCGTCATGGGGCGGCCGTGGCACAGGAGTTATGTGCTCGTTCCGCAATCGAAGGTTGCAGGTTCGAGCCTTGCTCAGTCTGTCGCTGTCATTGTGTCCTTGAGCAAGACATTTAACCCCCCTTACCTGCTGGTGGCGCCTCTGTCAGCGGTCCCAGGGCAGCTGTGGCTACATTGTAGCTCATCACCACCACCGTGTGAATGACTGTGTTGTAAAGCACCTTGGGGGGTTCTAGGACTCTAGAAGGCACTATATTAAATACAGGCCCTTTACCATTTGTCTCCACCACGATCTCTAAGGTCTGAGACCAAGGACTGAGCCAGCCTTCTTAATGATGTTAAGTCTGTTAGCGTTGCTGGCTCTGATGCTCCTGCCCCAACGACAGAGAAGATGCTGCTGCCCCAACGACAGAGAAGATGCTGCTGCCCCAACGACAGAGAAGATGCTGCTGCCCCAACGACAGAGAAGATGCTGCTGCCCCAACGACAGAGAAGATGCTGCTGCCCCAACGACAGAGAAGATGCTGCTGCCCCAACGACAGAGAAGATGCTGCTGCCCCAACGACAGAGAAGATGCTGCTGCCCCAACGACAGAGAAGATGCTGCTGCCCCAACGACAGAGAAGATGCTGCTGCCCCAACGACAGAGAAGATGCTGCTGCCCCAACGACAGAGAAGATGCTGCTGCCCCAACGACAGAGAAGATGCTGCTGCCCCAACGACAGAGAAGAAGCTGCTGCCCCAACGACAGAGAAGAAGCTGCTGCCCCAACGACAGAGAAGATGCTGCTGCCCCAACGACAGAGAAGATGGTGCTGCCCCAACGACAGAGAAGATGCTGCTGCCCCAACGACAGAGAAGATGGTGCTGCGGCAACAACAGACTGGTGAAACATCTCCAACATCTTGCTGCACAGGTTGAAGGATCTCAGCTTCCACAAGAGTCTACTCATTCCCTTCTTAGACACAGCCTCTGTGTTAGAAGCCCAGTCCAGCCTGTTGTCTATCTCCTGAAGTTCTCCTCTTCCTCAGCCTCCCCCGACCTGTAGTAGCTGTGAAGGCATTTTCTTCTTCCTGAAGTCAATCACCATCTCTCTGGTTTTACTGACATTCAGCCTCAGGTGACTCTGCTCAGACCACTTCCCTGATGCTTAGGTTTGTCTGGGTTTTTTTCTTTTTAGGCGGTCTGTAGGGTACTTTTAGTCAAGAGAGAAATGACGTTGGGCACAAAGATTAGATTTTTTGCGGTGTGATAATTTAAGTTTTGGGCTAAGATGATTGTGTTTTTGCAGTGAAAGCCCACAAGGTCTGACAAGGGCATTATTTCAATTAGAGGCTGACCGATGTGGTTTTTTTAAGGCCGATACCAATTTTTAAAGACGTAAAGTAACTCACAACACTACCTTACATGTCTGAAACAAAGAGAATCGTATTAATTGCCCTCTGTTGTCCTGGTAGGGACTTGCTTGCAACACTCCTCAGGTGAAGGAAGTCTGTGTGAGCACGAGTCCACACTCGAGCTGACGGATGTAAAAATCAGACTAGGATTGGTAAATGGTCTGTGTGTGTAGCACTTTCTTAGGGTTCTACAGCCCCCCAAGGCGCTTCACAACACAATCATCAACACATTCACACACGGATGGCTACAATGTAGCCGCAGCCGCCCAGGGGCGCACGGACGGCATCGGTCCCTCCAACCACCAGGAAGCAAGGCGGGTTACGTATCACGCCCATGGACACAACAGTAGCATTCTCTGGCGGGAGCCGGGATCAAACCTGAAACTTTCTGATTACTGGACAACCCGCTTCACCTTCTGAGCTTCTGCTGGGAAGGCCATAGACAGCGGGGGGCGTGGCCATCATCCTGTTTGCATAAAACAGCTGACAGACACGTCACATCAACACCAGTGGAGGCAAATAAAAAACATGTTCTGTTGTTACAAAAGAAACAGAAAAACGTTAGATTAATGACTGGTTTAGCAAGTAAACACTCGGGTCATCAGAGCTGCCGGTGGTTAGTTAGCAGAAGAAACACCAGCTGGTTTAGCTTACCTACCAGATTCTGGGAATTCTGTTTTCTCTTTAGCACATTTGTGCAGAAACGTCATTTGGAGTTTATTTTCTCGTGTTCTAAGGTTCTAAACCCCACATGAACGGGAAACCCGCCTGATTATCAGCTGATCTGGTAAACAAACAGCTGATTCTGAGTTGGAATGATATTTACCTTCAGAGTTAACGATGATGATTCCCTGAACGCCTTTCTGGCTCTGGATCCTCTTCAGCGTTTCTTCCACGTCCGCCTGAAAAAAGCAGCAGCAGATAAATTAAAGTCATTGATGATTTTAACTCCGCCGACAACGCCCGAGCAGCTCAGTTAGCAGCCCGTTGGGTCTCCAGTAAAGGTCCGGACGCTCTCAGCGGTCAGCATAAAACATATACATGAGTGGTTTAAACGCGTCAATCATTCCTAACTACCATTTTCAGCTTCAGAAGGCCAAATCCTCGCCAGAAACTCCGCTGGAAGCTCCGCGTCACAAACAGCTAGCAACTAGCAGGAAAACTACTTCCGGGGCAAGTGTTAGGGTGGTGAGTTTACGGTCCCAACAACGTGTCGGATTTGCCTGTGATTGCGACATTATTCATCACTGACATAAAAAGACACACCAACTGTCTCAGCTATTGTAATGTTTTAGAGAACCGTTCAAATATCAAACACTGATCAATTTTCATCGTTACCAGCAGTCGATCCTCTCTTATTTTAATTACGAAGAAAAATAAACTAAAGGCATTTTCTCGTGACACAAAACAGATTTTTAGTTCCAAACAGCTGTTGATCAGCTGAAGGACCTCTGGTTCTGAGGCCTCAATCATTAATCTGCTTACACAAAAATAGGTCTGACACTGCATATGTTTACTTTGAACCACATTTTCTAACTAGTAGACCCTTGAAAGCACCACACACACACACGCGCACACACACGCGCGCGCGCACACACACACACACACACACACACACAATCAGCCTCTCCATCTCTTACCTGAGAATAAAATGATTTCTGTAATAAAAACAATACTGTGACAACTTCCTTGCCAAGGTTATAGACAGAGCACACCGCTGACCGTCAGCACCCATAGGACTCTGACTCTAGAGTTAACTATGAAGTACTGAACAGCAGAACGGCACCGTGATCCCATTCCTCGGAGTGGAACCCTTACTCATGGTGCAGAATAGACACCAACCACAAATCGCAGAAACAGAACAGTAAAGCAAAGACTAAGAACATCCACACACCCTGGCAACAAACCTTAACAACACACACCCAAAAGAGAACAAAACAACTGACAACCCATTTGCTACAATTTACCAGGCCCACTGCCCGTTCTGCAGCAACACAATGCTTAAGATATTAGATTCACACGTCTTCATATGACTTATATGTGCATTGATGGTGTGGAATTGGCCAACAGGCAAATATTTGTTTGATATGATGAACAGTATTTCCTGCCTAAAGCCCTTTTGGGTTAAACTAGATGTTTTCATTGTTCTAAAGTCCATCTTCCCTGACATAAATGACTTCAAAATTCTACATAATCATATTCTGTTGAATGAACAATATGTTTAAATCCAATGTATTTGATTAACGTGTTATATGCTTTACATTGTGTTAAAATTAATGTTTTTCCTGAAGGATTTATTTCAGATCTTAAACTACACCAGATCAGTATTTGCTGATTTAATATTAATCTATCAGTATATTCACACATCATATTTTTATTATTAATGTTTTAGCATTCACTTCACAGTAAGAGTCAACCTTTAGGCATCTGAGTGAGGGCGTGATTCTCTGAGGTCTTTGGTAACACATTTAAACTTGTCAAATTTTGATTTGTCTAAATTTGTCAACAACGGTTGATAAATATAGGGATCACTTCCTGATCCAGTCAGTCCTCCGCTGCCTCCTGGTTCGGCCGATCCTCTCTGTGACCAAGGTCAAAGCCTCTCTGCAACGCTTGCCAGTGATGTCAGACACTACAACACCTCAGACGTGGCTTGTCTAACTTGCAGATCCTGGTCTCATCTCATGGCCAATGATATTTGAATTCAAAGGAGGCTGCGATTCTTTGAGACTCCTGTAGCCATGACGTCCGGTAAACTCACCACTCCTGGTTGCCTTTCCTCTGGACTGCCGAGAGCGGCCGTCACACACGGGTAACATAGACTCTGCACAATGGCGTTGGATGGTTTTATGAATAATCTCTAGCTTATCAAACCATACAGTCAGACTGATTTCATAACCCAGACATCACAAGATCTCTCAGACACTTAACCAGGTTTGCTACAAACATTTGGCTGACATTCCATCATTTCATTCATACTTGTCCTGTATAATCGTCAGTTTAGAAAAATAGAATTTAGTTCATTTTTATAACCCATATCATCGACTGTGTCTGGATTAATATGAAGTGTGTGTTCCCTGAATACTCAAAGAACCAGGAGTATTGTTAAATCAAACACTCAAAGACCAATCAGAGTGATAACTCATATTTATATGGAATATCACATCTTATTGATAATTTAATTTAATATTTAGCCAATATATAATGCTACATCAATAAAGTTTCCCTTAGACCTGGAAAAGACAATGATCCCTCCCTGCGCACCATAATGCCGCTTTTATTGATAGTATCAATGATTATTACCATAGCCTCCATCTGACCACTTCATTTTTATGTTTTCTCGGTGAGGTTAAAGGCCTGCAGGACAGGCTGTGCAGCTGCTGCTGGTGTTGTCATACATACACAAAGGGGTGACACACATCTGGCTGCTGTGCAGGACATGCTCTGGTCAGACGCTGAACAGGAGGCAGAGGGATGAACAATTTAATACCATGATGCAGTTCTGTGAGCTGACAGAGAGGGAGTCTAAAAACATACAGCTCAGGAGGAGCTGGCAGAAACTGATGGAGGATCTCTTGGGTCAAACTGCAGAATGGCTCTGGTCAGATGATCAAAACAAAGATGGCCGAGTGCGGCGTTGCGCTGCAAGGCAAGATGCTCTGGGTTGGCACTTTGTTGGAGACCCGCTGGGGCCACCTATTAATTTTGAAGGTCTTTTTAAAATGATTTTTTTATTACTTTTCATTTGTAATTTGGCTCTTGTGAAGCATCTCGTGATTTCGTCTTGAGAGGTGCTATATAAAAGATTGTTTCTTCTTAATATGCTGTACTTCAGTTGAAATGATAAATAATCATGTGTGTTTCGACTATTTCTGTCACGTAATTTGAGATTTATT
Source organism: Nothobranchius furzeri (assembly GCF_043380555.1). Taxonomy (NCBI): domain Eukaryota; kingdom Metazoa; phylum Chordata; class Actinopteri; order Cyprinodontiformes; family Nothobranchiidae; genus Nothobranchius; species Nothobranchius furzeri. The sequence goes on from NC_091743.1 coordinate 78,267,471, forward strand.
AGCTCATAAAAATTAGCAAAAAAGACAATAAATCAGAAGTGCTTATATAGCAGAATCTCCTCTCCCCAGACATAGTTCTTTTGGTTTAGTACTCAACAACACTGGTGGGGTCCATTTTTTCCGAGTTGGAAGCTGGAACGCAAAACGACCCCATTACGTCATTTCCTGCTCGGAAATTCCAAGTTCGGAGGACAACTGGAACACAGCATTAGCCTCTTTTCCTTCAGTCGCTGAGCTATTAACCATAGACTTTATAAAAATTAGACCCTGAAAATGCGGCGGCCATAGACAGTATGTTTCTAGTTTCTCATGTCCATCACTTGGTATTGCCATGTTAACTACAACTACTGTCCTCTTTTGTTTGTCCACCACCACAATGTCTGGCTGGTTCGCCTATTCAGTTGGCTCTCTCGTTCTCAACCACCTTAGGCCTTGGGGCTTCCAGTCTATACTCTGCTGGAAGCCCAAAGGTCAAAGTGGGTAACACCCCCTAAGGCAGTGGTCCACAATAGGCCTCTTTGTTTCCCCTGAACCCCGCGCGTACTCAGTTTAACTGGTACTGGCATTACCCTGGTACTCAATACCACCAGTGCAATACTCAGTATGTGTTCAATACTCGTTAAATACCAGATTTACATAGTATGTCCATGTCCTTTACAGTATACTGCATAGTTTTGGAATTTAAATTTTTCATTTTTTATTTGGGGTTTTTAGTGGTTGAAGGTTACAATACCAGACTACTGCCTATGTGTATAAATACATGTACCTTTGTTATTATTGTTCAAATTATTCCCTTAAGTGTTGGTGCTGCTGTAACCAGTGAATTTCCCCACTGTGGGATGAATAAATTCTATTCTATTCTATTCTGTTCTGTTCTATTCTATTCTATTCTATTCTATGTTATGACTGAAGCAGGTCTGGTTATAGGAGTTCAGCGCTCTACCTGCAGGAGGCGCTCTGATTTTGCTATCAGACTCAGAGCGCGTGCCGCCGGAAGCACCCGCAGGCTGCTATATATTATGTCGATGGCTGAAACCTGTTTCTCTGTGTGCTTGTGTTCTGTTTGTAAGAAAGAAATCGGAGTAAAATATTTTAGCATCTCGTAAATGTGTTAACAACAACAAACAAACGACTTCTAAACATTTGGACAAACTAGTGAAGGAAGCCGGAGGGGTGGGACTAGAAGGGGTAACGCAGTTGGACGCAACACCAGCTCGCTCCCCGTTGACTCCTGTCCCAGTGGTGTCGAGTCTCTGTTTCTGCTCTCTGAAGGACGTTTTCTGCTGTCCTTCGTGTGATGGAACTGGATAAAATGGACGAGAATGACTGGAAGTACCACGGAGAAGGAAACAAGAGTCTAGTGGTGTCTCATGTTCAGGTGAACCAGCTAACACTAAGCTAACAGACTCTCCAGCCCGACACAGAGAAACCAGCAGCTTCGAATAACTGTACTTTATTATAACATGCTTAAACATGTCACGTGGTGTCTGAGCTGTTTTACGGAACAACAAACAGCTTTTTAAGATAAGTTAGCATCTTGGTCAGGCTTCCTCCCAGAGCCAACAGCAGTGGTTAGCCGGGCCGCGGACCCTCTACAAGTTTATTAATGTTATTATTAGTGTTCAGTTCCAGCTGGGAACTCTTTGTTTGTTTGTTAACTTATGTTGGATGTTTTCGTCTTAAACGAGCCACCATCTCTGTTTTATAAGATTTGGAGCTGAAGTCGAGTCTTCAGCCTTTCGGAGTGCCACATATTAAAGCCCCCATTTAAGTGTATCTGGGTTATTTAACCTTTTTATCAAACTTGCGCCTAACGTTTAGATTTAAATAATCCATCGTCCCGTCAGGAATTCAAGCTCATAATCTGGATTAACTGGTTCTGGTTTGAATGAAAACACCAGTTTGTGATGAGTCAGGGTCAGGTGGAGATTTTCCAGCTGCTGTTTTTACCCTCATGTAATTTATTTGATGACTGTAAAGCTTTACAGTTTATTTTAAGACTCCTGGAACAGAAAGAACAAGTTTCTGTTGCTGGATTATGTGTAAATCAGATGATTTCCCAACACGCATGCCCACTGCTGAAGGTTGAGTTGTCTCTCCCAACGTGTCTGGTTGCTGCATCTGTTTCCCAGGAAACTCTCCTTTCTGGGTATTGTTGTGAATCAGTCGAGCTCCACTGACCTCAGATACCTAGCTTGGGGTTTTATTCTGAGGTTCTTGCTGTGGAAGACCTAAATCAGGTTTTGAAGCTGCCTGGGGGCTCTGCTGAAGGAGCTTTCTGCTCGTCTGGCCGGAGCTGAACATGTAATTTTGTCTGCAGCATTTTACCATGGAAGCAGACCAGATGGGCGCTGGTAGCATATCTTTGACACCGCGTCATTCTGAAAATGATATATAGCTTAACCGTCACTGGGAAATGTTATCCTCATTTTCGTGTGATGTGAACAGAAATCCGTTCATCCTAACCACACTTGTGTCTTGCAGCTCTCCAGAGTTCTGCGTTTGCTCAAATATCCAGCTGAGGACTCTGAAAACCCTCCACAGGTAAACCTGAGTTACAGCAGTTTAAAGAAAAATGGGGTAATTTCCTTGATGATGTCTGGTTCTAACGGGTCTCTGGGTGTTTCATGCAGGCTGAACATGAAAATAGTGTCCTACACCAATCTCCTGCATTAGCTTCTGACAGAAACTCTAGGATTAGAAAAGCCTGACAGATCTGCGTCACACTGTCACTTAACATCCGTGCATGACAGACCTGCCAACCTGTACACATTTTGTGTAGCAAGCACGCAATTTGGCGTGTAATCCCGCTGGTACCACTCACCCCTCTAAACTACTACTAATCAGAGTGCTAATGCTGCTGATGGGCTTAATCGGTATCTGGGATATCTTTTCTATCCTTTCCTGTTTTCTAGAGGTCAGTCACCTTTTCTCGTAGATTCGGTGACAATCCCTCAGCTTTCCCTGTGACTCAGAAATGGAAACGTCAGTGCAGCTCTGGATGGGTTTGTCAGGAGCCCCCAAACTCACACACCTTTTCTAATCACACACTGATGCAAGTTACAGGTGAGGATGGTCACCTTTAGCAGCCATTCACACCCAGTGGTGTTCTTGTTTCAGGCCAAAGTCCACAGGCTCATTCCCGTACTTTATTTTGTTCTGGTGATTTGCAGTGAGTTCACCCTTTTTTTCCACAATAAAAATCCTCACGTGACCACTGGCCATGGGCGAAGAGGTTTTCGTGCTTCCATGCACAATCTTTGACAAGTGGCCAAAATATCCACCAGGGTGTGAAAATGTATCAGCACAAAAGCAGCGATGGTCTTGTTCCGATGCGCTGTAGCTGTCTATCGTTGACACCAGAGCAGTCGGCTCGTTGCCACCTCCACTCTGTAGACCTGTGTCTGAAGCTCATCCTGGTTTCCATGAAGAACACGGCTCCTCCGCGCTCTCATTGTTAATAAAATGTAGAGGAAACGGTATTGTTCTGAAATGTCAGAGTTTCATTAACCAGCTGGTTGCCACAGTAACGGCTGCCAGAAGCACCATGTGACCTGACGGCCATAAGGAACATAATGCTGCTGCTGAATGTAGATTTCAGACACGTTTGACTGAATTTCCCTTTGTTAGTCAGCCTGGGAACTCGTTCCCGTGGCAACACCACAGCTGTTTCCTGGTTGGCAGCAGTGGCCTTGAAGAGACGGGACTGGGTTAGGGTTGTCTCCTGTGTGGAGAAGGGTTAAAGTCATCGTGAGATCACATCTGCTGAACTGGAACCGCCAGTTCTGTAGACGCACCTCTGGCGGACCGTGAGACCCGTCCTAAAGCAGCTCGGTCATCTGTTCAGGCATTTGTGTGACCTTTTGACCCTGCACTGCTGGTTGGGTCATTTCTGCCTCCTGGTTTTTGTTCTTTAGCGGGGCTTTAGTCTAACCCAAAAAAAACCTCTTCTTCTGCCTCTTCTTTCTACAACCGCCTAACAGGAAATGGAAAAGAAATCAGAAGCTTTCCCCACAAACACATAATCAGTGACAGCTACTGCATGCCAAAGATTCTCCGTGCTTTAACGCCCAGTCCTGTGGGCTTTGGGTTAGGTGTGGTGTCCTCTGCGTCCCAGCTAAACGTACCCTAACGCGTCTGGTCTTCCACTGGAGACCCAAACAGACGGTTTCACGCAGGAAATGTATTTAAGGTGGTGGTTGTGGAGACATCCACAGCTCTGCTGATACTTGATGAATCTGTCCTGTTGTTCAGACAGCAGAGCAGGCCTTCAGTCAGATCCAGACCATCGTGGACTTCAGCTCCAACGTGATGTGCAGCCTGCTGGGGGACAAGTTCGTCCACAGTGGGGTAAGACACAGTGGATACTTATTTAGCTCCAGCTGGGAGGTGGAACATGTGTTCCACACAGAAATCACAGCATTTCAGATGTTTGGTGTCTGAATGAACATGTTTCTCCTCTGCAGGAAGTGGTGAAACTGCCGCTGGAGTTTGTGAGACAATTATCCATCAAGATTCAGCATCACAGACCAGGTGAGATGATGTTCACCCATTCATCTCAGAGCCTTCAGGAGGAACTTTTCCTTTTAGTAGAGATTCTACACAAAGATTTACAAGTGGTGTTGTTATGGTAAATGTATTTAATATAGTACCTTCTAGAGCCCTGGAACCCCCCAAGGCGCTTTACAACACAATCAGTCATTCACACCCTGGTGGTGATGAGCTACGGTGTAGCCACAGCTGCCCTGGGGCGCGCTGACAGAGGCACCACCGGTCCCTCCGACCACCACCAGCAGGCAAGGGGGTGACGTGTCTTGGCCAAGGACACGACAACAGCGAGGGACTGAGCAGGGCTCGAACTTGCAACCTTCTGGTTACAGGCGAGCCCTTAACTGTGTCACCGTCACCTGTTTTAGACGGTAGTGTAGTTGGTTAGGTCGTTAGTGGTTTCGTTCATTTGCATTTTCTCTGATTGATTATATAAACCTGGAAAATTACTGGCCGATTTTCCAGTCCCTCCTGGGTGAATACAAACAGGCTAAACATTTTACACATGAATGTCTGTTTTCAGCTGCCTTCAGCGGGCGGCGCTGGGCCGTAGCGCTGGGCCGTAGCGCTGGGCTGTCTGCATCTAGCCGACCCAGAGCCCCAATACACACTACCAACCAATCAAATTGCATATTCCCTCAGAACAGTTCTGCTTCCCAGTGTTTCCATCTGTTTTTGCTGCTAGGTTTACTGATTTTTCAGGCCCGAGTAAGGATTTATTTCTCCAAAGAAAGGCCAAAGCAGCGACGTCCAGTTCGAGAGTGTTGCTGTAAATGGAGGGAGAGTTTTTCTGACAGAGGAGCGGTGGAGAGCTGTTGTTACTCATGCCTTTGGTTTTAGTGGAGCCCTAACAAACATGGCAACATGTCACAGCTACCGACTCAGTATTTCATACTTGTTCTGTTGTCCGACAGCAGAAACCAAAAACGTGATGAATTCAGCTCCATCATCCATATATAATACTGTCTATGCACAGAGAGCAGAGCCCTGAGCTGTTAGATACACACCGGCTGCAGCCAAAGGTAATGTAAATAAACTGAATTCAACACGGATACGTTAATCATTAGAACGATGGCAGCCATACATGTATCATAGCAATGCTTAATACAAGCCAGTCTAAACAGAGATATTAGCCTAGTCATGTGATTTATTACACATAAAATATTTGGTGGAAAGGGAGATGATTAAATATTTAAGCAAATATGGAATAACCTACCAAACACTACCAGAACAGCGGCTTCCTTTTCATTTTTCAAGAAACTCCTGAAGACCCTGCTCTTCAGAGAGCATTTTCTAAACCAGCACCCTCCCTGCACCCGTCCCCCATCTCTACCGTCCACTCCTTGTTCCCTCCTCTCCATGACTGATGTCAAGTTGTTGTTGTAATTGTTGTTGTTAGCCTCAAGGGCAACATGCCGATTATCACTTGTAAGTCGCTTTGGACAAAAGCGTCTGCTAAATACATAAACATAAACAAAGTCAGTCAAAAACACACAACTCATTTATTCCAGGTGTGTAATGTGCCTTGGGTCAGGGTTAGAGTTTGGACTTTTAAACTGATATCAGTGCGTGAAACAGCAGTTCTGTTGTAGTTGTGTTGCAATTAGACGAAAGCAGGTGACATTGTAAAAGACAATCTTTGCACAGCTATAATATCTATATAACGGTATACGTACAGTATCATATCTTTGTCAAATTATATCACGATAGGATGGGCCATGTGATCTGACGATAAAAGATCGTTGAGGATTATAAAGTGATGACCACCTACCAAAGCTCGGAGACCGTCTATTTGGCTTCCATCTCCTGTGCCATTATTTCAGGACGCCTCTACCGGCACCAGTGGCTGTAGAATGAGCACGCATGTTTTCTCAGCCAAGTCACACTGTTTGCTAGTCTGCCTCTTGGCCCAACAGACACCCCGATGAACCAATCAAAGCAAGTTTAAGGCAGCGCTGTGGTTTGTTTAGCTGGGGCAGTGGCGGCGCCGGGGGGGTGCTAGAGGGTGCTATAGCTACCCCTGGATTAGTCATTGCTCCCCTATAGCACCCCCAAGTAAATATTAGATGTTTTTTTAGAATTTAATTTTAATTTAACGTGTGGATGTGATAATATTTAACATACAAAACAAAAATAATCAGTAAATTATCATATAGATAGTAAAAACTTAAACCAAAACAGGAAATTGATGTTAACCTTTGACCTCATTTTCCACCTGTGAACGAGTGAAAGGTAGAGCTAGTGGTAAAATGGATCGTTTGTTTGTTTTATTTTGCCCGAATTTCCACTTGTTCAGTCAGAAACGAATGAATCTTTGGAAGTGATCTCAGACCCACAAAAACCTACGGATCTGGATGAAAAGAATCATAAATCTTCGCTGCAGCGGTCGAGGGTTCATTGTTTCAGGTGTTGAGGTTTTGTGCACACATGTGTATCTGCTAGTGTTGACGGTGTTTTAGAGAACAATAGGTATGCATGACCACTTCCTTCATAGCACCCTCAATAAAAAAACTAGCTGCTTCATAGCACCTGCAGAAAAAATTTTCTGGAGCCGCCACTGAGCTGGGGTGCTCGGTAGAGCGGAGGAAAATAACCTAATCCATGCATTAAGGTACGGACATAAACGATGATGAGTCTTTGAATAGGCAGTTCTCTAACTTCCTTCTTTTTAATGATAAAAGACAGAGGTTGTAGTTTTTTGTCCAAGTACTTTGTCCAGGGTGGGTGCAGTGGACCTCGGTCAGCTCGCCCCATTCCTGAAACAGAGTGTGACTTCCCTGGCTGGATCACTCGCTCGCTAACCCGAACCCTGGGCGGTGTACTGGATGGGATCTTGTCTTGGACAGGCAGATCAGTTTGGTGACTAAATCTAGTTTTTATCCATTAAGAAGGATCACCAAAGTAAAGGCCTTGCTGTCAAAAAGGATGTAGAAACAGTAATTCCTGCTTTTATTACATCAAGGCTTCATTCCTTTAATTCTTTGTACCTTGGTGTTTCACAATCCCACCTCTTGCGTCTTCAGTTGGTGCAGAATGCTGCTGCACGGCTGCTCACCGGGACCAAAAAGATGGAGCATGTTACTCCTGTTCTGGCCTCCCTGCACTGGCTGCCTGTTCGTTTGAGAATCCAGTACAAGGTGCTTTCATGGGCTTTACATCTCTGCATGGCCTTGCTCCAGATGACCTCTCTGAGCTGCTGGTTAGGGGTCTTTGAGGTCAGCTGATGGGATGCTCCTGAAGTCCCAAAAACCAGACGCAAGCTCAGAGGTGACTGGGCTTCTCTATAGCGGCCCCTAGGCTCTGGGATGAGCTGCCTTTGAGCGTTAGGTCGGCCTCTTCTGTCAGGTTTTAAATCTCTTTTGAAAACCTGTTTGTATGATTTGGCTTTTAACTCAGCATGAGTCTTTTTAGAGTTTTATCAGCGTTTGTTCTTAAGCTTTAGTCTACTGTTTTTGATGTTTTACTTTCTGTAAAGCAATTAGATCGGTTTTATACCATTGTAAGGTGCTACACAAATAAAGCTGCCTTGCCACACCATACTCGATTATAGCAGCTAGCCGCTAGCATTAGCCACTAGCTTGTGCTATCTCTAAGCAGTAGTCACATGTATTCTCACATGTCTGCTTGATCAGGGAACCTCCAATGTTCTTCTCTAAACTTTGCATTTGGCTTTGTTTTTATTATTTGAGTATGTTGTGGGAAGTGCCTGCGGGACGTTTGTGGGACATTTGAGACATCTATTGCTAGCTCTCAACTGTGATTAGACAGACAGACGAATGTTGGAATTTTAAGATGTTTTTTTAGGATTCTGAAATCTTTCATCCTATTTTCGTCTGAACTGTTGAAATGAAAAAAATCGTGATATGATTATTTTTTTCATATCGCCCACCCCTACGATAGGAAAACATTATCGGTATATCGCCCACCCCTACGATAGGATAACCTTATTGGTATATCGCTCACCCCTATGATAGGATAACACTATCGGTATATCGCCCACCCCTACGATAGGATAACATTATCGGTATATTGCCCAGCCCCGTACTGTAGCAGCTGGAAATGTCCTGGAAAATAATTTCAACAAAACAGCGGAAATTCTGAGTAGGTTAGTTTTTCATTTGGCTGGTTGGTCAGTAAGCTCGGATTGAAGATTAGCTAGTTTTTAGTTAGTTGGTGATCTCTAACCCTCTCTGTTTCAGTCTGGCGCTGTGATAAGGTCATGGATATCTACAGCGGCTGTGCTCTCTGCCTGCCAAACCTGACATCTCCATTGCTGCATTCACCAACACGAACCCCTCCCCTCTGCATCGAGATCAAGGTATTGCCCTCCTAGTCCAGATGTTCCTGCTCAGAACTAATCCAAAGGGTTGAAATGAAGGCAGCTGGACTTCTTTGGTTTCTTGAAGACGTTTCTCTTCTCATCCGAGGAGCTTTGTCAATTCTGACTGGGTTATGGGAGAGTCAGGCTTAGAAGCCGTATTTATCTGTTGTTATTTAACGAGCAGATACTACTGTGAATACCCTCTTCCCTCCTGATGAGGCGTTGTGTAGATTAGATGCAGGAAGGTGTGACCTAGACTGAAACTGCTTACTAAAGCTGCATTATAGGTACTGGAACTAGGAACAGAGCCTGATCAGAATCAGGACAACATTCATGATCTAGAAGTCGTCATTGAAACAACAATATTATTATTAATAAGAACCATGAGAGTCAGAATCTGGTATCGGATCTCAGAACCACGGCTGGTGCAGCCTTTAACAACGTTTTTTTACTGTTTCAGAAGTTCTGACCCAGCCTTCAGAAAGTCTGTAGAACTGTTGACCCTGGGCTGGGTCAGGAGGCGTTTCTCATACAAACAAACCAAACAGCTGTCACTCGACTGTGTGTGTGTGTGTGTGTGTGTGTGTGTGTGTGTTTGTTTTCAGCCAAAATGTGGTTTTCTGCCAACCTCCAAACACATCAGCAAAGACATAAAGACCAAAGTGTGTCGGTACTGCATGCACCAGCACTACAAGGTAGGAGTGCCTCCAACATCAGAACATCACAGCTCTGAGCTGATGCTAAAGATACTTCCTGCTGTTCACTGATTGGCTGAGCTTTTCAGCTTTGTGACAGTTTGCTTTTGATGATGCTTCAACCACCAGTCATCAGCTGTTCAGTCTCTGTTCTGCTGGTCTTGTGTCCAGGTGTCCAACGGGAAGTGGAAGAGACATAGTCTGTACTGTCCTCTGGACCTGTTCTCAGGGTGAGGGTTCTGGTGCTGAAACATCATGGTTCTCTGCTGAAGAACCTTGTCTGAGAAGATGTTTGTTTGCTTACAGAAACAGACAGAGGATGCACTTCGCCATCAGACATTTGATAGAAGAACCTCAAAACAACTTCAAGGTTTTTAAGGTGAGAATAAAAATCTCTTTAAAAGGTTCATGTTTCTAAATGAAGCCTTAAGTCCTAAAGGAGCCAGATCATGCTGATTTAAACCTTTGGAGAGCAAAGGTAGGCAGGCATATATGAAAATATTACCAATGGCACTATTGAGATGTCATAATTGTTATTTTTAAACACAGTGTTCAAAGATTGCACTTAATTCAAAATGCTGCTGCTCTAAACGGTGCAAAAAAATTTGATCACATCACTCCTGATCTAGAGGCGCTAGAAAAAATAATTAGTAGGGTTGCAAGGATGAACCGGTTTGACTATTAACCACGGTAAAGACGTCCCCACCACCACAGACAAAAACAAACATTAGTGGGCCAAAGTGAACGAACGCACAGCAGAACCAGCATCAACAACCACCGGGACCGCTCCTTTCCCACCTAGGAAGTGCTTCAAGTCTAGACTCCCAAAACTGCTAAAAGACAAATTCAGAACGATGATCGTCCATCTGCAGAGCTGGCAAAAAGACATTACGTCACTCCCAACTAGTTCTCATCTCTGAGATCACACAGATCATCTCCACCTGAGTCAGATCACGTTAGTGATTAATATTAGAACGACGTTCAGATTGTGTTTTACGTTTCCCCTGTATCTGTCTACAAGAAGCCCGTACAGCAAGCCATTTTAATATTTAATCAACACCACCTGTGTAATTCATGTTCTATGACTTGTCTAAATAACATTCTTACTGATGAAATGTGAGAAGACACGAACAAGTAGATATTACATATAAGTAATCAGTAATATTCATAATAACTGCACCAGTAGGAATTCAGCATCTTAGTTTATGAAGGAGTCTCCGTCCTTCAGAGCCAACAGGACCAGCTGTCAGTTAAACCTAATTAAAGGAGTGGTTCACCAAAAACACATTCTGACTGAACATGAGAATAGTCTCCTACACCTATCTCCTGCAGTAGCTTCTGGTAGTAAACAGACGGTGAAACTCTAGGATTAGAAAATCTTGACAGATCTACGTCACACTGTCGCTTAACTTTCATGGACTCACTCATCTGGACTCACGATGGGGAAGGCTGTTGTTGGGGACAGCAGCAGCTCAGGAGGTAGAGCATGTTGTCTAGTAATCAGAAGGTTGATGGTTCGATCCTGGCTCTGATCAAAGAAAGCTGCCGTTGAGCCAGACACCTAACCCACCATGCCTGCTGCTGGTGTTCAGAGAACGGTGGTACCTGTATACAGCAGACTCGCCTGTCAGAGCGCCCCAGGGCAGCTGTGGCTACATCGTAGTTCCATCACCAACAGTGTGTGAATGGGTGAATGACTGATTGTATTGCAAATTGCCTTGGGGGGTTGTAGAGCCCTAAGAAGGTGCTACAAATAGAGACCATTTCCCGTTTAACCATTTGTTGGTTTAGCGTCCAGGAAACCACAGAGAATGTCTCTGCTAGTAGAAGCTAACCGTTAGCATGAGCAACTCCACCACACAGCAGAACTCCTCCAGGCTTGTGCTATTTGTGGAGATAAAAGATCAACGTTGCATTGGTTCCTACTAGAGACTACTACAAATGTACTGAATAGAGATGTCCCACACCTTTAAATCGGGTCTTTTATCCCAGGTCTAGTCTGGAGCCTGGTCTTAACAGCAGGGCATACGAGTCATCACACAAGTCAGAACCTTCTGGTTGAGATTCTTTTCATTGGACTCGTTGACGGGGTTAGACCTGGTGTTTCTGATCAGCATGATGGGTGTTTGTGTTGAAGACGCCCTAAACAGATGTTTGGACGGGTCAAACCAGAATCAGAACCACTGGTTTAACACTGAGTCTATGTTCTGGTCCAGCAGAACCTACTCCAGCAGGTGTGTGTGTGTCTCTCTCTCTCAGGGCGGGCAGTGTGTGTACAGCAGTAAGGAGGTTAGTGACGAGTCTCCGGACACCAACGCTCTGCTGCACCACCTCAGGCCGTACTTCCTCAGCACAAACAATCGAGTCAGCAGTCACATGACCAGCAAATCCATCCTGAATGACTTCATCCAGGTAAGCCAGCTCCCAAACCCTGCTCAGGTGAGCTGAGGAGGACCATGCTGAGTAAAGCACCTCTTTGTGTTGGAAGGTTCTGGTGAACGCCCTGCTGAGTGGAGGAGGAGATGGAGATGAAGGACAGGTGACTGACAGACAGGGAGAGAGGCGGGGCTTCTGCCAGGCCAGTCATTTCAACAGGGAGCGTATCCGTCACGGTTAGAATCCATTAGAACTCAGTCTGGTCAGGTTACAGCCGGTGGAATCATCTCCGGTCAGACTTCTCCTCACATCTGGAGCTGATGTTTGTGTGCAGGATCCCAGGGCTTACCCAGCGACAGCGTCCTGTTCAGGATCCTTCAGACTCAGATGTTGGACAGTTTGGACATCGAAGGACTTTATCCTCTGTATCGCCAACTGGAGCAGCACCTGCAGGACTTCCCTAAAGAGAGGTAGAACTCAGACCACAAGAACCAGGCCCGACCTGTTCTGCTCTCTGATGGCTCTTCTGTCTGTCAGAACTCGTCTCCAGATAGACGGGCCGTACAACGAGACCTTCCTGGAGAAAGTACAGAAATGGACGATGGAGGACAACGGCTCCGTGGAGTTTGCTGCAGCAAAGGTCAGAAGGTTCTTAGATGACCCAGAAACATTCAGTACCTCATCAGCTTCAGGGGTCAGGATCTGTTAGAACTTGAGTCACACGATTCACAGCATCACAAATATGAAACCTGAATCCAGTCCAGGTCTCTGGGTTCCAGCAGAAGAACAAACCAAAGGGTAGCTGGTCCCTGGAGATGTGGTTTGTGTCAGTCACACTGGGTGATGGTTCTGGGTACCCTGTCCCTAGGGTTGGGCATCGGTTCAATTCAACAATTCCAGTTCCTCGTTTTGATTCCGGTTGTTATCGATTTCTGATTCTTTCTAGAGGCAGGATCCAATAAGCCCCAGGTCTGACTTGAACATGAACATCACGTTTGTGACCGACACACGGCGGCAGATCACTTTTTCCTTCCACGGAGATCAGCCGCAGATTGATCTTCCCATCGGCGGACCGGGAATCAAAACTAGGAATGGAAAAATTTGAACGGTTCAAACTGGCAGTTAGTCCCAGTTCCAGTCGATGCTCAACCCTACAGGGTTGGCCTAGCCACACCTGTCTTACCTGAGTGAGTGATGGTGGTGCTGAGGGAACCAGGTGTGCTGAAGCAGAGGACAGTGGATCCAGACTGAGGGATGAAGACCTGAACTGTGTTGCACTCTGCCTACAGGTCCATCAGTACCGGTTCGCCATGACTGCCAAGGACTGCTCCCTCATGGTCACTCTGGTGTCCAGCGAGGAGGAAGAGGAAGACGATGAAGAGTAGGTTTTAGTCTGCATGGTTTTGTGCTACTGCATTAGTCCAGCAGGTGGAGACATCACCTGACGTCCTCTCTCACCCCCTCTCCAGTCTCCCCCCTCAGAGGCATGTCTGCAGACCTCATCCTTTCTCCTCCTCCGTCTCCATCTTGGATTTGGACCCGAAGCCGTTTGACAGCATCTCCAGGCAGCTGCGTCTGGACCAGAAGATCGTGTCATGCTACCTAAAGACCAGTGGTGCCTTGCCCAAGGGTGGTCTGCCGCTGCTCTCTAACAGGATCACAGCGACGGAGAGGGACGACTGCAGGCTGCTGTTCCACCCGGTGTGAACGTCAGACTGCTGCTTCCTCTGAATCCAGATGTTTGTTCCTCACTCCAGAGGTCACGTTGCCACGGTGACCAGATCAGGAAGCGAGGCCCAGTTCTCTCGTGTTTTAGGTTGTTTGGACCTCAGGTGGTCATAGAAGGATCTGGGCTTTAGGTGTGTGTGTAGGGGGGTCTCCTTCTACCCAGAATGCTTTGTGTTTATTGATGTCAAAGGTCAGAAGTCAAAGAGCTGTCAAAAGGTCACGTGCTGGGGGGACTCAGGATTCAGATCAGCTGTCTGACCTTCTGTAACAAAACATGTTTTTGATCTTTGCACTGTCACTGACCCTGATCCGGACCAGAATCCAGCTTTCTCCAGGCTTGAAGGAAGGTTCTGGGCTTTTGCACAATGTTATATTGGTTTAGTGGAGTCAAAAGTCAGAGCAGATCAACGGAAGGTTCTGGTCTGGTGCTGCTCTCCAGATGCCATAAGTGACTTCCTGTTGTTTGTGACCAGAAATCAACCCACCGTGACCCAGCTCACAAAGGTGTCGTTCAGTGGTCACACTTGGTTCCTGTTGGCGCTGTCCAACCCATGTGACCGCTGTCAGCCAATCAGATCAGCAGCGGAGTTTGTGTGGACGGTGGCGACCGGAACCAACCGCTAACCGCTTTGTTCATGGGAGTTCTGATCACGTTGGACAGCTGATGTCTTGGTTCTGATCCAAACGGCTTTTTATGACACTAAATTACAACAGCAAGGTGTTTCTTCATAAGATTTATGTTACTAAAGTTTGTGTTTAGTTGGTTTTATCACAGCGAGCTGCAGCCTGATTGGTCGGTTCCAGAAGGAAAACTATTAAGGAAAGAAAAGAGACGCTGCTGCTGTTCAGCGTTTTGTATTTAAATTATTTATTTTTGTAGATTTTGCTGTTCCTGCATCAGCCACGCTCTCAGAATAAAGATTTGTACCAGACCAACATGGCTCTGCCTCCTTTCTGCTCTAACTGCTGGGTTCAGCATCTGGTAGAAGACCCACGCCCCGGATGACGGACTCGATGGTGGCCTCAGGTCCCAGGGTCCTCAGCAGGCTCTGAAAGGCCTCAGCAGCACCACCTGCTGGCTGCGAGTAGAACTGCAGAGCTGCAGGAAGAGACATCACATCTGGATCAACATCTGAGCTGCTCCAGCAGAACCAGCATCAGATTACAGGAAAAAACAGCTGCAAGTTAAGTTCATCATAACTGATTGATAATTGTGGAAGACTGCTTTCTAAATGAGGCTCTGAGCAGAACCTGCAGACAAAACTCAGGGCTGCAGGAACTTCCCGATAATGACATCCAGCTGTTTTGCTGGTAGTTTTGGTTCTGCGCCTATCAGCTTGTCCTCCTGTCCAACACAAACTCCTCACCTTGTTCTGGGATCTTTGGCAGCAGGCGGATCTTCAGAATGACGGCTCCCTCCGTGGAAACTTCAAATGACCAGTAAACAAAGAAAACACAGCTACAAACAAAAACAAAAACAATTTCAGACACAATCAGCAGAGTTTGTGTTCCACCAGGATGAGTTTTTACCCAGAAAGCTCGGGGTGACTCAGGCGCATGACCTCTGACCTGCAGCCTCCAGGAAGAGATACAACCGATGGAAACTTTTCCTGCAGAAACAAACAGATCATTTCATATATTTATTAGACTTAATTACAGAATAAATAAGAAGGAAATCGGATCAAGTTTAGATAATAAAGCAAGGGTCTAACTAATCCAAACCCGAAGCAGTGAGTTTCCGGTTGGGGAAACATCAACAGAAACGGATCAGGCAGAACTCAGGCACCAACAGACGAGGACGTCACGGGCGTGAAGCTCGTTACATGATGCAAAAACCAATAACTTGGCAGGAAGCTGCTGGTAGGATTAGATCCTCCAGGTGGCACCAGAATCACACTAAGCATCATCGTGACTTTACTTATGGAGCACATTTAACATCCAGCATGAGCGCTGACCTAAGTTTTTCCCTGCAGGTGGAGAAAAGTAAAAACAATAACACAAAAATGATGCAATAAAAACACAGAAATAACATTAAAAGAAATCCATAGAAGTATTCTTTAAACAAGATTTAAAATCCTCCAGAGAAGGAGCCTGCCTTACACCATCAGGCAGGTTCTGGAAGAGTCCATGTTCTGTTTCAGAACACACGCCCTCAGGCAGAAGTGAGGGAGTGTGTCCAGGTGACTCAACCAGGATTCATGAGATGTTCACATCTGTTTTCCTGGAATCAGAACCAGATCTAACCACAACTGGGTTCTGTTTTTGAAGAAAGACACCCTGACCCAGTCCAGCTGACCTCCAGGTCCAGTTCTGGTACCAGAACTCAATCATTCAGGCAGAAAAATGCTTGGGGGATGAACCAGAGATTAAACGGGATCTCCTGGATGGATAAAGCTTCTGCCTCACAGATGTGGTCCGGTTTCCGTACACCTTCCACATCATCATCATCATCATCATCCTCATCCTCCTTTATTTATAAAGCACGTTTAAACAGCGACTACGCCAACCAAAGTGCTGTACAAGACGATAGGACACCAAACTAGAAGACAGAAGCATAAAATAAATAAAACACTTAAAAACTAAAGTAACAGATCAGCAAACTAGAAAACTGCGGCGTCATTAGATAAAAATAAGTTAAAAAAAACCTAAAATAACAGACAAACTTAAGGGTTAAACAATCTCAGCTGGGTTAGCCAGGGAATAAAAATATGTCTTCAGACGTAAAAGTCGGAAGGAAGGGGGCAAGTCGGCCCGTCAGGGGGAGTTGGTTCCAAAGCTTAGGCGCACAAACTGAAAAAGCCCGTTCGCCACGTGCCCTATAGCGAGCTGGAGGGACGAGCAGAAGGTGCTGGTCAGAGGACCTCAAGGTTCGCACCGGAACATAGGGGCTTAAAAGCTGCGCCAAATAAAAGGGTGCCATTTCATGCAAAGATTTATACACCAGCAGTAGAATTTTAAACTTAATCCGAAACTGAACAGGAAGCCGGTGCAAATTTGCCAAAACAGGTGAGATGTGTTGCCATCGGTCTGTGTTTGTTAGAAACCTCACTGCAGCATTCTGTACCAATTGTTTATGTTTATGTATTTAGCAGACGCGTTTGTCCAAAGCGACTTACAAGTGATAATCGGCATGTTGCCCTTGAGGCTAACAACAACAATAACAACAACAACTTGGCATCAGTCATGGAGAGGAGGGAACAAGGAGTGGACGGTAGAGAGGGGGGACGGGTGCAGGGAGGGTGCTAGTTTAGAAGATGCTCTCTGAAGAGCAGGGTCTTCAGAAGTTTCTTGAAAATTGAAAAGGAAGCCGCAGTTCTGGTAGTGCTTGGAAGGTCATTCCACATTTGTGGAACGATGCATGAGAAGAGTCTGGATTGTCCTGAGCGTGGTGTAGGCACTGCTAGCCGACAATCCTGTGATGACCGGAGCGGCCGGGCCGAGACGTAAGCCTTTGCAAGAGGATTCAGGTAGATGGGAACCGTACCATCTCGGACTTTGTATGCTAGTGTTAGCAATTTGAATTTGATGCGTGCTGCTAGCGGTAGCCAGTGGAGCTCAATGAACAGAGGGGTGACGTGTGCTCTTTTGGGCTGATTGAAGACCAGACGCGCCGCTGCATTCTGGACCATTTGAAGAGGTCTCACAGTACAGCCTGGAAGACCAGTTAGAAGGGCATTGCAGTAATCGAGGCGGGAGATGACAGTAGATTGTACCAGGAGCTGGGTGGCTTGTTGTGTTAGGTATGGTCTGATCTTTCATATGTTATACAACGCAAAGCGGCATGAACGAGCAACAGAGGTAGCATGATCTTAAAGGTCAGGTGTTCATCAATCACAACACCCAGATTTCGAAAAAGCTACTTAATTACAGTAAAGTGAGTAAATGTAATTTGTTACTTTCCACCTCTGCAGGCCACCCGGAGAAGCTGGAAGGAGGTTGGAGGTTTAACCTTTCTCCACCACCGCTCACATCTCCTACATTCCCACATGGCAGCACGGGTATGACCGTTGAGCCAAGGGTCAGAGTGACAGCGGGCAGTGTCGGGATCTTAGAGGACCGCCGGGAGCAACGCATACAAAAGGGTATTGTAGCCTGCACACTGGCGTCTGATGGTTTTTATAAACAAATCTCCAGTCTACCCAACAAACAGCCAAATTTATTTTACAACCCAGTCTTCACAAATTCTCTCAGATACTTAAGAAAGGTTTTGCTAAAACATCTAGCTTCCTTTCCATCATTTCACACCTCACATTGAATCACTTCATATCCATCTTTTCATTCATATCTTGTCATGTATAATCATTAGTTTAGGGAAAAGAAGTCAATTCATTTTTTATAAACTGGATTCAATTCAATTTAAGTTTATTTCTAAAGTGCCCAATCACGACACGAGTCGTCTCAAGGACCTTCACACAGTAAACATTCCAAAACTGGTCAGGTCATTAAGCCAATCAGTAAAAAGTTTCCTATATAAGGAACCCAGCAGGTTGCATCGGGTCACTGACTAGTGTCAGAGTCTTTACAGCAATCCTCATACTACGCAAGCATGTAGCGACAGTGGAGAGGAAAACTCCCTTTTAACAGGAAGAAACCTCCAGAGGATCCTGGCTCAGTATAGAGCTCTGGACGTCACGTGACTCTCAGAGAGTAGACGCCATGTTGGCAGGCAACAAAGGTAAACAAAATGAACGGGATCGGCTTGGATTTTACTCCGTTGGAGTTTACTTCACACTTTAAAACCGAATAAATCATTTTATATAGTCAGAAAGTAAATAGATTAAACATCTCCGGCCCTTTCCATGCTGCTGGGATACTTTTTAAAAACGCCAGAAGCTATCGGAGTGGACCTGGTCAGGGAACGCCTTGGGATTTCCCCAGAGCAGCTGGCCCAAGTGGCTGGGGAGAGGGAAGTTCCTCTCGACTTAGGCAACTGTCCCCGTGACCCGACTCCGGATAAGCAGATGAAAATGGATGGATGGATGGACAAATACATGTAAGAAGTTTAAATAGAGTGCTGTGCTGTTTGAATGTATAAACTGAACGCCAAGAGAAATCACTAGTTTGATTTTTTTTCCGCGAATAAAATAAATATGTCAGGCAGGAGCGTCTCAGGATCTGTCTGAGATCTGTCTCGGTGAGACAGATAATAGCAATCCAAAGAGCTTTTTATGTGTGATCTGACAATTGATCAACCATTGCTTAAAATGAAATACAGCTTAGCCGGTTGATTGCTGTGATCATAAAACACGGAAACGACAGCACGCAGAAATCACGAGGCTCACGTTTTACGTGATGTTTACTTGTTGCTATGAGTAATAAGACAGAAAAAGCCACGCCGAAATAAGTTTAGGAAGCCCACTAAGAATCGTAATAAAAGCATTTAAAATAAATACCACACACAGTTGATATGAAGTGGTCGCTGCATAAGCGAAAACCTTTACTCTCGGGATCCCACAGCTTCATTTTAGCCCGGTCACTAGCGAGTTTGACTGCAATGATCAAATGTTTGCAGTGTTCCGGATCTTGGGGAATCCTGTAGAAGGCTAATCTCTTATATCAGCCGCTTCTGTTCTGGCATCCTGGGGCACAACAGAAATCTACCATATTTCCCGTTTGATTGAGTTTTCTGACAATAACAAATAGTCCAGCTGCGGACTTCTGCCTGCCAATATGGCGCCGATTTGAACTGTTGCATGCCGGGAGAAGTGACGTCAACTCCCGGAGCTCTATAAGCACCTATCCACCATGACTCACTGGGGATGGAGAAGACAGAGCACACACACATGCATGCATGCACGCACGCGCACGCACGCACGCACACACACACACACACACACACACACACACACACACACACACACACACACACACACACACACACACACACACACACACAAGTAGTGTTTCTATGGCTTCATTGTGGTTTCTTAGTAAATATTCTATTTGGTGAGAGATAAACTTTATTGTATTTATTCTAGTGAATCTATAGTTAAACGGGTAAACTAGTAGTAGCACATTCAATGTCAAAGAGAGTAAAATGTTATTATCAGGAGAGGGAGAATGTTTAAGTGGTTAGCAGCAGTGTGCTCGCCGATGGCCCCCTCCATGAGGCTACCACAGCTCGGAATGCCGGCTGTTTCTACCTGCAGCCCGGTCCATCTCTTGACTGATCGTGACTTCTGTGTGCTGCGGCGGGCTGACGGCTGGTTCTTATGGCAAGCCAGAACCGCCAAAATAGGCTACTTCTCCCCGCAGCTCGGCGCATCTCTGTCAGATCGCGGCTTCTGTGTGCTGCTGACGTGGAGCTCTGGGATGGAAACCTTTCCACAGGTCTCGGAGACCTCTGTGTTCCACCCGGTTTTACCCAGTGGTCAGCCCGGCGTATCTCTGACTCAGAAGCTCTGGTGTTGTGCACAGTTAACCCCGGTTGTAGCTAGGTTGCTACCCCCGTTAGCTTAGCTCCCACCTCCGCATTAGCTTTGGGTTAGCTTCAGGTTAGCTTGTAGCTAGTTCAACCGGGTGTCGTCAGTTGATCCCAGCCTTACAGCCCCACCCTCAGCTCCTCCTCTCTTCCCTTTTGTGGAATTGTCTGGGCTTGACGGAACCTGTGACACGGTCAAAATGGCGGTGGTGGCCACCTCCCATTTGGCCTCAAAAAAGTGATATGGAGCCTATGGAAACCCATTGTCCATATATTAATGTCGATGGCTAGAACCAGTAATTAATTATAATAATGGGCATAGAGCACTGTCGGTGATGCTAGGCTACTACGTAGCCCTGGGGGCAGTCTCACAGAGGCAAGGATGCCATCAGCCCCTCTGACCACCACCAACAGAGGCAGGTGTCAACAGTAGAATACCCTGGAGGGAGCTCAGATCAGTCCCACAACCCACTCTACCTCCCGAACAACTGCTGCCCTCGTAGGTCACGTTATTTTACAGATTTACTTTCAAATGTTTCTTCACCAATCTGTTGTTCCAGTGATCATTATTAGTGGCAACCCGTTCGGCTTTGACCGATCCCACAGGTTAGAGATCAGAACCGTGAAGTTGTTTGACGTTTCAGGATCTCTTTTCTTCCAGAACTTTAGCATCACACGACCTTTGACCTACAGACAAACTCTTTTCTGGGCTCCATTTGTAAAGCATCGGCTCAGATTGCCTGCAGCATGTTGGCAGCGTCCTCGTGGAGACAGGAAGAGACATGTTGGACCTGTCTCACCCTCCTCCCTGTTCAGCTCAACACAACAACTGAGCCAGACACACACCACTGCTGCAGCTGCAGGAGAACCAGAGGAGGAGCAGAGGAGAACCAGAGGAGAACCAAAGGAAGACAGGAGAAGCTGCGGTTGGGGATCTGTCTTCATGTAGCAGGTGAGGCAGAGACACTGTCCACATGTCTTTGGAGTATTAATACGTTGATTATGGCCGGTCCTTGATGCCCCTATCAGCTGAATCAAAATCTGGAGGATCTCAAATCTTCTGGCTTCTCCATCTGAACCTGTTCATCCAGAAACTGCTACCACCCCCCACCACCCCCACCCCCACCCCGGCTTCCTGTGGTGGTCCAGCACCAGAACCAGCTGTGTGGAGCAGAACCGTGTAAAGCTTCAGCAGGTCTGTGACTGGTTCACCTCAGCAAGACAAACATTAGTTTTGGTGTTTGTCCTGAACCGGATGACGATCTGGACCAGAACCAGACTCCATTTTCCACCGACATCCAGAAGAATCAGACAGAAGACAAACAATCAGCTGAGTGGAGGCGTGTGTCCCCTCTGTTTTAATAATGACAGGTCTGGTGTGTTAGAGTAGTCATTACACACACACACACACGCACGCACGCACGCACGCGCACGCACACACACACACACACACACACACACACACACACACACACACACACACACACACACACACACACACACACACACACACACACACACACACACACACACACACACACTGGGCTATAATGATCCCAGCAGCTGGACTCAAAGCTTCTTCTCTCCAAAGCTGCTGCAGGTAAAACTCTGTCTCTACTGGTCTTACTGGTGTCTGAACAGCTCCACTTGGGAAGACTTAGACTATATTAGTTGTGAGTTGTGTGTTGATAGAGCAGCACTGACCTCTGATCCTGAACCAGCAGCTTAGAAAATGGTTTGACTGATTTGAACTGAAACCTGATCCTGGATCTGCTGCTGTGCAGGATGAGGTGGTGGCTGGTGGGGGTCGGTCTGTGGCTGACGGTGGTCCTGGTCGTTCCAGACGTCCAGGCCGGGGGGAGACCTCCAAACCCCCAGGGAGAAGAAGGTCACAGAGGGAAGAGGAAGAGAGATGGAAAGGGTGAGCTAGCTACCCACTTCCTGTGTGGAGACTACCTAACCCGGATCAGAACCGTACTATAACCCCAGTTTGTGCTGCAGGCCGAACCAGAGAGGGACGTTCCAGACCCCTGAAGATCAGACTGGTTCCTGGTCCTAACATCCTAGAGAAACCAGCAGCAAACCAAGGAAGTTCTGGTTTTCTGAAAGTTTATCGGAGCACCAAGGATCAGCAGTCCAGCTACAGCGTTATTCCAGGTCAGTAACAACCTCGACTCGGATAAAGGTCAGCAAAACCTACCACTAATCATTCTTTTGACTTTTCATTCATCAGCTTCAGAAACAGAAAGAAAATAATTTAACAATCTTGGTTCTTTAATGATGGTTCTGATTTGAACGAGTCCAGGTCCTTCTGGACCCAAACCTGGATTCGTCAGAACTGGATCACCCAGAGGCAGGCTAAACCCCTAACCAGACCCAGAACCAGAACAAAAGCTACCTGTTTTCACCGCTCAGTCATTTAATGACAAATCATCACATTCCCAAACGGGGAGAGGGAAACAACATCTGCTAGCTGGGAATCATCCCCCTCTGGGAATGGGACACACTTTAATTAGAAGGAAGGGGGCAGAACTCTGCTGCTGCTCAGCTGCAGAGGTTCGGTTCTACCGTGGTTCTGCTGCTGTCAGCCCAGCATGGACGTAATTTTCACTTTAGAAGTGGGGGGACACGGGGGGGGGGGGGGGGGGGTATCTTTACAGTATGTTCTAATGGGAAACCGGCTTCAACACAAAGGGTTGTTTTCCGCTTGGTCCTAGAGCTCAACCAGTGTCAATTTAATATAGCGTAATATTGTTTTTGGATGGTAAAAAGTGCAGGGGTCAAAACTTGACTTTGGAAAAAGTGGGGGGGGGGCATGTCCCCCCTGTCCCCCCCCCCAAAATTACATCCATGCAGCCCAGAGCAATGAGAAGAATCTTATGGCTGCAGTGATGTCTGAAAGACAAGTTTACTAAAAGCCTTTGTTGCTGCCTTTATCCTAGTGAATGTATCATTAACTCAACAGGTAAACTAGTAGTAGCACATTCCATGTTAAAATGTTATCATAGTGGTTGGCAGCAGTGTGCTAGCATTAGCTTTAAAATCATTTCTTCAGATTAAAATACATAAATTATAAAAAAAACATAACATCACACACACATAAAATTAATTATTGCAGCAATTCTTTAGCATAAATTATGACAGCCTTATGGACGTGTCTTAATCTAATTTCCACCATTTTACGTTTCACGAGGAAAAAAGCTGAAAAGCGTTACATTTGTGGGGCAGAAGATGGAGGAATCTATTGTCCAATAGCAAAAGAGAACAGGAAGGGGTGCAGTAAGACTCCAAATAACTGGTGAATCAGATCCTACTGTTATTTATCCAAAACCTGCAATCATGACAGCAAAAACGAGCCTGTGGGCTGCAGAGATGATATTTTAGAGAGAAGAGAAAAGCTCTAAAGTAGGAGTGCTCCAGCTGAGATGACAGGGTGACCACCTGCTCACAACTAAAGGACAGAAATAATAGAGCCACAGCCTTTTGGAGAAACTACCCAAGCCTCTTTAATTACTTGCTCCTGCAGCCGTACTGGAGCGTACCATTAGCAGGTCCAGATGAGAAACAGGCCCCAGTCAAAACAGATCCAGAGAGCTTCTTCTCTAACTCACTGGAGGACTCGGGGCCCGTTACCCTCAGGGCCGGTTACCCTTAGGGCCTGTTACCCTTAGAGCCTGTTACCTTCAGGGCCTGTTACCCTTAGGGCCCATTACCCTCAGGGCCTGTTACCCTTAGGGCCCATTACCCTCAGGGCCTGTTACCCTCAGGGTCCGTTACCCTCAGGGCCTGTTACCCGTACGGCTTGTTACCCTCAGGGCCCGTTACCTGTAAGACTTGTTACCCTTAGGGCCCATTACCCTCAAGTCCTGTTACCCTCAGGGCCTGTTACCCTTAGGGCCCATTACCCTCAGGGCCTGTTACCCTTAGGGCCCATTACCCTCAGGGCCTGTTACCCTCAGGGCCCATTACCCTCTAGGGCTTGTTACCCTCAGGGCCCATTACCCTCTAGGGCTTGTTACCCTCAGGGCCCATTAATTATAGATGATCTAAATACGTTTTCTTTCTGTTGGATTGTCCAGACTCAAATGAATCTTTCCTATCCAAACAGTCATTATTGTTTAAAGTTCTTATTTTTTCTATTGTTCCTGGTAGAAATTAACAGTCCAGATATCCACGAGAAGATTCTTACTGAATGAGCATTTCAGATATCTGACATATTTGTTCTAGATAGTCAGAATCATTCAGTTATAAAATCATTTTTGTACAAGGTCACAGTTTCTTTGGTAGTCTGGGGATCGAATCCCGCCTGGGCCCTCGTTTCTCCACCTTGCCACACTAGGTAACTAATTGCTTTTCCAACGTGGTAACTGAGTTACTAACTCAATTATTTTTTAGCAAGAGTAATTTGTAACTGTAACTAATTACTTTTTTAACGTAAGATGCCCAACACTGGATATAATGCAGGCAATAAGTTTTTTGTTTTTGCTAAGCCGTCTCTGTCCGGTAGAGCTCTATACAATTTGAACCGAGCACTGTTCAGTATCAACCAACAGCGTTAGAATTCTGCTTAGCACAAATGTCAATCACAGAGCATGCACGAGCTTTTCTCATGGACAAGTAAGTCTTTATAATATACATTAAATGTGCAGTATGTAAGAATATAGTGAGAATTTTACAGTAAGAAAATCCCAAAAGAGTCTGAAGTTTTAGTCTTTTGGAAAGAAGGTTTTACTGAAACATGTTTCATACTAGCTGGCTGTAGGAATAGTCAGTTTTTCTCCTTTCAAAACAAAGGAAGGAGGGGCATAACTACTGTTTATTAGTTTATTATTAGTGAATGTGTGTGTGTGTGTGTGTGGTTGCAGTAACCACATTTTACCACAGGATGTCATTTTTACTTTATTTCTACATAATGCACCTTTAAAGTCATCATCACACCCTGGTGAAATTACATCTCCAAATGTTACCCATCACCATGGGGAGCAGTGAGCTGCAGGTGTGGCTGCACTCAGAAACTATCTGGTAGGGATGCACCGATCAGGTTTTTTGCTGCCGATCACCGATACCGATATCAAAGAATGCTGATCACCGATACCGATCACGTGGATTGGCCAGAAATTTTCTACAACATTTTAATTAGTGGTACAAACTACATAATCTGGGAATAAAGGAAATGTAACCTAATCTAAAATGGTCTGTATTAGGGTTGTCACGGTGTGAAAATTTAACCTCACGGTTATTGTCACCAAAATTACCACGGTTTTCGGTATTATCGCGGTATTTTTTTTAAACGTGCTATATTTTCACACAATTAAATAAACCCTGTATGTCAGGAAATATTGTCCTCAGTTTGTGTCTAAATTTGGCCTAAAATGTGTTATTTTGTAATTATGTTGTTTATTTGTTTACATTTTTCCCCTTTAGTCTTTAAAATACCAATATTTGCCCATAACTTCTTATTTTTTGTCTGTTTGATGTCATCATTTAAAAATATTAGATCAGATGATACTCAGTACTCATTTTAGCTAAAACTCTAACGTTAACTTGCCTTGCGTTGACTGTAGAGTTGTGGGTGATGGTCACGCAGATGTGTCATGAGATTTGAAGCGTTGCTGCCTTTCACAGACACTTTTTCTGCATGTGCTGCAAACAGGATAGCCGTCTTCTATAAACTCCCGCGGCATTCTTCAAATATCTAAAATATGCCCGTACTTCCCACTTTGTCTTCTTTGAGGGATAATAAATGTCCTCCTGAGCACTGCCGTCTCCTCCTTTGACCATTATTTCAGCTTTAGCTTCAAGAAAGTTTTGGTTGTAAACAACAAAAGGTGCATGTGCCGCCGGCAACATCAGCCGATGATACGGTGGCTGGTAAGGGTCACCGCACCTACACCGCAGCCACGGTAAACCCACCGAGATAATATAGTTTTTTAAAAAACAAGACGGTTATTATTATTGTCAACTTTTTTTTTACCGGGGTTTACCGCTACACTGGTTACCGTGACAACCCTACCTGATTGGTCTGCTTTGATCTATTTTGAAAATTCCGATCAAAACCGATAGGGAAGCTATCGGCCGATTACGATCAAATGCCGATCCATCGGTGCATCCCTACTATCTGGTAGTAAAACCACCCCAGTCTAACCCACTAGATGGCGCTGTTGGATAACAAAATCCTGGATGATAGCTTTAAATGTACACTGTACATGACAGCAGAATAGAACATTCAGTCTGTTACTCTACAATTGTAATATTTCGTTTAATCTCAAACCATTTTGATTTCCGTCCTGACTACAATTACTACTTCTACTGTTAGCCTATTGGTTCGCCCGGAGCTGAGGGAACTTCTATTTCAGCAACCAGGGACTGAAACTCACCGTCACTTAAGGTTTTATTTTTTTTTTGGAAGAATGCAGGGATTTACCTCACAAACTTTAGAGGATGTAGCATGACCAAATATGGTTAATTGAGGGTGTTTCTGTATGTAAATGACTGTAAACGGTTTAATAAATTAGGATTTGGGCCATTTGTAAAAACATTAAAAATTTCATTCATAAGATGGAATATAGGATAGTTTCTACCAACGTTTGAAAAATGAGGGCCCTGAGAGCTAACACTTTTGGCACTTACACATTAGGGTCAGTATGGTCGGGTACGGGACCGGAATTTGGTTTCACACCTGGGTCGGATATGAGTTTTCTGGTCTGAGGTGACCCTGTTTTCCCAGCTTTTCCTCTGAGGTCCGACTGGGACAGAAGTGACACTACGGACAGACTGGCCAGCTACTGCCTCCGATTGGCGAGTAGAATCAGCCAGCGTGTGTGTGTGTGTGTGTGTTCCTGCATGCATGATTCATTTTAATCCTGGATGCTATTGAGTAAACATCTCTGTAGCACAGAGCTGCCACCCTGTGGGAAAGGGAAAAGATAGCTGCGTGTGTGTCCTCTGAGCAGCAATCTTCTCTGCATGGAGTTCTCACCACAACTGCTCAATGGGAGGAGAGAGCAGCGAGTGTGTGTGTGTGTGTGTGTGTGTGTGTGTGTGTGAGCGGAGCTTGAGGACATGCACGGCAGTGAGAGAACAGGGGGCAAATTAATAAAATAAGATGATTCACAGTCTCCAAAAGTTTATCTTGTTATGGAGGTCACAGCGGACTTGTCCACGCATCCTAAAGGCCGCCCACATGCTGGAGGATTCCGCATTCCCGAGAACTTCTTCAAAACTACATGTGAACACTACACGTATGAGACCGGAGTAACACGATCCTACCCCAACCGTACTGACCCTAATGTGAAATCACCATTAGTGCACTAAACTGGACCATCCTCTTCAGACCTGATTGGTGCCTGCATGATCTGGACTAGAGCAGAAATATCAGCCAAGGTCCATGATACGCCCCAATCCAGAAGACTACTACACCCAGATCCAGATGGAGACAGCAGCACCATCATACATCCTGTCTTCACGGAGGAAGGAAGTGGAGCTGGAGAAGACACACACACACACACACACACACACACACACACACACACACACACACACACACACACACACACACACACACACACACACACACACACACACACACACACACACACACACACACACACACATTCTCTGCTATTCCTGCCTCCACATTCTGAACCTTCTCGTGACTCCACAGTTCCCAATGACCCCAGCGAAGCCGTCGTCCCGCTGACCCAGGAGGAGATCCAGAAAATCCTGTGGCGGGAGGAAGTGGAGCACCGTGAGGAGGAGGAGCGCCTAAGGAAGAAAGATGAGGCAAGAAGAAAGAGAAGGAAGGAAAGGAAAGAGCAAGAGGAGATACAGAGGAAGATAGTAGAAGGCAAGAGAAGGAAGGAAGAGGAGGCTCTGAGGCTGCAGGTGGAGAAAGAGGAGGAGTGGAGGAAGCAGATAGAGGAGGCTGAAGAAAGGAGACGTCAGGAAGAACAGATCCAGAGAGAGGAGGAAGAGAGGAAAAATAAAGAAAAAGAAGCATTAGAAAAGGAAAGAAAGCTAAAGGAGGAAATGAGGAAACAGGATGAAATACAGAGGATAGAGGCAGAGGAGCGACAGAGTGAGGCAGAGGAAAAGGAGGTGTGGCTCAGAGGAGACGTGTTCCAGATGACCCCAAAAGAACCTGACCTCCTCCCAGTTCCCATCCCAATACCTCCTGCATTGACAGAGGAGCAGGAGGAGACGGAGCTAGGAGAGGAGAACCTGATGACGAGGAGAAGTGGAGGAGCAGGTCTTCCTCTAGGCTGTGACATCTCTGATGTTACGTTAACCTGTGAGAATGCCCAACTCAGACACTTTCCACCTCTGAGCATCAGTGAGCTGAAATCCCTCAGCCTGGAGGGTGAGACACACACCTACTAAACACACCTACTACACCTATCTACTACACACCTACTACATGTACCTACTACACACCTACTACAAATCTACTAGACACACCTACTACATACATTTACTAAACACACTTACTACACACCTACTACACTTATCTACTACACATATATACTAGACAAACCGACTACACACATCTACTAAACACACTTATTACACATATCCACTAGACACACCTACTACACACATTTAGTAAACACACTTACTACACATCTACTACACTTATCTACTACAGACCTACTACAAATCTACTAGACACACCTACTACATACATATACGAGACACACCTGCTTCACACATCTACTAGACACACCCACTACACATATGTACTAGACAAACCTACTACACATATCTACTACACACCTATTATGCATGTCTACTAAACACACCTACTACATGCACCTATTACATACCTACTAGGCACACCTATTACACATATCTACTAAACACACCTATTATAGATATCTACTAGAAACACTTGCTACACATATCTACTAGACACACCTACTACACGTATCTACTACATACCTACTACAAATCTACTAGACACACCTACTACAAATCTACTAGACACACCTACTACAAATCTACTAGACACACCTACTACAAATCTACTAGACACACCTAATACACAAAACTACTAGACACACCTAATACACATACCTACTAGACACATCTACTACACATATCTACATACCTACTACACATATTTACTAGACACACCTATTACACACACCTACTACACTCACACACCTACTAGATACACCAACACACAGACCTACTACACACATCTACAAGCACCTATTACACATATCTACTAGACACACCTACTACACATATCTACTAGACACACCTAATGCACCTATCTACTAGACACACCTACTATGAAAAGCACCTTGCTTTTAACTGGAGTCAATCAGGCATAATTTGGGTGTTAGGTACAGTCTGGACAGCAGAATGTACCTAACAGGTAAGGTCCTAGTCAAATGAGGTCACATTGCCTGAAAAAAAAAATCACAAATCCATATGTTTTCATACATAATTCATATTTGTATTCCTACAGATGCCATTTTCTCTGAAAGATTTTGGTGAAAGTGAGACATATCCTTCACTCTGACAGGTTTTGGACCTATGGAGCAGAGAGTAAAACAAATGATAAAATAACTATGAAGAAAGTGTTCCAAATGCTTTACTGTTGATGATTATCTTGGGACCCATGGGATCCCAGTACCAGTTTAGGGCTTAAACAAAAACAACTAGACCTGGTTCAGGCTATGGTCAGGGCTCAGTGTTCCAGCTTCCAGGTGTTGATATTCAAACCTTTGTGATCTGCAGGTAACAACATCACCAACATTCCAGCAGGAGCCTTTAATGGCATTCCCAACCTGGAATGGATCAACCTAAAGAAAAACAAGCTCACCTCGGCTGGAATCGATGCTAACTCCTTCAAGGTAAGACCATATACCACTAGACCAGATATGGACCTGTAAATGGTTCCCAGAATGACAAAATGTTCTATGTCAGGGTCTGAAGATGCTGAGGCGACTGTACTTGGATGAGAACCTCCTGGACACCATGCCCCCTGACCTTCCACCCACTCTGCAGGAATTGAAGATCAATGAGAACAAGCTCAGCAGAATTGATGAAAATAGCTTCCAAGGTACCAATGACTGTCAAAAAACCATCCAAATGCTTGTGTGTCCACAGTTCAGGTCCTTGAGGACCACCATTTTGTAGGTCACTTCCTTAGCAGCTCCGCAAATTCTACAGGAGACAGTTAATTCCACTGACCTAGATCGAGTGAATTGGAGAAGAGAAATCCTTTTGTGTGTGTGTGGAACAGCTGCAGCTTAGACATCCCATGGGGCTTAAAGGAGATGTACAGTTGAATGTCATCTGCATAAAGATGGTAGGAGAGTCCTTTAAAGGAGCTCAGGCTGTGCTAAAGAGGAAGCAGACAGAGGGGGAAGTGTAGGGGCCCCAGCACAGAACCTTATGGGACACCATAGGTGAGGGAGGTGGTGGAGAACCTAAACTTGGAGATGGCCACAGAGAAGGAACACTCAGATAGATAAGAGGAGAACCACTCCAGTGGCAGCTAACTTGGCAATTTGAAAGAGCAAATTGCAAGTTAGAGACTCCCATGAACCAATGTTTAGTTCTAGTTCTAGTTTGGGTGTGGAACTAGATTCCGACCAGTCTATGACTCCTCAAGTCAACACATCCGTCAGGTCGTGCTTTTTCCAGCTTTGCCAGATCACTCGCCTTAAGCCCATTCTCAAACGCCTGCATCTCGAGTCAAGTCATCCACAAGTTCATTACCTCCCATCTAGATTATGCAAATGCAGTCCTGATTGGGATTAGTGCTTCCGCCTTGGGCAGACTACAGAAGGTTCAAAATGCTGCTGCCAGATTCTTAACCAACACCAACAGACGCACACGCATCTCTCCCATTCTTGCAGACTTACACTGGCTCCCAGTCAAATTTAGAATTCAATTAAAAATTCTGCTTTGTCTACAAGGCTTTGAACTGCCCTTCACCCTCTTACCTAGCCCACCTGCTGCGTTTCCACACGCCCACTCGTGCCCTTCGTTCAGCTGATCAGCTGCTGCTGATTGTTACGAAGGTTTGCTATAAATCTCGGGGTGAGCGTGCCTTCTCTCTGCAACTCTCTGCCCCTCCACGAGCGTCAGGCACCTCCCCTCTGTAGGTTTAAGTCTGCCCTCAAAACACACTATTTTAATCTGGCTTTTCCCTCGACTGTCTTCATATGTCAGTGTGACGCTTCTCTATTAGCGACAGCTTGTGATGTTCTTCTGTACATTTTAGCTCACTAACGTTGCTCAGTTAGTTTTTACTTGTTTGTCTTTTATCTCTTATCTTAGTGCTTTTACTTGTTGTATGGTAAGTTTACTGTTATTGTCATTTTATGTGCTGCTTTTATGTGTGTTTTATGCTTTTAGCTTTATATTTTACTCCTACGCTAACTTCGTTGTGTGAGTCTTTCGCTCTCCTGTACAGCACTTTGGTTAGCTGCCATGCTAATTTTAAATGTGCTCTATAAATAAACTGGTATGGTAATGTTAGAAAAACACAATAGAAACTCTTTCAACATTTTTTTACACACATAAATTATTTAGGTTTTTAGAGTTATTTTTGTGAGAAAGGTTTTTTTCCAAACCAAGTGACATCAGCTGAGGGAGTCCTGTTAGCTTAATCCAGAGAAAAATATGGATTCTAATGTTCAGATTTAGAAAAAATAGCCTTTTTAGAAGCTTTGCTGGGAAAGGCCGCTTTTTACTAGAAACAGTCTGCAGTTATGTATTTTAAAACCAAAAATCCACAATAGGGATTTCTAATAGTATTTTTGGACAGCATTTTATATGAATTAGAAAAAAATTACCTGCAATTTGGTTTTTAATGTTTGATTTCTAACCTTTCAGACCTGAGCAGCCTGGTGATCCTGGAGCTAGAGGGAAACATGCTGAGTGAAGGGAATGTTGATCCTAAAGCCTTCACTCCTCTAATAGAGCTTTCCTACCTCAGACTGGGAAGGAATCATTTCAGAATGGTTCCACAGGGTCTGCCCAGGTCTCTACTGGTATGACTTCTCTAATCTGTAAAGGAGCCATTTCTCTGTTTTTCAAAACCCAAGAAGCTGCTTGGACCCAGTCCTTCATCCAACTAACCCTAAAACAGAACTGTTAACCGCTTCCAGTCGGCGACAAGATGGCGCCTGTGCTTGGCTTAGCCGCAGTCACCGCCCACTTTTTCAAACTTTTCTCCACTAACCTCCTCTTTTCCACCTTGCTCCTGTCTGCGATCCTCTTCAGTAGTGTCCCTGCTTTTGTATGACCTTATTCAACCCCTCTCTCTTTATTCTGCTCTCCCCGCCTATTCCACCTTCCTCAGGATCCACTGATTTCCCTCTTTCCTATTCACTCTCTCTCTCTTTCTTAATATTTTTTCTTTTAAATCCCAATTGCCTATTTCTGCTCATTTTAAATATATTTTTAAACATTTTCTAAATGCTTTTTTATATTTTAACATTTTTTTTGTTTTTGTGAAGCGCCTCGTGATTTTTATCTTGAGAGGCGCTATAGAAATGATATTTTCTTCTTCTTCTTCTTAAGATTTATACAGTAATGCCACTACCATTTAGCTAACCAGACCAGACTAAAGCTAACAGCTAACCAGACCAGGCTAAACATGAACGCAAACCAGGCCAGGCCAGGCTAAAGCTAACAGCTAACCAGACCAGGCTAAACATGAATGCTAACCAGGCCAGGTTAAAGCTAACAGCTAATCAGACCAGGCGAAAGCTAAAAGCTAATCAGACCAGGCTAAATATGGATGCTAACCAGGCCAGGCTAATGCCAAAAGCTAACCAGACCAGGCTAAACATGAACACTAACCAGACCAGGATAAAGCTAACAGCTAACCAGACCAGGCTAAAGCTACCAGGCTAAACATGAATGCTAACCAGGCCAGGCTAAAGCTAAAAGCTAACCAGACCAGGCTAAATATGAACGCTAACCAGGCCAGGCTAAAGCTAAAAGCTAACCAGACCAGGCTAAACATTCACGCTAACCAGGCCAGGCTAAAGCTAAAAACTAACCCGTCAGAACACTTTATATCCAGTACCCCTCTAAAGCAAGATTTTAATAGTTAGAGTTTTCATTAGATTCTATTTAGTTTTGGATTTTGGTTCCATTTTAGATTTAATTGCTATTTTATTTTTCTTTGTTTTGCTAGATGAGTTTTTGATTTGAAAATTCATAGTTTCAGTTGAGTTTTTAGTTTCTGTTATAGTTCTAATATCTTTTATGATAAGAGTTACACACCAGGGGCAAGACTGGAAAATAGTAGTTGCTTATCCATCCATCAGAACCGCAAGGACTTCTAAGTTTTGTAATTTTGTTCGTTTTTGTTAATGATATTGAACCTAGCTCTACAGAGGATTAGACTGAACCCATTCTTGTTTTTCAGGAGCTGTATCTTGAGAACAACCTAATTGAAGAAATCTCGGAGACCGCTTTTAATCAGACCAGTAACCTAAACGTAGTTTCTCTCAGACACAACAAACTGGATGAGACCATGATTGCCCCAATGGCCTGGTTCAACCACAGGTCAGACAGAAATAGACCCCTCTCCAGACCATTAAAGATCTCCTTTAATTCATATAATTAGTTTCATGTATCCTCTCGTGTAGAAACCTGGAGTCTATTGACCTGTCGCATAACAAGCTGCACCTGGTCCCGTCGTTCCTGCCCAAATCTCTGGTCCACTTGGTTCTGGTAGGAAACAGAATTGAGAGGATACCTGGTAGGTACAAGAAACATACCCAACACTCAAAAATCTTGCTGACTGAAGCTATGTATATATATATATATATATATATATATATATATATATATATATATATATATATATATGTATATATAATCTTACTTTTAGTTGGCCTCTCTAAATAATTTTTTATGCTTGTGAAGCACCTTGTTATTATCTTGAAAAGCACTGTATAAAAAACTCATTTAAAACAATGAATTGTACACTAATGTTTTAAATAAATGATGGTGGTGGTAAGTTTGGAGTCAAAAGATGAAAAAAGAACTCTAAAGTTCTTCATGAAAGATCTGATGATGAGATAGAAATGTAACTTCCTACCTTCATTCTAATCGTATAAAACTAATGATTAGAGATAATTTTTTATTCTTCATGATTCACTCTGATCCCTCCACAGGTTTTGTCTTTGCCCACATGGATCCTGGTCTGGAATACCTCTACCTGTCCTTCAACAAGCTGGATGGAGAAGGAGTGGAACCCGAGTCATTCTTTGGTGTCTACCACACCATGACAGAGATGTGTCTGGATCACAATCAGCTGATCCACGTTCCTGTTGGAATCAGTGAAATGACCAACTTACACTTCCTCCGACTGGACAACAACCAGATCAGGTAAAAGCAATCAAATGGAGCTCCACCCACAGCCAACCTGTTTGGTTACACTAATTAAAAACAGAGTCCTGACGCCGGCCAGAAGCAAACTGGATGTTCTGGGCTTCTCCAGAACTCACAGATGGCCAGTCTGCACATGACGTATTTCACCACCCTCTATGTATATGTACATGTTCTGCATTATCAGAAAGCTGAGATTCTTGAGAGTTTAATGGTGCTTAAGGATACAATCACAACTATACACACACACAAAAACACTTTGGTTAAAACACTGAGAAATTTAGAATCATGTCCAGCTCAGCGTTGAGGACCATCTCATCCACAACGGTCTATTACAGAAATGAATTAGATGGTCATGAAAATGTATCATTTTCTGTTTATCTAGGATCATATTATTGTAGCGTTTACACAGGTTAAGACTGTTTGCTCTCCATAGGAACCTGAACCATGCTTTTAATCTACATGGTTCAACAGCACCTCTCCTTTTAATTTGGAACTGCTTTAAAAAAATATTGTTGGTAAAAATAGCAGTAATTTAAAGGGTTTAAATGTACTTAAAGTCCTCTACCATCTTTATGTGGGGTAACAGTAGTTCAGGGGTTAGGAGTTCACGGCCCCATGTTGCAAGGATCCGTACACAATTCTTGGAAGCTGAAAATATCCCAGTTCTTGCATGGCCAGCATACTCACTGGACATGTCACCCATTGAGCATGTTTGGGATGTGCTTGACTGGCGTATACGACAGTGTGTACCAGTTCCCACTAATATCCAACAACTTCGCACAGCCATTGAAGAGGAGTGAACCAACATTCCACAGGCCACAATTGACAATCTGATAAACTATGCGAAGATGTGTTGCACTGCATGACGCAAATGATGGTCACACCAGATACTGACCGGTTCTGAGTCCCCAGACCCCCAATAAAGCAAAAAACGGCACATTCCAGGGTGGCCTTTTATTGTGGGCAGTATAAGGTACACCTGTGCACTACTCATGATGTCAGATCAGCATCTTGATGTGGCACACCTGTGAGGTGGGATGGATTATCTCAGCAAAGCACAGGTGCTCACTATCACACATGTAGACTGATTTGTAAACAATGCTTGAGAGAAATGGTAATATTGTGTATCTGGAATGAATTTTAGATCTTTAACCCCCAGAGACCCAAATTTAGAAAACAACTGCAAAATCTTTTTTTAACCTTTCACATGTTGTTCTAGGAGGCCAGATAAACGGGCCTATTTACACATTTTAACAGCCAATAGTGTTGCAGAACTGAACAATAGGACCTATTGGCAATGTAAATGTGGTTTTAAAAAGAAAAAAAAATGGGGAAGGTTTATTTTTGTAGACTTAAATCTGATGTTGTAATATTACAACCGTGGGTCTCCTGGGGGTTAAGTCCATCTCATGAAAAATTGGAGCAGAAACAAAGGTGTTGCGTTTATATTTTTGTTGAGTGTATTAATAACAGCCCATGTCTTTTTTTATTGTATTGTCCAATTCAAACGCATCACTGTCATATGGATGCTCATCTGTCCTGGCTTTTGGTTGGAGCTAGGCGGACGTTTAGCTGACTGCTGTTTATTTTTGAATTTTCCATTGTTAATACCATTTAAATCTTTACAATATTTGTAGAGCAGATTAGATTTTATTTTGATAAGCTGTTTTTAAATAGGAAGCTGGCTTTTTCTGTCTGAGCTCCAAAGAACCGGAACAACTTACCAGCTGCTTTAAGGTCTCTTACCTCCCTTTGTTTGTTTGAAACTTCTGTACATGAACATGTTACGTCCTACTGTACTTGTTTTTTTTATTTTTTGAACACCTACTTTATCTTAAGCTATATACTTTTCTGTGCATTTGATTGATTTTCAGGAATGCTTTGGATTGTTTTACCTATATATACTTAGGATGTGCCATGATAGGAGTTGTGATTTTTTTTGTTTGTGGTTGTTTTAGAATAGTCTTTTCTTATATTTTGTTTTCTAGTTGTACTGTAAGAGGACCCATTCGAAAATGAGATGGGACATCTCAAGCGGTTTGTCCTCTTAAAAGATAAGTTTATGAAAAAAATAAATAGTAGAATCAGGCCAAGTCGCAGTTTTGTTTGAACGAACGCCTTATTCTAACATCCCTCAGGCCATGCAGTACCAGGGCAGCCTAGATCAAAGGTCAGTGATCGACTTTGTAGTCATGTCTCTGACTTGAGCC
This sequence comes from Nothobranchius furzeri, assembly GCF_043380555.1. NCBI lineage: Eukaryota > Metazoa > Chordata > Actinopteri > Cyprinodontiformes > Nothobranchiidae > Nothobranchius > Nothobranchius furzeri. The sequence goes on from NC_091743.1 coordinate 78,304,140, forward strand.
CATATGTTTTGGACACTCGGCTAAAGGGAGGAGCAGAGCTGTCAGCTGATCACTACCTGGTGTTGAGTTGGTTATGCTCAGATGGGCAGAACTCCACATAGACCTGGTAGGCCCAGACGAGTAGTTAGGGTCTACTGGGAATCCCACCAAGAAAACCAGTTAAACAGCAGTAAATAGTTTGAACTGTTATTCTTAGTGTTTTTATCCATATTCTTGTGTTGTTTTCAGGAGCATCTCTGATGAAAGCATTTGCGACCCGAACCACAGCGGGGAAGCAACATTGGTGGGAGTGAGGATTGAGAACAACTACATCGACCCTCAGAAGGTCTCTCCTACAGCCTTCTCCTGTGTGCGCTCTGCCTCCAGCGTAGTTTTAAAACCCCAGAAAACCAAATAGGCTAAATGATGTCAGTTTGAGGCCTGAGAACACAAAGCATTTGGATTCCAATCAGCCTAAAAAGATCCTCAGATTCTCCTGATGGGTGGAGCGATTAACAGGATCAAAACTGGCCTCCAGAACACGAGGTGCAGAACATTTAGCGTCAAAGTGGGGGTAGGGTTAAAGGAATTTGCCTTCTGGGAACATTCTGTCTGATATGTTTGGACTTCATTTTTATAAGAAGTGAGTAATACTTTCTTTCACTCAGTTCTGACATGTTGTTTTGGGTTGGGTAGGTTGCTATGCTCAGTCCCACGGCCCAGATGACAGAATTCTTCCAGCCATTAGAACCCAAACACAGCTTCCCACTTTGGTGTAATGTTCAACTCTCTAAACTGCAGCAGAAATTGTTAAATACTAATAAAGAAATGGAAAGAATTTGTCTGCAGTGAGACTCAGCCTCAGCACCTTCAGGTTCGCTCTGCTCCGTCTCCAGCCTGGAGAGGGGGGAACATGTCCTTTTAACCTTAACTTCCTCTGATGATGCTCAGCAGATGAGTCTCTGAGTGGTTTGAGGTCAAAGGTCGACAGAGAAATGCTGAACAACATGCATCTACACAGACCCAAAGACAACAAACAAGAAGGCTTGTGGGTTCTGACACTTGTCATTCAGAACCAGTAGAAACCAACCACTTGAGCTACAGACGCTTGTCATTTGGATCAGAACATAGTCGGACTTCATGGTCAACATAAATCCGGGTTCCTCCATGGTTTTCTCTGGTTCACCTTCTTTGTACCACCTCTGAAGATCAGTGTTCTGGCTCATCTGTCTAACCACCTCAGTTCTCATAAAGTTCTGGTTGATCTATTTCATCAACTCAGTTGAGGAGGAATTGAAAGTTCCTGTTTCTAACAGTTAATGAAACAAATATTTTAGGCAACATGTCTTTTTGTGGAGCAGCAGGTTCGAACGGGACCCTGATACGGTCTCAGGTCACTTATTTTCAAGTTGTTGTTTATTTGCTGGTTCTGATTGCTCTTTGAGGTTCTGGGTCTCTGTTCTGTTGTGTGCATCTGTTGTTGTTTGGAAAAACCCAAATCACCAGTCATGGTTCTGTTTGACTTTCTCCTAAACTCTAAATGTTCTAAGAATAAAATGTTCTAGTCACAACTCTACTTATGTAAATGTGTCGTGTTTAAATGACATAAGACTTCAAATGTCAACTCTGAAGTCCCGGTCCTCAAGCAGAAAAAGATGGAATGTTACCTCCAGGATTCTTGTTCCTGAGTGATGGTGGGATGTAGGAGATGAGGATAGATTGATCAGGAATTAATCTGCAGTCATAAAGACGGTTAGTGGTGGTGTTACGGGATTAATAACAGGATTAGTTACGGGAACAATAACAGGATTAGTTAAAGAAACAATAACAGGATTAGTTATGGGACTAATAACAGGATTAGTTACAGGACTATTAACAGGATTAGTTATGGAAAAAATAATAGGATTAGTTATAGAATTAATACCAGGATTAGTTACGGGATTAATAAAATGATCAGTTACGGGATTAATAACAGGATTAGTTATGGGAACAATAACAGGACTCGTTACGGGAACAATAACAAAATTAGTTACAGGAATAATAATAGGATTAGTTACAGGTTTAATAACAGAATTAGTTACGGGATTAATAACAGGATTAGTTATGGGAACAATAACAGGATTAGTTACGGGATTATTAAAAGGATTAATTACAGGAACAATAACAGGATTAGTTACGGGAACAATAACAGGATTAAGTAAGAGATTATTAACAGGATTAGTTATGGAAACGATAATAGGATTAATAACAGGATTAGTTACGGGAACAATAACAGGATTAGTTACGGGATTATTAATAGGATTAGTTACAGAGACAATAAAAGACTAGTTACGGGAACAATAACAAGATTAAGTAAGGGATTATTAACAGGATTAGTTATGGAAACGATAATAGGATTAGTTATAGGATTAATAACAGGATTAGTTACGGGAACAATAACAGGATTAGTTACGGGATTAATAACAGGATTTGTTACGGGAACAATAACAAGATTAGTTACAGGAATAATAATAGGATTAGAAGCAGGATTAATAACAGAATTAGTTACAGGATTAATAACAGGATCAGTTACGGGATTAATAACAGGATAAATTACGGGATTATTAACAGGATTAGTTACGGGAATAATAACAGGATTCGTTACGGGAACAATAACAGGATTAGTTACAGTTATAATAATAGGATTAGTTACTGGATTAATTCCAGAATTTGTTAGAGGATTAATACCAGGATTAGTTGAAGGATTAATAACATGGTTAGTTAAGGGATTAATGACAGGGTTATTTTAAGGATTATTAACATGATTATTTACAGGATTAATAACAGGATTAGTTAGGTAAATAACATGATTGTTTACAGGACTAATACCAGGATTAGTTACGGGACTATGGGATTAGATAGGATTAGTTTCGGGAATAATAACAGAATTAGTCACAGGATTAATAACAGGATTTGTTACTGGATTAATAACAAGATTAGTGACAGGACTAATAACAGAATTAGTTACGGGAATAAAAAAAGGATTAGTTACAGGATTAAAAACAGGATTAGTTACGGAATTAATAACAGGACTACCTACAGGATTAATAGCAGGATTAGTTAATGGAATAATTACAAGACTAGCTAAAGGATTAATAGCAAGATTAGTTACATGAATAATAACAAGACTAGCTACAGGATGAGTAGCAGGATTAGCTACAGGATTAATAACAGGATTAGTTACGGGATTGGTTACAGGAATTATAGCAGGATTAGCTACATGATTAATACCAGGATTAGTTGTGGGATTAATAACAGGATTTGCTACAGGATTAATAGCATGATTAGCAACAGGATTACTAACAGGATTAATAAAATGATTAGTTACGGGATTAATAACATGATTAATTACAGGAATTATAGCAAGATTAGCTACAGGATTATTAACAGTATTAGTAACATAATTAATAACAGGATTAGTTACGGAAACAATAACAGGATTAGTTACAGGACTAATAACAGGATTAGTTACGGGATTAATAACAGGATTAGCTTCGGAATTAATAACAGGATTAGTTACAGGAATTATAGCAGGATTAGCTACAGGATTAATAGCAGGATTTGTTACAGGATTATTAACAGGATTAGTTAAGGGATTAATAACAGGATTATTTTAAGGATTATTAACATGATTAGTTACAGGATTAGTAACAGGATTAGTTACGTAAATAATAACATGATTGGTTACAGGACTAATACCAGGATTAGTTACGGGACTATGGGAATAATAACAGAATTAGACACAGGATTAATAACAGGATTTGTTACAGGATTAATAACAAGATTAGTGACAGGACTAATATCAGAATTAGTTACCGGAATAATAATAGGATTAGTTACAGGGTTAATAACAGGATTACCTACAGGAGATTAATAGCAGGATTAAGTTACTGGAATAATAACAAGACTAGCCAAAGGATTAATAGCAGGATTTGTTAATGGAATAATAACAAGACTAGCTAAAGCATGATTAGTTACATGAATAATAACAAGACTTGCTACAGGATTAATAGCAGGATTAGTTAATGGAATAATAACAAGACGAGCTAAAGGATTAATAGCAAGATTAGTTACATGAATAATAACAAGACTAGCTACAGGATTAATAGCAGGATTAGCTATAGGATTAATAGCAGGATTAGTTGTGGGATTAATAACATGATTGGCTACAGAATTAATAGCAGGATTAGCTACAGGATTAATAACAGTATTAGTTATGGGATTAATAACAGGATTGGCTACAGAATTAATAGCAGGATTAGCTACAGGATTAATAACAGTATTAGTTGTGGGATTAATAACAGGATTAGCTACGGGATTAATAGCAGGATTAGCTGCAGGATTAATAACAGGATTAGTTACAGGAATTATAGCAGGATTAGCTACAGGATTAATACCAGGATTAATTTCGGGATTAATAACAGGATTAGTTATGGGATTAATAACAGGATTAGTTACGTAAATAATAACATGATTGGTTACAGGACTAATACCAGGATTAGTTACGGGACTATGGGAATAATAACAGGATTAGTTTCGGGAATAATAACAGAATTAGTCACAGGATTAATAACAGGATTTGTTACTGGATTAATAACAAGATTAGTGACAGGACTAATAACAGAATTAGCTATGAGAATAATAATAGGATTAGTTACATGATTAAAAACAGGATTAGTTACGGGAATAATAACAGCACTACCTACAGGATTAATAGCAGGATTAGTTACTGGAATAATAATAAGACTAGCTAAAGGATTAATAGCAGGATTAGTTAATGGAATAATAACAAGACGAACTAAAGGATTAATAGCAAGATTAGTTACATGAATAATAACACTAGCTACAGGATTAATAGCGGGATTAACTATAGGATTAATAGCAGGATTAGTTATGGGATTAATAACAGGATTGGCTACAGAATTAATAGCAGGATTAGCTACAGGATTAGTTATGGGATTAATAACAGGATTGGCTACAGAATTAATAGCAGGATTAGCTACAGGATTAATAACAGTATTAGTTATGGGATTAATAACAGGATTAGCTACGGGATTAATAGCAGGATTAATAACGGGATTAATAACAGGATTAGTTACAGGAATTATAGCAGGATTAGCTACAGGATTAGTAACAGGATTAGTTACATAATTAATAACATGATTAGTTATGGGATTAATAACAGGATTAGTTAAGGGATTATTACAGGATTAGTTACAGGAATTATAGCAGGATTAGCTACAGGATTAATACCAGGATTAATTACGGGATTAATAACAGGATTAGCTACAGGATTAATAGCAGGATTAGCTACAGGATTAATACCAGGAATTATAGCAGGACTAGCTACATGATTGATAAAAGGATAAATTGCAGGAATAATAACAGAATTTGTTACAGGAATAATAACAGGATCAGTTATAGGATGAAAAGTACATGTACGTGTTGTCCAAGGAGTTATATTATCAGGCGTCAGCATCTTTGTCTGCACATTCAGCTAATCAAGGGACCCATTCATCTGCAGCCTGCTGTTATCAGATCATTACCTCAGGCCTCGAAGACAATTTGGAGCCATAATGACAGTTCCTAAGCAGTTATGATAGAGTGTGGTTTAGTAAAAGCTGGAAAAGCAGACGTAATCATAATGTCAAGTCTGAGGTTTGGGATCATTTCCTGCAGTAGCATGAATCTGGAGACGTGAATGGAAGTGGAAAACTGAATGAGATGATCACAAAAGCCACGTTTCTGTTGAGCTGAAGTTTTAAGAGTTTGTTTTCAGGCTAGACTCAGCAGACGTGGGGTCTGCTTGCGTTTCTGTTGGAAAATGAATCTCAAACGAGCCAAAGCTCAGAGTTAAAAAATGCAATGTTGTTCAACCATTTTGGAAAAAAATATTGAATACAATGCAAGAGTGGATGGACAAACCGCTCCTGGAAACTGCTCGACTTTGTCTATTAGGAGACATGTCGTGTGTACCGAAAATATCTACAACGGCAGGGGCCCTGGCTCTTACAGGTTTTATTTCAGCAGCTAGAGTCATACTGCGTAAATGGAAAAGTTTTGAGGCACCTGTTTACAGAGACTGGATAATAACGATGATGGAGATTGCATCTTATGAATTATTAATTGCTAAAATGAAGGGGAAAAAAGACTCATTTTGATACCCGGAATGCATTTTTGTTTTTTATTGGTAAAAAGGTATAAAAGTTGTTGGACAGCATGTTTTGAAATTATTATGAATTGTGGTTGTGTGTGGTTTTGAGCTAGCCTGTGCTGCAAGGTGGGTGGGTTATTTTGGTATTTTGTTTTTGTTTGTATGTAAACATTTGGAAAACGTAATAAAAAAAACTTAAATCACATACACACACAAAAAAAAAAATCAAAAGCCACGTTTCTGTTGAGCTGAAGTTTTAAGAGTTTGGTTTCAGGCTAGACTCAGCAGACGTGGGGTCTGTTTGCGTTTCTGTCGGAAAATGAATCCCAAACGAGCCAAAGCTCAGAGTTAAAAAAATCTAAAAAAAATTTGAAATTTTTCTGCTGAGCTGCTAAAGTGAGCAGCTGCTTTGTTCATCAGTTCTAAATATCAAACACTTCATCAGCCCTGAGTGATCCACGAGAAAAGAAGACTCAACAGGAAACAAAAACATTCGAGGATGAAGCCATCCAATTACAACAAACAGGAAAACAAGAAAAAAAGCATCTATTCCTGTCATGTTCAACGAACATATAGGTGAGCTAACGAGCTAAATGCTAATGAACAGGAGTCACAGGCTAGAGGGTGGACTCCGGGTGGGCCCTAAAGTTTCAGGGTGACACCTCATTCATAACGTTTCCTAAAAATAACCCGTCACTGTGACGCCAAGAAAACATTCTGGTACCAGCGCCATACGAGCTCACACCCAGACAGACAAAAATCTCCTCAATGCTCCAGAGCATCACAGGTGTGGATAATGGCTTAGGAAAGTATGAGATTCTCAGGCAGAAGGAGCATCTGGACACCTTCCATCAGGAACTCTTCAGGAACCTTTCATCTGAAATGTTAACTACAGCATTAACATTTTCACCATCACAAACCCTCTCAGGACTCATATTAACAGAAGGAAATCCTTTTGTGGTGCATCAACAGTACTTTTAGCAAAAAAGAAAACAGGCCCTCTTCTCTGTTCAGTTCTCCTGTTCATCCAGACATGCTGAAGGCTGCATGCTCCGGGAGAAACGAAGCAGCTTTACATCAGGATCTAATCAGTCTCCACAGGGGAAATGATGCCGTTTAAAGTCACGCTCTGGCTCTGAATAGACTATTGTTTCTGTACAATCACACTAGAGTGGTTATGAGCGAGTGGAAACTCGGTCTGAGGGACCACTAACATGGAACCAGAACATTCATGATTAGAGCAGCATCAGTGGACATTAAACTAGAGACTTGCTTGCTTCAAAGGGGCCTGGCAGGAACCAAACTTTTACCGATTGATGATGTCGTTGGTATATTTGACCTCCTGATGATGACGTTGATATAGTTTACCACCCGATGATGTCATTGGTATATTTTACTGACTGACTATGTCGTGGTATATTTAACTGACTGATTATGTCATTGGTATAGTTTACTGACTGATGATATCACTGGTATAATTTACCGACGGATGGTGTTGTTGGTATATTTTACTGACTGATTATGTCATTGGTATAGTTTACTGACTGATGATATCACTGGTATAATTTACCGACGGATGGTGTTGTTGGTATATTTTACTGACTGATTATGTCGTTGGTATAGTTTACCGACTGATGATGTCATTGATATAATTTACCGACTGATGTTGTTGTTGGTATATTTTACTGACTGATGATGTAATTGGTATAATTTACCAACTGATGACGTCATTGGTATTTTTACTGACTGACGATGTCATTGGTATAGTTTACCGCCTGATGAGGATGTTGGTATAATTTACCAACTGATGTCAGTATAGTTAACCACCTGATGAGGATGTTGGTATAATTTACCAACTGATGTCAGTATAGTTTACCGCCTGATGATGTCGTTGGTATATTTTACAGCCTGATGATGTTGATGGTATTATTTACCGCCTGATGATGTTGGTAAAGTTTACGGATTGATGATGTCATTGGTATAATTTACTGACTGATTATGTCATTGGTATATTTTACTGACTGATGATGTCGTCTGTACATTTTATTGACTGAACCTTTGGAGCTGAAAGGATTTGTGTTTAATCTGTTGAAGTGAAACAAATGAGCATCTTTATTCAACACAAGCTCATTTGAAATAAAAACCTTTCAGTTCTTTTGTTTTAATTTAAAACAACAAATAAAATTTGCTGTATTGAATTTAGATCCATGTTGAGAAAATCTTGATAACATGATGCTATAAACAGACATGTGGTGGTTTGGAAACTATGATTTCTCCTCTCAGAAACTAGAAAACAGATCCAATCCCACTCTACCCAGTGCCAAACCAGGACCTAGCATTGGAACAGTCTGGGTCTGCAGTAAATGAAGCAGTTTCAGCTCAGCTCAGCAGAAACCAGCAGCAGTGGATGGAAACATGAACCCTGAGGGAGTCTGCTTCTGTTAGCTTTTCCATTTCTGGGAGGTATTTCTCATTCCTGTCTCCAACGTAAAGTTGGAGGATTTCCTGTTGTGCCTCATTAAGGTGATGAGAGTACATGGCCTGCTGTTTCAGAGCACCATCTCTGTCTCATTGTTGTTTTAATGCTCAAGGACATCTCCTTTCAGTCACAGTCTTCTGCAAACGTCTGCCTGAACAAGTTGGGCAGTATTCTGGAAACCTGCCAGATGGATGAGATAATGCCAGCTGGTTCCAGCTCCATTAGGGAACATATGTAAAGAAAACTCCACAACCAAAAGGCCAAAATGTTGTGCAACTGTTCTTTTGTAGAGGCAGGACAGCAGCAGCACATCATCTGGCGCTCCACGGCTTTGCAAATGATCAGCAAATTTACCTCCCATTGGGATCGACTGGCTAGCCTGGCTTGCCAGACTCGTCCTATATTCTACACAGAGAACTAGGCTGGCTACTCACAGACAGAGAGGCACGTGAGGGGCGGGACTAGCCAGCCCAAAAATAACCAATCAGAAAAAGGCAGAAATTCCGACTGCACCGTGCGACGCTGTGGTATTTAATCCGCAGCGAACTCCGCCGCTCTTTGTTGTTTATGAGAAACTGAGCGTCGCTGTGTGTGACGCCCACGATGCTGTAGTTTTTTAGCTGTAGTCAAAAATGGCATGTGGCAAAGGCGCAGACAACTTTCTTTAGAAGAAAGGTTTTTGGCACTTCTACTTTTGTTTTAAAGAAGTGTCCAAGTCATTTAGAACAGAGGAAAGAGCCGCAGCGAACTCCGCTTCAGTCGCCATGTTTATGACAAACTCGGCGTCGCGGTGTTTGACGTACGCTGCCCCATGCTGACTGGCTCGGTTAGAATTGTCAGGGGGTGGGGTTATTTGAATAGGAGAGCTCCCAGACCCACGTCTTCTCATAAGGAAGCATGGGGCTGACATTAGAGCTTGGATGGAATTGAACTTTTTACATTTGAATGAAAATTAGACTGAACTGTTAGTTTTTGAGGAAAATGACCTGGGGTCTCACTTATCAAACATTGCGTAGAATCCTTACTAAAACCATACATAAGCTCAGCAAAAAAAAAAGTACTTACGCCAAGTAGGTTTGTGATTGATCAAACATGGAGTATGCACAGCTGCACGCAATCTCCGCTTTATAAATCAGAGACGAACGAGAATGTTTCTCAGCTGCCTTTCAGTCACATCCCGCCCTCACCACTTCCACTTACTGCCATAAATAGTCAATGCAAAGTGCCTTGTGGATCTCATACATATACAGGTGCTGGCCAGTAAATTAGAATATCATCAAAAGGTTGAAAATATTTCAGTAATTCCATTCAAAACGTGAAACTTGTACATTATATTCATGCAATGCACACAGACCAATGTATTTCCAATGTTCATTACATTTAAATTTGATATTCATAAGTGACAACTAATGAAAACTCCAAATTTGGTATCTCAAAAAATTAGAATATTCTGAAAAGGCTGAATATAGAAGACACCTGCTGCCACTCTAATCAGCTGATTTACTCAAAACACCTGCAAAGGCCTTTAAAAGGTCCCTCAGTCTTGTTTTGAAGGCACCACAATCATGGGGAAGACTTCTGACTTAACAGCTGTCCAAAAGACAATCATTGACACCTTGCACAAGGAGGGCAAGACACAAAAGGTGATTGCTAAAGAAGCTGGCTGTTCGCAGAGCTCTGTGTCCAAGCACATTAACAGACAGGCGAAGGGACGGAAAAAATGTGGTAGAAAAAAGTGTACAAGCTCTAGGGATAACCGCACCCTGCAGAGAATTGTGACGACAAACCCATTCAAAAATGTGGGGGAGATCCACAAAGAGTGGACTGCAGCTGGAGTCAGCGCTTCAAGAACCACCACGAGGAGACTCATGAAAGACATGGGATTCAGGTGTCGCATTCCGTGTGTCAAGCCACTCTTGAACAAGAAACAGCGCAAGAAGCGTCTCGCCTGGGCCAAGGACAAAAAGGACTGGACTGATGCTGAGTGGTCCAAAGTTATGTTTTCTGATGAAAGCAAGTTCTGCATTTCCTTTGGAAATCAAGGACCCAGAGTCTGGAGGAAGAGCGGAGAAGCACAGAATCCACGTTGCATGAGGTCCAGTGTAAAGTTTCCACCGTCAGTGATGGTGTGGGGTGCCATGTCATCTGCCGGTGTTGGCCCACTCTGTTTCCTGAGGTCCAGGGTCAATGCAGCCGTCTACCAGGAAGTTTTAGAGCACTTCATGCTTCCTGCTGCTGACCAACTTTATGGGGATGCAGACTTCACCTTTCAACAGGACTTGGCACCTGCACACAGTGCCAAAACCACCAGCACCTGGTTCAAGGACCATGGTATCCCTGTCCTTGATTGGCCAGCAAACTCGCCTGACCTTAACCCCATAGAAAATCTATGGGGTATTGTGAAGCGGAGGATGCAATACGCTAGACCCAACAATGCAGAGGAGCTGAAGACGACTATCAGAGCAACCTGGGCTCTCATAACACCTGAGCAGTGCCACAGACTGATCGAGTCCATGCCACGCCGCATTACTGCAGTTATTGAGGCAAAAGGAGCCCCGACTAAGTATTGAGTGCTATACATGCACATTCTTTTCATGTTCATTCTTTTCAGTTGGCCAACATTAGAGAAACAAACATTTTTTCATTGGCCTTTAGAATATTCTAATTTTCTGAGATACCAGATTTGATGTTTTCATTGGTTGTCACCTATAAATATCAAAATTAAACGTAATAAACATCGGAAATACATTGGTCTGTGTGCATTGCATGAATATAATGTACAAGTTTCACGTTTTGAATGGAATTACTGAAATATTTTCAACCTTTTGATGATATTCTAATTTACTGGCCAGCACCTGTACATAAACTGGCTCGTTGCAGCATTTCGATCCCGACCGCAGATCAAGGAAGCGCTACTTCACAAGCAGAAATTGAGGTACTTGTGGGTGAGGCGGAGAAATGAAAGGAAGTGCTTTTGCAAAACAAATAAGAAAAAAATCCATGGAGTGGCACAGCGTTGCTGAAGTTGTGCCATGCTGTGAGTTCTTCAGAGAGATCTGTGTCAGATATAATAAAATTGTCCAATCAGGATTCGATCCCCGGACTCCTGGGTGACAGTCACGCACGCTAACCAGTCAGCCAAATGGAGATCTTCCTTGACTAAATAGCCAAGTCACATGACCAATCGGGTCACAGTGACAAGACACACACTGTCACAGACGCATGACATTCTGTCTCAATCTGTCCCCCTGCTGATATTCAGCATTACGTATTCTGCGCTTCAGGCTGTGTGTGTGTGTGCGTATGCATGTGTGTGTGTGTGTGTGTGTGGGGGGGGGGGGGGGGGGGGGTATAAGTGATAAAGCTGCTGGAAATCATAATTGTATCCTTCTCAGAAGCAGCACTGCAGGTGCTCTCCATGTCCGAAATGTGCGTAAGCAAGGTCCTTAGTCAACTTAAAGTTGCGCACATTTTTCCGCTAAGTTTTCTTTCATAAATCCCAAATTTTGCATGGAAAGTTGCTTTTGCAGCTTTCTGACCCCGTTTTGTGCGTAAGACAGCTTGATAAATGAGGCCCCTGCTCTTGGAATGAAGCAGTTCTACTCGTCCTTTATGTTCTTTTAATTGTACAGTCGCCAGGATCCCGGGGGTGCTTTTTGATAATGGTTTTACATTTGACAAACAAGTTAGTGCAGTGGTTCAGTCAAGTTTTTACTATTTGAGGTTAATAAGCAAAGTCAAGTCATACTTGCTGTATGAAAGCCTTGAAACAGTGGTTCATGCTTTAATAAGCTCCAGAGTGGACTACTGTAATCCTTTCTACGTTGAGTTAGAGGCCTCTCTTGTGCGGCGCCTATAACTGGTTCAGAATTCTGCTGCTCGTCTGCTCACAGGTAGCAGGCGATGCATCCACATCACTCCTGTCCTGTCCTCCCCGCACTGGCTGCCTGTACATTTTAGGATTGATTCTAAAATTCTAATCTTGGTTTTAAAATGTGCTAAAGGTCAGGCATCCTCATACCTATCCAGGGGCGTCGGACTGGGGGGAAAAGTGGACCTGACTACCCAGGGCCCAAGAGGGGAGAGGGGCCCATGATTCCCTCCCGTTTTTATTTAGAAAACATTGGGCCCCCTTTGTGTCAATTTGTTTCATTATATTGTTAATGCCAACGAAAGATGGGAAAATAGAACCAGATGTTATGTCAGTGTTCGTTTTCCCCAAATAAAACCGCTTTTATGTTCGTGTGCCGAATGGGGCCCAATGACATTGAGAGTGTACAGGGCCCAGAATTTGGTGCTACGCCCCTGTACCTATGCGAGCTTGCACAGGCATGTTTCCAGGAGAGGTCTGAGGAAGTTCCCAGGACTCACATGGCGACCCGGGAAGACAGGGTCTTTTCAGCTATCTCCCTTTGGTTGTTAGGTCGGCTGCAACCATGGATGACTTTAAGTTTCATATTAAACCTATTTTTAGCTTGGCTTTTAATACCGAATGAGCAGAAATCCTCAGACTGTTTTATTTTAATTTCTCTTTTATTGTTGGCGATATGTCTTTTTATGGTTCTTTTTTTTTTTTTTACTATGTACAGCACTTTGGTCACTCCATATGTTTTAAGTGCTTCATAAATAAAGCTTAATTGATTTATCTGTACTAGTCATAACAATAATAACCCCAACATGATTAAAATGAAAGAGCATTGAAAAAGTCATTCATATATGGTAAAGGGTCTATATTTGTATAGTGCCATCTAGGATTCTACAACCCCCCAAGGCGCTTCACAACACAATCAGTTAGTCACCCATTCATATGCTGGTGGTGATGAGCTACGTCGTAGCCGCAGCTGCCCTGGTGCGCACTGACAGATGTGAGGCTACCAAGCACAGGCGCCACCGGCCCAATCACCAGCAGGCAGGGTGGGTTAAGTGTCTTTCGTGTTCATATCAAACTGTGGATTCATAAGGAAAGGTCAATAGTACTTGTTTTCCCGGGTAACTATGGCAACAATAGAGACTGTCAGCTAGACATCTCCTGAAAGTCTGGGTGGACACCTACAGCTGATTAATGGCTGGAGTCGATTTGATTAAAGATGGCTGCCACCACTAATCAACAGGAACTTTTGTAGCTGAGAGTGATTCACACTGATTATGACTCCAGAGCCAGCCTTGGTGCCAGTTCGGTCCAGTCCGGTCCGGTCTGGTCTACCCATGATGTGGGTTACAGAATGAAGGTAACCATCCTGGCATTGCATCTAAGTACAAAGCACATGACTTTCCCCAGCAGAGCAGGTCTGAAACCCAAAGCTCTGAAGCTCAAACCCACACGGAGGAGGTTTTCCATTGGTGGTGGGGGCAGCTCCTCAGCTGGGGAGAGAGGGTGATGCTTTTCTTCATACACAGAGAACAATCTGACTGCTTCCAGCTGCTGGTCTGTTCACGGAGAGGAGTTTAAACTGACACACCTGGATTTACTGACAGCTCTGTTTTCTGCAGGATCACACTAAAGCAGGTACAGGTACAAGCTTCTGTTTCAACAGTCTGATAATCCTCACTTTATTTTTCACAAGAGTTTGATTTGCATAACATTTTGAGCGATGCTGAATCTGCAGAGCGAGGTGTGGAGGCGGGTGGGTTTAAGTTTTACCTGCTGAAACTTGATTTAATGATTTTACAGCAGAGGAAAAACACATAACTCTATGATTTAAACAAAACATGAATATGGATTTAGATTTTTACAGCAATGATCAAGAAAGGAGAATTGTTTCCATATTTGTAGGACAAAGAACTATTTGAGAACTTGTGAACATTAAGAAATTTTAAATTGCAGAGATGTGGTTGAAACGTCCAGTTTGTTTCTGCCACATAACAAAGAAGCTGGGGGTGCAGAGGAGGTCTTTCTGCTGCAGTATTTGCTGTGGAAGCAGAACCCTCGACCACTATCACATTTTTGTGGGTGGACTTCAGGCTAACGAGAGGGGCTGAGAATCTATCAGGGCTGGCAAGAGAACCAGAGGCAGAAACCACCTCAGAGGATGAGTTGGTTTCAGGTCAGGTAGAGGACAGGATCCTTCCAGAACCCCAGAGTTGCCTTTCCTTTCTCTCTTGTTTTAGTAATATCTTAGGCTGGTACCCAAAGCTTATGTCCATCGGTGAGGATTGGAACGCTGGTCAATGAGTAAATCTATAGCTCCTCCCCTGACTTAGCCAGACCCCTCCCACTTTCACTAGAGCTCAAGTCCCTGAGATACTCCAAAATGTGAAAGACCCTCAAAGATTAAAGCCTGTTAAACAGATCGGGGGTCTGTGCCAGAAAGCGAGCTAATCCCAAAACTAGGTTTTCTTTTGAGAATCCCGGTTTAACCGCCCCTAAAGGAGTTTTACGAACGTGGCTAGCCTGAAGCCCCTCCCATTCACCATCGTAACACATGCTGGAGAAAAAAACCTGCTCCGTCGTAGGCTAGCAGCTAGGATTGCTGAAGTTTGGCAAATATGATTGGATGAGACAAGTGACGTCCCCTTTATCTTATTTTTTTAACCGTGTCCTGTCTGGCTGTGAAGCAAGCAGAGCTGATGTCTGAATGCTGAAGAAAAGTCTTACAGTTTTATCCTCACAGTTCAGGGTTTCTCCCAGCGCTTTATAAGCCTGGCGGCTTGCCAGGCTATGCTTGGCCACCCTCCAGGCTAAGTGTCATGCCCCGACCCTACCGTGTCCCCTGACACGAACGGCGCAACGAAACTAGAGCCCTCCATCAGCTGATACTGGTGAGAAACAGCAGCGGAACGTGTGCAACCACCCCACCCCCACTCTCACGGAGGAGCGCTGCGGGACGGAGCGCGCAATTCCCCCCCCCCCCAATCTGCCCCTCATTTTCTAGGGGAAACCCTGCAGGTGGAGCGTTCTTGCTGCTGCTATAGCACTGCTCCTGACACCAAAACTCTATTAGAAATATTTTTCGGATGTTTTAAACGCCAACGGACACTGAGATCGAAGTGTAAGAGAAAAGGAGAGAGAGAAGGAAGTGGGGGGGGGGGGGGGGGTTCACAAAAGTAACCAATAAATGATGAACAAGAATCTGCTTCTAGACCTGCAGAAAGAGACAGAGAAAATGAGACACGCAAAAATACAACAAGACCAAAATATCACTGTACCAACAACATGAGGATTTATAATAGTAACCATTTTGCCGAAAAACACACAATAATAAATCACAGTGCATTTAGTGCCAACCACAGCCTTAAGATGTGTTGAAAATGCCCAAGTCCATCATTATGAGAGCACCATGTGAGCACCTGTGTGTGTGTACATGCGCTTGTATATGTAAGGTTTCTCTGTAGGAGCATCCAATAGAGAGTGTGAGGGGCCACAGATCTGCCCCCAAAGATGTGTTGGAGATGGAGGAGTTCCAGACCCTAGAGATCCATGGGACTCCTTGAATAGCAGGAACCCCAGGGAGACAGCCGCCAGAGAAGCCCCAACCCCCCTGCCTAAAGGCGCAGAGGATTACCCCTGGGTTCACAACCAGCAGCCGCCAGAGCCCTGGGAGGTAACAACGGCAAGCCCGCAGCTGCCCACCCCCGAGCTGGCCAAGCTCAGAACACAGCAGCCCGGGACCCAAGGGCATCCATCCCCGCCGGGGACCCGACAGAGCCCAGGGATCCAGACCCCACCAGGCAGCCATCGGGAGCGATCTCACAGATTCCCAAAAAATGTGCACCCCGACACGAGAGCTGCAGATATGCAGGCAAACTGAGGCTCCACCGACTGGCAAAAAAGGGCCAGGGGGAGGGTGGGGGAAGATGTTGTAGCACCTTGTTTTTCTTGCTGAAAACGGGCAGAAAAACTTTGGGTTAGCATGTAGCTAATGTCCCACTGATCTCCGACTATGGAGCAAGAGCTGATGTCCATGATGCCCGGCTTTGATCGCAGCGGGTTGAGGCTGTGCTTGTAATTTAACAGTTCCAGTCCATATTAGATCTTGAAAGAAATTAAGAAAGAAAGAAAGAAAGAAAGAAAGAAAGAAAGAAAGAAAATCTTTTCTATAACGCCTCTCAAGACAAAAATCACGAGGCGCTTCACATAAACAAAAAATTTTTAATATGAAAAAGGTTTTTAAAAATGATTAAAAGCATGTTTAAAATGAAAATATATAGACAACTGTGATTTAAAAATGTAAAGAAAGAGAGAGCGAGTGAATAGGAAAGAGGGAAATCAGTGGGTTCCTGGGAAGGTGGAATAGGTAGGGAGAGCAGAACAAGGAGAGGGTGATGAAGGTCCCACCAAAGCCTGAACAGGTGAGTTTAAAGGAGACCACTGAGTCCACTGATCTCAGGCTCAGGGGGAGAGAAGTCCAGAGTCTGGGGGCCACAGCAGCAAATGATCTGTCACTTTTGACCTTTAGCCTGGTGCTGCACAACCAGTAGGCTTTGGTCACTGGAACTCAGGGACCTGATGGGGGTGTAGGGACTGAGAAGATCACCAATGTATGATGGTGCTGGTTCCATGCAAGGCCCTATAGACCAGAACCAGGATCTTGAAATGAACCCTGAAGTTGACTGGCAGCCAGTGAAGCTGGAGGAGAAGAGGGGTGATGTGGGTGTGTTTGGAGGACTTGGTCAGAAGCCGAGCACAGGCATTCTGAACCACCTGTAGACGGTTCAGGGAGGTTCTGCTCAGACACGTGAAAAGAGAGTTGCAGTAGTCTAAGGGTGAGGCGACCAGCATGACTACAGCCTAGCACGGGAGCCAGTCTGCCGTGCGGGTGAGAGAGCCCTTCTTAGCCTCTTGGGTTAGCTAAGTTAGCTAGTAGCTCCACTAGCTAATTTGTTCCAACCCTGTTCCAAACATAACAGCCCCACCCTTAGCTCTACCTCTTTTCCAATTTTTGGATTGTCTGGGCATGATGGGACTTGTGACACGGTGGTGGGAACCTCCCATTTGGGCACAAAAACTTATAATTCGAGCCTATGGACACGAATTGTCTGGTATATGTGTGGATGATTTACACACACACTCACTCCCTGGTGGTGATGAGCTACAACATAGCCAAACAACGTAAACTAAACCAAAAACTTGACTTCTATCAGCCGCGGAGACCGCACCAATACCATTAGGTGCAGCTCACACGCCTGGTGTAAATTGGCGGTCCGTTAGATCACTAGCAAATGTATAAATACTGCAATGAAACCCGTGCATAAAGCTTCAGAATGAGTGCAATGGCACTTTGAAGATTCCCCCAAGGAAACAATCCAGAGGGAAGAGTTACTAGAGACCATGATGATCTCCAGGCCCATGATGATGACTGGCTGATCAGCTGATTTAGATTCCCTACAGCAGTCCTGTTAGATCTATGTGCTGAAGTGGGCCAGTGTGAGACTGACCGATCACCTGCTCATTTCAGCAGGCTGATATGCGTTTGATACTAGGAACAATGTCCACCCCAGGTTCTCACTGCGGCTCCACATCTCACCACTGCAACAACGCGGTGCTGCTGGAAGGCAATAAAACCTCTACCTCCCCCACAAGCCCTTCGATTTCAGTCTCAGTGAAAATGCATTATGTAGACCACTGACTTGCCATGGTTACTCATGAAGCTTATTTATATCCAGAATAATCATAAGGTCCTCTGAATTGACCATTTATGGCAAAAAGTGGGTGTGTAGAGGGCAGGATACGGTGATCAAACACCTGAGCTCATCTCTAGGGCAGGTTCAATTCAACTCAAGTTTGTTTATAAAGCGCCAAATCAGGGCCAGAGTCGTCTCAAGGACCTTCACACAGTAAACATTCCAATCCAGGTCACTTCATTAAACCAGTCAGTAAAAAGTTTCCTATATAAGGAACCCAGCAGGTTGCATCGAGTCACTGACTAGTGTCGGAGTCTTCACAGCAATCCTCATACAAAGTAAGCATGCAGCGACAGTGGAGAGGAAAACTCCCTTTTAACAAGAAAGAAAGAAAGAAAGAAAGAAAGAAAGAAAGTATAAGCAGCCATCCACCATGACTCACTGGGGATGGAGAAGACAGAGCAGACACACACACACACATATACGCGCGCGCACACACACACACACACACACACAAAACATATATACCAAGTAGTGTTTCTATGGTTACATTGTGATTTCTTAGTAAATATTCGATTTGGTGAGAGATAAACTTTATTGTATTTATCCTAGTGAATCTATAATTAAACGGGTAAACTAGTAGTAGCGCATTCAATATAAAGAGAGTAAAATATTATCAGGAGAGGGAGAATGTTTAAGTGGTTAGCAGCAATGTGCTAGCCGATGGCCCCCTCCAGGTGTGGTTTACAAAACAGGAACTGCTGCAGCAGAGTTTAGGCTGGATAATAAGTTTGTATTAGTAAATCTTTTTCTGAGCTTATGTAGCGTTTTAGGATAGTTTCATAAGTGAGACGCTGGTTCTGATATTGATCATGTCCTGAAACCTTTTTCAAGTAATCAGATGAAAGTCATTGGGGATGGAGATCCTACCACAGCCAAAGATGCTGTAATGATCAGAGCATCATTTCTAAAGCTGCTCACACACAAAACTGGGTCTGAAAGTCCATTAAGTCTATTACAATTCAAACTTTGTAGTTTATAAACAAAAACGTAACAAGGAAATGTCGTCTGTTGTGGTTCTGGTTCTTGAGCTAACCTCCCCTTTCTTCTCCAGCAGCTCCTGCTTGTGGATCTGATCAGAACCATGAAGGTCCTCCTCTTGTTCTGCCTGCTGACTTTAGGCAGCAGTAAACCCTACCAGCCCATCAACATAATGGACCTCATGAAGAGCTATGACATCATGATGGCAGACTCTGATGAAGATGAAGACGATGATGATTATGATGACGAAGACTGTCCCGCCCACTGTCGGTGTTCTCCAGGAGTGGTGCAGTGCTCCGATCAGGGTCTGAATACCCTACCTGTTCCTGCTTTCAGCTAAAAAAACATGTCTTTTCTTGCTTTCAAATTTGATTCTGGTCTCCAGACCCGAGGATCCAGACCCAAGGATCCAGGTCTGAGGATCCAGATCCTAGGATCCAGGTCTGAAGATTCAGACCTGGATCCTTGGGTCTGAAGATTCAGACCCAAGGATCCAGGTCTGAAGATTCAACCGAAGACTCCGATATAAGCGGGGCCCTGCTGTCCTCTGACTGGTCACTTTTGAACCTTCCATTAACAGAAGTTCTGTAGAAGGTTTCTGATGTTTTAGCTCAAATAAAAAACTAAAAGAATATCCAAAACTGGATTAACAGCTAATTTTATTTAGGATGATTTATTTTTATTATCTTCAAGTTTGCTGACGTGGCCACTGTTTTCCCAGTGGCACCTACCTATCTTCTACAGGAACCACATCAACCCGTTAATCAGAACCTGACTGGTTAACCCGAGCTAGGCGTGGGAAGGACGATCAGAGAGATTTGTTTGAGCAGAGAAAGAAAACGAGCTAAAATATCTGAAATCATCAACATTTTTAAAACAAACACGAGTCTTTTATTGTACTCTGAACTGTTCAATAATAAAAAAGAAGAGAACTTAAATATTCAGTCAACACAAAACGAGTCCATGTCACTAGACACTAGGGTTGCAGGGATTAATCGGTTTGTCTATTAGCCTGGTTAACGACCCCCTATAAAGACAGAAAAATAGTGTGACCCACTCGGACAAAAACAAAAGTAGAGTGAATACGTTCACGCAGCAGAAGCAGAGACGACAACCGCTGGGACTGCTCCATTTCCACCAAGTTTAAGTCTCCTGTGTGGAAATATAAAATATCTAAAGTATTCCCACACAGGAGACTTCTTTATTTAGAAGCTTCACCTCAGCAGCAACAACAACCTCTAAACACTTCCTAAATCTTCCAATGAGTCTGGATTCTGGCTGAAGGTCTTCTGGACCGTTCTTCTTTACAGAACATCTCCAGTTCATCCAGGTCTGATGCTTCTGAGCATGGACAGCTCTCTAACTCACACCACAGATGTTCAATAATATTTAGGTCTGGGGAATGAGATGGCCGTTCCAGAACGTTCTACTTGTTCTTCTGCATGAACACCTGAGTGGATGTTGAGCAGGGTTTCGGGTCCAGCCCCGGTGCAGCTTCATCTTTGTCCCTGATTCCTGGACATTGGTCTCCAGAATCTGCTGATCCTGAGTGGACACCATGTGTCCCTCATCTTTAACAAGATTCCCAGTCCCTGCACCGGCCACACAGCCCACAGCATGATGGAACCACCACCGTGTTTTACTGTAGGTAGCAGGTGTGATTCTTGGAAGGCTGTGTTCCCTTGTTCTGCACAAATAACTCCATTTTAGTTTCAGCAGTCCACAGCACCTTGTTAATGAAGCTGGCTAGTCCAGATGTGCTCTAGCAGACCTCCAGCTGCTCTGTTTGAGCTGTGGGTGGAGAAAAGGCTTCCTCTGCATCACTCTCACATACAGCTTCTCCTTGTGGAGCTGAACGATCTGCAGCCAGATGATGCTGTAGGTCCTGGTGCTGGTCTGTGGGTGGACTCTGACTGTTCTCACCGTTCTTCTCTTCTTTTCTTGGTCTGCCACTTGGAGCCGTAACTTGAACTGTGCCTGTGGTCTTCCACTTCCTCAACATGTTCCTAACTGTGGAACCAGACAGCTGAGATCTGAGACAGCTTTTTGGACCCTTCCCTAAACCAAGATGGAGAACAGTCTTTGTTTTCAGCTCGTGTGGGAGATGTTTGAGACCCCGTGTTGCTGCTCTTTAGAGAACATTCAAAGAGGAGGGAAACTTACAGCTGGCCCCTTGGATGCTCTTTCTCCTGACGGGATTCAGCTGTGTATGGAGGTCAGGGCTCACTGAGCTTACCAAACCCATTTAGTTTTAATAATTTGTTCTAAAGGTTTTGGGGTCAATAACATGACAACAGTGTCCAAATGTGTTTAAACAGCTGATGCTTTCTGTAGATCCTGTAAAATTGGTTTCACTTCTCCAGCATCACTGTGTGTGTCTCCTCTATGAGATGTTCCACTGGAATGTTTGTCATCGTAACAACCCACGATTTATACAGGAAAATCCTGAAGATTAACAAGGCTGCCCAAACCTCCACATCCCACTGTACAATACTGGGATGCATAAGACTTTATTCAACCAAAAGCAAAACAAAAATAACATATTTCTGTTTTTCTAAAGCTGAACTGAACTTGCTGTCACTGTTGCTCAAGATTTCTTCCCTTAAAAATCAAAGTGCTTCTTTAACTGTAGATACATAAATACTTGAATTGGAAAGCCAATACAGCACCAAACTGTACAACAGATACTCTGGCCAACAAGTTCAATTGTGTTTGTTAAGTAAGTCAGGACGCAGTGCTGAACTAATACTGTTGGTCACATTCTGGTTCTATTTGTTTAGTTAAATAAAATCCATAATCTGGTTAGAATTAACTCATTTTTCTTTATTTCCATCTTTAATTGATTTAGTCACATTATAGATGATTTGATTGGGTTTTATTTAGCTTTCCATAAGTGACAGTGTGACGTAGATCTGTCAGACTTTTCTAATCCTAGAGTTTCACCATCTATTTTCTACCAGAAGCTACTGCAGAAGGTAGGTGTAGGAGACTATTTTCATGTTCAGCCTGCATGAGACACTCAAATTGGACTTTCACATCTGGGTCGGCCCGGTCCAGCCTTGGTAGGTTAATTGTGTTCACATCTGGGTAATCTGTGCATTCTCAGCTGGCCATTTTTTCTGGACCTCCCCCACTTGATGCGAAACCAACCCAGCACACACGCTATCGACCGTCTGACTGGCCGGCTGAAGTTCACGCCAGGCTTTAGAGGGAGGTTCTGATTGGTGGGTGAAATCAGCCAGGAGGGGCTGCCTGCTGGCTGATTCATTATCAGTCTGGATGCAGAGGAAGAAACATCTCTGACTGTTGCTCAGAACCACCGCTCCAGCCTCAGCAGCATGAGGACAGACTGCTGTGAGGAGCACAGCGCAGTCTCAGTGAGACAGTAGGAAGCTGTGTGCTTCATATCAGAGCCTCCAAAAGCAACGCTGCTCATGGCCTCCTGTTTACTAACTTAAGGAGAACCCACCAGACTTCTCTGCACATCTTTTGCCCTGTCCACGTGTTCGGAAACATACGCGATCCTGAGAAGGGCTGTGTGAACAAAACCTGGCTGGGCGAGCCAACATTAACAAGATCGGACTGGGCCAGGCCAGATGTGAAGACCCCAAGAGTGACTGATCAGATGATACTGGGTTTCAATCTAGACTGTAATCAGGGTTTCATGTTTCTGTTTTCAGGCCTGATTTCTGTTCCAGAGAAGATTCCTGAAGACACGGTGATGATCGACCTCCAAAACAACGACATCACTGAAATACAAGAAGATGACTTTAAAGGCCTCAACAAGCTTTATGTAAGGAAACTGAGGAGCACGGATGAGATCCAGAGCAGGACAATGGCCGTTTCTCAGTACCCAAGAATGCTAGTACCTTCTTGTGTACTGGACAAGTGTGTTCTTGCACACATCATACATCAAATGCATCCTCGATACAGTGGGTGGAGCAAGAACACATCCGGGAACTCGGCGCATACTTGCATGAAAGTGTGAGGATTGTGTACTTGATCCGACATTGATGACGTTTCACAAGTACAGATGAGTATGCATACTGAGAAACGGCCAATGATTCCAGTCTGATTCAATCCAATAGCTCCTGGTTCTAGAAGGAGGAATTCTGTCCTGTGACCAGTCACACACACACACACACACACACACACACACACACACTGGGTATTTAAGCTGATAGACATGATGAGCTGCGGGCAGAGCTGAGGGTAAGCAGATCCTGCTGTCACATATTTGGCCCTTCTTCTGAGACTTCTCAAATTGTTTTGCTGTAAACATCTCGGTGAGCACAACTTTAAACTAAAGCATAAGGGCTGCTAATGAAAAGTGTTTCCATCCACATGCTTCGTACTTCCATCTGCAACAAGCTCTTCTTTTCCTGACACAGGGTCTGTTTCTCAACAACAACAAAATCTCCAAGATCCACCCAAAGGCCTTCAGGAACATGGACCACCTCAGACTGCTTTATCTGTCCTACAATCTGCTGACTGAGATCCCAGCGAACCTGCCTCCCAACATCATCGAGCTGCGCTTCCATGAAAACAACATCAACAGAATCCAGAAGGATGCCTTCAAAGGCCTCAGGAAGCTGCATGTGCTGGGTAAACCCCCCAGCGTGCATGTGTCTGTGTGTGTCGCCCGTCAACACCTGAAATAAGGACATTTGGCTCCTGAAGGAAAGCTGATGGTTTCCTAATAGAAAGCTGTTCAGGGCATCAGGGCTCCAGGTTCGACTACTTTTGTCTGACTGGAACCGTGTTTTCTGACCTCTAAAAGCAACAGATGAGATTTCCATCACAGCAGAGGGATTATAATCTGTCCACCCATGTTCTCCATCATCCAGCTGAGTCACTAATGATTCCAGCAGATGTTTGTGTTTGTCCAAACAGAGCTGGGAGCCAACCCGCTGGCCAACAGCGGGATGGAGCTGGGGTCCTTTAACGGCCTGTCCACCCTCTACATCGGAATAGCCGAGGCCAAACTGACCGAGGTGCCAAAAGGTAAGCATCAGTCCTCTCTTTCAAACACAACAAGCTAAAGTCTACAGCTGTGGTAACACTGGTGCACTCCACGTCCTAGACCTCCCAGCATCCATCACCGAGCTCAGCCTGGACTACAACAAGATCTCAAAGGTGGAGGTGGAGGACTTGATGAGATACAAAAACCTGAAGAGGTAACAGCTGTGGATTCACTGTGGTTCAGTTTCACATTTCAGATATTGAATCCTGAGCTCAGCCTGGATGTGGACCAGATGACTCCTGGTCTCTGGGTCTGGGGATTGCTTGTCTGATTCAGTTTCATGGACAGTTGGATGTTCTACTAACAGTCTGCTGGCTTTATTACAGGTTAGGACTGGGCTTTAACCAGATCCGGTCTGTTGAAAACGGAAGTTTCACCAGCATCCCAAATATCCATGAGATCCACCTGAATCACAACCGTTTGAAGAAGGTTCCACCAGGTCTGGGATCCCTGCGCTTCCTCCAGGTGAGTCACCCAAACAGATCAGTCTCTAACCTGTGAGGCGCCTGAACTGGAACCACAGAGCATTACTAACCAACCAACTAACTAACAAGCAGGATAACAGCTGATTTTCCTTCTGAACAGGCGATTTTCCTTCACGGCAACAAGATCAGCAACGTAGGATTCAATGACTTTTGTCCCAAGTCTGTGAGCATCAAGAAGAACCCGTACTCAGCCATCAGTCTGTTCGCTAATCCCGTTAAATACTGGAACATTCAGCCAGCCACCTTCCGCTGTGTGATCAGCCGGAGGGGTGTCCAGCTGGGAAACTTCAGGAAAAAGTAGAAAAGAAGAAAAGGAAGACGCTCCGTGTGATTCTGATGTGTGTTGTAATAAGCTAGCACAGCCCACACCAGCATCTGAGCAGTTACTGAGAACAGCGCCACATGCTGGTCACTCCAGGAAAACCGCTTTGTAACCAAAGCTCTGTTATTTACTTACAAGTAAAAATATTATTTAGAAGAAAATTTGGGTAGAAAACGTTTGAACGTGTCTCTGCTGCCTTCTGAAGAGATAGTATGACGTCATTTTACCAAATCTTTATGGTTTTCTATGTTGAGACATGATCTTCACCACAGAAGAGTCTGGATCTGCACAGCTGTGATCTACACCTACACATGCTCACAATCTTCTGTTTGAGGCCCGTCTCCATTCATACAACACCTGCTGGTTTCAGATCAGATCAGATCAGAGACTGCTTTAAGGTTCCTCTGCAGGGCTGAGGTTCCTCATCTACAGTCCTCATTTTTAATCATGTGACTGGACTACAGGTAGTTTCAGAAAGATAAGCAGGTAAAGTGTCTTCTGTTTGAATGTCTCATCTCCTCTGAAATGGTGCTATATTTATTAAGGATGTCTTTAATAAACCCGAAACACCTCAAACGAAAATGTCTTATGTTTTCAAACAACAAGTGTGTATTTGATTGTATGGGAGGTGGTTTTGTCCTGTCCAGATTTGGTTTTTTGGGGAGCAAATAAAAAAAATAAAACTATTTTCATCATAATCCCAGAGGGGCGACTGGTTTCACACCAGCAGAGGTTAAAAAACTAAAACGTTTCAGGTTCATTTAAAACCTCAAAGCAGGACGAATAAAAGAGCTCCTCACCGTTGGTTCTGCACCTTCACACAGGCCTTGTGCACCTTTACCATCCCCAAAAACCGACTCCTGTTTTTACAAGTCTAGACCGGTAGCTTATGGCGTGTTCACATCTGGGCCCAGCACGAACCTGAACGGGTAACTTTTGTTCATATCTTCATCAAATCTGCATTTTCCTGTCCGGCCCGACCTTTTTTTCAGACCTCCTCCCAGGAGGTCCAGCCAAGCCTGATGTGGCCCCGTCCGCACATTAGCCACTGATTGGCCAGTAAAAGACTCCCGCCTACCAACCGTGATTGGCCTGGCAGAGTGTGTGGACTGATGTTAGAAAATAGTGCCCAGAGCCACTCCAGAACATCCGCTCATCTTGATTTGCTAACAGCGTTTGTTTGAGAAGCAAGCTATGTCTTCTACTCCCAAATCCAATCTTCCGTGGAGCAACGGAGAGGTCAAAAACGTTCTCTCCTTGATAGCAGCGTGAACTCAACGGTGCGGTGAGAAACGAGCGAGTGTTTCAGGAGCTTTTGGAAGCCATGGTACTTCTTTACAGTTTCAAATAGGTGTAGTTAACATTTCCTTTACACAAGTGAAAATGATTGCATCAGAAGAAAAATACATACAGTACCTACCAGCAAAATTTTGACTAAAAATAAAAAGATTTTAGTCAAAAACTAAAACTGTTAGAAAAATGTATTTACAAAATTAACACTGGTCTACAGCAAGGGGCCATTTGGGTCTGCACAAGGAGGAGCTAAAATAGCAGTTCCCCTCTCATCCACTAGGGGCTGGCAGCAGAAGACTCCCATGTTGAAAATGCCAATGTCACAGCAGAAATAAACGTGTTAACAGCCTGGTTCAAAAACCATTCTAGGTTTAATAGATCTAGTTTACATCCATGACAACTCTGAGAGGGTGGGGGTTTAGTTACTCTTCTGTTCAAGTGGAGTTAAACACTTAAACATCTGAATAATTAATGAGCATCAGAGCCACGTGACTTCAGAGCTAGCTCCAGAGAAAGGCCTCGGCCTCACGTTATGTTCAGTTATTTCAACTCTGAACTTTAGCTGTGTCCTCTGTGTGTGTGTGTGTGTCTGGATGTTAATCATGGGATTAGCTGGACCAAAGGGCAAGCTGTGGTTACTGACAGACCATCCAAGCAGTTTCTACTTCTTTTCATCAGTAAGTAAAATTATATTTCTGTACTTTATTTTGCTGGCTGAATGGGGAAATGCTGTGCCATTTAACTGCTTGGTCAAACCAAGCCCCCATAATACTGGTATGAAAATGAAGCCAACACGGAAGTAACAAAAATTGCAGTTCCACCCTCATCCGCTGGGGGCTGGTGTCAGAAGCGAGCAAATCCTCATTGACTCCCATGTTAAAAATACCAATTTCACAGCAGAAATAAGCATGTTTACAGCCTGGTACCAAAACATGTTTTTTGTTTAAATGATCTAGTTTACACTCATGACAACTCTGACGGGGGTGAGTTTTTTTTGTCACTCTTCTGTTTAAGTGTATTAAAAGCCTAAAATTCTGAATAATTAATGAGCATCAGACCCACGTGACCGCAGAGCTAGCTCAGTGGAAAGGCCTCAGCCTAAGCCTCGGCCTAGCCTGAAAACTGTTCTGAAAACTGCAGCTCAATAGCCTAGTGAACTAGACCAAATTCTTGCTTTGCAAAGAATGGTCTAGGCATGCTCCATTGGAACCTCCGCAGCTCCTACCAGGACTCTGGCTGGCCAATCACAGCTCTCTAGAAGGGTTTCAAACACATAAAGAGCTGTGATTGGTCCACAATGGTGGGCCAATCATAGAGCTCTATCTGCTTAGTGAACAAATCACAGAGCTTTATCCGCTTTGTGGGCCAATCAGGGCACTCTATACGCCTGGTGGGTGGGATGATGCAACAGAGTGAAACAAGAGTATGTCACATTCATTGTCCAGTGGAATGCGGAGATCATTTGAAAGACAACGGTAGAACCCGCCCCACAACCGAGCCGTCAATGGAGAGTGGCCAGACTAAATAATACATTTATTTAGTCTGGCTTGCCAGGCTAGCAGCTCAACGCATCTCTGATTGCAGCGGCGCCTGTCTGCTGCACAGCTGCCGATTTGTGGAGCTCTCGGATGGAAACCGATGTTTCCCACCCGGTTCTCCCCAGCGGCAGCTCAACGCATCTCTGATCGCAGCGGCGCCTGTCTGCTGCGCGGCTGCCGGCTTGCGGAGCTCTCCGGAGACCTCTGTGTTCTACCCGGTTCTCCCCAGCGGTCAGCCCGGCGTATCTGTGACTCAGAAGCTCTGGTGTGCACAGTTAACTCCGGTTGTAGCTATGTAGCTACCTCTGTTAGCTTAGCTCCCACCTCCGCATTAGCTTTGGGTTAGCTTGTAGCTACTTCGCTTCAGTTCGACGGGTGTTGTCATTTGATCCAGGCCTTACAGCCCCACCCTCAGCTCCACCTCTTTTCCCTTTTTTGGGATTGTCTGGGCTTGACGGAACCTGTGACACGGTCACGGCCATTTTGGCACAAAAACTTATAACTGGAGTCTATGGACACAAATTGTCCAGTTAAGTATATATGTCGATGGGTCAAACATGTTAGTGGGGCTTCTGGATGGATAAGAACCTTGAGCGGGTGCCCAGCTTCTCCCGTCTGCTGCCCAGGAACAGTTGTTAGAGCAGGCAGCTGGCTGTTCCCGTTTCCCTGTTACTAAGCATGTAGGAGGGGCCTTTCATTTGGAGTAGCTCTACCGCGGTTTTACATTTGTTTGATAAAATTGCTTTGAAAAACTAAATTAGCTTTGGGTTAGCATGTAGCTAATATCCCACTGATTTCCGACCGTGAAGCATGAGCTGATGTAAAAGGCCAGGACGCCCGGCTACGATCGCAGCGGTCTGAGGCTCTGCTTGTAATTTAACAGTCCCAGTCCATATCAGATCTCCACAGGAAACCAGCATGACTACAGCCTCACACGGGAGCCAGTCGGTCATGTGGTGGGCTACCCAGGAGCCCTTCTTAGTTTCCCATGTTAGCTAAGTTAGCTACAAGCTACTTAGGTTCATTTGTTCCAACCCTGTTTGAAACGTAACAGCTCCACCATCAGCTCCACCTCTTTTCCTAATTTAGCATTTTCTGGGCATGACGAGACGAGTGACACAGTAAAAAAATCAGTGGTGAGAACCGCTTATTTTTTGCTTCAATCTGCCCCCGCGGGACAATGGTCGGGCTGTGTCCATAATTTTTTTATGAACATGGCTCCAACCCTCACCTTTGGTAAAGAACTTTGGGTAGTGACCGAAAGAACGAGAATGCGGATACAAGCGACTGAAAAGTTTTCTCCGCAGGGTGGCTGGGCTCTCCCTGAGAGCCTCACTAAAGGTCAAGCAGGACCACAGCCATCATCAGGGAAGTATGATGTCACCACAAGCTGTGGTAGCAACCACAAGTCTTGTAATAATGTGATGTTCTCATTACAACTGTTGGTAGGAGCTGGATGTCATCATGGACATGAAAAGGTCTTCCATCTTTCTGCTGAGTGAGAGGCAGGCAGTGGGCGACACATGCATGTGAATGAAGAATGTAGTGTGTGTGGGTGTGTGTGAGTGTCTCTCCAGGAAACATGTGGAACAGATCTGCTTTGCCACGTCTCATAACTACTCCATCAGCCCAGCTCTCCCTCCCTCCCCTCTCTCCTGCCCTCTCCTCTCCGTTCATCAGGCTCAGTCAGAGACATTTACAGTTTACAGTCCCATAGTTGTCATAGTCTGTGGTGAAAGTTGTCCTCTGCATCTGACCCATCCCCATGGGGAGCAGTGAGCTGCAGCTGTGGCCACGCTCGGGAACTATTTGGTTTAACCCCCCAATCCAACCGCTAAAAGCTGAGTGTCCAGCAGGGAGGCGGAGGGTACCATTGTTAAGGTTTTTGATATGACCCGACCAGGATTTGAACTTTGACCTCCCAGTCCCAGCGTGGACACTACCCCTAGACCACCATGACAACCAGCTTAAGTTCTCCGGTGGTAGACAAATTTTTGGGTTGATATAGTTGTAAACATGATAATAACTAATATTAGTTAGAATAGATTTGTATCTAATGGCTGCATTCTGCCACTTAGCCAGCTGAGGTCACTAAACCCCACATGATGTTTTACTTCATTAAGTTTTGACTCTAAGCTCTGGACAAGAATTCCTATGAACCTAGACCAGAACTGGTCCTAGAGGGCCATTATCCAACATGTTTCAGTTTAGAGTTCTCAGGTTGTGTCCTTCGTCCACTGCTGTCCTGAGGCAGGAATCACCAGCAGGTACGGAGGGTCAAATGTCTTGCCCAAGGACACAACAGCAGCATCAGAAACCTGAAACCCAAAACTGATAAGGGATGGATGGTTTTGATTCACGTTTGACAACAAAGTCATGTTCTGGGTCTGGGCAGGGTTATCTATCTCAGCAGGTCTAGAAGCAGATTCATGTTAATCCTGTTTTTTATTGGTTCCCCGACCTCTTCCTTCTTTCATTTCCGTCTCCAAGTCTGTTGGACTTTATAAAGTATGAATTTAATCAGTAGTTCAATGAACAAAAAAGTATAAACTATTTCCTGAATTTTCACAAGGCTGGGTTTTATTGTTAAACATGAAATGAAGATTAATAATATAAATTAGATCACAAAATATTCTGTTTTACTAAAATTGGTTGAAGCAAAAATGAATCCAAACTACATCAACTACTATATATATACATACATACATACATATACATACATACATATATATATGTATGTATGTATCGTCGTCATCTTTCTCTGCTTATCCGGGTCCGGGTCGCGGGGGCAGCATCCCAACTAGGGAGCTCCTGACTGTCCTCTCCCCGGCCACCTCCACCAGCTCCTCCGGCAGGACCCCAAGGCGTTCCCAGACCAGATTGGAGATGTAACCTCTCCAACGTGTCCTGGGTGGGCCCGGGTGCCTCCTGCTGGCAGGATATGTCCGAAACATCTCCCCAGGGAGGCGTCCAGGAGGCATCCTGACCAGATGCCCAAACCACCATAACTGACTCCTTTCGATCCGGAGGAGCAGCGGTTCTACTCTGAGTCCCTCCCGAATGTCCGAGCTCCTCACCCTATCTCTGAGGTTAAGCCCGGCCAGGAAACTCATTTCGGCCACTTGTATCCGCGAACTCGTTCTTTCGGTCATTACCCAAAGCTCATGACCATAGGTGAGGACTGGGACGTAGATCGACCAGTAAATCGAGAGCCTGGCATATATATATATATATATATATATATATATATACACACACACATAATTGAGGAGAATAAGAATAATCCTAAATTTCTTTTCAGTACAGTTGCCAAACTTACACAGAATCATAGCTCTGAGCCATCTATTCCCTTAGCCCTCAGCATCAACGACTTTATGGGATTTTTCACAAGTAAAATTAATTCTATTAGAAACAAAATCATTTGCATCCTCCCTATGCGATTTCTTCTTCCTCAGTAAGTGAGGCAGCATCAGAGGTAACTGTAGAACCTCATCTGTGTTTGAACCGTTTTGATCCAGTTGAGCTTTCAGAGTTATCAAAAATATTAGCTTCATCTAAACCTTCAACTTGCATTTTAGATCCAATCCCAACCAAATCATTTCCTTTGGTAACTGCCCCCATTCTAGATATAATCAATCTATCCTTAGTAAATGGATATGTACCACAGGATTTTAAGGCTGCTTTATTTATTCACTAAGTGTTATCTCCCCAGAAGAAGCTGCAGTGGTGTTCAATAGAATATTAAATCACAATATAGCCACTGAAACATGACTTGGTATATATGTTGTTTGTGTGTTGTGTCGGTGAGTGTGAGGGTGAGTGTGTGTGTGTGTGTGTGTGTGTGTGTGGTTGATGGGGGATTCAGCTGTTTCTTATTGTTAAAAGAGAGTTGTCCTCTCCACTATCACTAATGGTGGAAAGACTCTGACACTAGTCAGTGACTCAATGCAATTTGCCAGGTTCCTAATAAAGGAAACCTTTTCCTGATTGGCTTAATGAACTGAACTCAGTTGGAATGTTCACTTTTTGAATGCCTTGAGGCGACTCTTGTCGTGCTTTGGTGCTATTTAAAT
This sequence comes from Nothobranchius furzeri, assembly GCF_043380555.1. Taxonomy (NCBI): domain Eukaryota; kingdom Metazoa; phylum Chordata; class Actinopteri; order Cyprinodontiformes; family Nothobranchiidae; genus Nothobranchius; species Nothobranchius furzeri. The sequence continues at coordinate 78,336,127 of NC_091743.1, forward strand.
AAACTGAATTGACTATAAGAGATTAATAATCAACACATTCCTCGTGGGAATCTGCAGAAGAATTCCAGGTATAGTAAGAAGCAAGATGAAGGGAATTTCTTAGTTAAGACACTCTTCTTAACCCTCCTGGACATTTTAATAACAACTATTCTGTTAACAATTCCAGAAACTCTTCCAAGTCCTGCTGGAACATTTGTAACTGGATACAAACTCTCCCCATTATCCTTCTGATCTGTAGACTGGAGGTGGACCAGATCCCATCCACCAACTGACAGCAGACCCTAGAGACATTGAGAAAAGGACAAAGGCTGATTCTGAAATATTCCTGGTAATGTTTTGTGTTTGAGTGTCTGCAAGGAAAAAATGCTGGGAATGCTAGAATAAGTCATCACATGACTGAGGGCAGCTCTCCTGTACCAACGCACACTGGAAGCCAGTCAACCAGTAATCGTTGCCACATGTTTCATAGTGGTGTAGTCCAAACCATCATGTCTCAGTTGATGGGTACATTTGAGACAGTCTGTAGTCCAGAACCCAGAGTGCCCATCATGGGGATGCTGCTGATACATAACAGCACCAGAACCACAGCTGTGATGAGCTGAAACACAGAACACTGACAAACATCTCGAGTCTCTTTCTGGGTTTGCAGTAAACTGGTTCTGGTCTCTTACATCCAGTGAAAGTGAGATAATATCAGTTGTTAATAAATATATAAGCAAAAACCTCTTCTGACTGAATATAGATATATTAGTGGTCAAGACCGCATTATCCAGGGCAGGGGCCCAAGTGAACAGCCCAAGGAAGGGGACTTAAACTCTCTTTCCAGAGTATTTCTCTTATCTGATGGCACCATCTAGTGGCTGACAAGCATATCACACAAATAGTTTCCCCTTCCGTTTTTTTAAGACGGCGACTTCATGTTTGTTGTTTATTTAAGTTCTTCTGTAGCCGACAAACAGATAAAACACGTTCAAGTATTATTCTCATGTCATGTCATGTTCTCATATATTTATATTTTATAGACTCTTGTCCGTGAAAAGTTCATCAACTCTGCATCAGCCAAGGTATTCCTGACATCTGAAGCATCTAACCGGTAGTCTAACGCTATTGGTTAGTTCTGGTCGGCACTCAGATTCCTATTGCACGGAGCTCTGCGGGGCAGGGGGTGTGCTTAGCAAAAAAGCAAAAAAAAAAAAAAAAAGATGTTTTGCTTACATTTTATCATAGTACATGATGAGATAATCACTTTTATGAATTTCTGAAAGATCATACATAATGTGAAAGGGAAAACTCCGGAAAGATACTTTAAAGAGGTCTAACAAAAACATTAGACATTCATCACACAGTAACTGATTCAGCTATCGGGCATGACACACACACCACTACGATGATCAACCCTTTCTTTCAAGTCTGTGCGCCTCCTTCACGCTTGCTTCAGCATCTCCTCAAGTATGGAGAACACTGATAACTGATACACTCATGATGCTTCTTGCTGACCTGCACACAGCCACAGTAATGTTCTTACACACACTGTTCCCCTTTTCTTTATTGCTTCAAATGAATAAATACCATCCATCCTCCACTTATGTGGGGTCGAGTCGTGGGGGCAGCAACCTAAGCAGAGCCAGCCACTTGAGCCAGCTCCTCCAGAGGAATCCTAAAGAGTTCCCTAGCTAGCCGATAGACATATGCAACCTGCTGGGTTCCTTATATAGGAAACTTTTTACTGATTGGCTTAATGACCTGACCTGTGTTGGAAAGGTAACTTTGGGAAGTGCCTTGAGATGACTCTTGTCGTGATTTGGCGCTTCATAAATAAACTGAATTGAATTGAATGTCTGGAGAAACCTGGTGTGAGAAGGAGAAGGTGTTTTGGTGAATCTCATGCTGAGATAAGAGTTTCCAGCCTCTGAGAAACTTCCAGTCAGCAACAGCCAATCCTCATGTGTCCCACACTGTGTGATTTCAGCAGAGGGTTAAAACTTGACGTGGCAGGAAGAAGATATTAATCTGGCATAGAATCGCTGTCATGGTCCAGTTCAGACCCAACACCAGTTTTCTCATACAGAAACAACTGGTGCAGAATGATGACATTACATCGGAAACAGGAATGCTGGAATCCCATTCGTCCTCCTGCACCCCTAACATCTGCTGTACATTCAGTGGTGATGGCAGGAATCCTCCAGGATCCCACTGCATCTCCACAAGTCTTTAAAAAAACTTCAAAAACAATCAGGTACAGAGAACTAACAACGATCAGGGCCTCCTTTTTGAAGCAGCTTACACAGAAAACAGGTCTGACAACGGCAAGTGATTTTCCACACAAACTTATGATTTAGAAAGAAATTATTGATGTGAAAATGTGGCAACTTTAATGAAACCCAGATCCTTGCACCAACACACACACACACACACACACACACACACACACACACACACACACACACACACACACACACACACACACACACACACACACACACACACACACACATACACACTCACACATACACAATCACACACACACACACACACACACACACACACACACACACACACGTACGCGTCTCTGAACTGAGATAAAAAATGAGAACCTGAATGAGAACATCCTGCATTTCAGATTACACTTTAAGTTCAATTTGCACGCCTTTAATTTACTTGTTATTGCATTAAAGCTTCTTTCTGGAGTATTTCTCTTATCCGATGGCACCATCTAGTGGCTGACAAGCATATCACACTCCTTCCGTTTGTTTAAGATGGCGACTTCACGTTTCTGGTTATAAATGTGCTTCTGTAGCGAAAAACAGCTAAAACACGTTGTTTTACGAGTATTATTCTCATGTCATGCTGTGTTCTCATATTTATATTTTAGAGACTTGCTTATCAACTCTACATCAGCTGAGGCATTCCTTACATCTGAAGCATGTAAGCGGTTGTTTAATGCTATTGGTTAGTTCTGGTCGGCGCTCAGTTTCCTATTGCACGGAGCTCTGCGGGGCTGGGGGCGTGGTTAGCAAAAAAAACAAAACAAAGACATATTGCTGAAATTTTATCACAGTACATGATGAGATAATCACTTACAGTGTTTCCCCTAGGACTTTTTCCAGCTGTGGCTGGGGGGGGGGGGGGGGGGTGGCTTGGGGAGAAATTATGACACGTCTCTAAATAAAGTAAAATTTTCTAGTGCAGAGTGGAGACAACCCATAGAAGCACTGATTTGATCTCATTTCAGAGAAAAATAGAACAGGTTAGATGCACATAATAAATAAAATTACTAACAAACTCAGGAATCTGTTTCTTTGCTTCACTGTTCTGGTGCTGAGAATATCACTAATGCGGATCAAAGGAGATACACAGATGAATGCACCTCTTATTTATTATTTGGAAACTACATTTACTGCAGCTGGCAGAGGCAGAGATTTTTTCTATTGATACACGGAATTTACAGAATCATTTTCAATTTTAATAGGGGAAGACTGCAGGAGGAAGCGGTAAAATACAGGGGGTCCCCAGCAAAAACAAGAAACTTTACGAGTCTGATGAAACCTTCTGGTGTTCCATCAGGCAGTCACGGGGCAGCTCCAACGACCCAGTGGCTGTGCTGGGTCAATGTTATCGAGCTCAGTCTGGCTCGGCCGTGAACGAGCCGAGGCGACGTTGTGCTCTGCTTAAGAAGTGTTATTTTCCCGCTTCAGAAGAAAAGTCCAACGTGTTTTTATGCTTTCTCCGAGACATGTCACGTCACTAAGTTGTTAGCGCCGTGCGCTAACACGTCAATAGTGCAGCGTAGCCTGCTGGAGGTTTTAAGGGTTCAGATGAAAACACCCGACCTCTCAGGCTGCTCACACATCGATCTAAAGTTGTCGCTGTTGCGCTCACGCCGTAATACAGTATTGGATGCAGTTAAAGTCAGACATGAAAAAATAAATACATTTTACATGAATAAGTGATGATTAGCCTGGTGGGGGGAGGAAAATCTGGCCTAATAAGCACCGGAGGAAACCCTGTCAAGATCGTCAACACTCGTTTATCTTAATGCTGCTGAAACATGTAAACCAAAAAGCATTATATCCACTGCTACCTTTCTGATTTTAAACTCAGTAACTTATGCTGTAACTTCACCGTGCTCTGCCTGCTCCTCCTTGCTGCCCACCGGCTGTGATCACAAGCGACAACATAGGAGTTCCCGCTGCTTCTTCGGGAAACAGCGCCAAAAAAAAAAACGATCTTGTAGGTGTGGCGGTGGGATTTCAGCCGTGGCATGTCGCCACGGCTACGCCTATGTAAGGGAAACCCTGACTTTTATGGATTTCTGAAACATTTTACATCATTTCTGAAAGGGGAAAACTCCGGAAAGCTGCTTTAATTGTCTGACGAGCAACAGCATGTCCAGAAATAATTACGTTGCACTGCTCTGCTGTCCATGAACTGTTTGGTTTCAGCAGGAATGATGTTTATTTGACATGATGAAAACATCTGCTTCTCCTACCTTTTTATTTAACCTGGTTGTCTTTTACAAGGGAGACCTGACCAAGTCAGAGCAGCAGCACAAGTTACAACATGATAAAATACACTCATATTTTAAATTAATTTCCACATAAAATGGGTTAAAACCTACACACACAGATAGTCTGGTCTCAAGTGACCTTCTCAGAGTCTTTAATCTGCTCCAAGAAACCAAGGCCTTGGTTTTTAAATCATTCTGTAACAGATACCATAAGGATGGAGCAGCAAAGCTAAAAGCTTACCAATGCACAAGTAGACGTGCCGGCAGTGACCAGTTCACTTTTGAAGATAACAAACAATAAAGGGTAAGACGTTGGTGGTTGGTTATAAAGCACAGGGCACAGTGATACACACTGTCCAACATGCTCAAACGGGGGTATGAGTATTCACATACAAGATGTCTCCATAGTCTATCACAGGCAAAACATTGATTCAACAAACCTTTTTTTTTTTTTACAATAAAAGAAAAACAAGATTCATTTCTGTAGTAAATTCCTACTAAAAGTCTCAGCTGTTTATTAAATGCTGGATATGAAGCTTAACCCTCTCAGGCTCAAAATAAGTTTTGATAAAAGGACAAACAACTAAGTCCTTCAGGGGAGCTTCTGAGTTAAAAATGCTCATGAAATACATATGTGGAGTAACCAGGTAGGTAGGTTTTAACGTTGCTAATCTGCAACGCCTGCCTCCAGAGGGTTAAAAGACCTAGACACATAAAACTTGACACTAGTTCCATCTGCTGACCCAGATTAGTACAAATTGACTTAGACTCATTGACTGTTTTTGAGAAAAACACAAATTTAGTTTTTCAGCATTTAATAGAAGGTGGAATAACTGTTCTTGTATTTGATCAAATGCTGACTGAAGGTACTGAAAGGCCTTTGTAGAGTTTGAGGCTGAACAATAATGAATTGTATCATCTGCATAAAAATGTAATTTGGCATTTGGAATATTTTGACCAATATAATTTATATAGATGGTGAAAAGTAAAGGACCAAGGATGGATCCCTGCTACCTAAAGCCCCATGCTCATTGATTTGGAACATCTCAGCGATCCCGAGCAGCCGTTTAGGATGGTATCAATCATTATGGCCGTCTTCCTCTTTATCCCATCTTGCATGTTTATTTTGATGTCTGCTGTGATCACTCTACCGCTCCATCCCCACTCCAACACTGAGAGTGGAAGACTACCTCATCAGTCTCAGTGAAACTATGTTTTATAGACCTCTTGGTTGTCATGGAAATGTCATCAATCAGCTGGCTTATTTGTATGCAGAATATTCACAAGGTCCGTTGCATTGACCACTTAAAGCTGAAAGTGGTCAATGGCTTGTTTTTGAGATGGCATCTTTTAGGGTTCCACAACTCCCCAAGGTGCTTTACAACAAACAGTCATCCACTAAGTCACACACACACACACACACACACACACACACACACACACACACACACACACACACACACACACACACACACACACACACACACACAAGGAAGGGTTAAGTGTGTTGCCCAAGGACACAATAACTGCAACAGATGGGGCTTGACACTGCAACCCCCCAGTTATGGGGTGGGCACTGTCGCCCAGGGGTGTGGTTCTCCTGTCCCTTCCTTCTTATGGTTAGGAGAAATAACATCTATTTCCACAACACTGCTGCTCTTCATTGGCTGGTGTCAAATTACAGTTGGCAGTGCTGACTCTGTAAACCCGTGGGCTCACAGAGTGTAAACTGTAACTATGTCCCTCTTCAGCCATTTTGACAGGAGAAAAGCCGAAAACACCCAGACAGCTGAGAGAGACATCTGTTTCAGTGTAACCCTCGTCTCCAGCACAATGAAGACATTACACTGTGTTTGGATTATTTCAATTTAAAGCTTTTACTTATTCTAGCTTTTGAGTTTCAGTAAGAACGCTACACATTTTTATAAATGGCCCCTGGACTCTTTTACATATGAGAGTTAAGCATATATGATGGAAAAACATTTTTTAAATCCTTCAATTTAACATCTGGCTTCCCAGGAAAAGACTGAGCCATTCCAGAAATCCAAAACTAACCTGTTGTTTGTAAAACTGAGGTGGAGGTCTCCTTCTGGAGGCCACAGCTCTGTTTAAACCATCAGAACCTCCTCGGGGACCAGATTCCAAGGCTGATGGCCAGCAGGTCAAACAAGACTCAGCAGAAGGAAAAGAGCTCAGTTCTAGAAAAGCCAGAGGAAAACAGAATCCTCCTGCGAGGGGATTTAACCCAACACAGCTTTCTGCTCAGACAAAAGGAACTGAAACATCTACAGACGTGGACAAATTTTAATGAAAGGAAAATCCACAATTGTCACTGAAATAACTTCAATAAGTAATAATCAAAAAATAATCTATGTCATTTAACCAAAGAAAGTGAGACAATGCTTTTCAAAAATACTTCAACAGAATTATAAAACGAAAATACATTAATGGATCAGGCCTGGACAAAAATGGTGGTACCCTAAATATTAAATGTTGACACAGCTATTTCAACTGGCTGTAGCTTGGAAATGGTTAGAGATAAAAGTGAACTGTAAATTAGGGATATATCCATACCACTTTTTTTACAAACCGATACGATACAATACTTGTATCTGAGTACTCGACGATAACGATTACTGATACTGATACCACACAAAAAAATGCAACGAATTGGAATACAGGTTTTATTTTCTTCTCTGCTTTCAAAAAGAAAAGACTGCCAGTAAGATAAAGAATAAAATATATTAACAAAACTAAAATATTAGGTGAAGGTGAAGGTTGGGCTGGCACCTCACCATGGTGTAGGGGTTTGAGTGTCCCAATTATCCCAATGACCTCTGGTAGCGTCACCCATGGCAAACAGAGAATGTCTCTGCTGGTAGAAGCTAACCATTAGCCTTAGCAACTCCACCACAGCAGAACTCCTCCAGGCTTGTGTTATTTGTGGAGATAAATCATCAATGCTGCAGAGCAAACAGAGTCAGTGGTAGAGTTGTGTTGCTGTTAGCCAATCAGAGGAGAGATGTCCACATATCAGGAAATAAGACTCTAAATCCTGTAATTTCTCACCCCCTATCCTTCGGCTAACTTCAGGTGAGCAGGTGAGGTCCTTGAAGACATGGATGTCCAGGAATGTAGATGACTGAACTTGCTCCACTCATGTGTTGTTCTTGGGCCGGGGAGGGGATTCTTTTGTTTTGCAATGTGCAGTCAAAAGTAGGGTTGGGCGATGGGACAAATTATTTGAGGACCGTGGTGTTGAGTGGCGAGTGGAAACCCTTCTACCTTTCAGAGTCTGGAAGACGTCTGGTTCTTTCATTTGGAGAAAATTTTCCTGATTTTAAAACTTTAGCTGAAGTAGCACTTGTCGTTATTTAGCCCCTGCTTCGAGTGTGTCAGCGGAGTGTGGATCCATCCAGAACAACATGTAAACAGCCACTAGTCTGAGGCAAAGGTCCAGAACCTCATAGTCTCTTCAGCAAGCTCCCTAGCACTAGAACTCCCAGCATTTTCTGATTCCCCCAGCACTACCAGAGATTTGTCAAATTGCTGCTTGGTTTGATAACAATGACTATATCACTGATCGTTAGCTGCCTTTCATTTGTAAATGTAGCCAGCCACAGATGATGGCCAATGGAATGTGCTTGGGTGTTGGGGTTTAAGCCTGATTCATGCTTCTCCGTCTGCGTCAGTGTGGAGACACGCAACATCCTTGCGGGCCTGCTGGAGAGCTCCCCAAGGACGGACGAAGTCGAGCTCTCTTTTCTAAACATCCGTCAGTCGAGATGGACAATGCAAGCTTGTGATTGGTCAGGACGCCGCTGTCGTCTACACCGCCGCCATTGCGCCCTCAAAAACATAAAGAGAGCCGAGGATAACTAGCGGCAGACATGGACCAGCTTGAAGAAAACCTCGCGAAAAAACTCTAAAAACATGATCGTTTAATTCCCCCGTGACTGGAGGAGTGAAAAGATGCGCAGCAAGCATTTTACTTGTGGACGGAAATGACAGGAAACGTGGGTTTAGAGGTGGCGAGCGCATGAAGAGGTGGACGAGGATGAGAGACAAATTTGTCTGTGTTAAAAAGTCTCATATACAAAAAACACAATATAAACACACTATCTTGGAACGGATATATGACAGGATACCACAGAACAGCGCTACGCCCTCTGTTGTCCTGCCGGGGAATTGCTTTGCAACACTCCAGGAGACGGAGAAGTATGAGAGCAAAACGCTTCCGTCAATCCCTGCGTGTCTGTCCCTTGCGGAGCCGACAGAGAAGCATGAATCAGACTTTAGTCTTTCAGGCTAGCCCAGTGGCTCTATGTGTCTCTCTCCTGAACATCTTAGGTGTGTTCTTGCTGTGTCTTTGTAAATCCATGCTTTCGTTCTTTTTTAAACACAGAAACAGTTTTGTTTACCTGTTTGTAGCTACGGTTTCGCCGACAGCTGCCGGCTTCTTCAGGCTGACGCTGATGGTGGCGCGTCACTTCCTTCTCCGTTTATCTGCGGGCAGCAGAGGACGTTGTCGCCCTCTACTGCCCGCTCTCCCCTCTCCGACGATGCAGTCCCATGCGTGGTCCAGCGTGTAAACTCCGTCGTCCCTGTTCATGGTCCCACATCCACGTCTCCTTATCTCTATTGCTTCCTTGATCCATCTTTTGTATTTTTGTTGTTCAGTGGTTATGATCCGTGTGCTGTCCCAGTCCATTATATGGTTTTCTCTTAAGCAATGTTCTGTTACGGCTGACTTTTTTATTGTACTTTCTGCTTCTTCTTTTGCTGCTCTTGTGTGTTTACGATTTGCCTCTTTCTCGCACTCCTTTCTGTGTTCTATTGTCCGTGTATTGAGTTGGCGTCCGGTTTCTCCTATGTATGTTTTATTGCATATTTTGCATGGGATTTCGTAGATGACTCCACATTTTTGTCCAGCTGATATTTTGTCTTTTGGGTGTACTAATCTGTTTCTAACTGTTGTGTATGGCTTTGTTGGTGTGTTTATGTTGTGTTTTTTCATTGTTGCTCTTATTTTTTCCGTTATGCCTCTGATGTATGGTAGGGTTATCACTGGTTTTGGTTCTTGTCTTTCTGGGTTTCTGGTTCTTTTTTTGGGTTGTTCTTTGCTTTCTGTTTTTGTTTGTTGTTTTCCTTTGTTTATTGCCCATGTCGGGTATCTGCAGGTCTTTAAAGCGTGTTGTATGTGTTTGTCCTCTTGTTTACGGTCTCTCTCTTCTGTTATTATGTTTGCTCGGTGATATAATGTTCTGATTACTGACATTTTGTGTATGGTGGGGTGTTCTGATGTCCATAATAGATATTGGTCTGTGTGTGTTGGTTTCCTGTATGTGTTTATGTTTAGGGTCCCGTCGGTCTGCCTGGTGATTTTCATGTCCATAAATGCTATGCTGCCTTCTGTTTCTAACTCATAAGTGAATTTTATGTTGCCCGTGTCGTCAATATTGTTTAAGTGTTGTGTTAGTGTTTCTGTTTGACCTTTTGGTATGATTTCCAGTATGTCGTCTACGTAGCGTTTCCATAGTTTTATTTTGCAGTTTGGGGGGGCGGTGGCTATGGCTTTTTGTTCCAGGTCTTCCATGAAAAACTCGCACAGGGTGGCTGATAACGGGTTACCCATGGCGAAGCCTTCCAGTTGTTTGTATATTGTGTTGTCGTATGTGAAGTAAGTGGAGTTAGCTACCAGTCCTATCAGTTGTGCTATGTCATCTGCTGTGAGGTTTGTCCTTTTATGTACAGTTTTGTCTTGTCTGATTCTGTTAACTACTATGTCTATGGATTTTTGGGTTGGTGTTTTTGTGAACAGAGATGTGACGTCATGTGAGATGAGTATGTCGTTGTCTTCTATTGTAATTTCCTTTAGTTCTTTTGCCAATTCTATACTATTTTTGCAGTGTTGGTCTGTATTTCCTAATAACGGGCTGATGATTCTGCTGATATCTTTTGCCATGTTGTATGTTGGTGTACCTATGCTGTCAACTATTGGTCTAAGTGGGGTGTTTTGTTTATGTATTTTTGGTGTTTCATATATTCTTGGTGTTATGTTTGCTGTGGGAATCCAGTGTTTGTACATTTTTTCTGTTATTTTGCCTTTTTCGTGCAGTGGCTTCAGTAATTTTTTCATGTTTTTCTTAATGTTTTCTGTTGGATCTTTTTTAAGTATTTCATATATATTTTTGTCTTCTAGCATCTGTTTCATCTGTTGTTTATATTTTTCTCTGTCCATAACTACTGTGGTTCTTCCTTTATCTGCCGGTAGAATAATTATCTGTTCATTTTTGGATAAAGCTGTCATGGCTGATTGTTCTTCTTTTGTAATATTGCTGTGTTGAATTTGGCTGTTTTTTAATATCCCAACTACGTTATTTCTGAGTTCTGCTTTCTTTCCCTCATCTGTGATCTGTTGACATGCTAGTTCTGTTGCTACAATAAATTCATCATATGGTATTTCTTTTGGTGTGACTGCAAAGTTTAAACCTTTCTTTAATATCCTCTCTTCTGCTTCTGTTAGTTTGTATTGTGAAATGTTACATACCCATGAGTTTGGTGTGGAGTTGCCTTGTATTTCTCCCCTCTTTTTCTTGTTTATGAGTCTGTTTAACTTCTTTATGTGTCTTTCTTTCACTTTTATGAACTCTTGTTCCTGTTTTTCCATCATGTGTCCTTTAATTAGTTCCTCCATTTGTTTATCAAGTTTGTAATTCCTTTTCAAGTCCAGGTGTCCTCTTTCCAGTTCGTCCTCCACACGCCTCTGTTTGGTTATGACGTTCCTTATCCTCTCCTTGAGCAATGCTCTCTGTGCTCTTTCTATTATATTTTGTGCTGTCTGGGTCCGGATCGATGTTTTCAGCTGTAGGCTTGTGGGTGTGATGTTTTCGTCCCGGCATCTTAAACAGAAGCGAAGGTGGTTTCTTAGACGTGCGCGTTTCTGGTGTAATCGTTCCAAACGGCGGAAGTCCTTCGTTCCTTGTTGTCCGTATTTCTCTTTGAACATCTTAGGTGTGTTCTTGCTGTGTCTTTGTAAATCCATGCTTTCGTTCTTTTTTAAACAAAGAAACAGTTTTGTTTACCTGTTTGTAGCTATGGTTTCGCCGACAGCTGCCGGCTTCTTCAGGCTGACGCTGATGGTGGCGCGTCACTTCCTTCTCCGTTTATCTGCGGGCAGCAGAGGACGTTGTCGCCCTCTACTGCCCGCTCTGGGACAGCACACGGATCATAACCAGTGAACAACAAAAATACAAAAGATGGATCAAGGAAGCAATAGAGATAAGGAGACGTGGATGTGGGACCATGAACAGGGACGACGGAGTTTACACGCTGGACCACGCATGGGACTGCATCGTCGGAGAGGGGAGAGCGGGCAGTAGAGGGTGACAACGTCCTCTGCTGCCCGCAGATAAACGGAGAAGGAAGTGACGCGCCACCATCAGCGTCAGCCTGAAGAAGCCGGCAGCTGTCGGCGAAACCGTAGCTACAAACAGGTAAACAAAACTGTTTCTGTGTTTAAAAAAGAACGAAAGCATGGTGTCTCTCTCCTGTTTTGAATTTGGTCAACTGAACTTGTCCATCCAAAGACTTCACAGAAGCACACAAAAGACAAGAAAGGATTTTTATATAGCGCTTAATAAAAAAATAAAAAAGCACGAGTCACTTTGAAAGAAAAATACAAAAGGGGTAAAAATATAATTAAAATTTTAAGATAAAATGAAGAAATTAAGATTTTCAAAAATGAGAATAAAAATGAAAAAAAAAAAATAAAAATAATAATAATAAGGTTAGCATGGGATCCTGAAAAATGTGGAATTGTTCATGTCCTCTGTCCTGTCTCCCATATTTCTTCCATGTCTCTCCCCTTTTCCTGTGCTTCATTGCTTTTTCTGTCCCTCTATTTATTATCTTTCAGCTTTCATACTCACACCCTTGTTACAGTGTCAGTCCAGCCATTCTCAGCCCTAGCCTCTGATAATTTCAGGTTTTACTTCTCATCAGTTTTCACTTTCTTATTTTTTGTGTAATTTTTGTATTTTCATGTTTTATTTAGCTTCCGTTTTTGTGCCTTTGAGCACTGCGTTTTTCGTAGTTTTTTTGTTTTTGTTTAGGATCTTCTATTCTCCTGTTCTAGTTTTTTCCTCAGTTTTTTTCCAATTGTTTTTATCCCCTCTGCTCTTTGATTTACTTAGTACGATCCTGTTCTTGGTGTTAAGTTTAATCATTTTGCTAGTTTGTCCTTATGTTCTCCTAGCTTTTCAGTTTCAGTAATCTCCATGTTTGCACTGCATTATGGTTCTTTTTTAAACACAGAAAAAGTATTTTACCTTGTTTTTACTGATGTTTCGGCTATCACTGCAGCCTTCTTTAGAGTTTTGCCACTGTTAGTGGCATCACTTCCTTTCCTATTTGTGTGTTGAGTTGCCGTTCGGCTTCTCCAATGTATGTTTTATTGCATAGTTTGCATGGGATTTTATATATGACTCTACATTTGTGTTCTGCTGATATCTTGTGTTTGGGGTGTACAAGTCTTTTTCCAACTGTAATGTATGGTTTTGTTGGTGTACTTATGTTGTGTTTTTTCATTGTTGCCATTATTTCTGTTATGCCTTTTATGTATGGTTACATAAACAGAGTAGGAAGTGTATTCTGGTCAGAAATCACAACCAACCAACAACAACGGAGGCCTGCCATTAGAGCCTCACAGGCAGGATAACTGCAAGGCCGACTTGAACGGTTCAACTAATTGTGAATAGGTGACTTTTAGCAGACAAACTTGCTATATTTACATTTGAAAAGATGGCTTCTAACACCTATGATAAAGCTGCTTTTCAGGTGTAGAAAACAAGTCATACTCAAGCTGGGAGGACACTGTGCAACTTTTTCACTCGTAGCACTCAGCTTCAGCTCAAATTGTAAGACTTCCTCGCAGGGCAGATCTCACGAGTCATGTGCTCACACTGTACGACCCAGTTCCCGGATGCAACCTGACTGCTCACACTGTACGTCTGGTAGCAACACGTCGGACCTAAAAATATGTTTAAAATAGCAGTTTTTACTCAACACGTCAGACTTTTTTGTCTTGCCTGTTGTCCTTCGGGAGTGCTGCAGGAGGACACACAGGGATTTATGGGGGTTGGATGAGGAAAACGAAATAAAGAAAGTAAATCTGTGTTTTGTGATCAGTTTAATTTGACATGAACACGACAAACACGCTTTCTTGACAATCTTTGTGAGTAAAAAAACGTGTAGAAATAGAAACGAACAACGTGTGTTATTAGGGAAATAGCGGGCGAGCAGTGTTGATGCATGATTGTGCATGTGCCGTGAACGGTTCTGATACTTTTTGGGTCGCAGCTGCTCGCAGCACCGCATCAACAGTGCGATACCCTCACGAGGGACGAGCAAAAAATCAAACACGCCAGAAGTCCGTGCTGATCGGTAGCTGGTCAGGCGGTGTTAATCGCCTCTCGTAACCCCCTGTACACTACACGACGCTCAGCGCAAAACTCGCCCCGATCTTGTGGATTCTCGCACGAGTGGAAAATCGGCTCAAAAAAGTGAAAAAGTCGCACAGTATACACCCGGCTTCATACACAGACTTGGGTGTGGTGTGTTGGACAGTGGGCGGGATCGTGAACTGTGATGACAATATAAACTTGGGAATAAGAAGGACAGTTTACTACAAGAACCTTTGGCTTGATAAACACGACACAAAGATGCCAAAAGGCTACACTGCTGCCGAGGCTTTGGCTCTGCTGCAAAATATGGGTTCTTGTGATTCAGATGGGGGGTGGGGGGTGGGGGGGGGATTCATTCTCTTGCAAGAGAGTTCTGACTTGTCTTCAGATGATGAGTTGTGTTAGTCTGGCAAGCCAGACTAAATAAATGTATTATTTAGTCTGGCAATGCTCCATTGACGGCTCTCGGTTGTGGGGCGGGTTCTACCATTGTCTTTCAAATGATCTCCGCATGCTACTGGACAATGAATGTGACATACTCTTGTTTCACTCTGTTGCATCATCCCACCCACCAGGCATATAAAGTGCCCTGATTGGCCCACAAAGCGGATAAAGCTCTGTGATTTGTTCACTATGCAGATAGAGCACTATTATTGGCCCACCATTATGGACCAATCACAGCTCTTTATGTGTTTGAAACCCCTCTAGAGAGCTGTGATTGGCCAGCCAGAATGCTGTTGGGGCTGCAGAGGTTCCAGTGGAGCGTTCCTAGACCAAACTTTGCAAAGCAAGAATTTGGTCTAGTTCACTAGGCTAGAGTTGTGTTCCACATCAGAGAGCAGAACTCCTCCAAAGAAGAAAGGTCGACTGGAGACACAGACAGGCAACATTTTGGAACTTGAAATGTTTGAATCTTTGAATGAATTGTCACTACACCACCGATTCACATGTAATTGCCACATTTACAGAACAAACGCAACCATCCACAAGTGATTAAGGATCCTGGATAACAACAACCCAGTCAAATGACAACTCCCTGGTAGAGATGGGGGATCCCGTCAAATGACAAGTCTCTGGGAGTTCTAGTGCTAGAGGCCATCTGATTACGCACAAGCTGCAGGTGACCAGTTCAGGTTTACGCGGAGCAGAAGGAATGTGCGTTCGGGCCGCAGCAGGTGCAACGTTCCTAGTTTAAGTGAAATCATTGAATTGCATTGTTTATGTTATTGGGCCACTCTGATCAACTTATTTGGACTAAATATTGATTAAAATGAATGGAAATGTAAAGGTAATGAATGATTATGTATTGTTGCGACCTCAGAGTGCGTCCAAATACAGCAACAATTCAATTTCATTTCCTACCCATTGATGAAAGAAACCTAGTAGCCTTTGTTCAGAAGAAAAACATTCTGCTTAAATAAAATCCCACAACAGCGGCCACCACAGGGTAACAAAGACGAGGCTTCTTCTTAACACTTTAACCGCATTTAATACGAGCCATTTACATGTCATTCTAACAAATACAACATCAAACAAGAAGAAAAATCTAATTTCTCTTCCAGCAAACATTTGCACTAATTAGGATGTGTGGTGTGTTGTTGAACGCTGAACTTAAGTCAACAAAGAACAGCACACACAGCTCTCTGGGCTTTGGGTGGAGTTGAGGCTGTTATGGGGGGATGATGGTATGCAACCTAAAGAATAAAGAAACCAGACAGCCTGGTGTAGGTTGATGCATAACTCCACAGACAACAGCCTGTACATCTGCACCTACTTAGCAAGACGTTCGTAACACAAAACAATCAAAGTGCAGCTTGTTTGCAAATGTGTCTCTGAATTTCTAAATAATGGCTCAAAGGCAGCAGATCTGACAGCAGAAACTCTAAATTATAGGTTTTTGCTGCCAGACAAGTTTAAACCTTCAAACCAAAAGTTAAAACCTGTCCTTGAATTTTTGAAAGAAACAAGTTTCTTCTATAGAGAAACTGAACAAGCAGGCCGAGTTGTTGTCCAGATAAACTCAGCAGACTTTTGAGTTTTCTAACTGGGAGAAAGAAGCTCCTTCTAAAGTAAGAGCTATATGAGCTATCTAAAGCAAACAAGCTTGAGTGTTTCACTTCAAACTTCTTCAGAATTAGAGGCTACAAGAAAGAAGTCGTGTTTGACCTCATATATAGCTTTATCTCCATGCTAGCCGTCAGCACAGTGGTGGAGGGTTAATGCAGCTTTACCAATTCAGCAATACAAACTAGCTTTTAAACACAAACACAGCCTCACAACTGCTCACATCTGTGGTGTGTTGCAAAATGCACGAGTGCGTAATGAGTGCAGGGCCCTGGTAAATGTGGAACTGCAGTGGTTCAGTGAGACGGACAACCAAATGGACCAATTGTTGGTTGGTTCAGGACTGTTATTGGCTGAGGTTTTTAGAACCACTTAAAGTTAATTTGCTCTAATTAATCAAACTTTAAGGAAGAGAAGAATAAAGACTCTCAAAGTCCAAAAGGATCCGATCAAAGGGATAAGTTCTTACATTCATCTACAACCCAATTGTCATGTCCAAACCCTAACCCACTACACAAACCAGTGCTGCAAATGAAAATGACCTGCACTTGGTCAGAGGACTCCAAAGCACTTTACACTACACTGGTGTTGATGAGCTACATCCTAGCCTCAGCCCTGGGGTCCACTGACGGAAATCATGGTCCACCGGACCAGCAGCAGGCGGGAGGGTGAAGTGTCACACATGGAGCCTGGGTTCAAACCAGCAACCCACCAATACCTCAGCTGGTAATCCCTTGAACCTGGACCTAATAGGAACTGTTGAGTATTTCTGCTTCACAAAAACAGACAATCACAACACAGCTGTGGCTGGAATTAACTTCTGCAGTGAGGCATTATTTATCATTCCAGCAGGTTTTATTAGTGGTTCTGTACCGTTTGGAGTGAAGTACCAATGAAACTGCCCACACTGCTACAGAAAATTGGTTACTGGCCCTTTTCCCAGAACCACAAAGGTTTAGAGATGCTCATAATTATTAACACACTTGTAACCAGCTCGTATCACTCCCATTTTCAAATCTTGGCCTCTGTCTTTTTCCTCTCCGACAAAAAAAGCTGATTAGACCTAGGAGTGGCTCTGGAGGTGCCTGAGGTTGTCCACCTTATGTCTAAAACAACCAAAGACTCAGTTAACAGGAAAAATTCAGGTGAAGTTTGGGAATCCCTCTATCTTAACAGTTAGTATTTTCAGGTTTATTTAGTTCTAGTGATAGAACGATATACTTTTTTAGTAGAGCCCATGTAAAGGTGGACACATCTGCAGGCAGCCTAGTCCAGCTGCCGAATTTGATTAAAAAATTTACACTGATATAGTAGGTACCGGATCTGTGCAGGATGCCAGATCTGCTTGGGGGCCTGCGCTTGCTGATGACATCACACCATAGGATTGAATATTCTTCAATCATATGGTTTATAGCTAACAAGTCAGAGTTATTAATAATACAGCTTGTCCAGAACAAGACTGCTCATTTGGTCCTAGGATGTTCTTATGCTACTAGTGTTGCTAAAATGCATCACATGTTATCATGGCCTCTAATAACGGCTAAATTGTAGTACAATTCCTTCCTTCCTTCCTTCCTTCCTTCCTTCCATCCATCCATCCATCCATCCATCCATCCATCCATCCATCCATCCATCCATCCATCCATCCATCCATCCATCCATCCATCCATCCATCCATCCATCCATCCATCCATCCATCCATCCATCCATCCATCCATCCATCCATCCATCCATCCATCCATTCATTCATTCATTTTCTTTCGCTTATTTGGATTCAGGTCGCAGGGTCAGCAGCCTAAGTCGAGAGGCCCAGACTTCCCTCTCCCCAACGACTTGGGCCAGCTCTTCTGGGGGAATCCCAAAGCGTTCCCTGGCCAGGTGAGGTCAAACATGTCCTGGGTCCCCCTTTAGGTCTCCTCCCGGTTGGACGTGCCCGGAAAACCTCAGGCGTCCAGGAGGCATCCTAATCAGGTGCCCAAACCACCTCAACTAGCTCATCTTGATGTGGAGGAGAAGCTCCTCTCGTTGCGGAGGAGCAGCTAATCTTCTACGAGCCCCTCGTGGATGATCGAACTTCTCACCCTACCCTATCCTAAATATCGGCCCAGTTTTTTTTATCGGACTGATACTGCTATGTTAAAAAATGACTAACATCGGCCGATACCAATATTGATGCCGATGTATTGTGTGTATCCCTAATTTTTTTAAGTTTATTTACTCTGACCAAATACACATCCACTATACTATGAATGCATGTGATACTAACTTAATGGCAAAACAGGCCAACATAAATGTCTTGCAATTTCTTTCTTCTGCCATCTATAGAGCATCTGTGGCCTGGAATATGTACCCCCAAAATATTAGAGAATTAAAGGGCATGCATTCTTTTAAAAATCATTAAAATTTTATTATAGCATTGGTTCCACCTAAATTCAATTCAATTCTAGTTTATTTATATAGCGCCAAATCACGACAAATCAAATCAAATCAAATCAAAACTTTACTTATATAGCACAATTCATACAATAAATGCAACTACACCACCCACAACCACCTCAAACTTAGCCATTGAAACTGCTTTCCCTAGGCTCATGAAAGGCCACCAATCAGACAGTAATTGTATATGTAGAATATTCGTATTGTAGTTTGCATCGTCCATTTACGGTAAAAAAGTGGGTGTGTAGGAGACTCCTTTCTAGAACAGGTGTGATTTCTAACTGCTGCAGCTGTGTGTCGGCAGACTTTAGGGGTGGAACGATTCGTTTGTGGGAAAACAGTAGGCCCCATGTAAGAGACCTGTCAAACTCACACATTTTAGTGGTATGTGGTTCTGCTTTACAGAGTTTAACCAACATCACCTTCTCAGCAAACTGAGCTGTGCCCGTTATCAGACGGCACAGCTGGTCCTGATTCAATGGTGACTAAACAGACAACTCAGAGGCTCTGATCAGTAATTATCTGGGTTCTGGTCCACAGCCAGCTGAGAGGAAAGCACAGGTCCAGGCCTCATTAGGAACTGAGACCACAGACATTCCTCCAGACAAAACCCCCACACACACACTAGTCGTCTAGTCTCTCTGCAGCTTGTCCTATTTAACATCCAGATCCAGGCTGCGTGGTGGACTCTGGCTTTAGTGTGCTTGCTGCTGCTGCTGTAGCTGGGGCTGGGCAGGAAAGGGTTAAGTGCTGCGCTCTATAAAAGCTGCTTTAGGAGTTTAAACCCATAGTCACTAGACTTGCCCAGGCAGGAGGTAGGAGTAGAAGCACGGCTGCTGACCTGAACCAGGTTTTAAGGCTCAGCGAGGTCAGCATCACACAGTTCTGGACAGCATGAGGTGCCTCCTGTTTACCTGCATGCTGCTTCTGTGGCTGGCAGCCGCCTCGGCCAGTGGGTCTGATCCCGATCCCCAGCTGAGACAAAGATCCACATCTGGCAGGCAGATGGACGGATACCTCAGCAGGGTTTTAGAACTACGAAGAGAAAAGGTGAGACTGTTCGCGTCACTTCTCTCCATTAGAAATATTCTCAAAAACTGTTGGAAACTGGGATTTATTTATCTGATTAAGCTGGCAGTTATGGTGAGTGTTTTGTTGTCATGTGGTGGTCACACCAAGTCTGATTCAGTGAAGCAAATCTGCAACAAAGTGCATGAATTTAAATCAAAATGAGAATATTATTTTCCTGTTAATTCCTCTCTGGAGGGTTGAGAAGGTGCTCATATTTCCTAGAAGGTGCAGACAAAACTGGACATTTTGCCTCTCATCTAAGGAGCTTCAGCGCTCCGAGCTCCATTTCAAAGCTCCTCACAAACCAAGAAAAGGTACCTTTGATTAGCCTCCAAACAGGAATAACAGTGTATGGGGAGCATAAATGCATAGCTGTTGATTTCAATGAATAATCAGAGTTCAGATGAACGACTCGTTCATCTGAACTGATTCCTCCTAACCCTAACCCAATCCCAAACCATCCGTGTGAATCCTTCTCAGCACTCCAAGAACACATCTGGTCTCTGTCACGCTCACACACACACACACACACACTCTTACACATACACACAGTCTTACACACACCTACACTTAAAACACTCACAAACGCACACACACAAACACACATACACAGTCTTACACACACCTACACTTAAAACACTCACAAATGCACACACACACACACACACACACACACACACACACACACACACACACACACACACACACACACACACACACACACACACACACGAAGTCCAGGTCGAGAGGAGCCGATGCTAGTGTGTGAGTGCTGTAGCGTACCAAAAGGCCAAGTGTAGCAGCTTCTTTCCATTAAAAACGCCGCTGTGGGTGAGTGGGCTTGGCTGTGACGCGTCTTCCAACAAACCATTCTGATTCTTCTTATTTTCTGAGTTGATTTATTTGTGGTTAAAATACATAGGTTGAGATGGAATGAATTGGTTTCTGTTATATATTAAATGGTTTAAAGTAACACGACGACGACGACGGTCAACAGAAAAGTTTTCAAGACAACCACTCACCAACGCAGTTGGACGCTCAGCTGACAGATAAGAACTCAGCGACCACGCCCCCCTGCCATCACCTGCAGCATGATGAAAAATTAAAACACCAACATTCAATTTGGCTCCTACAATACCGACCCCTAATTATTATACTTCAAATAATAATTACAAAACTCAAGTATCTCAGGTTATGTCAGTTCTAAATTTCAAACAAAACTATTTACATTTTAGTATTACATTCATCAATATGGTTACCTATAATTTCCTGGTAAATCTACGAAGCCAATATTCCATGAAGAAAATAAAACAAAACATTACGGTGAAACTTCAGTCCAAGTTCCTAAATGTTCTCCGTCTCCTGCAAAGGACAGACTTTGTTAATGGGTCTATTCAGGAATCCAATCTTTGTCTTGATCCGAAGATGATGAACAAATCCTTTTTTGTCTTCGATAGTCTCTTGAATTTTTCCAGTTTGCCAGGAATTCCGTGGCGCTGACTCATCAATGATGATCATGATGTCTCCAGGCATTAAGTTCCGTTGTGGGTTGAACCACTTCTGTCTTTGTTGTAGTTGTGGAAGATACTCTTTGATCCATCGCTTCCAGAATAGATCTGCCATATATTGGACTTGTTTCCATCTTCAACGTAAATACAGGTCTTCCTTGTGAAAACATCCTGGTGGAAGTGATGGTATCATTTTCAAGAGTAGCAGATGGTTAGTGGTCAATGCTGCAAGGTCATTCAGATCCGTAGAAGCTTTCGTAATGGGTTGATTGTTCAAAACAGCTTCAGCTTCACAGAGAACTGTCCTGAGACTCTCTTCGTCAAGATTTTGTAAGTTTAAGACGGAGTTGAGGACTCTTCTTACAGATCGTATAAGTCTCTCCCATACGCCGACATTGATGAGAACCAGTTGGTGGATGAAAAGTCCATTTTATGTTCTTTTGGAGAAGCGTATTGTGTATACGACTTCGATTCCATCCTTTTATCATTTCCTTTAGCTCACGATAGGCTCCAACAAAACTGGTGCCGTTGTCAGATCTTAGTCCTTTCACTTGACCTTGTCTGGCAATAAAACGGCGAAGGGCATTGATAAATGAATTTGTATCCAGTCATGATGCCATTTCTATGTGAATAGCTCTTGATGCCAAACATGTGAATATCACACCATAGCACTTTAAAATGGTTCATCCCCGCTTTACTGGAAAAGGTCCAAAATAATCAATTCCATCATAAGTGAAAGGTGGTTTATCAGGTGTTACCCTATATAAGGGCAAATCTGCCATCTGCTGGTGTCCTGGTGAAGCATTTATGCGTCGACACGCAACACATTTAGCTACAATTCTTCTGATTGGTATTGTAACACCTGGGATCCAGCACTTTTGCCGCACTTTGGAGAGCATATGATTGCGACCTCCATGACCCACCTCTTTATGAACATGTTGTAGGATTAGATTTGCAACGTGAGAGCTTTGGGCCAGAATCAAAGGATGTTTCATCTCATCTGGCATGGATGCTCTGTGTAATCGCCCACCAACTCACAATACACCTTCTTTCAAAATTGGATTGAGTTTGCGGATATGACTGGTTCTGTTAACATTGTTTTCTTTTGTTAAACAGGAAATTTCATCTCCAAAATCTTTCCTTTGGCAAAAGGAGATTATGGCAATTTCAGCATTGTCCAGTTCTTGAACTGTCAAATTGTTTATGAGCATAAGCTTTTCCTTTTTTGCTTGTCCATCATGTTTTTGTTCAGGAATATTATTGGCTTGCATTCTTCTTCTACTGTTGTATAAAAGCACTTCTTTAACTCTAAGGATCCATGCTACTGCTTGTTTGAAATTAGTCCAGGATGAGAAACATTGAATGAAATGAGAAACTGGTTCCATTTCTCTTGATGCTTGAGCAGCGTTCACAGTTGTCTTTATTTCTGCATCATGTGATGAGATCTCTTCAACTTCATCGGGGTTATGAGGCCACTCCTCTTGTGGTAACAGGAGAAATGAAGGTCCAGACAACCATGTATTTTTATTCTTTCGGAATGATGTAACTGTGGTACCTCGAGAAGCCAAATCTCCTGGGTTGCTTTCTGTTCTGATGTATCTCCATTGTTGAGCATTTGAAACCTTGGTGATCTCAGAAACTCTGTTGGCAACAAAGGTGCAGAATCGGGTTGTTTTATTGTTTATGTATTTTAGCACCGAGGTGCTATCAGTCCAAAATACTGAATCCATCAGTTCAATCTGGAGTTCCTTTTTCCACATCACATCCATTCTGCATGCTACAGTAGCAGCGATCAGTTCCATTTGTGAGATTGCAATCTGTTTCAACGAAGCCACACAAGATTTTCCCATGATGAATACACTGTGGGTTTGGTTCCGATCATCTTTAACAAGTAAATATGTTACTGTTCCGTAGCCATCCTCAGATGCATCCGCAAAATGATGTAGCTGAGCAGACTTCAGTGTTCCAAAACTGTTTGGTTTAAAACAGCGATTAACTTGAAAATCATCCAACCTCGGGAGCTCTTGTAGCCAAAGAGTCCACTCCTGCATGACTGTCTCAGATCGTCCCATCCAATCTTTCTTCGACACAAATTTTGTAAGATCTTTTTGGCAATCAATATCACAAGTGCCAACAGTCCAAGGGGGTCATGAACAGAGCTTACTGCAGAAAGAATTCCATGTCGTGTTAATGGTAAAGCTTTCAAAACGATTTTGAACTTGAAAGCATCAGGTTCAACACACCATTGAACACCCAAAACTCTTTCTACTGGAAGCTTGTCGTTGGTTAAGTCAAAATCCTTTATTTCTTTTGCTCTGTAAGCTTCAGGTATTGCAACCAATACATCCCGACTGTTGCTTATCCACTTATTCAGCAGAAAGCCTCCTTTCAAGCATATTGCACTGAGTTCATAATAGAGAGCTTTTGCTTCCTCTTCAGAAGCTGCGGAGACCAGGCAGTCGTCAACATAAAAGTAGTTTAAGATTATACTCACTGCTTGAGGGCTGAATTGTGGTCCATGATCTTCAGCACATTTTCTTAGTGCAAAATTTGCACAACTGGGAGATGATGTTGCTCCAAAAACATGTACTGTCATTCTGTATTCGACCATGTTTTGAGTATAATCTCCTCCGGGCCGCCACAAGAATCTTAACAAGTCTCTGTCCTCTTCTGGTACCTTTACCTGACAGAACATTGATTTAATGTCTGCAGCATTAACGACAGGTTCTTTACGAAATCTTGTCAGAACTCTGATCAATGTGCTGGTTAAGTCAGGCCCCTGTAAGAGCTGGCTATTCAGCGCCACTCCATTGTACTTGGCCCCACAGAACACCACCCTGAGTTCTTTCTTTTGCGTATGGAGTACACCATGGTGAGGTAGGTACCATTTTCTGCAATCGTTGCGTTCCAGATTGTCTTCTGGTACCTTTTCTGCACAACCTTTGGAGATTGTGTCAGACATGAAGTTATTGTAGTCTTGAAGAAAAGTTGAGTTCGTTATAAACTTTCTTTTCAGATTTTGAAGACGTTGTTCTGCAACAGCTCTATTATGTGGCATGCAGAATTTTGAATCTTTAAATGGGAGTCCGATTTGATAATGTCCATCTTGCAACTTGGCATTGTTAGAAACCTTGTCCAGAAATTGCTGACCTTCTTTGGAAGGTTCTTTTTCGTCTCTGGCACATTCTGGAAAATCTGTTTTGAATTGCAGATTCCAGAGTTCATCAAGCTTCTCCACAGATATCCTATTGACGCTTATCTGTGGTTCCTCTTCGGTTTGTGTTTCACCCAAAGGTCCATTAACTGTCCAGCCAAATGCAGTTTTAACAGCATATGGTCCATCTCCAACACTTTTGACCACATCTAGCAGTTCTAGAACTTTAGGCACATTCGAGCCAATCAGCAAATTAATTTCTGAGTCGATTTCATGTAGATGTACTGACTTCAAATATGACCACTGTTTTATGTCACTTTCATTTGGAATAGTTTCTTTATTCACGGGCATAGCCCTCTGGGTATAAAGAATAGGAAGATCACAAAATTCATCGTCTTCCAGTCCAACAACTTCCACATTTGAAAAAATATGTGTTTCAACAATGTTCTTTTGTCCCATGGTTCTTAACAGAATGTTGAACTTTCTTCCTTGATGATTTAGCTCATTCATCAGCTTGGTCAAGAAATGCATAGGTATTCAGTGTCACATTTCCTTTTTTAGATTTAACCCCCACAGGTACTATTGACAGTTTGATTTTATCTCTACCGGCCCCAGTAAGAGCACTTGTCTGAATAGAGACTACAGCACGTTCACCAGCTTGTTCCATAGTTCCTTCTTGTTGTTTGTTGTCCTTTTTTGATGTATGTGTAGCATTTGAGGATGTTTTAAACCACGTGTTTTGCAGTTTAAGCGCCTTCTGCAGTCCTTACTAATGTGACCTTTACAAAGACATCCAAAACAGACACCATTTGTTTTTAGAAAAGTGATTTTATCTTTGTGTGCTGTACTTTCAAACTTTCAACACTTCTAGAAGATGGTCTCCTTTACAAAACAAGCAATTCATTAGCTCTGTGGCGTTTTTTATTTTCTTGTCCTCGTCATTTTTCTTTTCAGCTGCTGTCACAGAAGTTGCAAAACGTCTTCAGACGGCTTTGTTTGGCGGAAACAGCTGTTCTTCAGCACAAACCAATACGCACAGCCTGCTGCATCACGAGGCAAGATTCACAGCAGCTTCCTCCAGCATTTGCTCTTCCGCATCCGCACATCACACCCCAGTAATGTCCTCAATGGACAAGCGGTGACTTTCAAACTGTGTTCATAATGATCAACTATTACACAGAGTAAATCAGTGTCCTACCGCTTCAGACGGGGGCGTTGCGCTGCTTTCCATTCATGACGGCAGATCAGCTGATCCATTTCCAGTGCCTGAGTGCGGCCGCTTCCAAACTCCTTCCAAAGGCGATAATCCTCCGATCCACAAAGTCGTCCCTCCACACAGTCCTTCCTCACAATCTTCTTCTTGTTTGATGCATGGAGCAACTTTTCTGTTGACTAAGTGTAGCAGCTTCTTTCCATTAAAAACGCTGCTGTGGGTGAGTGGCCTTGGCTGTGAAGCGTCTTCCAACAAACCATTCTGATTCTTCTTATTTTTTGAGTTGATTTATTTGTGGTTAAAATAAATATGTTGAGATGGAATGAATTGGCTTCTGTTATATATTAAATGGTTTAAAGTAACACGACAACGGTCAACAGAAAAGTTTTCAAGAGTACCGCTCACCAAGGCAGTTGGACGCTCAACTGATAGGTAAGAACTCGGCAACCACGCCCCCCACCATCACCTGCAGCACGATGAAAAATTAAAACACCTGCGCCATAATATTAAACAAAAAAACATTCAATTTGTCTCCTACAC
The DNA here is from genome assembly GCF_043380555.1 of Nothobranchius furzeri. NCBI lineage: Eukaryota > Metazoa > Chordata > Actinopteri > Cyprinodontiformes > Nothobranchiidae > Nothobranchius > Nothobranchius furzeri. The sequence goes on from NC_091743.1 coordinate 78,362,084, forward strand.
CAAATATTTAATCAAAATTACCAAAAGTGAACTTTTAACTTGTGGGCCCAAACTACTTCTTCATACGGGTCAATCTGACACCGTAGTGCTGATTCGATGAGATGATCTGGTGAGCCACATCACGTCTGTCTGGTCTCCAAACCAGAAAAGCACTGCTCATTGACCTTGTTACCAAATAAGGGAGCCATAATAAATCCTTCTTCTAGCTTCTGTATCTTAGCTGGAAAGCCAAGGTCTCGTGCAGAAGACAAGACTTTTACTCTCAGAATAAAGCTTATCTTTCTTGTCGTAAATTACCTTTTTTTAAACCTCATATTCTGATGAATGAACAATTTGTTTAAATCCAAAGAGTTTGATTAATGTGTCCTATACTTTACATTGTGGGTTAAAATTAATGTTTTTCCTGTAATGATTCATTTCAGATCTTAAACTACATCAGATCAGTAATTGTTGATTCTAGTAATTTAATCTATCAGTATGAACACAATTATATCACAATATTATTATGAATGTTTAACATTTTTGCTCCATATAACTATTAACACTTTCACTTCACACTAAAGCCTGGTTCATGCTTCTCCGTCAGCTCCGCACGGGACAGACATGCACGGACTGACGGAAGCCTTTTGCTCTCATACTTCTCCGTCTCCTGGAGAGTGTTGCAAAGGAATTGCCCGGCAGGACAACAGAGGGCGTAGCGCTGTTCTGTGGTATCCTGTCATGTATCCGGTCCAAGATAGTGTGTTTATATTATGTTTTTTGTACATAAGAGACTTTTTAACACAGACAAATTTGTCTTTCATTCTCCTCCACCTCTTCATGCGCTCGCCACCTCCAAACCCACGTTTCCTGTCATTTCCGTCCACAAATAAAACGCTTGCTGCGCATCTTTTCACTCCTCCAGTCACGGGAATTAAACATTCATATTTTTAGAGTTTTTTCGCGAGGTTTTCTTCAAGCTTCTCTGTGTCTGCTGCTAGTTATCCTCGGCTCTCTTTATGTTTTTGAGGGCGCAATGGCGGCGCTGTAACAACAGCGGCGTCCTGACCAATCACAAGCTTGCGTTGTCCGTCTCGACTGACGGATGTTTAGAAAAGAGAGCTCGACTCCGTCCGTCCTTGCGGAGCTCTCCGGCAGGCACGCAAGGACGTTGCGTGTCTCCGCACTGACGCAGACGGAGAAGCATGAATCAGGCTTAAGAGTTAACCTCTTTGAGTATCTGAGTGAGGGAGTGATTCTATGAGGTCTTTGGCAACGCCTTTAAACTTGTCGAATTGTGATTAGTCCAAATTTGTCAACAAAATTAAATAAAAACAGCAATCACTTCCTGATCTAGTCAGTTCTCCAGACACCTCCCGATTAGGCCGATCAGGTGAGCAAGTAATGTCTTTGGAGGTGAAGTCAAGAGCTATAACCAAAGTAAACATTGGTGTAGCCTACGCTAGTGTGAGGGAGCTAAAGGACGCTACAAAATCACAGACTGATGATGACCTGGCTTTATTGCTACTAGAATTGTCGTCGTCGTCGTCGTCTTCCTCCGCTTATCCGGGTCCGGGTCGCGGGGGCAGCATCCCAACTAGGGAGCTCCAGGCCGTCCTCTCCCCGGCCTTGTCCACCAGCTCCTCCGGCAGGACCCCAAGGCGTTCCCGGACCAGATTGGAGATGTAACCTCTCCAACGTGTCCTGGGTCGACCCGGGGGCCTTCTGCCGGCAGGACATGCCCGAAACACCTCCCCGGGGAGGCGTCCAGGAGGCATCCTGACCAGATGCCCAAACCACCTCAACTGGCTCCTTTCGATCCGGAGGAGCAGCGGTTCTACTCCGAGTCCCTCCCGAATGTCCGAGCTCCTCACCCTATCTCTAAGGCTGAGCCCGGCCACCCTATGGAGGAAACTCATTTCGGCCGCTTGTATCCGCGATCTCGTTCTTTCGGTCATTACCCAAAGCTCATGACCATAGGTGAGGATTGGGATGTAGATCGACCGGTAAATCGAGAGCCTGGCTTTCTGGCTCAGCTCCCTCTTCCCCACGACAGATCGGCTCAGCGTCCGCATCACTGCAGACGCCGAACCAATCCGCCTGTCGATCTCCCGATCCCTCCTACCCTCACTCGTGAACAAGACCCCGAGATACTTAAACTCCTCCACTTGAGGTAGGACCTCTCCCCCGACCCGGAGTTGGCAAGCCACCCTTTCCCGGTACTAGAATTGTAAGTAATAATATTTTTGTCCAACAGTGTGAATCTTTTAACTTCATGGTTTATTTCAGTATTCGTTGGCTCATGTTAGCATTAGCTTGTTGGTAGTGTTGGCTACAGCAGTTCCTCCACTTTCAACCAATAGGGCGGAGGAGCAGGAAACTGTCCTGTTACCGTTTCTGTCATTTAAAATCGGAGGCAACAGAACACATTTCAGACCCCAAAATGTCTTCCCAGCAGACAACCAGTATCAGAAAGTCTTTAAAAAAATCAAAGACCCAGACCCAGACCTGATAGGTGCTCCATCATTAGTTTTAAGCTAACATCTGTCAGGGACTTACCTTGTTACAAAGTTAAAATCCTTTCTTGTCCATCAAACTTTAGTGTTTTATTAAGGCAGAACCAGATTGGCTGGTACAAAAAAAACCTAAAGTTTCAGTCTGAATAGGTTGTGCTGTATGAAGACAGAACCTGCTAACCCTGGCAGTGGGACTAACAAGCCTTATCAATTAGCTATGGTTGGCACTGTCTGTCTTCAGACATGTTAGCTGTGTCCTCCAGAACAGCTAGGAGCTGAGTGTGACATCAGGCTGGACTACTGATATTTGTAAAGAAGACACCCAGAGCAACATGAGTCTTCAGTTTCACGAGGTTAAAGAAACCAGCACTGAATAAAAATGGCTAAATTTCTCTTGAATCCACACCAGCCTGCGTGCAACAACTCGTCCCAGTAGACTGAACTCATTAGTCCCTTAATCACACGTTTGTGAAACCACGAGCTGATGTGGAAAATCCATCTCTTCCTCAGAGCCGAACAGTCTGAATACTCCGAGATCATTCATGCCCTGCGAGATGACAAACTATTGTTCAAATCCCGGTCTTTAATCTGAAGTAATAAACGTTCATTTATTTAATCTGTGCAGGACACTGGAAAACAAATTTGAGCAAATTTCTACACAGTTGGTTTCATTTTGGCATTTTCGTAACAGACTCAGATATATTAGATATTTATTCATATTTCTAAGTCTGACCTTCTGATTCCTTCAGAATCCTTGTTTAGATCCAATAAGCCGCATGGAAGAATTACTGGACTTTTACTTTTCTTCCTACAGAGGTCGCTCCCTCCTGCTGATGAGCCTGATGGTGGCCCAGACGCAAGCGACAGAGTTGGTAAGTTAAACACCAGCAACAGCTGACAGGCAAGAAAGTCCCAGCAACTGCTTTGGTTTGAGGTGGTTAAGGATTCCTGAGATCAAGGAACAAAGTTATAAGCTTGACTTGAGGTCTTACAGCACCAAAAGCTTGTAACAAAAATTCAAATCGTTAATTTAACAGGGACATTGCAGTCCAACATAGCACGATGTAGTTAAAGTTGATGCGACGCATTAGAGTTTATAGCTAGTGCTAGTGTTCAACTTCTGGCCCTGGATGGGTTCTTCTTTTCACAAAAAAAATAAATAAATAATAATAATAGGGCTGCACAATATATCACAAATATATCGTTCTCGTGATATCAGCATGCACAATATGCATATAGCAAAGAACAGATGAATATCGCAATGAATGGTCAGCTCAAATGTTTGCCACACATAATACATTCTTTCAGTCAAACGGAAGCATGATGTTTTTTAACCATTAAAATAGAGCTCTTCAACCAATTGGCCAATTGGGTGGGTTCTCATAGGTTAGATGCCCCCCCACCCCACCCCCGCTCTTTGTGCTGATTCTGCTTTTCCCGGGATCCACTGATTGCCTTTTCTTGTTCATTTTCTTTTCCCTTTCCTCACATCTTTTGCTTTTCTCATTTTTATGATTTTTTTGTCATTTATTTATTTCTTTGTTGTTGATTATTTTTGTTCATGAGTTAAGTTTTTATTTATCGCAACTAATATCATCATCTCAATAGTAATCACTGTTATCGCATATCGCAGGTTTTCCTAATATCGTGCGGCCCTAAAAAAATATAAAAATTCACAACAAATAAACACCCACACTACCCAACGTCCAACATTCACTCATTCACATGTAAAACCAGTGCTAACTACGAATGGGTACAATTTTGGTTTTGTTTTAGCCAACACCTAAGCCTTAGAAGTGAACGTCTTTAGTTCGTTTGGTACTGACTTCCAAAATTTAGTACTTCTGTAAAAGTTGAACAAAAAACGTCCTGCTACAACGCAGGACCTGGTATTTGTTACTTATGGAACCTTTGGTGACTCTATTGCCATTTTGTCTCTGAGTAAATGAACTAACAGGCTCATGTTCTAGATTATAGGTGCATTTAAATATTTGCTTGTGAAAGCATAGCCTGTGGAAGCTTTCAAAACTTAGCAATCTGTACTTTTTGAGACTATTGCAATGATGTTAGCAAATTGAGTTTCATCCATAATATTTATTGTTTAATTAAACAGGGAACCAATGAGCTTTATGACTGAAGATATGGTGTGGTGGGACATCATGATAGATGTGAGAATATCCTAGTATGCATGTACAAAAGGGTGACCTCTGTCACGTTGCGGGTTAGGAGGAGGTTAGGACCCAAGATGCAGAAAACACCAGATGACACTATGCACGAGCGGTTATAAAAGTAAAATCCTTTTAATTTAGGATGAGGAACCAAAAATCCAAAAGGGCAGGAAGCCAAAAACCAAAGTCCTGAAACCCAGGAGAACGAAAGCTCACATAGAGCACAAACGAAGAGACGAGGCACAAAAGCTCACATAGAGCACAAAACAACGCTGACACAAAACAATGGACCGACAAGACATTGAGACACAGACAGGGTTTTACACACTGGGGCATGATGGGAGGCAGATGGGCTGCAGGTGTGTGGGGAGAGAACCAGGTGAAAGCAATTAACTAATCAGGGAGGAAACTAACATGACCTAAGAATAAAACCTAAAGACAAGAAAAACTGCAACATAACTAATATTCTAAAGGGAAGGAAAACTACAAACACCGGTGGGAAAAACACACTAAAGAGACTAATAAAATCAAAAGCTGAAACTATAAAAACTGCAGAGGGGTGACTGGGGAAAACTGAAGGAACACAGGACCTGGGAGAGATGATCTGGGGGGCTGTAGATCTGGGAACACATGAGGAAGACGTAGACAATGACACAAGAGGGCGCTAGGATACACAACAGGAGAGCCTAGAGACGAATAGAGAACACAAGGAGACATGAGGGGAGACGCAGACGCAGACCATGACAACCTCATTTGGGATGCAATGTAAAACCTTACATTGACGGTCGCATTGATTGACCTTACATGTAACATTGCTTTTTGTGCTGTCCTTGTTCAATAAACCCAAATTATAAATATACCGACTGGTAAACTTAAAGATATTCAAATGACTTTTATAGTTGCTGAAAATTTCTTCATGGATTTGGGATGAAGAACCAATCCAGGATGTTTACATTCTATTGCAGATTGAATGAATTTAGTTTAGCAGATTAATTTAAAAGCTTTGAGCAGCATTTTTTCTGATCGAAAAGCACATTAATACCACCTTGGTTAAGTTGGGCACCACATGACTGCATGAGCCATTGACTCACCTCAGCCATACAAGCAGACAAAATACCTGTTGCTTTCTCTGGAGACTATGCAGGTGCATGAAAAACTGTTCCTCCTTGTGACATTGCTCCAGTGCCTTGTGGCTATGAAATAACAAGTGAGAAGGCCAGTGCTCTGTGCGGGTGGGCAGTTTTTCCAAATCTCCTCCAGCACCTGGTTTCTGCTGCTCCACTGAAATATCCTGCTGCTCCCACGTAAATAGGACTGGATTAAGGAGCATGACCCCACCAAAAGAGTAACCACCAGAAGTACTTCTGATGCATGTGCACAGTCCTGCTGAGATGTTACCTTGTCAAGTCAAACTTGAGGAATTTGGGTGTTATGTTGGTGAAGGTTCTCAGTCATCCAGGTCATGGTAATTCAAAGGGTTCACATGAAGGCAACTAGACTTATTTGGCTTCTTGAAGATGTTTCCCTTCTCATCTAAGGAGCTTTGTCAATTCTACCTGGAATATGGGAGAGTCAAGCTTATAAGCTAAATAAGTATGTTAAATAGAATGTTCGTACGAACGACCAAAATTCTCCTTTATGAAACATGTGGTGGCCTCTCTTAAGCATGTTCCTCCACAATTGACTGTCAATAAATCCCATCTGTGCATACCCAGGTGCTTGTGTCCATTCACAGCCATTTACATACAGAAACATCCTCAATTAACCACGTCCTCGAAAGCTCCTGGGACTGAAAGTAACAGACTGAATGCCCCCCATCATTTCTTTTGTTGTTCTCTATAGCAAACAAATGAGTGTGTGTGTTGTGTGTGTGTGTGTGTGTGTGTGTGTGTGTGTGTGTGTGTGTGTGTGTGTGTGTGTGTGTGTGTGTGTGTGTGTGTGTGTTGCAGACCTTCCCACATGCCTGAAGTGTGTGTGTCTGTCTCGCTCGGTTTACTGTGAGGACGTCAGTCCAGACATGACCAAAGTTCCCCCTCTGCCAAAAGAAACTTCTTACCTGTATGCACGCTTCAACAAGATCAGAAAGATCAGCAGGAATGACTTTGGAGACACCGGTAGGTCTGAGATGTTTGGGACTGCTGGTTGACAGCAGGAGGTGGCATTTAAACTACAACTACGTTATCTGTCAACAGTGACTCTGAAGAGGATCGACCTAACCGGGAACATGATCTCAGAGATCGATGATGGTGCTTTCTCTAAGCTAACACTTCTGGAGGAACTGTCTCTGGCTGAGAACAAACTGGTCAAACTTCCAACACTTCCAGCCAAACTCACATCCTTTAATGCAAACAGCAACCTCCTGAAAACCAAGGGTGTAAAGGCCACCATCTTCACGGTATGTCACCACCAGCTATCAGGGAACACTCATGTTTCTCCATGTAACGGCATGAAGGTTCTCTGATTTGAGCCAAAGGTCACATTTGCCCAGCTGGGTCAAACTGGGTCAAACGGTACTTTGAATCCACAGATTAAACCCAAGGAGCCACAATGTCTAGCCAAGATCATAACACCAGTATCCGCTGTTCCGTCCCAAGAAGGACACTTCAAGCCACGATGATAATAATTAAATAATAATTAATAATTCATGACTTTATTACAGTTTAAATAATCATTAATACATGATCACTTGGTTCAGATATAAAGGTATCTTAATTACATGAAATGGATTATTATGCTTTGGGTATTATAATGATAATTATTATAATGATTAAAGATGTGTTCAGCAAAGAAGACCTTCACCCTGTTCAGCCAACACAGAGTTCAGATAAACAATAACTGCATCACATGTTTTTTGACGCATGACCAAGCTTTCTTCCGGAGAGAGTGGGAGTGGTTCTGAGAGAGTTTGGTAAAGACTAACCATCACAGATTTCACGTCCAGTTCTGAACAAGACATCATCCTGAGGAGCCAGGGACGGCCGCCCTGACCTCTGCCTGCTGTTCTGTCACGCCGACAAGAATGGCTAAAGAACAAACGAAACTAACGAGCTAACGCAAGACTCTCCAAGAGTCATTTGATTTCTGAAGTTAAGACGGTAACGGGCATCTGCCAAATGCTTCGTACAGCCGTGTACCCGGCTACCACTCTGGACCAGAGCATCGGACACTCGCATCTTTCTGCCAGCCCCGAGTGACATCTTGGATGAACCCATCCTCCGATCTCCGGATCCACATGAGGGTCAGCCCTGTTTGGGTGAGGTAGAACACAACAGATGACGTTTGATGCTGTTTTCTCTCAAAATAACTCAGTTATCCGTAAAACATCATTTTCACCAGATCGCTTCCATTCCCTCTGAAAGAAACCTTCTGAGAACTTCATTCACGCATTCCAAAACTCACCATTCTCATTTTTAGTTCCATCCAACACAGGTTTGCTTTTAAACAAGTTTAATATCAAAGCTGTTGAGAATTGTCATTAAAATTGCCATCCATGAATTGTCATTTTTATAATTGTCGCTTCAAATTTTCAGTTTAAAATTATTAGTAATAAATTTCTTCATTTTTAAACTTGCCTCATTATTGAAACGAAACACAGAAAAGGGTTGCATTTTCAGTTTATCTAATGAAAAGAATCTTACTGAATCTTCTGTTTAATAAATAAACTTTTGCTATTAATTTAAGTATCTTAAATTAATTTTCACACCATTACAACCACTTAACTATTCCACAGAGCAAAGCTGACGTGTCTCAGACCAGCACACACAAAAGAATCCAATCAAACCATAAATAACCCAATATAGGGCTGGGCAAAAAAACTGAAAATGCATCATTATCAAAATTTCTGACTTTTATCAAGATCATTTTTCCAACGTCAATAAATTTGATAATTAAAAAAAGAAAAGGCTTGTAGGTTGGCAGCGTTCATGTCCCTTTAAGAAGCGGTACCACCTTGAGTCAAAAATGTAACTCAACATAATACATGTGACCGCCCCATCTAGTGGACAACTGTTGTTTCTGCACATACCTGCAGTTATCGTCCATTTATCGTTATCAAGGTTAAATCCTCAATATATCGTGATATTGATTTTAGGCTATATCACCCAGCCCTTACTCAACTAATGATGCATCTTGGTAATAAAGCCTCTACTGGTGGAAAACCTGACTATTCCGTTTTTCTAGGAACAAACACCCACGTGGGTGGTAGATCCATGGAACCAAAAACACAGCTGAAGATCTGGGTACCGTCATGTCCAGTTTCCTGTCACAGAACATAGAAAAAACTAAGAACAAACCAAACCCAAATTTAGAAACTACAGATTTGAATAAAACATGTTTTTTCCACTGATTTTAACTGCCAAATGATTAAAGCGGGACAACCTGTGAATGTAAACTGAGCTCATGAGGAACAGGAGTTTATCTGATTTATTTTTATCTCATTTTTTCCACCACAGAAGCTAACCAACCTGGCTAACCTGTACCTGGCTGACAACCAGCTGGATGCTGTTCCACACATTCCAGAGAGTGTTCGAATCCTACACTTACAGGTTTGGATAATTTATTCGTGGTCCTGCATTTTGGTAGCCTGGCCTGCCAGACTCGTCCTCTGGTTAATTCTGCACAGAGAGAGAGTCTGGTAACTCACAGGCAGAGAGGCACATGAGGGGCGGGACTAGGCAGCTCAAAAATAACCAATCAGAAAAAAGACAGAAACGCTGACTGTACCATGCAATGCTGTAGTTTTTTTTAGAGATAAAAGGCATCTGACTACGGCGCCAACATCTTTTATTTTTTTAGAAGAAATGGTTTTAGCGCTTCTACTTGTTGTGGTTTTAAAGACATTCAAGTCCTTTAGACCAGAGGAAAGAGCCGCAGCGAACTCCGCTTCAGCTGCCATGTTTATGACAAACTGGTCGTTGTGGTGTGTGACGTACACTGCTCAGCGCTGATTGGCTCGGTTAGCATTCTCAGGGGGCAGAGTTATTTGAATAGGAGAGTTCCCAGACCCTTTCTCTGTGCAGAATTAAACAGAGGATGAGTCTGGCAGGCCAGGCTAAAATTTTGGAGCGCTTGGCCTTAATTTATTGTAATTTTTTCATGGAAAAAAACAGCCTGAAACTACTTTGGCTTCATACATGCATTTTCCTGCCTTAGCTGTTACTTTCCTTCAGCTCAGTAAATTTTTGCTAAGCTGTTGCATTCAGCTGGATTGGGTTGTTGCTACACCGTTGCTGAGTGGGACATGATGGCGTGAATCTGCAGTCTTTAGATCTGCAGCTGTGCACCATTATGGAATTCACAAGGGGGGAGGCGGGACTTCATTGAATCCAAGCGTCTGGGTTAAAGGAATGAGTCATAGAATGTGTGTTGTGTGTGTGTATATATATATATATGTGTGTGTGTGTGTGTATACACACCTATTGTTGCTCTGGAAGGGGTAAAATAGCATGATACAAGTCCTTTAAACGAACTAATCTGATTCTGGTACAGCTTTCTCTGTATAACCAGATTTCATTGTAGTTCTGTTCTTTTTTAGCTAGTTTTTACGTTTCTCACCATATGTTTATGAACTACAGAACAACAACATCACTGATGTCAACAAAGACACCTTCTGCAAGTCCAACGACACCTACTATCTCAGACTCAGTCTCTCTGAAGTGCGAATGGACGGGAATCCAGTGGAGCTGTCCAAGTTCCCCGACAGCTTCACCTGTATGAAGATTCTGCCAGTTGGACGGTATCGTTGATGAGGAACAGACTGTACCATGGCTGGCAGAACTGTTTCCCTGGGTGGAAGTAATGAGCATTACTGTGACATTCTGGACTTCTGGGAGCTGGTCCCACTGACCACAGGAATAAAGGTTTTAGTGTTTTTACCTTCACTACAACTGACAGCTGGTTTCTGGTCAAACAGGAGATGATTTACTGGACTGAAGAATTGAACTGATCTAAGTATGTGTACATTCAGCAGCTAGCGTCAGAACCATTTGAATTAATCCTGATTTGCCCCAGTTCGTTTCCCTTACCATTTTAACTGAAATGCCTTAATTTCAGTCAAAGGAAAGTGCTTTTATATCCTTTGTGGTAAAGAACCTTTTATTTTTTTAATCGAAACATCTTCTCCAAACCCAATCAGCCAGATAGTGTTCTGCTGTGTTGAGGAGCCTCTCGGCATTTGAGAGCAGCACTGAGCCATTGACCAGTTTCTACTAATGCTTGGAGCCGTAATGCTTTTGGTATCACCAACAAGTGTTGGGACCAAACATGGAAATGCTCTCTTAAAAATGCAAAACACAGCAAGCAGTTGCTCTTGTTTCTTAAGTTCAGCAGAGAGGTAAACCTTAAAAATATCCTCAACGTTTAAACACAGCTGAGATTATTTAATTATTAACGTCTCAAACCCAATCCCTCCACGGTGGGACCTAAAAGTGCTTACACCTTCTCAGCCTTTAATGGCCGCTGCTCCATCAGTGCTAATAGTGATATTTTCTTGTATCGACAGAGTTGATTTGCATAGTTTAAAAAGAACTATTAAAACCAACCATATCCATTTTATCAGGCTATAAAACAAACATCTGGATGGTATATGGCATTAGTCAGAGCATGAGTCAGGCGGAACATCACAACAGTATTGGGGAGTGTTAAAGTGCATCTTTAATGCTGTTTAAAATGGTAGAAGAACATCATCTAAGGTCAAAAAGATACTTTAGTTATTTAACTAGCAGGTGTTTAATAATACTAAAGTGAGGAAAGTGGACAGGCTTCCCTAACAAACGTGCGGTTTTGGAGAAACCACTAACATGTGTTTGACGTGGAGGATGCCCTTTAACCGGCGCCTCAGACACTCCCTGTGGTTTGCCTCTTAAACACTAGGCAGTGCTACAGAGAAGCTAAAACCACTAAACTACAGCATTCCTGATGACTAAAGGTAACAACACCTCTCTGGGACTATGTTCATGGGCTTGTCAACATCAGAATATTAGTGAAGGATTCAAACATCTTTAGACATTCTGGGGTCAGACGTGATACCCAATATCAGTCCAGTTTACAGTTTTCTTTTGACCAGTACTGCATCACTGTACAAGCAAAAGGCTTGTAGTACTTAGTGACTTTTAATTTATGTAGTTCAGTTAAAGTGGACTAGAGTACATGTATCCATGATCTATAGTAACGTGAAAGTTATTCTTCCTTTAACACCTGTATCTTGTTTTGACCCAAGTCTTCCTCTCCAGCATCAAAGGTCATGTTGAAGGTTATAATGATGTGAATAAGAAATGGTACAGGAGGATGTGGGTGTAAGAGTGCTATGTTGGAGGACTTTAATAAAGTTTAACTAACTGTCGAACTTGTCATTTTTTGCTCTCCAATATTTAATGTTAGAAACACCATTTGGTGGTGTGTTAGCAATCTTCCAACTAAAAGGAGTAGCTGTGTTTGTTGAGGTTGCCATAGAAACTGTATCAGTGAGGGACACACAAGAATGTAGCCCAACACTGTCAATGCATTTGGAGCCTCCTGTATTAATGCTCCTCCCCTTTCAGTCGGCACATGGGTCCCTTAACGGGGCTATAAAAGTTCATTTCTAAGCCGCTTTGCCCTACGTCCTGAATCAAACACATGTTGCACTTAAGTTTAAATAATACATGATCACGTGTGTTTCAACCTTATCCGTCATGTAATTTGAGATGTATTCATTTGTAAAGACAATGACTATAAATCACACGTATCATATATGACATTCAGCAGAATCTTTTCTCCCCCAGCTGCTACATACCACCTGACCAGATTTATCCACATATAATGCTCCTTCTGTCATCCTGAAAAAAGGATTTTAAGCTCACTAAACTACTCTTATCTTTGCTGTGTCTGGTTTGATGATATACATTTAGTGAAACATGCAGGTATTGTTATGTAGTTATGCTTTTCACAATAAGCCCCAATAAGTTAAACAATGCTGAACCAGGCAGCAACACCAGGCAACCCTGACGCCAACTACAACGGCTAAGTGAAGTACCATCAGAAATCCGTGAAGATGTGAATGCAGCATTGAGAAGGATTCCTACAACACCATCACTGAAACCAATGAGCTGATAAACACTTCAGCAGCAGTGATCCTTGAGATGCTCGGCTATAAGTGCAAGAGCAATCATGACAGACAATACCCACCATGGAAGAGAAGGTTAAAGGCCAAAATCAAGGCAGCATGGAGAGAAGTGAACCAACTATCAGAGCTCCAGAAAGGTACAACGAGAAAACCAGGACCCAAGAGCTACAGCCAGATACCCATAACTGAAGCACTGGAAACTGCCAAACAAAGGCTCCAAACCTTGGCCAGCTGCTTAAAGAGATACACAAGAGAAAGTGAAGCCAGACAAATAAACTGGCTCTTCTCGACCCAACCAGCTAAAGTGTACTCCCAGTAGCAGTGTAATGATAACAGAGCAGACGCATCAAGCCTGGAGACTGAACGGTACTGGACGGGCAATTGAGAGATGGAGGCATCACACAACAGCAATGCAAAGTAGCTAGCCTCTCTAAGAGAAGACCACAGCAACCTCCCTGAGCAGAACCCAGTAACCATCACTGTGACATCCAGGAAAGATTCTCAGGTATGAAAAACTGGATAGCACCAGGACCTGACATGAACCACACCTACTGGCTTAAGAAGATCACTGCACTCCATGAGCACCTGGCAGCACAAATGAACCAGCTGCTAAAGGATGGGTCTCACCCTGAATGGCTAACTTTAGAACGAGCAATCCTGATCCTGACGGGCCCCTCCAAGTATACAATCCCATCCAACTATCGGCCAATAACATGTCTTTCCACAACACGGAAGCTCATATCAGGCTCAGTCTGGATCTGGAAGTCCCACAGGAGCTTTGCTCGCTCGTTCACTACCACCTTATGGGGTGTTTCCCACTTTGACCTTGGAGCTTCCAGTACATACTCTGCACAGATGCTTCTGCAAACTATGCCAGCCACTTTATATATATATATATATATATATATATATATATATATATATATATATATATATATACATATATATATAGGGTTTCCGCTATATGTATTTTGCGATATCTCCTTAACGCTACATATTAATGGCGAACCAATCCAGTCTTTTCAAATCATAACACTTCATGTTGGTTCATATTTCTAAAGTTAAAAATCACTTCTGGGTTTCTGTTCTGTTGAGCTGAGACGGAGCTTCCCGTCTCCTTATCTTGGAGAGTGCTGACTTTATCTCGCTCACCCGAGTCTGCTTCTGTACTAAGCGTCTGCTTACGTGGTTATGGTGGTGACACTTCTTGAGACTGGAGAATGTCGGTGCTTACGGTCAATCTACTGGACCTGGGTGCCCTGAGGTCATCCGACCTCTTCTGACCTCCGGATCCGTACAAGGGTCATCCAAAGGGTGAGAGTAGAACACAGAGAGATTGCCTCTGAATGTGTTTTGATAACAATCAACCTCATAGTTTATTGGAAACCAAATCCTTTTTCATCCGGAGACGCCGCTCTCTGAGGTTCGGAAGTTCTGACCAACACCTCATTTACACATAGCCTGCATCACCTTTAGACCCATCCATTCACGGTAAATGCTTAGTTCACTTGTTGTGTTTTTCTTGTAATAAAAATAATTTTTTACTATAAACCTGACTCTTTCATGAATCAAAACGAAGTGTGTATAATTGCTTAATAAAGCAAAGAATCTTAGAATCTTCTGATTAAGCCCTATAATTTTCTGATATTTACAATAAAGATCAAGCAAGGTAATATTATATATTTATTCAGAATATCAAATAAATAATACACATTTGCCACTGCTGCAACGATATCCCTAACCATCGAAGTTCACCAGCAGGTTCAGGGGTTGCCACCACGACAGGCACCGACCACAGCTCTGGTCAGCCGCCTCAAAAATGGAGGCCCTGAACACGGCCCATTCGGACTCAATGTCCACCGCCTTCCCTGGAAAATTTTGGAAGTTCTGTAGATGTTTTCCCTTTTACTGGACCATTCTCTGTAAACCCTAAAGATGGATGTGTGTGACAATCCCAGAAGATCAGCAATTTGTGAAATAGTCAGACCAGCCCGTCTGGCACCAAAAACCATGCCACATTCAAAGTAATTTCAATAATAATTCTTCCCCAGCAGATCGACTTGGTCATGTCAACATACATAAATGCCACCATGTGATTGGCTGATTAGTAAATTGCATCAACGAGCAGTTGGGACAGCTGGTACCGAATAAAGTGGCCAGTGAGTATACACTCTGGTTTTGATATTAGGGTAATTTTCCTAGATCTGTTTAAAACAGAGAGCAAGTGAGGACTCGGCAACCAAGCAAGCACTGAGGGTTCTACATATATGTCTGTCACTGCTATGTGCTCACTGGTCAACATGTGCACACACAGTTTAAATCACAGTCAGTTGGGCAGATCCTTGTGCGCTTGCAGACACGGTTTGCTCTCTTATGATGTAAAAATATCCTCTTGCTGTGTATATTTTCACTCAAGACCTACAACTTCCTCATGCATGTTGTTTTCATGCGTGCAGTAACCGGATGCACGAGTTTTGGCACTTGACACCAGAGTATGCCACTTACCAGGGGTGATGGTGGCACAGGAGTTAAGTGCTCACTCCGTAAATGGAAGGTTGCAGGTTTGAGCTTCGCTCAGTCTGTTGCTGTCGCTGTGTCTTTGGGCAAGACACTTAACTCGCCTTGCCTGCTGGTGGTGGTCGGAGGGACCGGTGGCGCCTGTGCTCGGCAGCCTCGCCTCTGTTAGTGTGCCCCAGGGCAGCTGTGGCTACATCGTAGCTCAGCACCATCAGTGTGAGAATGTGTGAATGGCTGATTGTGTTGTAAAGTGCCTTGGGGGGGGGGGGGGGGGGGGGTTACAGGACTCTAGAAGGCACTATATCATATAGAAGCCATTTACCATATGCTGTAAGGATGTTGGCTATTAAGGTCACAAAATGTGTAGTAACAATAATACAGAAACATACATAGGTGTGTGTGTGTGTGTGTGTGTGTGTGTGTGTGTGTGTGTGTGTGTGTGTGTGTGTGTGTGTGTGTGTGTGTGTGTTCTTGTACTTACTGCTTACTTACTGAGGACCATCATGAGTTTTTAACCAGTGGTCCTGACTTTTTAAAAAAGCTTACCAGTTAGTTTTAGAGGTTTGGTGTGAATTAGGTTTTAGTTAAGGTTAGGGATAGATCAGCATTGGTTAGGGTGTGGGTTAGGCAAAATAGTCACAAAAATGAATGGAAGTCAATGGGTGGTCCTCACTAAGATAGAAAGACAGACGTGTGTGTGTGTGTGTGTGTGTGTGTGTGTGTGTGTGTGTGTGTGTGTGTGTGTGTGTGTGTGTGTCTACCACAGACAACTTTGATCAGTGATCCAACAACCAATAGATGTGGTCTGTTAGGTGCTTAACCTTCTGGTTAACTCAGCAAAAACATTCAGGTTTATGATTTGTTTACTCCTCTAAAGTAAAGCTTGTTTGTGTGGAAGACATTACAGCAGGGAACTTACAGCACTTACTGCATTTTCCACTGAAATGAAAAAAAAAATGCTTGTTGAGCAAAATCAAGCGTCTGAGGCCCGTCTGGAAAAAGTGGGTTAGTCATCTTCAATTCAAGCCAAGTTGGCTAAAGGAGTGAATCTGAGTAAACAGGAGAATATGTTCCATGCTGCCTCTGCAGCAACAAACTTTTAGGTGAAGTCCTGAAATGGACATCACCAATATAAATCACACCTGCTGCTCTCTTCCTTCCCCTAGTTTCTAACTTGCATGAATCGTCCAGAGTTAACGAGAGCAGATAGGAAGTTTTAACCAGATCCAAGTGTCTGTGAAAGGGACAAGAGAAGAAGACCCATTCTGCTGACTAAATGAGAAATAGTTCTATAGGTTTATTTAGGTTTGACTTCTTAATTTCATTCATTCACAAACTCTTAGTGACTGAAAACCCCATATTACCCAAGTGTCCTGCACAGGCAGACAACAGCAACACCTTTAAACGGTTAAAACTATTCAAATTCATGGTAATTATTAGCTAGATCACTTTGGCTACACATCTACAGCGAAAGGTCTTTACAGAGGGGGTTTCAAGTCTTTTTGCCTTGAAACTGCCCTGGGTGTGTGACTGAAAGTTGAAGCTAATATGAATTGTATCAAATATATATAAATATTACTTGCTTATAAATGATTACTTTATACAGTTAAAAGAGCAGTGGGATAAATCTACCTACATTTTCCTTTTCAAACTTTTTTTGTATTCGTCTTTCCTGTCCTATCTATCTCTTATCTTCCTGAATTTCCTCTCAATCCTTCAGAAAAACTGCTGCCTGTATTCTCTATTTTTATTGCCTCATGAGCTACTTTTGAACTAAGCAGTTCAGCTATTGTAAAGGGCAGAAGATGGGACTTGACAGACCCAGGAGGCCTGGTGAGCCGGTTAGGGATGCTGGCGATGAAGACAACTGAGTAGGGTGGGAACAGCTGGGTGCCGAGACCACGCCCCCCCCCCCTCCCCCACCACCACCACCACCACCATTATGGGATCAGTCCCCAAGGCAGCCCAAGCTGAGTCCCAAGCCAGACACCCACCATGCCACAGCAGGGGCCAGGGACTCCAGTCCAATCCCCTTCCTGTTATTTAGGCTGTCACTTATAAATCTTGCAGGGCGGCTAGCTGGATAATGTCTACAGCACTATTAGACACTTATTTATGCAGTTTATCAGTGAACAGAAGTAGATTTGAGGGTGACTTACTCTTTAAGCTGCGGTGATCTGACTCACCACAATAGAACCGACAACCACACCTATCTATTGACGTGTGTCAAATACAGATGGATGATTATACATCCCAAGAAAGACACTGGACAGGTTGCTTCAAGCAAGAGTTTTGGTGTATGAAGGTCTTCACCTACTTGGAAATGCTGGAAGGCTCTTGTTCGATCAGCACATCTGTCTGAGAAGGTCCTTAAAGTCCTAAAGAACAGCAGAAGGTTGTTGTTCTCCTCCACTCTGAAATCACAAGACAGTTCCAGGTGTTTATGTAAAACTGTCTCCAAAACAAACCAAAAGAAGCAGCACCAACGGTGTAGGAGCCAAAAATGAGGATGTTTTTTGTTTATGTGTATTGATTTGTATATTGGGGGTGGGTGTGTCCTTGAGCTACTTATCTTCACCTGCCGCCTGTTGAGCGGAGACTGGCAGGAAGGATGATGGCGGGGTGAGCTTGGGTGAAAGCGTTTCGTTGACCTGAACACTGCGTAATCATGTGCTGATCCATTATCATGTTGCAAGTTTGATGTGGAACAAATAAAGACGACGTAAACGCAGTTGAAAGTTGTAGCGCGTCATTAGGATTAACCCACGCTGAGCCTGCCACGGCACTGACGGAAAACGCTCGGAGCCTGCTGCAAACAAACAGGATAAGGGATCTTTGTCTGGAGATAGAGTAGATCATGAGGGGTCATCAGGGAACACCATCCTTGTTTAGAACTGGAAAATTAATCAGTTTCCCAGTGCGCCGTTTCAGTGGTGAGTAAGTTCTCATCTTCTGTGGGACCTCATCAGTGTCTCACATGGTTGTAAAACAGTCTAACCTTTTCAAAGAGTTTCTTGTTGATTACTTACAATTAGCCGCCAAGCTCAGAAATAACTCAATACACTGATTAGTTTGTCTCAAATACAGTCCGCAATGAAGAATAAATTCATTCTAATCAACTGTGCTTTGGTTTTAATTCATGTCTTTGTTGCTGTGTCCAAGAATCCCGACCACATCAGACCAGAGAATCACTTCTACATCGTTTCCTGTTAGTCAACATTGTGCCACATAAACTTTGGAAACGGGCTGTTATTGGTCATATTTCCTTCCTGATCAATAAAAGGTTTACAATGATCATATTTTAGACGATACAGCACCAGAACATCCAGCACAAGAAGGGATGAAAAGAAACAAAATTACCTGAAAGTTTAGGGAAAAATCATCAGAAATGTTGATGTACATGAATAAGGAGAGCAGTGGCAGATCCTCAAAGGTAAAGGCACTCATTTTAGAAAAGGACAGAGAAAAACGTAAAATGTCTGATAAAAGGCAAGGCAGCTTTACTTCTGTAGCACATTTCATACACAGAAGCAATTCTATGTATTTCCATTAACAGGAAAAACAATAAAAACTCTTTAAAAAACTCGTTCTGTAGATTGTGGTGGAGGTGGAATGTCCGTACGAATGGTCAACATCCTGATTTATGAAACATCTCGTACGCATGTTCCTCCAGACTCGTCTGATGGTAAATCCCACCTGTACCCAGGTGCTCATGTCCACGCAGTCAGTTACATACACAGGGTATCTGCAGGTTTAAGGGAGCCAAATTTAAGACTTTTTAAGACCTTTAATAAGGCCACTTTGAACAAATTTAAGCAATTTAAAAAAAATTTAAATTTAAGCTATAATTTCCAGCTATTGCCTGGAACCGGTGCTAACCACGTCGCGATTGTAGGTTTAGCCATCCAGTTACCATTAAACGTGCACTTCCCCATGGCGCAAGCTCCCGCTAGCTTAACCAGCTAATGTGCTCATCTAAAAATAGGCCCTTTCACAACCAACTGAATGTATACGGTTCCGCTTTTGTTAATATCATACACCAAAAATGCTTAACACCAACTAGAAATTCATGAAAATTTTATAAAAATAAAGAATCTTGTTTATTGGGTCTTTGGTAATTTAAGACCTTTAGAAATTGCATTTAAGGATTATTTGTCATTTTTAATGATTTTTAAGGCCTTAAATTTGGAAAAGCAAATTTAAGACTATTTAAGGACCCGCAGATACCCTGCATACAGAAACACCCTCAGTTAACCATATTTGGTCACGCTACGTCCTTAGCACCTGGGGGGGATTCCCTGGGTATCGGGTTCATGCGGTTTATCTGCCGCTGCACAAAGGGTCCCAAATCCCAGCCTAGCTCCAGAAGGATCTCCTTCGTGGAGATCAGAGTGCTCACAGAGGACACGTTCCCTCCAGAGAGCACGCTCTGCCAAATCCCCAACACATAACAGCCACAATGTCAGATTCCCATCAGTCACACGTGGTTGTTATTGGTTTCAGCACCAGTTATGTAAAAAGCTGTTTTTCCACTGACATGGTCGTTTATTGGGTAAATATTTTATGCATGAGGATCATGTGTGGACGACTGAGACCTTCAGTACTGTGGTTCCGCCGTTCTACCACTAGACTCTGTTCGTACGCATGGGCAGAGCTATTCTTATACTTAGGAACACTTCTACGCACAAGTACTAACTGGTCAATAATCGTTCCTATGCCCATATAAATGATGCACAGATCTGTTCGTACGTACAGCTGATAAACGAGGGCCTGGAGACCACTCAGATTAAAGGATGGATCACATTAGTGGAATAATCTGCTGACATTGTTCATTAATAGAGTGAAAGACATCTGTTTACAGTTCTGCCTGTTATGTATAACTATGCCCAATACACACACACACACACACACACACACACACACACACACGCACACACACACACACACACACACACACACACACACACACACACACACACACACACACACACACACACACACACACACACACACACACACACACACACACACACAGAGTGCTGAACAGTCTCCAGGGTTTTTCCGTATGCCCCTGCCAGGTTCAGCAGCCTGACTCACTCAGCCCAGATGTGGTTTGGCTTCAGACTTGGAGCAGATGAAGGAGAAGAAGCAGCAGCAACTCTAGATGAATCACTGCTGAATGACGTCGGCCAAAACTTCAGACGGAGTCAGACTACAGAGGAGTTCCTAGTGGACTCCTGTTGGGACTGGACCAGCCCAGACCATCATCCCTCACCACCGTGCTGACAGCTGGGATCACATGTTGGTGCTGCAGTGCATTCTGGGTAAAGGCCTCTCATTTGCTCCCATTAGTGCAGCTGTTTAGTGGTTTGTTCAGGTGAAACTTAACCAACTTTTGACCGGCTAACGGAGACCTCTAGAGGCTTGAGATAATTTCTCTGAATGTTGACCCCTGGGTGAACCTGCTGGGTTTTTTCTCCAGATGACCAGCAGCAAGTTGATTGTCTGAGATGGTTGCTGATGCGTCTTTGTGTTAACACACACGTGTATGCTCCGGAGCAGCTCCTGCTGGATCTTGAACCTCTGATTCCAGCAGAAGCTGCAGATGGACTCAGCTTTTCCATGTTGTTGTTTAATAAATGATGATGTGGTGGGATTGTGTGTTTTTATTAAATCGGAGTACTTATTGAACTTGATGGAGACCAAATAGTTTTGTTTAAATACATGAAACCCTGAAACTGGAAGGAGGGAGCTTTATCTTCCATCAGTAAAATGACTGAGTTATATTTTTGTTCCTGGGATTCACCTGGACAGGAAGCTGCTGAAGCTCTGCGGGTCTTTGGAGTCCAGCACCACGTTCAGCTCGTTTACAGTCCTCTGATGCTCCTGCAGAAGACAGTTTAACATTCTTATGTGTGTTTATTAATGTGGCAGACACTTTTATCCAAAGCGACGTACAACTGTTAACCCATAGGGCATGCTGTGATCTGTGGGGGAAACCAGAGTACCCGGAGGAAACCCACGCATGCCCCGGCCTGCAACCTTCTTGCTGCAAGGCAACAGTGCTAACTACTGGACATTATATTCGCTGACAGCACTGACTGTCACATGACCCCGGTTTTGGCGCATCTACACTGGCTGCCTACGACTTTCAGGCTGCGCTTCAAGGTTTTATTATTTGCCTGCAAGGCACTAAATGGCCTAGCATCCCCCTGCCTGTCAGAGCTGCTTACACCCTATGTGCCGGTGTGTTCCCTAAAATCAGCTGACCGCTTGCTACTCTGCATTCCCAAAATTGACTATAAAGCAGGAGGAGAGCAGGCTTTTGTGGATGCTGCTCTTTCTCTGCAGAATGCCCTCCCTCTCACCATACAAGAGTCTTCAACGGTCTCGGTCTTCGAGTCTGAAGACTCTTTTATGATTTGGCTTTTGGACAGTGACGTCTTATGTTCAGTTTTATTGTTTTCAGCTGTTGCTTTAATCATCAGGACTGTTCTGATTGTTGGTGTGCTAGTTTTATTGTTCTTACAATTCTTACAGGTGATTTTACCTTATTTATTGAATTGTTTAGAATTGTCTGTTCCTGACTTATTTTATAGAAATTTTTTATTCAGTTCCTTCGGACTGTCTGTAAGGTGCTTTATCAGCTGTCATGCTGTGTTTTAAAATGCGCTGTACAAATAAAATGGTATGGTATTTAGCTGTTTACTCACTTTTCCCAACCCCTCCTTCCTGTCCCAAACACCTGAACATACAGACCAATAAAATACTAGAAAAGACTCAAAACTGTGAGCAAAACAATGACACAGCGTAAAAAGGGGTGCAAATAGCTAAAAATGTATACAATTATTTAGATTAAATAGTAAAACCTATAGGCTAAAACTGTTGGTACCCTTTGGTCAATGGGGGAAAACCCCACAATGGTCATTGAAATAACTAGAATCTGACTAAAGTAATAATAATTTAACTACTGAAAGTCAGACATTGCTTTTCAACCATGCCTCAACAGAATTATTAAAAATAAACTCATGGAACAGATGTGGACAAAAATGATGGTGCCGCTAGAAAAGACTGAAAATAATGTGACCAAGGGGACGTGTTCATTCAAGGTGTGTCCTCTAATTTGCATCACAGATGCATAGACCTATTGAAGCACGGCATCACATGACCGCAACCCCCGTCCCCCCAGCCCCAGGCTGGAGGGCAAGAAGCTGGCACCTTCCTGTCGACCACTGTTGGGTTTATCTGTTGGTTCTCAGTAAAAAGATGTAACTAGCAGCAAAATAAAATCTGTCAGCATGGGTAACACACGTAGAACTATTGGCTGCACAAGTAGACAACAGAAGGACAGTACTATAAAATTTTACAGCGGATAAAATATGCTGAAGGCTGTGGTTAACAGCCAGTTCTAGTAGATAAACCACCCACATAGTGACAGACAGTCTCATGACAGATTCAATAAGTACATTTTCTGCCCAAACGTGTCTAGAAACAAACAGGTTATAGCTATCTAATGACTTGTGCTTTTATTATAGAATTGTGCATGACCCCGGGGACGAAGAGCCGGCCGGGGGAGCGGATCCAGCAGAAGCAGCATGTCCAGACACTGTCTGTATCTATGGACCTGGTATGAGCATATTTAAAAGACGAGAAACCAGGCAGCACGTTTTGATAACGACATGGTGAATTGATGACACATTTACAAACTTATAGCCCCTCAAGCACACACACTCACACACACACAAACAATAGTCAGCCCCCCCTCTGAACTGAGAAAAGAAATGATAACTAGATATTTAAAATACATTGTTTTTAGGATAAAGCACACATGAGTCTTCTTTTTCTTCTTTAGTTTAACTGGCGGGTGGCATCCAACTTAAGGTGCATTTCCGCCACCTACTGTGTAGGTGTGTGAGTCAGAGTGAGGAATACTAAAAAATAAAATAAAAACACTAAATTCTTTTAACTACCCTACTTTTCCTAAGGAATTCCAACACTAAGTTATAAATTATGTTATCCCCATTCAACAAAGTCCCTAAACTCAATTCTCCATGTCTTCTAACTTTTAATTTTTCTTTTAACATTTTTCTATATACCACATATTTACTACAATAACACAAAACATGCTCTACCGTTTGCCTTTCTTTTCCACATTCACATAAACCTGTAGGATGTTTCCCTATTAAATGGAGTGCTGTTTAAACCTGTGTGTCCCATCCTTAACCTCGATATTATTGTTTGTTCCCTATTATTAAGTTCCATAATTTTCATCACACCCACCTTTCCCTGTATATTAAATAAATGCCTTCCCTTTTCTCCCCTCACCCACATTTCCTGCCATTCATTCACCATCTGTTTCCTGATCCATCGCCTTCACTTCTTTCACACTATATGTAATTTCTACCCATGTGTTTTAATTTTGTTGCTTGTTTTGCATAAAAGTCTGCCATTTCATTTCCTCTGTGTGCTGGAACCCACATAAACCTAATTTCTATTTCTAAACTATTCAATCTAAATAAACATTCAAATATTTCTAAAAGAATTTCAGGTCTACTGACTTCATTGACACTAGAGCCGAAAGAGAATCCGTACATATAATACACTTTTTTATTCTATTCTGGCCTCTCCAAAGTAAGCTAAATGAGTCGCTAACAATTCCACCGTAAAAACTGATAAAGTATTAGAAGTTCTGAATTTTATACACTTTTCCAAAACTACTATCCAATAGTACTATAAATACTATCCAATCTATCAGTCCTTTACATTTATTCTGCTCCATTTTAATCTTAATATGATAATCAATATTAAAATGAGGAAAAATCCATTTTGGAGTAACTGAATATAAAAATTTCTTTACAAAAGTTATATCATTCAATTTAAATATTACAGCTAATCTATTTGCTTTCCCAATCACATTCACATACTTTTCATTTCCATTTTCCCAACGTAAAAACATTTCTCTCTGGACCAAATGTTCTTCCTCTGTACATCCCCCGTAGGCGAGTCCAATCATTTAACAAAATCTGCTTAAATCTCAAACATATTGGCATTTCTCCCATTTCCACTTGTAAAGATGCTACTGGTGTTGATTTTATTGCTCCACTACATATTCTTAAAGCCTGATTTTGTATACTCTATCTTTTTTAATAAAGTCAAACTGAACCATACATATTACTACCATAATCTATTACTGACCTAATCGTGGATATGTAAATCTGCTTCAATGCCTGTGCACTAGCACCCCAGTCAGTTCCTTTTAAACATCTCATTATATTAATAACCTTTTTACATCTTTCTTCAATGTTACTGATATTCTCCTTCCAAGTTAATCTAGTAACAAAAATAACTCCCAAATATTTAAAACTCTTTACTTGTTCTAAATTTTCTCCATATAATTTAAGATTAACCACCACATTCCTCTTTCTTTTAAAACCCATACTTTTAGTTTTATCTACGGAAAACGGAAAACCCCAATCATAAGACCAACTTTCCACCTTCCATATTGCTTCTTGCAACTTCTTCTGTAAATGCAGAATATTTCTTCCCCTTTTCCATACGGCTCCATCATCTGCAAAAAGTGCTTTTCCAAAGTCATAACCTATATTTTCAAAAGCATCATTTATCATTATAGAAAAAAGTGCTGGGCTAATTATAATTCCTTGAGGAGTCCCATTCTTGACTAGATACTATTTGATATTATATTCCCCACCTTCACTTGAATATAACTATTAAATAAGAAATTCTTTATCCACTCATATATTCTACCATTATGTACTAATCTATTTAGTTTGATTAATAATCCCTCTTTCCAAACCATATCATATGCTTTTCAAGATCAAAAAATACAACTACTAAACTTTCTTTATTAGATTGTGCTTTTCTAATAATTTTCAAGATAAACCAATGGATCCATTGTTCCCCTACCTTTCCTAAAACCCCTCTGATATTGTGTTGTTAAATTTCTACTTTCAAGAAAATAATTTAGTTTCTCAATAATCATTCTTTCCGTTAGTTTTCCAACATGCGAAGTAAGCACCATTGGTCAATAGTTTTCTGGTCTACTTGAATCTTTTCCTGGTTTCATGATAGGTATAATTACTGCTTCTTTCCAATTTATAGGTATTAGCCCCTCTTCCCAAACTTTATTATACAAACCTAATAACTTAACCTTCATTTTACTCCCCAAGTGTTTACGCATCTCATAAGTAATTTTATCCTTCCCAGGAGAAGTTGTTTTACTCTTCCCCAATGCTTGCTCTAACTCAAACAAAGTAAACGGAACATCGATTAAGGACAGAATATGACCTTGATCACGCTCGACCTCATTTTTCTTTCTAGTTTATTCTCTTCCAATCCTTCTATCCTCTGATAAATTATCACTACTATTAATTTTAACAAATGTTTTAGCTAAGACCTCAGCTTTATCCTCATTTTTAACAGCCAACTCATCTTCCATTTTAAGCACTGGATATCTCCATTCTCTATAAATTCCTTTCATTTCCTGTATCATTCCCCAAACATCACTGTGGTTCTCCCAATTTGATCAGAAAAACCCCTCCAACTCTCCCTTTTAGCACTTTAATAACTCTCCTTGCCTCTGCTTGCAATCTTCTTATAGTTCATTAAATTGTAACAATTATGAGTCTTTTTTAATTGTTTCATACTCTTATTTCTCTCCTTAATTGCTTTTCACAGTGATCATTCCACCAAGGCACATTTTTTCTTTTCATATTCCCTCTTCATTATCTGAAAACCAGCATAATAAGCACTATGCTAACGACCAAAGTTACAGCATTTTGGTTTCATCTTGTTTCCACAGTCTTCAAAGTCATGATTTTCTCCACACCCAGGACACCTCTTCCTCCCTTTACAAACCTTAGCCGTATGCCCAAATCTCTGGCAGTTGAAACACCTGATAGGTTTTGGAATGTACTCCCTCACAACATGTGACATGCAACCTAAGAAGACTCTGTGTGGCAGAACTTCTTCAAACACTAACAAAACCGCCTCTTTTCTTTCTTTCTTCACCCCATCCTGAAAACCAGTTAACCTTTTGGCAACTTTAACCTTTGCTCCTCTCAGATTAGCCTTGATTTCATCCACTGATACCTCCACAGGTATTCCCCAAATCACTCCTTTCGGCCCTTGATCCCCCATTCCCACCTTACTCACACTGATCACTTTGTGTTTCCCCACTTCACTCATTTTACGAGTGTTCTCTCTCTGTTCTTCAGTCTTGCACACAATTAGCAAATTTCCATCTCTCAAGACTTTGGCCAGTTTTATATCCCCAACCTGATTTTTCAAAATGGATCTTGATTTGACCTGACTCATCGTGTTCACTCCATTTCCCCCACCGAATCTCAATATGAGTTTAAACTCACTCTCCTCTTCTGCTGCACTTTCATTTGATGCAACCTTCCTCTGTTTCCTTGTTTTACCTTCATCCAAATTACTACCGCTCTTTCCCTTCATCTATTCCTGCACAAAACTCATCTCCATACTATCCTCACTTTCATAATCCTCAACTTCTCCCCACTCCTTCTCATTCACTACACAGCCGCGCTTACCCGCCGTTGCTTGTCTTTCTGGATCTTGGTATATCGTCCAACTGAAGACCTTTTCTTCTGAGCATCAGAATATTCCCAAGACCTTTATGTTTTCCATTCGTTATCACCTTATTATTCCCTGACGACTGTCCTTTCACCATCAATTATCAAACAGACGAACACCTGTCTGATCCTTCATGAGTCTTTGGTGCATTAATTGACCTTTCGCCGGCTCTGCCCCCAAAATAGCCATTGTCCAATCACACATCACAGCAACATTCACTGTGTGAAGAGGTCTGACAACTTCAAGCAAGATGGATAGCGTTGAGCCCACGGCGTCTGTAAGTCGGACAGTCGATACCCAGAGAGATCGTCTGGAGGAGCTGTCTTCCATTCATTCCCAAAGCGGTCCCAACGTGAGCGGTGCTTGATATGGATCAAACCGTGCAGATGACCCCACTCCCAGGTAAATGTTTATAACATCATGAAGTAGGGCTGCTCAATTAATCGAATTTTAATCACGATTACGATCTGAGTTTTGAACGATTATAAAAAACTAAAAAAGCCGATTATTTGCTCCTCCCACTTGCGCTGCCCTGAGTTGCAAATGAAGCGCTCCTCCCACAGTGTTGCCAACTTAGCGACTTTGACGCTATTTCTAACAGCTTCTCAGACCCCCTTCTTGACTTTTTAAATCCTAAAAGTACCTAGCGAACATCTCAGAAACATCTCTGGTAACCCTTAGCTACTTTCTGGATAACTGTCGTCGACGTTTCCTGCAGGTTAGCTAAACACTTCGCCTGCTCTCCGGACCGTTCTTCAGGACATTAGGAAAGGGAATGATGTAGTGATGTGTCGGTCGCTAAAGAAACAGTTATATGGCTCACTGTTGGATTAACCAGAGTGAGTGACACACACACCGTACCTGCGGACTCCTGAGCCGCTAAAAACGGCTAAATGTGCGTGTGCGGCACGCTAAACACACGTGCAGCTTGCCCCTGATTGCTGTGAGACCGGGTTGGGGGGTGGGGGGTGCAGCTGTGGTTGGGACAATTATTACATTAACTGATGGACGACTTTTAAATAAATAGTTTATAAATAAGGTAGAAATAAGTTCCTCACGCTGATAACTAATAACTAATCTCTCTGAGGACACGGTGCTAGTGCACTCTCCTACAGCACCTTGACATGACTCAATAAATGTTATGCAACATTTTGTGAACATCAATTTATTAGCATTTATTTGTTATAAATGCCACTGTATAATTCTTACTGTCAGTATTTGCAAGATATTGGTATTTGGGTCTGTACTGGTTAGACTTAAATGAGTTAAACCAAGGTCTACAGCCCTTGGGTCATAGACGATGAGCTATAAGTATATTGGTCTTTTTATACTGGGAATCAGGAGTTATTTTAGTGATCATCTTGTTTCTTATTTATTTTTGTTCTGATTGTGCCCTGAGCTATTTTATGACTGAATAAAAACAAATAAAATCAGAATAAATAGAAAAATCGTCCTAAATAATCGTGATCTCAATTTCAGTCACCATAATCATGATTATTATTTTGGCCATAATCGAGCAGCCCTATCATGAAGCATGTGTCTGCTCAAAGGTAAGAGTAATGGCTAACTAGAAATCTTCTGAAGAAATTTTGAAAGGGGCCTGCCATCTGGCACAAGACAGTGGCAACATGGTGAGAAGCCAGGTAGCTCTAGCTCACCTCAACGCTAGCGATCACTCATAAATAAACCTAGACATTACTAACCAAACAACTAGTTTTCACACAGAAGCAGTCAGACATGGAAGCAGGTGTAACATGAGGAAGTATGGGTTTTCTGTGCCAAAGGTCGTATTTGCCCGGCTGGGTCAAAGCTGGGTCACGCAGCACTTTCACCCACAGATTAAGACCTGAGCCGACAGCAAGTCTGAAGGACTCCACAACATCCAACACCTGCAGCTTCAGAAGAAGGAATTCTCACACAATCTAGTCATAATAAAAGAGTCTTAAACTTCCTTTATTTTTGTTAAATAATCATTTGATCACTTTGCTCATTATAAATGTATTTTAATCAAATGAATGATTATTATGCTTTGGGTAATCATAATGAACTATAATGAATCAGTACTTAATTAAATAATGTTTTTGAAGATGTTTAGCAATGACCTTCACACTTCTCACACAGGTCCGTATCCACAGTAACTCAAAACACATTTGCTCTGACGCACAACAAGTTTGCTTTGGGAAGAGAAGTGGTTTTGGTAAGTGAGTCAGAACGATAGTGAGAACGAAAGAGAGTGGACGTGCGGAACAAACGCCACGGGGAAAGGAGCCCTGCAGGCTCTTTTCTCCCACCACGCTATTTCTGTCAAGCCAGACAGAATAGCTGAAATGCAACCAGCTAATGCAGACTCATCCCAGAGTCTTTTGGTTTCTGAGTTAATTTAAACTTGAGAAAGCTCATCTGCCGAACGCTTCAGCAATGTGTACCGAGGTCAACTCTGGACTGGACCGTCAGCACACCTTCGTCTTCTCTGTCAGCCAAGGTGTCATCTGGAGAAACATTCTCCTGTGAGGTCCGGATCTAAAAGAGGGTCCTAAGTGCGGTGAGGCAGAACACAATAGATAGCGTTCTGATGCTGTTTCCTAATAAGAACTAAAGTTAATTGCAAAACATCATTTTTAAACTCAGTACACCTTTTCTCTCCCTGAAGCAATCTCAGACACCTGCATGCACGCATTCATAATTACATCATCCTCAATCTTAGCACATCCAACACAAGGTCTATTTGTGGTAGAAAGTAGGTGTAGGAGGCGCAATGTGATGCAGAAATACCTGAGCTTATTTCCAGGACAGGTGTGGTTTATAAAGCAGGAACTGCTGCAGCCGTGTGTCAGCAGTGTTGGGTCATTGGGATAATTAGTTAGTGTTAGTATTTTTCTTTTGTTATGGACTCTGTTAGAATGGCCATACACAGCTGAACGAACAGGTCGTCCCTTTAAGACATGTATGCATGAGCATGGACAGTGAGCTCAGCTGGAATACTGGTGACATGAAATCTGCCTTTAGTGAACCTTCACACATGACCAGGTGGGTTTTAGGGTTGTGTTACTAGTGTAGAATAAACGTGTCCAGGCATGAACACTCTAAATACTGTAGTTTTAAAGTTAGAGCAGATGAAGTTGTTTTCTAAATCAAAGCTAGTGTCCCAGGACTGTCGCCCCCTGCTTGTAAAACAACACTGTGCTTCCCCTAACCCTAACTGTCTCACTGAATGTTGGTACCTGCCACTTGACGTCTAACATGCAGGTAGACAGAACCCGCAAAATCATCCGATGATAAATGACACGCTTGTTTTAAATGTTTAAGAAAAACTATCCAGTGAAATGTAAACACTTAACTAAGTAGAAAGATACTGATGTGTATTAAAAGCCACTTTACTCACAAGTTCAAAAGCGTTAATGTAATCAAAGCTGTTTTTAACATGAAGCCTAATTCTTACGTCTCCATCAGCTCTACGAGGGAGAGACGAGCACTAGCAGAGACGTTTTGCTCTCCGTCTCCCCGCCAGGACAACAGAGGGCGTCGCGCTGTTCTGAGGTATCCTGCCTCCATTAAAGTCACGTTTCCTGTCCATGATAGTGTATCTACTACTGTGTTTAAATGGCTTTAATGTATTTCAGAGACTTAACAGGGACACATTTGTCCCCCATCCACCTCATCATGCGATCGGCACCTCTAAACCCACGTTCCTCATCTTTATCATCCACAAACAAAACGCTTGCTGCATATCTCCTTCCGTCACGGGTGAATAAATGTTCATATTTTCAGACTTTTTCTGCGGTTCTTCAATCTGTTCCACGTCTGCTAATGAATATCATTTAACTTTACGAGGGGGCAAAGGTGGCGCCATTGACGAATTTATAGGAAGTGGTGTCCTGACCAATCACAAGCTTGTGGCCTCTGTCACCTTCTGCTTGCCAGTCGGAGAGCCCTTGCACCGACTCAGACGGAAAAGAATAAATTAGGCTTCGGTCTGCCCCTGGAGAAGAGAAGCTCTGATTTCTGGGTGGGGTAGGATGAGGGAGTAACACGTTATCAGAGACTACGTCTTTCTAGCAGGTCTGAGAAAGTTACCACACACAACAGGAGGTTGAATGTCAGATCTCTCTTCAGGGGTGTGTGTGTGTGTTTACGATTAATAAATATCAGCTTCTCACAGGAAAATTAAACATTTGTCTGATGGAGTCCAGAATGGCCTTGTTCAGTGCACTCACTAGGTGTGTTTCCATTACCAGAATGTCAGGGTAGATTTACAGGAACCTCTCGACATGCGCGTGTCTCCACATGACCGGGCTGTTGTGGGCGGGAACACTGCCGATTGGTTGTAACTTGTTCAGAAGTGATTAATATTTCACTGCTTTTGATACGTTCTGCATGTTTTGCGCCAATCAGTGACGTGACTCACAACGCACCAGTCCCGATGTGCTGACATGTAAGCAAATTCCTTACAGGACAAACTGTAAATGGAGACACGACAGCTAAGAGGACCGAGCCTTCGGATCTCGCGGTCAACCCCCTGCTGCATTTACCCTGAAGCTCCAGTAAAGGAAGCACACCTACTGTAATTCGTGTAGATCTGCAGTTCAAAGAGAGTGTCTAAGTAGTTGATTGGTGTGTGTGTCCAGGCTTTTTTTTTTTACAATTACCACACCACACACACACACAGTAAAGGAGAAAGGACAGGAAAATCAGAGAAAACAGTCTACCAGGGGAAAGAGCAGAAGGGACTAAAATGACCCACCTGGACCTCCGACAGCTTAAACTCTACTTGAAAATCGAGGCCTGAGCAATGACCTGAGATACAGAACAGCTGGACCTCCTTCCTGCCACCTGGCAAACAGACACAAGTCAAAACACTCATTACGTTCACATACTGCTGTCTTATGATAAAAAGTGTTTCTTTAGCTCATGTATGAACTTTAAAGTAAAACAAGCTCATTAAACCACTAGGAATGACTTGAACCAGCAGTGACTAATCTCCAGTCAAACGTCAGGAAACAGGTCTGTCCTACTGTGATCGAGAGTCTTTGTGATGCAGCGGGTCACACTGATGCCATTAATCTGGATCTGCAGCTTTATTTTCCTCTCCAGCTGCTCCACCTCCTCTTCCAGCTTGGACACCACCACCTCCTTCCCTTCACCTTCTGTCAGTCCACACATAAAGGCCCTGTGGATACAGGCAAGCAGGTCAGACGTGAAACTTGGATGGAAACACAGGAATGTGAAGCCTAAACTCACAGGGCTTCCTTCATGGGTCCTTCAAAGTTAAAGGTGATGTTTCTGCAGTCCTCCTCCTGTAGCTGTTGATGCAAACCTTTCACTTCTGCCTGCAGATGCTTGATCTGAGCCTCCAGCACCTCCAGCTCCTCTGTGTTCTCCTCCCTCATCATCTCCTCCTCTTCTTCACAGGGAAACATCAAACCTTTCCGTTAAAACACAAATTAAATAATCGTGACTGTGACCTGGTCCAATGAGACATACAAATCGGCCAAATTGATATGACCACTGACAAGGGTACTCTACCAGTTAAGTTGGGTTATCCTTCAAGCTGATTGGTCTGGAGCAGTAAATATGAGCAGAGTGAGGTTATAAGCCCGCTAGGTGGATGACTGGGTCAGAGGAGCTCACCTGCTCAGAACCAGTGGCTCAGCAGGAGGCTCTAACTGGGTTCAGATTTTGTGGGTGGTCCTAGGCTGCTTCAGCAAGTGGGGATGCTGTTTTGTTGTCTGAGTGATGAATGTGGGTGGGCCATAGGCGTCACAACTTTTATGTCAGAAGGGGACTTGACTCCTCCCCCACTTTTTAGAATCCCCCCCCCCCCCCCCCCCCCCCCACACACACAGTTAGTCTACCTTGCGCTCTTTAGATTGTTCTCAAAGAGGTCTATTTCACTTGGTTCATTAGAAACTACTCAGTCCACTGAAGTCCATTCCATGTTTTCCTGTTTACGCTGCTCTGCTTCACAAATGGTGGAAGTGACTGATGGGTTTTCAATAAAGTTAAAAAAAAACACCATCAGTGCAGGCTTGCTGAAGCTGGGAGAGAAGCCAGTGCTATCGTCATCATAAGTTGTGTCCATGTCTGATCCCTCCACAGACATGGACATCAGGAGATGTCTCACAAAAAAGCACAAAGTAAGTAGAAATGTCCCCACAGGACAGGTTTTAGTAGAGTTAGCTGGCTAGTCAGTGTTATTCATCAGCTAGGCTCTCTGGCAATCTGTTTAAACACTTTAGGCAGACTGTGTTTCCAATCAAAGCTATTGTTTTCAGTAAAAATTAACACTCCAGATAAACATAATAGCTAAACTGAATTCTTAGTAGGAGATAGGGCTGCACAATATATCGGAAATATATCGTTATCGCGATATCAGCATGCGCAATATGAATATCGCAGGTTTTCCTAATATTGTGCAGCCCTACTAGAAGAACCTTTCACTTTAAATTAGAGGTCGACCAATATTCATTTTTCTATTGCTGACACCAATGTCAAGCACCCCACTGCCCCGCTCTCACGCTATCGCCGGGCTATGCCAATTTTCTGGGGGGAAACCCTGGACAGGTATTGAACACATACTGAGTATTGCATTGGTGGTATTGTGTACCAGGATAATGCCAGTACCAGTTAAACTGAGGAGTTCTACACTCTTACTGCAGAGGGGATGAATGACCTACGGTAGCGTTCTGTTTTACATCTGGCATGTGACAGTCTGCCTCTGAAGAAGCTGTCCATGGTCTCCACAGTGGAATGCAGTGGGTGGGAAGGTCGTTTATTTGATGTCGGTGTTGTCACTTATTTAATTTCTCCTGTTTCTAATGCAGCTGTAGACTTTTAAAATGGCACCATGATCAGTAACTAAGGCTGGGTAATTAAAAATCAATCTAATCGATTTTGGATCGATTTCATCCTATATTTGATTAACAGAGGAGGCTGTAACGATTACCAAAGATTTGGTGCGGGTCATGAAACCAATGAAGGAAGCTAAACTTGCAATGTCAGAAGACAAGCAACCAACTATCTGTCATGGTGCCACTTCTCGCGCTGCTGCAGGGGGCCTTCACCCTCAGCCTTGAAGACTCTGCTGTGGTGAGGGACGTAAAGGCTGCTGTAAAGAATAACTTGGTATGCTAAGGTCTGTGTGTGTCTGTCTATGCAATAATAATTCAGGCCAAATCAAAACATTACAAACACAAAGCACAGTTTTGTATTTTATGTGCATTTGCTTTTCATTTTACAGATTAGTTGTAGCTGTTGATCATTTTTAATCCATGCACTTTTTTGTTTGCTTATGAGACTGTATATTAGTATGCATGCCATTTTAAATCTCCTGACAAAAATAATTTGTTAAATATCAGGACTTGGACTTGGCACCTGCACACAGTGCCAAAGCTACCAGTACCTGGATTAAGGACCATGTTATCTCTATTATTGATTCTCCAGCAAACTGGCCTGACCTTAACACCATAGAAAATGTTTGTTCAACCTTTATTTATCCAGATGAGTCGACTGAGAACTCATTCTCATTCACAACTACAATCTGGCCAAGAAGCAGCAGCAACAGACACATCGTTAGCTTTACACCAAAGAACAACAGATAAGATAAAATCAGATAAAACGGTTAGACATAAAGACAAAGGACTGTTCTCATATATAATATGTACTAGCAGTCAGAACAGGCTTAAAACAGTCTTTAATACTCAGAAGCAGGAACACTGATCAGAAATTATTGATCACCGTGAATTATTGAAGGTAGATAATGGAATGTAGGTAGTGAGCTTCAGTGGTTTCTGCAGCTCATTCCAGTCGTTGGAAGCAGCAAACTGGAATGAGGGCGGCCAAAGGAGATGCGAGCATTGGGAATGACCATACAGATGAAGTTACTGGAACGTAAATAATGCTGGTTGTTGGAAGTGATGAGAGAAGATATGATGATTGTTGTGTATATGAACTGATACCAATGTAACATCCTGCAGGAATGGAGTGATGGCCAGTTAACGAGTGAATACAGATCACAATGATGAGTAGTGAAAGGGGCACCAGTGACCAAACGGGTTGCTGAGTGATAAATGACATCGAGTTTATGAAGAAGTTTTTAGGTAGCAGTCCTATAAATGAAGTCACCATAATCTAAGTTGGGAGGATTGTCATTTTGACCAAGGTTTGCTTTGCAGCATGAGTAAAGTGGGGTATTCAATTCCGGTCCTGGATGTCCAGTATCCAGCAGGTTTGAGTGGTTTCGCACACACACACACACACACACACACACACACACACACAAAGTAGTGTTTCTACGGTTACATTGTGATTTCTTATAAACTTTATTATATTTATCCTGGTGAATCTATAATTATTTCAACAGGAAAACTAGTAGTAGCCAGTGTTTCCCCTACATAGATTCAGACAGAAATTTCAGTGCCACAACTACGAGGTCCCCCCACCCACACACAGAGGCTCGGAAGGGAAGCGCTCCGCTCGCAAAGATCAACCCCCCCCCACCCAGGAGAAACACTGGTAGAACTTTCCATAGCTGTTTTTACAGGACCATAGCGTTTGCAAAACGGGATTTGCCACGGCTCCCTGGGGAGGATAAAGGTCGTTTATAAGATCAGACCGTGGCCGTAATGTGGCGCAATCGTGACAATTTTATAAAAGATTAGGTGATTGCGGCATAAAGGGGGCATGCGGGCAGTCTCTGCGCTGCCACAGACTTCCCTTTATCTTGGACATAACTTGCTTTTTATTGCGATTGAAGCCGTGATCGTTAAGTTTTTTTTAACAAGCAGCTCCTAAAGGTGTCTGTCCCCATCAGCCCCCGTGCAGTCTCTGGTGATCTGAGCTTCAGCTTTAACAGAGAGGCTCATCGAGCACTGCGGCGCTCCAGTTTGCTATCTCAGCTGATTTTGTTCAAAAGGCAAACTTTATTGCCTGTGTTTACTTTCATTTTCAATTAATTTGCCAGCCGGAGCTCAGCAATAACTCCCCACGTCATCATGACATCTGTCTCTGTTGCGCCAGGGCACATACGACAGACCATTACCGCAATATTACTACCAAGCGGGGCGGAACGAATGCCGCAAAATTCGCGAAACGCCATGCCGGCATGGCGTGTTTATAGACATACCATTGCGGTAATATTACGCCAATTTGCCGACATGGTGTGTCTTGTAAAAAGGGCTAAAATGAGAAAAGAGAAAAACTAGTTATTGAGAAGTAGTTTCTTGGTTAAAGGAGCATGGGGCAGGATGAAGAAACGAAACTCATTAGCGACGCACTCGGCGCTGTGAGTAACTGCAGCCCGGCACGAGAGCGCCCACAAACTCTTCACAAGAAAAAAAAAAGTTACAGTGATGTACGGCCAGAGCGCGGCTCGAACAAGACACCGTGTCGAGCGATGAAGTAAGTAACATTGTTACTTTAGTCTAATATTTGTAAAGTTCCATGACATTAGCATTTTAATTTAGCCATGATACTCGTGATGTAAAGCAAGTGCTCCTTCCTATGAAATATTCGTAAGCCAGTTTTGTGACTGGTTAGCAAGACAGTAACATGATGCTACTTTATCAGCATAAGGCTTTGTGGCTGCAGGTGATTTCTGAGGTTTTTAGACCAATTACAGTTATTATTTTGCACTAAGCTTACTAACAAGCTAATGTTATTGTTTATACATCATGTAAGAACATCCAATTTCAAGTCACTGACATCATTTGTGAAACCAATTTCATTACAGGACAGGCATCACAACAATGTAAATAAGAACATAAATATCAATGTTTAGTTCAAAAAATGCATCAAAATAAAATCATAATATCAACAAGACCTACAGGGTAATAGTCATTTTTATCATTACTGTCATTGATTTTCAGGAATTCATATTGGAAGCAGTGATGGAAGACAGTTCAGATGGAGTGTGCCCGAGCCTGCCACAGACTTTGATGTGTCGTGGGAAAGTCTGAGACCAGGGGCTAAAGGAAAGGGGAGAGGAAAAGGTCGCTCCGAGGGTCGGGGAAGGACACGCTCAAGGGGTGAGGGCAGCAGGTTGAGGTCCAGAGCTCCTTCAAGAGGACCAGGGCGCCGGGGTAGGCAGCGAACAGCTTTCAAAGAAGAGGACCGAGACCGGCTTGCACAGCTGAGAGCTGCCAGTATAGCTGAGATGCAGGTTGGTTGTAGCCATTTGTGTAAAAAAATAAAATAATAGATGCCAAAAACGAAAACATCACTCACTGGAGATATGAATCTAGTCATGTAAACATATGCTCTTTAATTTCTAGACAGCTTTACAACACCTGAGCCAGGAGGAGAGAGATTATATTCTTGAGAGAGTGGTGACCCGTCTTCCAGGGGTGATGCTGGATATCCTGGAGTTTCGGCAAGAGACGCCAGGACACCGTCTTCCTGAATGAGGGCACCCTAACCCAAAAATCCAAACCGTTTATCTACAACTACAGTAGTTCCAAAACAGCACAATACCTCAAAATAACTTTAGCTGAAGACAGCATTTTCACCCAAAAATAAACAAACAGTTTGTGCAATACATTTATTTTTATTTATGTACAAAAAAGTTCTGTTATTTGCATTTGTACATAGTATTTTTTCTTAATTTCTAATAAATCTGTGTGCATGAAAGAAGTCATTCCTGTCTTTTGATGCTTCACGTAGCTGGGGCCTTTATGGAGAGAGAACAGCAGCATTAGATCATACATAGATTTCATGAGAATGCAATTCTGGAAACTCTCGAGTTCTGAAGTTGACCTGTAAAAAAACAAAAGCTACAACTTTATAGATTATTAGGAATCACACTTTTGATTGCCTTTTCACCCACAATTGTCATTTCTATACGTAAAACTTCAGCTTTGATATTGACACTTTAGCTTTTTTGCTTATGAAAATGTTATTAATATACCTAAAGGTCAGATTGGTGGCATCCTTCAACCAGTGTCTGTTGAACATGATTCGTTGAAGAGCCTTGTGTGGTGGAGATCCTGGCACCATGCCACGTTGCATCAAGTGGTCCATGGTCACATTTGCCACGGGTCCATTCATGCTTCCCTGTGACATGGTGAAGCACACCCACCCACATGTCCTAACAGAAAAAATAAGTTTTAATTGAAAACTTTACATGTGACAGAAGCGCTCACCAACAGAAACACGAGAGCTGGCACTATTATGAAAAGAAAGGTAATTATGTCAATGTGCATTGTTGTCTTGTTGTCCAAAAGATGTCACAATACTTACATTAAACATATCACGATGTTGTGCTTTCTGACAAATGTACAAAAATTGGTTGAAGATGTCATTCAGCCACACAAGTAGGATGGAAATTCCCTTTAGGATCCCAGCCTGTGAACAAGGATAAAACAACAATTCCATCTTTTAGTTCTTTTTAAAACATAGAAGGGTTTTATTTACCTGCAACGTTTTGTTTGCGGCTGCAAACTTCGTCAGCCTGACAAAGTTTTCATAACAGTTCTATTCTGTTATGAAAACAATAAATAAAAGTAGAATTAATATATTGTTTTAAGACTTTGGAGTTTAAAAAAAGAGTGTAGATAAGAATAGGGCTGGGAAATATGGCCTCAAATCTATATTGCGATATAATCTGAAGCATGTGCAGTAACGATATATATTGCGATATATTTTTTCATCTGTTTATAGATGTCAAATTGACATGCTTTTAGATATCCTCATGTGGCAAATATATGCCACTTGAGGCATATAGGCCTCCTCCTCCGCCCACTCCATGCTTGCAGTCACCGCCATTCTGTTGTCCCATTGTCAGCAGGGTGCACATCTTAGTGACGTCATGTGTTATCACAATATCGCCGTATTGCGATATAGCCAAAAACTATCATTACCTGTTACAGACGTTGTCTGTTTTGTGGCCACAAGGTGGCCTCAGAGCTCCTACCTGTTCACCTGGCTCTAGCTGAGCCAGGTGTCGCTAATCTTCTCAGTCAGGGAGCTTCCTATAAAAGGCAGCTCCCTCTGTCATTCGAGGAGGGAAGCTTAGCAGAGGCCTGGTGTTAAAGCGAGTGTTCCTCTTTTTCCCTCCTAGCAAACCAGACGTTAAAGTCTTCATTTTGATTACCTGTGTGGTACACTTCCTAGTAGCCAGAGCTCGTTTTTGTCTCCATTAGAATACTCGTTAAAGAGTTCAGCTCACCCTTTTGGTGTAGCCTTTTGTGTTTGTCTCATTCCTTTACTTTCCCGGATTAGTACCGGCGTTTTGTGTTTATTAATAGTATTGTTATTTACCCTGTATTGGATGATCCTTCTGTTTAGTATTGTTAATTCCCCAGTGGGACGTCCTTTTGGTTTTGTATTCATTTTGTCTTAGCCTGCATAAAGCAGTGTTTTTTAGTTAATAAACTCCTCTAAGAGAGTAAATCTTGGTTTTGTCCGGTAATTCACATATCTTTCTTTACGCCCCCTTTAACATCATCTCCTAGATGAGCTGGGGGCCGTAAAATTACCCAATTTTATATCATTTCTACCTTATATCGTTTATATTGCCCACCCCTAGATAAGAAGACATTGCAACTCACACACTGTTGAGTAAGTTGTTTGCTTGGTCCTCATCAATTTGGACTGCATCCGTAGCTAGATCCATGGATTTGAAACTACAGACAACACAATAATATTTGTTGTACGTAAAGATAAATACTGGAACTTACCTGAAATGGTACTGATTCTAAAGAGATAAATATGGAGCCTAATACATCTGTCATTAATTCTTTCTGCAAATAACAACAATCTGCTGTGAATTGACACTTCACAACATAAATATATATAACGACATATATTTGCTGAACTATTGTGTTTTTATCTTTTTTACACATATTACAGCAGTAATTTCCTGCATATATAGCAAGACTTCTCATGAACATATTTACCTTTCTTCAAAAGGATCTGTTACGGCTGGAGCCTTTTTGTGTTGTGATTTCATTTTTCTGTGCATTTTATGTTTCATCTGAGGAGCCTGCCTGCAGACTATGTTGGCTCACCCTTGCTCCTCCCTGCACCAGCTGAGCTGGGTTTTCATCAGCCGCAAATTGTTTAAAGGACCAGCTGGAGCTCCTCACCAATGGGGACAATAGTGCAGAGCTGCCTTTCCTCTGGTCTGTTGTCTCCCACTTAGAACTTCGGTATTGTGCTCTTACTGTTTGAACCTGTTTTGGTAAAAGTGGATTTAGATCCGTGGTGGTTAAAAGAATAATAGTCATCTTTTCTGAATTAAGAGAAAGTAAATAAAACCTTTGTTAATTTTCCTTTGTGTCGCGCGTCCTCCATGTTACCCCAGGCCCCCTAGACACCTGGTTGTAACATATGGGGGCTCGTCCGGGATCATTAAGTACCCTTAAACTGAGGTTGGATGCGTGATCATTTGTGTGTATCAGTGTTTTACCAGTTATGGCTACTTTTGATTTAGCGCAGTTTGTGGAGGCCCCATCCCGTGGACTGATTGGTGCCTGTCGCAAGCGGGATCTGCTGGACGTGGCGGATCACTTTGGATTTCAGGTGGACAGCTCAATGTTAAAGGTGGAGCTGCAGGAGGTGGTAATCAGTGGCTTGGAGGACTTGGGCCTGCTTACTCGGCAACAGGCTGCCTCGCCTGCGGAGGCCCGTGTACATGCTGAACCTCCCCTGGCGACCCCGCCCCCTGTCAGCCCTGCAGCACCTGATGACAGAGACAGACTGGTTACAGCTGCTGGAGACGCCGACCCGGCTGACTCTGATGAGGACGTGACTCCAGCCGAATTCAGGCTGAGGATTGAGCAACTCCGTTTGGACGCTGAGGACAGAGCCCAGCGCAGACAGCTGGAGTTTGAGATGAGAAAGCTGGAACTGGAAGCTGATACAAAATTGCGGCTCCGCAAACTTGAACTTGAACACGAGGCTGTGAAGGCTGAGAAAGAGACATCTCCGGTGAGTTCCCCACCGCAAGACTCTTTTAATATCAGTAACTGCATGGCGTTGATGCCTGTTTTCAGGGAATCTGAGGTTGACTGCTACTTCTCTGCGTTTGAACGCATCGCAACGGCGCTTAATTGGCCGCGGGATGTGTGGCCTCTTCTGCTGCAGTGCAGATTCACAGGTAAAGCCTCCGAGGTTGTAGCCACTCTCTCTGTCTCGGATAGCAATAATTATGACACCGTTAAAACTGCAGTTTTACAGGCATATGAGTTGGTGCCAGAAGCCTATCGCCAGAAATGCAGACTTTCCAGGAAAAACTCTGCACGGACACACATAGAGTTTGCTCGAGTAAAAACGGTTCTATTCGATAAATGGTGTAATTCCTCCAAGGTAAAAGACTTTGCTACTTTGCGTGAGCTCCTGCTCCTTGAGGAATTTAAACGCTGCATCCCTGATAAAGTGGTTCAGTATGTAAACGAGCAGAAGGTGACGTCATTGTCTGCTGCAGCGCAGCTCGCAGATGAGTTTGTGTTAACTCACAGGGTGAACTTTGAACCCAACAGAAGACCCTCACCTGGGCCGCCTGCTGAGGCAGACATAACGAATGTCGTTCCTGAACCTGCTCTGTGTTTTTATTGTCACAAGCCTGGTCATGTCATAAAGGACTGTCCCATTCTCCAGGCCAAGAATGTAAGACAAGAACAGCCTGACAATGTTGAGGTTTTTACCTGTTCAGCCCATGTTACTGTTGGGGAACGGGATGTGGGATCCTGTTTTAAGCCATTTGTATTTTCTGGATTTGTTTCATTGTCGGCTGATGATAGGCCTGTACCGATAAAAATCCTGAGGGACACTGGGGCATCTCATTCTCTCATTCTGAGTTCGGCATTACCCTTTTCTGGAAGAAGAGCTTGTGGTTTTAAAGTAGTTGTTAAAGGGATTGCGCCCCCGTCCTTTCAGAGGCCTGTCCATCGTGTGTTTTTAACATCTGATCTCGTCACAGGATATTTTAACATTGCTGTCTGTCGCTCCCTACCAGTGGATGGCGTCGTTCTCCTGTTGGGAAATGACATCGCCGGGGACTTGGTGGTTCCACCTGCCTGGTCAAAACCTCAAGCTAAGGGAGTAGAAAACATGTCAGTTTCTACTCCTAAAGGTCTCATTGCAGGAAACAAAAACACAGGCTCCTGTGAAATGGACAGACGTGCTGCTGAGCCTGAGCCGCCCGTGTTTGATGCTGGGTTTTGTGGACCAGCCAAAATAAAGAGGAAAAATAAAAAGAAACCATTATGATTTATCCGTGAGTAGTGTACAGAGACCTTCGCTTTACAAATTCCGTGCTTTGGCCACTTATTAAGTAAGATGACAAGCAGCAAAGGCACAGAAAAGATTTTGGTTTAGCCCAACCTGGAGAATGAGATGTAGCAGTGTTTGTTGTTTTGTTTTTTGTACCCAAAGGTGTAGACCTTAGGCTTTATGGGGGGAAGTGTTACGGCTGGAGCCTTTTTGTGTTGTGATTTCATTTTTCTGTGCATTTTATGTTTCATCTGAGGAGCCTGCCTGCAGACTATGTTGGCTCACACTTGCTCCTCCCTGCACCAGCTGAGCTGGGTTTTCATCAGCCGCAAATTGTTTAAAGGACCAGCTGGAGCTCCTCACCAATGGGGACAATAGTGCAGAGCTGCCTTTCCTCTGGTCTGTTGTCTCCCACTTAGAACTTCGGTATTGTGCTCTTACTGTTTGAACCTGTTTTGGTAAAAGTGGATTTAGATCCGTGGTGGTTAAAAGAATAATAGTCATCTTTTCTGAATTAAGAGAAAGTAAATAAAACCTTTGTTAATTTTCCTTTGTGTCACGCGTCCTCCATGTTACCCCAGGCCCCCTAGACACCTGGTTGTAACAGGATCCAAATCTAGGTCATCAGCTAAGGCCTCAACACCAGCCATTAGAAAATCTTCCCTGTAAAGATAATGTCAGAAGTGTTTGGTGGTGTGATGTTAGTTCTGAACCAAGTGTGGATATGCAAGGTGTAATTTAATGTATGAAATATCATAGCACAAAAACGTGAATATTTGTTTTACAGAAAAGATACTAACCCCTCAGACACAGGTTCAGTTGGAGATAATCGATGCAACATTTTAGCTGCTGTTCGCTTACTGGGTGTTGAGGTTGACTGCACATTACCTCCCTGAATTGCAGTTTCAGGAGCCTGCTTCTCCTGGTAGCTGGAAAACACATTTTTAAGCAAAAAAGTCAACAAGTTGGTTGAGACTCTACACCTTCTGTTTACATAGATCAATAATGGCTAAGCTTCTTTACCTGTGGCACAACTAGTAATATGAAAATGCATGTCAGTCATAAAAAAAATTTATTTATCATTTTCACAAACATATTTTATTCTGACCTACATTCAACTGGACAAATTTAGAAAAATAAATACAAACTTCTGCACAACTTTACTTTTAGTCAAACGTGTTGTTATGGCTGACTTATTATTTATTCTTATGTAGCACAGCAATAGCGCTAGGAAAATATATTCTGATGGGGTTCTGTTACACAAACCCCACGAATAACATTATCTACTGAAGTAACAGTCCTGCTTAGAGGTTGGACTGTAGATGAAATATGACATAATTCTAAAGACTGATCTTTGGTTTGGAAAATGTCCGTTCTCTTCTGTGGTACATACAAACTGAAACGTGATCGCAGCTAACATGCTAACGCACGCTAGCTCTCTCCGGCTGAGCGGTATAATCAAATCAAGCTCTGTTTACTTTTCTCGTCAGAATAAACGGAGCATCCATTTATCTCCAAACACATGCGGCGTGTCGTCCACAAAACGTAGAAGTGATCTGATTACACCTTAGTTGCTTTTAGCTTTTTTAAACTGATCAGGAAGCCATATGCTAAACACCGTTAGCTTAGATAAGTTTCTTGTTCATCTGCACAAAGATTTGTTAGATTACCTAAATCAGCATTATCTAAATCCATAAGTTTAATTTTATTTTCTCAAATTGTGCAGATACAGCTCTGATATGTTTACCTACTCGTTACTGAAACCTACAGCAGAAATAAGGAGACCAACACTTACCTGGTCACTAGAAAATGTGCCATGTCCGCATCCTTTTTCAGGCACCAAATCCAGTTGAAGCAGCCTCCATTTTTCCAGAGCGTAACCAATAGATATTCGGGTCCCTGACCGACTTTTATCATATTTTCTTTTTGACTCTCGACATGCCGCTGATAAAACCTTTTTCTTTGTGCCACTCTTTAGTGGGCTTTGAGTTGCGCTTGGTCGTTTGCTAGTTGTAGAATCCATTTCCAGGGTTCTTCCTCTTCTGTTTGAGGTTTTAACGTGGCTAGTAGTGAAAGACGCATTACCGCCACCCTAGCAAGCTTCCAAATGTTTTTCCGGGTTTGAACCTTGTCGAGAACGCGCTTGAAGCGTCAAATAACGTCACATCCTTAAAACAGCGCGGGAAATTCGGATGCGACATGTTTTGCATTTTGAAGCACACAGCCTGTTTAACAAAATGGAATGATAAACTGGTTTTATCATTCTTTTTAGTTTAAAATGCTTCATCACCCATAAGCTTCACAAGAATGAACATTTACTTTTTGTTTTTGGACAATTCTGTCCCATGCTCCTTTAAGGTTTAACTACTGTAAGCAAAATGCACTATAATGCAGAAAATGCCATCTACACCATAATTGTGTTTTCTGTGGGAAGCCCCTCATTGGGGGACTAACCCCCACATTTTTATGCTTCTGACGCACCTGGTGAGGACACACAAATGTAACCACACTGAAAATAACCTCAAACTAAAACT
Organism: Nothobranchius furzeri; assembly: GCF_043380555.1. Lineage (NCBI taxonomy): Eukaryota > Metazoa > Chordata > Actinopteri > Cyprinodontiformes > Nothobranchiidae > Nothobranchius > Nothobranchius furzeri. The sequence goes on from NC_091743.1 coordinate 78,406,719, forward strand.
CTTCACTTTAGCACTTTCGTTGACAAAATACATGGCATGTGTTGAAAGAAGGGCATAATAAAACTACAAATGAGACGATTATTTCAGTAACAGACGGCAACTGGCTTTTACCTGGCTGGTTGGAGTCGGAGTTAGTTAGCTCCACGCTAACTAGTTTGTAGCTTCGCGCGCTCCCGGACTCTACCACCTATGGGGTAGACTCAGGAAAAGCTCTGTTCACACCAACAAGTAGTTTCTCTAGCTACAAAGAATCCCCAGCCTAAATAATCATAGGATCAATATAATAAATCTTTAATGTCTCCGATAAACAATTTTAATCAATCTGAATCAAATAGATCGAATGGTGTCGCCCTTCGAAACCGCAGAAGGAACGACGGAATAGGAAATATTCTGTCCCGGTAAAATAAATGCTTATTGCATCACGGTTTTCTGGCAAAACAGACAAGCTTCTACTTACAGACGTGTTTGAGATTTTTTATATTTTAACATAATCAGAATTTAAAATTTGTTTTTACGTCCATAAGTGTTCTGAACCCTCGATTGGGGCGGAACGTTTGTAGAAATAGGAAGTGTCAGTGGGACACAGAAAAGAATAGCACCGGGTGAATACATGTGAGGTAAATATTTGTGATTACTTTTTGCTGCTGTGATAAACAGTGTTAAAACAGATTGATATGAAATCATAGAGCCATCTGACGTATTTGTGTGCGTTCATCAAAGAGATAGTCTCTCTTTGATTCAGACACGAGTTTGTTCTGGTTTTACTAAGTCTGTCCTTTTCTGCCACATCTTTCGTGTATTTGCGTGTTTTAAAGCCGGTAAATGGGTGTGTGGATGTTCACGGATACGACTCAGTTAAATATCAGAAGGTAGTTTTAGTCTGATAAAGAAGACATTACAGAGAATTTCCCTTTTATGGAGATTTAGAATAAATTAATAAACCCGTTTTACCCCAAATCGGGGAAGTACAGTAGTTACTAAAATGTCTGTTTTTCTTCATTTGATATAGTTTATTAGGTAACCAACAGGTTAACAAACGGACAGCATTACTTTCTGGTTAGAACCGTTCACCTGGTATTCGGACCAATACACCAACTAGCAGCTTCATCCCTCGTTTCATCTTCCATCAGACTTCTCCATAAGTTCTTGTGCTCAGAAAGATCTGCCACGTCACAGTGATGACGCTCGTGTCACAGCGATGATGCTCGCGTCACCACATTGATGGTCGTGTCACCGTTCGTGTCGTTGATGGTCATGTCACCACGCTGATGGTCGTGTCACCACAGTGATGGTCATGTCACTAGTTGATGGTCGTGTCACCGCTTGTGTCACCACATTGATGGTCGTGTCACCACGGTGATAGTCGTATCACCGTTCGTGTCACCATGTTGATGGTCGGGTCACCATGGTGATGGTTGTGTCACCACTGGTGTCACCACGGTGATGGTCGTGTCACCATATATGTCACCACAGTGATGGTCGTGTCACCATTCATGTCACCACATTGATGGTCATGTCACCGTTCGTGTCACCTTGTTGATGGTTGTGCCACGTTCGTGTCACCACGGTGATGGTCGTGTCACCATTTATGTCACCACAGTGATGGTCGTGTCACCTCGTTGATGGTCGTGTCACCATTCATGTCACCACCTTGATGGTCGGGTCACCATGGTGATGGTTGTGTCACCATTTATGTCACCACGGTGATGGCCGTGTCACCATTTATGTCACCGCGTTGATGGTCATGTCACCGTTCGTGTCACCTTGTTGATGGTTGTGCCACGTTCGTGGCACCACAATGATGGTCGTGTCACCATTTATGTCACCACAGTGATGGTTGTGTCACCACAGTGATGGTCGTTTCACCACGGTGATTGTCGTGTCACCATTTATGTCACCTCGTTGATAGTTGTGCCACGTTCGTGTCACCACGGTGATGGTCGTGTCACCATTTATGTCACCACGGTGATGGTCGTGTCACCATTTATGTCACCACAGTGATGGTCGTGTCACCACAGTGATGGTCGTTTCACCACGGTGATGGTCGTGTCACCATTTATGTCACCACGGTGATGGTCGGGTCACCATTCGTTGGCTGATTTTTAAAAGGACTACACCTCTACTGTTTGATCTAAGTAGGTTTGACTTGTAATGGTTTCTTCTGTGCAGGTGAGGCAGGCTGATTAGAGGCTGCTAGAATGATGCGGCGGCTGTACATTGGAGGGTTGAGCCACTCGGTCACCCAGAAGGACCTGAAGGATCGATTTGGGAAGTTTGGGGAGGTGGTGGATGTGGAGTTGCGGACCAGGAGTGATGATGAGGGTAAAGAGTTTGATTTTCAGACACTCTGTATTTAACACGGTCACGTCATTAATAATGAAATCACCAGTTTGAGATCACAAGCAGATGGTTTTCTTGGGAGTTAAACAGCTCTATGATTCTTATCTTTACAGACTTCAGTTAATGTGAGGTTTAAATCCTGTGAGCTGGAAAAATAACAGCAGTTACGTCAAATCCTCAAAAGTTAAAACCGTATGAAACTGTTGGTTTTCTTTGTCCTGCAGGTGTACCTTATAAAACGTTTGGCTACATCAACATAAACATCTCAGACGCCAACCTGCAGAAATGTAAGTCACAAGAAACCTTTTACTAGGAAATGTGATGATTTTTGTTCTGGCAGACTGAATCTGACTTGTGATGATGCCTTTCATATTGATTCACTTGTCACAGTCTGGTGACATTCATAATGATCCATACAGGTATGTGTCGGGGCTGATTAAAGCTGTTATAGTAAATCTGCAAGCAAGCTAGGTTTTGAATGCAAACACGGTCATGTAACACTCAACCCTCCCCTCAGGGAATTTCCATGGGTCCATGTCCACCGGAAACTCACACGTTTGCAGAGGAAACGAGATAGCCCTAAACACCAGTCTCCATTTTCTCGGTCCAAACATCTTCTGTTGTCCGTGACTTCAATCGGTGATTTTATTTGTAGGACTCTGGTAGTTTGTCCTAAAGCTGAAGCGGTAGCAGCCGGCTGTTTCTCGTCCTCTGATGTTACTGAGCGGAGAACCTCTCACACCGGTGGCGTTCTGCTGCTAAACAACTTTTTTTCCAAAAAGCGCCTAGCAACAAACCTAGCGACATTTCTCAGGACCCTTTGCTACTTTCTGTAGAACTTTCTTGTAGATATTCCCCACAGATTAGCAACAAAGAAACCATTTGCACCCTGAACCGTTCTTCCGGGAGTAAGGAAAGAGAACGATAATCTACCCGTGTGCACGAGGACTGACCAATCATAAACTGTTTTCGGCTAGGCCGAAGACAAAGGGTGTGTCTGAATCCACGGGCAGGATACTTATGAGTACGGGAACACCTCGGTTGATGCAGAGTTGATGAACTTTTCACAGACAAGTAAGTCTCTAAAATATAAATATATGAAAACACAACATTACATGAGAATAATACTCGTAAAACAGAGTGTTTTAGCTCCGTTTGTCAGCTGAGAAGCACATTTATAAACAGAAACATGAAGTCGCGATCTTAAACAGAGGAATAGACTTTTTGTGTGATATGCTTGTCAGCCACTAGATGGTGCCATCAGATAAGAGAAATACTCCGGAAAGAAGCTTTAACACATAAAATGTTTTTTATTTTCCTCCCTTTTAGTCCTAAAAAGACCAACCTGTTTTTAAAATCTTCAGTATATATATATATATATATATATATATATATATATATATATATATGTATATATGTATATATGGGGGGGGGGGGGATGGTGCCTATCTCCAGCAGTCAACTGGCAAGTAGGAGGGGTACACCCTGGACAGAGAGCCAGTCCATCGCAGGGCAACACAGAGACACACAGGACAAACAACCATGCACACACACACTCACACCTAAGGACAATTTAGACAGACCAATCAAACAAACAGTCATGTTTTTGGACTGTGGGAGGAAGCCGGAGTACCCGGAGAGAACCCACGCATGCACAGGGAGAACATGCAAACTCCATGCAGAAAGATCCCAGGCCGGGAAGCAAACCCAGGACCTTCTTGCTGCAAGGCAACAGCTCTAACCACTGCGCCACCACGCAGCCCACCACATGTCTATCGATAGATATATCGAACTATTGAATTATCGTCCAGCCCTACTGCGTTCCTCAAGTTCTGATTGAAAACGTACTTTTATGACTTGGCTTTGAAACCATTAATAAGTTATTGTTAAATTATCTTTATCTGTACTTTTATTAGGTTTTATTGATTGTAAACTAATCTTTTACTGCAGTTTTAAGATATAGTGATTGTTTTTTATGACCTTTCCTCTGTACTATGTGTAAAGCGCTTTGGTCAGCTCCCATGCTGTTAGGAAATGTGCTTGATGAATAAGGCGGTTCGGTTCAGTATGATGAGCTCCACATTATTTTTATTGCTCCAGCACACTATGTTAAATCATTATTAGGGAGACCTGAAACAATGACTTCTAAATGAGCTCTAACAGCTTTAAAGTAGGCTCTTTTAGGTGTTGGATGTTTTGATGACATCACAGTTTGTGTGTTCTTTGCAGGTTTGACAGTTCTTAACAAATCCAAGTGGAAGGGAGGAACTCTACAGATCGAAGCAGCTAAAGAGAGCTTCCTGCACAGGTCTGTTCTCCTCCGCTTCTCATGTCAGAGCAAACGAAACACGATTGAAGTTCCAAATCAACAGGGTTGCTGGGAATTCTGCAGGGAAATTTCTGAGCTCCTACCTGAATCAGCATCCTGACAGTCAGGTCTGGAGGCGTTAGAGATGTTCTAGGAGTCCATCTGGTGACAGCGCCACCATGTGGAGTCAAGCCCTCCCATGTTAGTGCATCATTCATTCATTCATTCATCTTCTTACCTGCTGATTCCCATGGTATCTCCCTTCTTCTTCATGTGATGAGTAACGTTCATTGAAATGTTGGTCTAGAACTTTTTATCTTTTGTAAAGTTTTATATTTCCAACTGGGCCCAAGAATGACGAAGAGATCTCCAAGCCCGGGTTTTCAACTGTCCGATGGTTGTCAAAGCATGACAGATAAACAGCGATAAAAATCACAGATGTAGCTGGGTTTCACATGACATAGCGGCTATGTCCCTGTTTACTCTGCTCGCTGACGCTGTGGCCACCAGCCTGGCCTCTTCAGATCCACGAGCCAGGATCACCCATCCCCTGCTCCTCCTCTCCTCCAGGCTGCTGAGGAACACAGCTGAGCTGAATCTCTCTGATGACCCACACCGAGTTTTTACTGTAACTTTTAACTCCGAGAGATGAGTTTGAACTAACTTTAAAACTCTGAGACGATCCAGTAGGACCTGTTGGTATGACCAGCAGGGGAATGGATGTCAACTCACGTTTGACTTGGTTATGATCTTAGTGGTCTCTGGTTTTGTGTCCTTAAAGGTTAACTCTAGGGCTGCAACAATGAATCGATAAATTCGATGAAAATCGATTACTAAAAGCGTTGGCAACGAATTGCGTCATCGATTCGTTGTGTTGCACAACTCTTCCAAAAGCCCCCTCCCGCCCGCCGTTGCGCGCAGACCAGACAGCGGAACACCGGCAGGTGTTTGGAAGAGGAACATGGCAGAAGCAGCGAGACCCCAAAAAAGTTAAAATTTCTAAAGTTAGGGAGCATTTTCAGTTAAATCAGGCGAAGACGTTCGTTACCTGCAACGTTTTTAGGTCAGACTTAGCATGGCACTGTAGTACTACGGTGATGATGCAGCGTCTTAAACGCAAGCATGTCAGAATCATCAGCGAGGAAGGAGAGAGCTTGGTGTCCGGGTAAGCTAAAAACTTTTCAAAAGTGATTCACCCAAGCCCCGGATTATTACACAGGCTAGACATGCCCTAAGCTCGTTAAAAAAAGTCTATAAAATTGTAAGCGCAACGCTATTAGATGGGGGGGGGGGGGGGGGGCTTGCGTCGCTGCGAACCGGTTCCGCCGTCACATTCCCGCAGAAACTGGTTGATCACACTGGGGCCACACTACTAGCGTGTGGCTTTACAACCTCAAAGTCCTCAGAAGCGAAAACGCTTTTAAAAGGGAGGAAGGAGTCCTAACTGCTGCTGCAGGCGTGTTGTGTGAGAGTGCAGTTATATACTGGTTAATATATTTTTGGGTTCAGTTGCTTTCATGTGGCCTAATGTGAGTCTATTTGGGATCATTGGAATGATCAGCAGCATTTCTTGATGTGACTTTATGGCAGTTGTCCAGGGCATCATCACAAGGAGGATGGCATTCATTTACTTTTGTTTTATTTGGTATTTTTTCAGTCATGTTTGGAAATAGTGATTAATTTTGATTAATTCACAGCCTATGTTTAATTACATTTAAAAATTAGTTGTTTGACATCCCCAGTTATAATAAATTTCTACAGATGAGATCAAACAAAACAGATGAGAATTGCCCTTAAAGAGCAAGTCACCCCCAAATAAACTTTTTTTTGCTGATAAACTAAATAAACGAGTGTCTAATTGTGCTGCAGACACGTGTCGTCAAAAATTTGGCACTTCAGTGCATCTTAGTTAAAATTTAAATATTCTGCCTAAAACTGGCAGTGTTGTGCCGTTGTCAGGTAAAAACTGCACTGTATTTTAATTTAAATCTGCCACCGCTATTGGCTAAGAAGTATGCTATGATGTAAACTGGTACATTATGATGTCACAATGCTGTCATGAGCCTGAGTGTGTGTTTGTTAGCGGCTCCGCCCTCTCGGTCTGCCAGGCAACAGCATGTGTTGCATTTTTCAAACATGAAGTGGGAGTGGAGTTAGACTCTGGTAGGGGTTGACTTGCTCTTTAAGCTGTTTAACTTGGACCAAGCATTTTAGGTCACAGATAGGTGTAGCTTAGGGTCTCTGTCTATACACCTTATAAGACAATTTAGGTGATGGCATGTTGTTTTTCTGCTATTGAACTGTTTTCTAATAATGGTGTGTTTAATAAAGTGAAGGAAGGAGAAAAATAACGTTTCCCTAGCAGTTTTTAAAAATGTCCCCATGTAATCCGATTAATCGATTAATCGTGTCGAGACCCCATCCGATTCATCGATTATCCAAATAATCGTTTGTTGCAGCCCTACCCCCGATAATGCTGTTCCAGGGATTCACCAGCAGTTAGGTGATCTGAGTTTGTCTGTAAAACCTACCCTTAGAAACCTTGGAGTTTTCTTTGACAAGGGAATGTCTCTTGAACATCACTCAAAGCAGTTAACTAGAAACTGTTTTTTCCACTTGAGAGAAATTTCTAAACTCAGAACAATGGTGTCTAAAGTTGATCTTGAGTTGATTATTCATGCGTTTACATCATCCCGTTTAGACTACTGTAATAGTTTATTTTCTTGTCTAAGCAAAAAAGAGCTGTCCCGCTTACAAGTCCAGAATTGTGCAGCTAGAATTCTGACCCGTGACAACAGAAGGGCCCACATTACCCCCATTTTAAAAGCTCTTCATTGGCTTCCAATCTCATCTCGCATCAATTTTAAAATTCTTGTGCTGACTTTCAGAGCGCTGCATGGTCTGGCTCCATTGTATGTTCGAGACATGCTCTGCCCTTACACGCCTTCTCGCAGGCTGAGATCACTGGATCAAAACCTTTTAATGGTCCCACGTACTCAGTTCAGGACACGAGGAGATCGCTCATTCCAGGCCGTCGCTCCTAGGCTCTGGAATGAGCTACCTCTGTCTTTACGCTCAATCGACTCAGTTGATGTTTTTAAGAGCAATCTTAAAACCCATTTGTTTCTCCAGGCATTTTAAACTTAGTCTCATTCGGATTGGTTGTATTTGACACTATGTATATTGTGGCTGTATTTTACTGTATTTATATGTTGTTGCCTTTTAACTTGTGAAGCACTTTGTGACCTTTTTGTCTGTGAGAGGTGCTATACAAATAAAGTTACTTACTTACTTACTTACTAGGTTAGCACAGGAGCAGCAGGAGGCAGCAGAGCGGCGTCTTCGTCAATCTGCTGCTGAAGAAAAGACGCAGAAGCTCCTGGACTCTCTGAGTAAAGTTGGAGTGGAAAACTTCACCATGAAGTCAGCAGTACCGGGATCTGAAGTTCCAGGTCATAAGGTTTGTTGTTCACCTGCTTGCTGCTCCAGCTGAGCTTGTTTTGTTTTAACTGAAGTCAGAAGTTCATCCAACCACAGGAAAAAGCTCTACCATCCTACAGTTAATGTTTGAAGAGGTAATTTTAAAAGGTCATGTGGCTGTTTCCATTGGGAGCAGAGTCATGTTTGTCTCTAGATCAGTGGTTCCTAAGCTGGGGGTCCCGACCCCCACAAGGGGGCGCCAAAGCCTCTCAGTGGGTCGCCAGGACCTCTTCGCTTTAAGGGGTTAAAACTTCATTTATTACTTGTTTATAGCCTACATTTTGCTCACTTTTTTTCATGAGTGAAAAGTTTACTGATATTAAGACAGGAAATAATTAGGACAGAAAAAGTAACACACTTATAAGAACATTTTGCTCAGCTCACTGTTTTATTTTCAAGTGTCAAAAGTTCATTAAAGATAGGACTGGTTGATTAATCACAGCCTTTACAGTAAATAATCTAGTATAAACAGTAATATACACATTTAAGTACATTTGGCTCAGTGTATTTTTTATGTGTCAAATGTTTATTGAAAGGAATGATTGATTTATCCGTGTTTACAAGAAACAATGTGTTCAGAAAAGTAATACAAACTGTCAAGCACATTATGCTCTGTTTGGTTTTGTTAATGACTTTGTTCTGTACTGGAGCCTACTATTACTGTTATCTATTGAATCAAAGCATATTAAAATGTGCTTGAACAATTTTATCATTTCTTAATAATGTTTGTACTGGAAGAGAGAATGGGAGGGGGGTCGTCAAAAATTTTACTGGTAAAAAACGGGGTCCCTTGGGAAAATGGTTGGGAACCACTGCTCTAGATGATCAGTTCTGTTCTTGTAGGTGGGGGTCACCTGTTGATGGTCTTCTCTGGTTTCAGGACTGGGTGGTCACTAAATTTGGTCGAGTGCTTCCCATCCTTCAGCTCGGATGTCAGAAAGGTAGAAAAGCTCAAACTCTGAAGTACGACCCATCAAAATATAGCCACAACATTCGCAGGCTAGACCGGAGTGCCCCAGAGGCGTCCACACCTATCTCCCAGCTCACCTGGCAGGTACAGGGAGGGGATGATGACATCAGTAAGAAGAGGCGGGGTGAGTTTCCCCCCTATGAGCCATCAAGGCCCAAGAAGAATCGGACAGGTGTGGTCTGTTTGGACAGAACCAGGTAAGCGTTTTCTACATCTCCATGGTTAAAGTGTCTGACGTAAACAAAACACTCGTTCCTGGGGCTAGGGTTGAGGGGCTGGGAGCTCTAGCTGTAGATCAGAGGAAACCGCTGTTCATCTACAGAAAATAGCTCAGATTGTCAGGACACTTGTTGGAGATGATCTCTAGATCTCACCTCTAGTGAGATTGGTAGAGATTATAGTCCAGTTGTCACCAGCTTGGGGGTGAGAATTTACTCTAGACTTAAATTTGATGCTCACATCAACTCCTTGATCTGATCCTGTTTTTTCCATCTGCGACGCCTATCAAAAATCAAACCTGTGTTGTCTAGAGTCCACCTGGAGCGGGTACTCCATGCATTTGTAATCTCTAGATTATCACTGCAATTGTCTCCATGCTGGGTTTGGTCGGTCATCACTGCGTCGTCTTCAGATTGCACTGAACAGCGCCGCCAGGTTTCTGACTGGGGCCAGGAAGTGACCTCCCTACACTGGCTTCCTGTTTTTTTATCGAGCACGTTTAAAACTCCTGGTTTTCGTCTTTAATTTCTTTTAGGGAGACGCCCCTCCTTACTTAGCGACGCTCCTGAAGAGACATTTGCCTTCACCCTCTCTGAGCTCTTCTGATCAGGCCTCCTCGTCCCACTTGCGCGAAGTGTCGAACTCGTTGGGACCGGGCTTTCTCAGTCCTAGCCCCATCACTGTGGAACCAGCTGCCACCTGCAGTTAGGATGTTTACCTCTTTGCCAGTTTTTAAGAGTCAACAGAAAATGAATATTTTTCGATTAGCGTTTCCAGAACATGTTGGAAGTCGGCTTGCTTTTATGTTATTTTAAGTTCTTGTTTTTAATTGCTGTCTTATTCCTTGTTAGGGTGCTTTTGTTCATTGTTTCATCCCTTTGCCTTATGCTCTACGGTCTATGTTTTCACTTTTTATGACTCTGTCTTTTTACAGTGTGTTCTAGCACCTTGGGCGCCTGAAAAGGGTTGTGGAAGGCGCTGTATATAAATAAAGCTTTGATTGATTGACAGTGTGCAGGAAAGCAGGGAGGCTGTTAGGGTTGGTCTGCTGAATTTGTGCTGCATGTGTCTCCACTTATTCTAACTGAGTAAATGCCACATGAATTATTTATGGTGTTAAAAGGCATGTGAAACTTTTCCAGACCTGATTCACTGCTTCCTGATTCTTGCTGCAGTGTGATGCTTTGGTTCTAGAGTTCTGGGTCCTGGTTGACTCGGGACATGTTTGATATTTGGTTTGATCTCTAAATGTTGTTTTTTTTTTTCTTCTTGGTGTTGAGCAGATGTGAGCAGCTTGTTGACTCCGACTGTCGGCTCACCAGTGGTTCAGAACCACCAACCAATCACAGACCAGCTCGGATGTTGAGGACACATTTTCCTGACAGCGAGGTCAAATCAGACCAGGAAATCTGTGGTCAAGTGGCAGATGAGCAGACCTCCCATGATGCCCTGCAGCAGGAAGTGGAGGACAGTGACCTGGAGGTGGTTGGAGCAGACTACATGGTAACATCCAAACTCAGAGGTACCAGGACGGTTTTTCTCCTCTAGTTTGGTTGGTTGTGAAGCCGACAGTCTGAAGACGAACTTGATGTCTGAAGCCTATTATGTGAAGTGTATGTATGATAGGTTAATTGTGTTCACTTCTGGGTATTCTGTGTTTCTGTGCTCAGCTGACCGCTATGTTGGGCCTGCTCTGTGGCCCAGCTCATGCAGTTTCACCCCCACCAATCCCCACAGTAGGATTAAAACCATATCATAAAACTACACAAATGAAAACTATAATTATATCACTATCACAGTAAAAACTCATGCAAATAAAATCAAACTGAATTTTAAATTAAAGCTGGGTTCCACTGTGTGTCTTAGAGCAAAAGTACAAGTTCAGATTTTACGGGCAGTTTTCCAAAAATCAGTAATTAGTTATTAACTCTGAAGAAGTTCAGTTTTAAACACGGTAATCCCGTTTATTAAAGAGCAAGTCACCCCCAAATCAACTTTCTTTTTCTGATGAACTATATAAATGCGTGTCTAATCGTGCTGCAGACACGTGTAGTCAATAGTTTTGCACTTTAGTGCATTTTAGTCAAAATTTTAATTTTCTGCCTAAAACTGTCAGTGTTGTGCTGTTGGCAGGCAAAAACTCTGCACTGCATTTGAATTTAAATCTGCCATTGCTATTGGCTAAGAGGTACCCTAGAACGTTAGCTGGTACCATATGATGTCACAATGTCGTTGTGAGCCTGTGTGTGTTTGTATATCTGTTAGCGGCTTCGCCCTCTCATTCTGCTAGGCAACAGCATTTGTTGCATTTTTCAGGGTTTCCCCCAGAAAATGAGTTAAGCCCGGCAGATTCGGCCGTCAGAGGGGGTGTCGCGCGCTCCTCCGTGAGAGCAGGGGTGGGGGTGTTGCACACGTTCCGCTGCTGTTTCTCACCAGTATCAGCTGATGGAGGGCTCTAGTTAGGGGCATGATGCTTAGCCTGGCGGGTCGCCAGGCGTATAAAGCGCTGGGGGAAACCCTGATTTTTCAAACAGGAAGTGGGAGTTGAGTAAGGCTCTGATAGGGGGTGACTTGCTCTTTAAGGATGATCCCGGCTACAGATAATTCAGTGGAGCACATATCTTCATCCCCAGAAGAGTGACTGTCTGGGGCAGTAAGGATGATGATGTATCTAAACCACAGTCCAAAGATTACTGAAGTCAGTTTCACAGAAAAAACGTGTTTTAAGGATTATTTCTGATTCTAAAAGCTCACTCTTGAGTGTTTCATGCAGGCTGAAAATGGTCCCCTACACCCATAGGCAAAAATCCCAGGAATATGCATTGGTCTAGTATAAATTAATGCCTTGTGAGTTCATCTCTGTGGGAAAAGCTCTGGTGCTCCTGTGTCAGGAACTAGAAGTTAGTTAGAGAAGAAAATGGCAGGATGTGGAGTTGTACTCTGCATCATTTATTGAAATGCTGACATCTACCTCTGATCAGCTGCTTTTTCTGTTACCTTGCTCATGCTGGAGGCCCATCCTGCAGGTTGCAACATCGCAGGAGACAAATAGTCTCTTTGTCTCCTACATCTATCTCCTGCTTTAGCTTCTGATAGAAACTAGTCTCCTACACCTATCTCCTGCATTAGCTTCTGATAGAAAACAGATGGTGAAACTCTAGGTTTAGAAAATCCTGACAGATCTACGTCACACTGTCACTAACATTCATGGTCTCACCCACCTGGACTCACGACGGGGAAGGCTGTTGTTGGTTTAGAGTCGTTGTGCATGGACCTGGTCAGCTGGTCTCTCAACGCGATTGACAACATTTTCTCAACGATGAGAACGGGAGAAGGGGCTTCTGGGTGCCCCTCTGGGACAGATCCAGCTGGGCATATCATGGACTCCTGGAAACAGTGGAACCTGATCTGCTTATCTCAACTGCCTGTAGAGGATTCTGAAGACGTCTGGATATTCGTGGTGTTGGTGTCAGGTGTCCTGCTTTTTGGCCTGGGAGGTTACCTGGCTTACCGGAAAAAGTTAATGAGCTGTCGAGGAATATTGGCTCTTTCCCAGAGCTCAGGGATGGATTATACCGCGCTGTGAATGCACAGGCTCATATAATTGTCGAGATGAGTTGTAAGCTTGGAACTTTTGCTGAGATTCATGCATTGACACAAAAGATGGATGCCATCAAGGAGTGAGTGAACGAATCAGCACGGATTGGGATAGATTAATTTACGCCATTATTGGGATTTTGAGAGGTTGAGGACCAACTGAACTTTAAGACAGCGAGAAAATTATCTCTGTCTGGCCCCAAAGCAATTACTTAGCTGAATCTGGTGCCCTTGAGCCTGTGAGGCTGAAACGAATACTCCCTCAGAAGAAATGTGGAATGCTGCCGTCGCTATGGCAACTCTGTCTCCTTATCCCAGCCTGGGCGGGACTGCGAGCTGTGAAGGCCGCTGAATCGTTCCAGGAGTCACTGTGCCCTCTAAACCTAACGACCTCCTCCCCCTGTCCAGACGGAGGTGGCGAGCGCTGCTTATAGCGGCTGCATTCACTGACGTGTGGAGAGTCCCAAACCCACCACCCCACCTAGTGGACACTTACGTTGTGTTATGTCTGAAGTCTGTTGCATTTCTGTCTGAGGTGCTTTTTGCATAGCAAAGCTGCCCTCCCTGTGGAGGGAAACTCTGATGTGCTTTTTTTCCCTCCACCTGAACCAATCCTCATGTAACCTCTCTGATCTCTATTAAGGTAGTGTGACTCGGGTTGCGAATTACCACAGCCACCAATTCTTGTCATGTGTCTATGCCTATGTATGTCTGATCTCAGAATTGTGTGTACTGAAACTCTAATTTCCCTCTTTGAGTTGAATTGAATGTAAAATAATATAAAAACAACACAATATCAATAGGTCTGTGATATCAGAACGTCGTTAGGTTCTAGAGGCCGAACAAAAATGCACCAGAGAGGGTCTTGGTGATGGTGACTTTGCAACAACGCGTTCTGTTATCCAATCAGATGCAAGGTGCATGCATATCATTAATAATAATGAGTAATCCAGCTGTTTTCAAGCCACCTCTGCACCAGCAAACATCTTCATCTCAGAACCGGAGCTTCATAGCACCAAGTTACTCTAGAGAACACTGCAGATGTATGATACCACACCAACAACGATCCTGATCAGATTTCTTCCTTCTGATTCCAGGTGGAAAGGATGACTATGATTCCACCGACACAGATGAACTCTTTGCTTCCAGTAAGAACGTAACAGCTGATTGTTGCTCAGAAATGAAGAGTGAACCTGTGAAGGAGAGACACAGACCCCCCACCACTAGGAAGCCCTCATCCTCTCAGGAGAAACCAGCTGGAGTGCTTCCAGTGATAAAGCTCTCCTCCTCGGAGACAGACAGCGACAAGGAAGAGGAATCTTCAGACTCATCTTCAGATTTGGATTATGAAGCCATGTTCTTCGCCCCCCATCTGGAGCTCTCCCTGGCTGATCTACAGAAGCTTGCTGAGACTACACTTCCCAGCACCTCCTGCTCCAGCCCAGAACACAAAATTGAACCAACCAGAAAAGGTATCACACCCGAGGAGATTCTGGCCTCCATCCTGGAGGAGGACAGTGAGGATGAACAACGGAAGAAAAAGAAAAAAACCAGAAAAGGCAGGGCTTCAACGCTGCTTCCGGCGTTTCAGGGAACAAAAAGGTTGAAGGAGACATCAGGAGGAGACGCTGACGTAAGAAAACACAAACTAAACCTCCAAGATTCAGAAATGGAGACACCAGAGTCCAGAGAAGGAGAAGAGGAGGGAAAGGAGGTAAAGAACAACTCTTCTCCCTCTGGGAGCAAGGAGGAGCAGGAGGAGGCTACGGCCAGTGTGCTGTTGGGAGCTGAGGAGGACGAGGAGCTGCAGCGGAAAGCCAACATCAGGAGGCTGGCTGCTCTTCATCAGAGACAGAGAGAGGCTGAGGAGCAGAAGAGGCTGATCCAGGGAGCTCTGTCCAACGTGGTGAGTCCAAAATGTCCAACAGGGACGACTTTACAGAACCTGAATAAAATTCAGATCAGGGTTAGAGACCAGGCTTGACTGGTTCTGGACTTTCTAGTGTCAGAAACCAGATGTTGGATGATAGTCTCAGAAGTTCTTCGAGCCAGACCGACCCATGTTGGCTCGTCGGAGGCGGAGCCAGTACCGTGCAGCTGACATCATGCAGCACTGGGAACGTCACAGGGCATCACTCAGCCAATAGAGATGTCTGATTCAAATTCAGGGTTTTAACCTGAAGAGGGCGCCACACTGGCGGTTTCACGGAAAAGACCACACGTGTCTACAGCACCATTGGACTCATTTTACAGTTTATCAGCTAAAAGGGTGACTTGCACTTTCAGCTGTAGTATTAGTATCATGTTCATGTCAAGCAGGCATGTCCAAAGTATGGCCCGGGGGCCTTTTGGGGCCCCTACAGGCTGCTGATGTAGATCGAATGTCAGAACACTCTTAAGATATTTGTTGTGTTTTTATTGATCTGCATCAGGACGCTCCAGCTCTTAGGGCGGGGAGACATGTCGTCTTCAGTTCAGAGGAGGAAGAAGAAGAAAATGAGGCATTCTCAGCTGTCCGTCAGAAGACCACAGAGACAGAGGTGACGCTTGAGCCTGGCACTCGGCGATCGATTGCTTCTGGCTGTTTGATGCTTTCATTTACTTTGAGGTCCAGCCGCTGTAGTTCCACTCTACCTGTTCTCAGGTGCATCGGAAGCCTTCAGGTACTCAGCTCTTTCCACAGAGTGAAGATGGTGATGATGAGGAGGACAGCGGCAGGTTTGACCTCAGGCCCGAGTTTGAAGGTCAAGCAGGACAGAAGGTGAGAGAGATCACATTGTGGAGTTTAACCAGAACGATTCTGGATCAGAGATTTACCTGTTCCATCTGTTCCAAAACAATATGACCAGCAGCCAATCAGAGGCCATCTTCGTGTCATTTTAGTTATAAAGCTCCAAGTCACGACAAGTCGTCTCATGGACCTTCACACAGTAAACATTCCAATACAGGTCAGGTCATTAAGCCAATCAGTAAAAAGTTTACTATATAAGGAACCCAGCAGGTTGCATCGAGTCACTGACTAGTGTCAGAGTCTTAGCGTTATAGCAGAACAACGTGTCATCAGTCAGATGTAGCTTCTGAAGCCTCTGCTAGTCGGTCACATTGGTTTTTGCTGTGGGTCGGAGACAAGAACGGATGTTGGATTGCCGGAGAAGTTCAACCGAACTCCGACCCCGCTAGCTGGATATCGCTGCCGCAGGTGCAGACATGTTTTAGGCCATTTGACTCAGAAGACCCGATTTGGACAATGAGGAGGATTCTGTTCATCTTCAGAACCAAAATCAGTTCAGTTTGTTAACTTTTGTTAAATATTTTATTTCTGTGCTCCACCAGGAGCTCTCAGCTGACTCCAGGCCGTAGTTCCATCATCTGTCCCAAGGTTCTACCGGTCCCAGGAGGATCTATTGTTGCAATATGGGGATCTTCTTTTAGATTATATCTTTGTGTGTGTGTGTGTGTGTGTGTGTGTGTGTGTGTGTGTGTGTGTGTGTGTGTGTGTGTGTGTGTGTGCGTGTGAGACCTATGTTATTTAAAAATATGTGTTGGACATGGATATGTGGATCAGACCTTTTGTTGCAGCTGTAAAAGCTATTTTCTGTAATAAGATCACGAAAGTAAACTAAATACAGTTATTCAGCAGCCTAGTGAACTAGTCTGGTTCACTAGGCTGCTGAACTAGACTAGTTCACTAGACCAAAGTTTGGTCTAGTGAACTAGTCTAGTTCACTAGGCTGGTTCACTAGGCTAGTGAACTGGACCAAAGTTTGGTCTAGTGAACTAGTCTAGTTCACTAGCCTAGTTTACTAGGCTAGTGAACTAGACCAAGGTTTGGTCTATTTATGTAATGTAATGTTATTTAGTTGTTCCGGCTCTTGGAGAGTACAGACACTTTTTTCCTCCTCTCCTCCCCATCTTATCCCAAGGCTCTTTGTCTGTCTCTGGGTGTACGGCGCTTCTGCATTTTTTTCTGGAAAACTGGAAACTGAAATTACTAAAATGGACCTGGTCAGTTGGTCTCTCAACGCGATTGACAACATTTTTTCAACGATGAGAATGGGAGAATGGGCTTCTGGGTGTCCCTCTGGGACAGATCCAGCTGGGCATATCATGGATTCCTGGAAACAGTGGAACCTGATCTGCTTATCTCAACTGTCTGTAGAGGATTCTGAAGACGTCTGGATATTTGTGGTGTTGGTGTCAGGTGTCCTGCTTTTTGGCCTGGGAGGTTTCCTGGTTTACCGGAAAATTAACAAGCTGTCGAGGAATATTGGCTCAATCCCAGAGCTCAGGGATGGATTATACCGCGCTGTGAATGCACAGACTCATATAATTGTCGAGATGAGTCGTAAGCTTGGAACTTTGGCTGAGATTCATGCATTGACACAAAAGATGGATGCCATCAAGGAGTGAGTGAACGAATCAGCATAGATTGGGATAGATTAATTTACGCCATTATTGGATTTTGAGAGGTTGAGGACCAACGGAACTTTAAGACAGAGATGAAATTATCTCTGTCTGGCCCCTAAACAATTTCTTAGCTGAATCTGGTGCCCTTGAGCCTGTTAGGCTGAAACGAATACTCCCTCAGAAGAAATGCGGAATGCTGCTGTCGCCATGGCAACTCTGTCTCCCTATCCCAGCCTGGGGGGGACTGCGAGCTGTGAAGGTCGCTGAATCGTGCAAGGAGTCATTGTGCTTTCTAAACCCAACGACCTCCCTACCCTGTCCAGACTGAGGTGACGTGCGCTGCTTATCGCAGCTGCATTCACTGACGTGTGGAGAGTCCCAAACCCTACCTCCCCACCTAGTGGACATTTATGTTGTGTAATGTCTGAAGTCTGTTGCATTTCTGTCTGAGGTGTTTTTTGCATAGCAAAGCTGCCCTCCCTGTGGAGGGAAACTCTGAAGTGCCTTTTTTCCCTCCACCTGATCCAATCCTCATGTAAACCCTCTGATCTCTACTAAGGTAGCGCGACTCGGGTTGCGAATGACCACAGTCACCAATTTTTGTCATGTGTCTTTGTTTTTGCCTATGTATGTATGTCTGATCTCAGAATTGTGTGTACTGAAACTCTAATTTCTCTCTGGGATTAATAAAGTATCTTTGAATTTGAATTAGAAATCGTCTCTGAATCGGACCCTGACCCCATCATGTATGATTCCCTACAGCTGATGGCGTTGCAATCGCGCTTTGGGATAGATGAACGTTTCAGAATGGACTCCCGCTTTTTGGAAGGTGGTGAGGAGGATGAGGAGGAGAAAGGTGAGCAGCTGTGTTTTAAGTTTACCTGAACAGTTCACCTGGAGGCCACAGGTCCTCCTCTTCTAAGGTTCCCTTTTACTCACCTTATGAAACTTTTGAAAGCATCTGGGTGGGACTCTTAAGCAGGAATCCTCCCACTGTGGCTCATGACTGCTGTGCTGTAAAGCACCTTGGGGGGTTGTAGCACTCACATGTTATTCAGCATTTACAGTTTAATTTAACTTCTCTGAATATTTTGAGTTTTAGTGAAAGTGTCCTGTTGTGAAGAATTAGCTTTGAGTTGAGCAGAGGTTTGTCCACTCAGCTCACTGATATTAGAAGGTATAGTTGCTGCCTGATCTGATGCTTGTCTAAAACATGTGCATGACCTTCAGAAGCAAATAGGAGCCCAGCAGAAGGGGAGGAGGAGGATCTGGAGGGGGAGAGGGAGAAGAACCTATCCATTCTGCAGAGCGTTCTTCAAAACGTGCAACAAACCAGCAGGAAATTGGCCAGCAAGACCACAAAGTTCAGGTCAGGTCACAATGTCAGAAAACTCCACAGCTGCTGAACAAACTAAAGGTTAATAATAATAATCGGTGATTAAATGGACCCTTTCCACCTGCAGCTCTTAGGTTTGCCACCAGAGGGCAGCAGTACCATTCTGCTGGATGTGACCACGACAGATTAATGGGGACATTGTAGTCCCTTAGAGGTGATGTGAGAGTTTAAACCTGTTTCTTTGCAGAGACTTGTCCAGGCTGCATTACGACCCCAGCAGAGAGGAACACGCTGCATTTGAGACCAAAATGGATGGAACCAAGATAGAGAGGTATCGGCATGGACTTCATCTGCAACAGTATGAGTCTGGTTTTATTATTCTGAGAGTAGAACAACCATGTCTAGTGGTTCTGACTTCGCTCCATCAGAAGAGCACCACAGGAGAAGCAGCCCCAACACTGGTGGTGATTATGATGATGATGGTAACTGGCCTGTATTTATAGAGCGCCTTCTTAGGGTTCTACCACCCCCCAAGGCTCTAAACAACGCATGGCGCTTGTCCTACTGCAAATGGAGGGTCATTCCACAGCTTGGGGGCCAAAACCCAGAAAGCCCTGGAACGACTAGTCTTGCTGTGGTGACCTTGGAGAATGTGATGGGATGTATCGGGCGAGTAACTCAGAAACATGGTGCGGAGCACAACCCTGCAGAGATTTAAAAACAAAAACAAGTCACTTGAACTCGAATCTGAAAGAAACCGGAGGCCGGTGCAAATTAGCCAAGACAGATGTGATATGTTCCCGCTTTCTGGTGCCGTCAGGAATCTATTAGCAGCATTTTGTGCCAGCTGGAGCCGAGCCTTGCTAACTCCTGAGTAGGTGGAGTTACAGTAGTCTAGACGAGAAGCAATAAAAGCATGGTCTCCAAGTGAGCCCACGACACCAGCGGCTTGGTCCTGGCTAGGTACACCACACCAATATGGATCTGCAGCTTTAGTCACGCATCCAACTGTTTAAAAATATTTATTTCATTCAAAGAACAAAAAAAGACAAAATGAGAATTAAAATAATAAACATAAAATAATAACATAATCTGTGAATGAAAAGAAGCAGACAGAAGAAGACCTCTTATGAAGCTCTCCCTACGTCCGGTTAATTATTTACAAAGAGCTTTCAATAAGCTAACTGTTGGACTTAGTCTGCTAATCAACCATATGACAACATAATGAATAAATTATCCTTTATCTCTTTAACAAGCCTTGTTAAAAGGAAAAAAATAAATCTTGTATTGCTATAGTTATGACAAACATCATTTATTACATCTTTGGAATACACTAAGGGATTTAGCAGCTTTGGTCTCCGTGCTTAGCTTGTTCCATAATTTTACTCTTTGGACATTAATACTGAACTCTTTGCTTCTAAATTTAGTTTTTCTGAGTACATCTGTTCCTTTTAG
Source organism: Nothobranchius furzeri (assembly GCF_043380555.1). Taxonomy (NCBI): domain Eukaryota; kingdom Metazoa; phylum Chordata; class Actinopteri; order Cyprinodontiformes; family Nothobranchiidae; genus Nothobranchius; species Nothobranchius furzeri. The sequence goes on from NC_091743.1 coordinate 78,426,831, forward strand.
ATGATATCATAAAATTTAAGCCCTTTATATTGTATAAATAATGGATTAGAGTGATCATTGTAACAGTTAATGAGTCTTAAGGCCCTTTTTTGTAAAACAAACAGTGGTGGAGTATACGTTTTATATGTGGAACTCCAAATCTCCACACAATACATCAGATATGGTGTAACCAGTGCGTTATAGAGTTAACATTCTAGAATTATTCAGTAACACTTCTATGGCCCTGGTTATTTCACCCTTAATGTGTATAATATGTGGTTTACATGAAAGATTTTCATCAAACATAACACCAAAAACTGTGATTTACTTTACCCTCTCGAGTTGCATACATCCATTTTCAATGATACATTGGTACCTCTGTCATTAAACAGCATAAAATTAGTCTTCTTAAGATTGAGTGACAACCTATTTATGTCAAAACAGTGTGATTTTCATTAACTCATCATTTATCACTTTGATACCTTCATCAATTTTAGACCCTGAATGAAACAAAGATGTATCAGCAGCAAATATAAGCTCCCAAGTTGCGGGGATACATTCATGAAATAATTTACATACAGTTAAAAAGTTTTGGGCTGAGAACTGATCCCTGAGGGACACCATGACTAATGTTCCTCAACTGTGATTTAACAGTGGTTCCCCTACATAGGGTTTTGAATTCATACAGTTCTAGCGCCACGGCTATGAAATCAACTACCCTGGATGTGGTTTGGCCTGAGGTCTAAAACTCCGCCCTGGGCCTAAAGCCCTGCAGACAGATTTAGTTTCTATAAGCAACAACAACAAATAAATAACAGCAGCTGGATTCTACTTTTGTCCTTAAATTGAGTCACGTAGTTTAACAAGTTCTGCACGCTCACACGTTCACCAGCAGCTCTGCCAGCTGATTGGCTCTTTAGTAACTAGTGACGTCATACAGGTCTGGTACTGAGCTGCAATTTCCCAATGTTGTGATTTCTCGCACACGTGGCAATAAAACCTTCTGATTCTGAAGATAAGCTACCCAGCCTGTATGGTACTGACCCAGATGTGGAAGCAGCTTTTGGTCCTCCTTCCACATATTTAAAAAACTGCAATACGTTCAGCTGCCCGGGTTTTCGCCGTTTGCCAGCACTTGACATCACTTAATCCTGGTTCTACAAAAGCTCCACTGGATCTCTATTCATCAGCACATACAATGCAAGATCCTAAGCTGCTGCTGATGTCTGCTAGCCTAGTGAACTAGACCAAATTCTTGCTTTGCAAAGTTTGGTCTAAGCACGCTCCATTGGAACCTCCGCAGCTCCTACCAGGACTCTGGCTATCCAATCACAGCTCTCTAGAGGGGTTTCAAACACATAAAGAGCTGTGATTGGTCCATAATGGTGGGCCAATCATAGTGTTCTATCTGCTTAGTGAACAAATCACAGAGCTTTATCCGCTTTGTGGGCCAATCAGGGCACTCTATATGCCTGGTGGGTGGGATGATGCAACAGAGTGAAACAAGAGTATGTCACATTCATTGTCCAGTGGAATGCGGAGATCATTTGAAAGACAACGGTAGAACCCGCCCCACAACCGAGAGCCGTCAATGGAGCGTGGCCAGACTAAATAATACATGTATTTAGTCTGGCTTGCCAGGCTAGATGTCTGCTTCTAGCAGGTCGAACATGTGAGGTGGGGGAGTCATACGTCCCCTCTGACTCTTTAACATGTGACTTGTGTTTTTACAGCAAAGCAGCCCGGAGGAAGAAATTGGAGGAGGCTCAGAAACTTCCTGAGGTTTCTAATGAGATTTACTTTGACGTGTCCGAGGACATGAAGGCCATGTTTGGTCAGATGAAGGATGAGGTTGGTGATGGGGACAAAACAAGCTGGGATCAAGTAAAAGACCTGGGGAAAAGGCAGGAAGACCCGCCGCTATCATCGCTCCTCTTTGCTGATCCAAGCAACGCCATAGAAGAACCCGCTGGTTTTAAATTTTCCTTCTTTAGAGATGAAGCAGGAACAATGACGGGAGAGATGGGTGAGAAGAATTAAGTCTGTCTCTGAGAGATGGTGAATTATTTTAATCCTGTTTGATATCTTTCTATCAGCAGAGTACAAAGCAGAGAAGATCCAGGGTCCAAAGGTCTCCTGGCACCAAAATCCACACTTCCATGACAGCAGCTCTGAGGAGGAGGAGGAGGAGGAGGAGGAGGAGGAGGAGGAGCAAAGTGGCATCACTGCTAAAACTGAGGAGTAAGAATTCCTCTTAACATAATCCTGTAAATGTATACATCCTAAGGGAGGTTGCTCTTTTCCTTTTACTGTTTGGATCTTTGAGCTTTTACACCCAAAAGGCAGGAAAACTGGGATTAAAAATGCTGAAACTGAACAATAGAGTAAAAAAAAATATTGTTGTACGATTTAATCAGGGGTGTGTGTGTGTGTGTGTGTGTGTGTGTGTGTGTGTGTGTGTGTGTGTGTGTGTGTGTGTGTGTGTGTGTGTGTGTGTGTGTGTGTGTTTGTGTGTTGCTCCTCATAGAGAGGAAGCTCCCCATGAGCCTACTTTATTCTTCTTCTATCCTGATGACTGCAGACTGAAAGGTGGGTCATTTTTGCTTTTACAGGTTTGTTTTATTGAATGTTTTTATTTTATTTAAGATTTAATCAGCTAAAATAGGTTTTTGTTTTGTGCTCCAGAAGGGCCCAGGGTGTTCTGTCGGACCTCCCATCTGGAAGAGCAAAGGGAGCAGTGGGAGGAGAGGCGGAGCGAGCTCAGACAGGTGTACATGACTTCCTGTCTCTGTAGTGTGTCAGGGTTTAGAGGCTTTGTTTTGGGTAAATTAACCTGGGTCACATGGTTCCCAGGTTAATAGGAAGCTAAGGCTACGTTCACACTGCAGGTCTTAATGATAAAATAGATATTTTGATAGAATCAGATTTTCTTGTGTGACTGAAACGCGGCAGCAAACACTTTCCAGTGTGAACGGTTCACGGCTCTAAAGCAGCTCGCATGCGCAGAACACATGACGTGCACAACGCGCCCTGTGAAGTCAGAACCATCCAGGTTCATCCTGCAAGAAAGATGTGAAGCTCACTAAACTCACAGCCATTTTTCTTCTTCATGTCTGGTTTGATGACGTCAAATTGATGAGATGTACATTTGTAGTCCTTAACTCATTCACTGCCATTTGCATTTTTTTACTGTGTGGGCATCGGAACGAGCCCCCGCACCATGAGAACAAACATCCCAGCTCTAAAGCTGATCTTCATCTGCGTACGTCACACGTCACGTGATCAGGACGCAGAAAATCCATGTGTTCAATTCGATAATACTTTATTAATCCCAGAGGGAAATTAGAGTTTCAGTACACACAATTCTGAGATCAGACATACATACATAGACACATGACAGGAATTGGGGACTGTGGTCATTCGCAACACGAGTCGCGCTACCGTAATAGATCAAGAGGGTTTATATGAGGATAGAGTCGGGGGAAAGGGAAAAAAAGTCACTTCAGAGTTACTCTCACCCGAGAGGGTAGCTTTGCTATGCAAAAAAACCACCTCAGACAGATATGCACACACTTCAGACATTACACAAGATAAGTGTCCACTAGGTGGGGAGGTAGGGTTGGGACTCTCCTCACTTAGGTGCGTGCAGCTGCATGGGGCAGCGCTCATCACCTCCGTTTGGACAGGGGAGGGAGATAATGGGCTGGAGAGCACAGCGACTCCTAGAATACGGTTCCACGGCCTTCACCGGTCACAGTCCCGCCCAGGCTGGGAGAGGGGAGAAAGAGTTGCCTAGAGACGGCAGCATGGGGGGAGTTTTTACTTCAGCCTCACAGGCTCCAAGGGCACCAGATTCAGATAAGGATTGTTATGGAGACAGACAGAGATAATTTCCTCTCTGCCTTAGAGTACTGTTGGTCATCAACCCCTCTAGATCCAATATTGGCGTAATTAATCTATCCTAATTCGTGCTGATCTGTCCACAACTTTGTCCTTGATGGAATCCACCTTCGTTGTCAGAGCCTGAATCTCAGCCAAAGTTCCAAGCTTACGACTCTTCTCGACAATTATATGAGTTTGTGCATTCACAGCGCGATGCATTCCATCTCTGAGCTCCGGGAAAGAGCCAATATTCCTCGATAGCTCGTTAATTTTCCGGTAAGCCAGGTAACCGCTCAGGCCAAACAGCAGGAATCCTGACACCAACACCACGAATATCCAGATATCTTCAGAATCCTCTACAGTCAGTTGAGAGAGGCAGATCAGGTTCCACTGATTCCAGGAGTCCATGATATACCCAGCTGGCTCTGTCCCAGAGGGGCATCTGAGAGCCCCTTCTCCTGTTCTCATCGTTGAGAAAATTTTGTCAATCGCGTTGAGTGACCAGCTGACCAGATCCATGTTTAATAATTTCCAGTTTCCAGAAAGAATGCAGAAGCGCCGTGCACACAAGACAGGACAAAGAGCCTTGGGATCAGAGGGAGGGAGAGGGGAAAAAAGCGTCTGCACTCTCCAAGAGCTTAAAGTTAAACGTTTTGGGCCGCTGCTGTAAAAAAAGTGAGGCGCGAACCAGAAAAGTGTCTGCCGATCACAATTCAACAACAGATTATGAAAGATTATGAAAGAGGATAACGCTCGAAACGCGCGGATTGTTCCTGATGTAAGAGGTGAGTCTCTGCTTTGTTTTGGTTGTTTTCGCTTCGACATCATCATAGCACGCAACATTCTGTGACTCTTAAAAAAACATTGAAAACTCTGAAAAACACTGACACCGAAGGGCTTTATCGATCAGGAAGCGGCTGGCAGTGCATGAGTTAACGTTTTTTCACACTAAATCTAAAGTCTCATCAGTTGCATCAAAGTGTGTCTAAAATCCACGGGTATCTCATGTTAAATCCATGGAACATATCAAGTGGGATCTGGATTGCCAATAGGCTACCCATGGACTGGAAGTAGATGGGCATGCCTTAGGGTCCCTGTTCATCCTTTGCACCTACACCACCTGATCACATGGGTCCACCATATTGGAAAGCAAAAGCAGAGTGAGTGAAACGAGTATTGAACAAATGGAAACGTAGCACCTGACATTTGTTTTTTGTGGTTGTTGTCATTTTTTGCTGTTTAGCACGGCTTCAACTAGTTCAAGCCCAGTTCAGTTATCAGAAGTAGCAGACCTAGGTGGAGTAACAGCCAATTACAGGAGTATTGAACAGAGAGGAACTGTGGCGACTGAGGCCCTGTCCACACGTAGCCGGGGATCTGCCAAAACATAGATATTTTTCTACGTTTTGGCCTGTCATCCACAGGAAAACTGAGTTTTTTCACGCGAAAACTGATCTTTTTAAAAACTCCGGCCAAAGTGAAGATCTGCGTTTTCTCCGTTTTGGGTGTCTGCGTGTGGACAGACAAAACCGGAGTTTTAAGGTCCGCAACGTCACTTTCCATGACATAAAAATGCTGACATCATGTGTGCGACCTATGTTTACACTAGCCGACAGCATGGATGCCCTCAGAGCTGCGCTCGCTTTATCAATTGTCCAAGCGCTTTTTGCTTGTTTGTTTTTGCAAGCGGAATTACTGCTCCTTGCGGAAGACCACAGACGAAGGACGAGGTTAAGAACGGGGAAGTACTGCCGCCTACAGGTCTGGCAGGTCCTTAACAACGTATTTATCTGGGTACGTGTGGACAGTTTTTTTTTTAAACGAGGTGGTGTGGGTGCAAGTTTTTGGAGGGGCGGATATTCGTTTAAAAAAACGGCTATGTGTGGACTAGGCCTGAGGGTGCAGCCTGGTTTTTACTGGTTCAAGCCCAGTTCACTTGTGGGAAGGTTTGGCACAACTAGGTGGGGTGCATAGAGAACAGTATTTCTAGGGGTGTACAGAAAACTTGGCCACTGAAATGACCCCGAGCTCATTTTCAGTTTTTGGCCGAACTGCCTAAATCACTGAAACAACACAGCTGAAACTGGCCATCAGGTGTACCCCGTTTTCATTTAATCTCACTCCACCTTCATGTAACATCTTGCTCTTTGCCTCGTAAAATGGTACATTTGTACAGATTTAGCAGGTAATGTTTTTTCCCCTCTCAGTGATGTTGTTTTATTACGATCACCATTTTAATGCAGGACTAGTTTGTTTTGAGCGTAATGAGAAAGTAGTGAAGCAGCTTATGCACACAAAGGCGTTCAAGTGAAACATTTAATTTTAAATTTATGTTGTGCATTGTTGTTATGTCAGTGCTAAATGAATATTATCATAGTTTTGTCACTGATTTATTGCAATGCCTTGGTTCTACTGAGATTAGGAGACATTGTAGCCGTAAATACTGTGGTTCTAATTATTACGTAATTTTTGACCAGGAATATTCGTTTTAGTGCATTCCTAGTGTTTACAGACGTTTAGTGTTATTAACTAGCTTATGAACGTTGGTTTGTATCCACCCAGCTGCTGTTCAACAATGTAAACAAGTTGTCGACTTGTCGACAGAATTCACTCCGCTGGATTTATAACATTATGTGATAAACAGCATTTCACTTTAACCTGGAGCTGATTAGAAAAAATAAATAAATAAAAGTCTTACTTTTTGTTGCTGGTGGTGCCACCGGGCTCAGATGCTACACTCACACTGCGGTGAGACAAGATATGTTATAACGATGACACTCACCATACTAAATAAATAAAGTAATTATTGAAAAAACATTATTATAATAAATAATCTCGCATTTCAATACAGTGGACAGCAGGGCTGGACTGGGAACAAAAAATGGCCCTGGCATTTTCGCCCGTGGCGGCCCACCATGATTATTTATACTATTTGAAAAGGCACATGGCATACCAAGATATATTTCCCGCACCCTGTGTAGTTTAAAAATCTAAATAAAGTGCAGTAGCCTATACTACTCACAGAGCCTTTACTCTTGGGAGAATGTTCACAGTGTCACAAATCTTGAAGTTAAAGTGGAAGTCAAAGAAACACTGCTAAAGATGTCTCTCCAGTTTTTAATCAAATATAAACTTTTTTGTGCCTTCAAGAAAAGAGCGCATATCCATGTGAAATTAAGAGCTATTCATCAAAGCAGCAACTGAGAAAAAAGATAAAGATACCAGGATAGGCAGTCAGAAAAGAAAGATCAAAGATCAGTCAATGTAGTTTGAATAATGTATATGTGAAAAGAGAGATTATAGCTTGTTTTGTACTGAGAAAAATGGCTGCATGGTCCTTCGGGAAGAAAGCAGAGTTTGACGTTACCATTCTAGATTATTCTGATACAGTCTCTTCTAGAATTAAAATAAGCACTATTCAGTGTACTCACCACAAAAAGAGGAAATGCATGTCAACTCCACATCTGGAAAGTTCAAACCTTCACTCCAAATGTGCCCTAATGTGTCAAACTGAAAGAATGGTTGGTTGCATTCAGAGCCAGTCTGAAGGTGAACACAGCCTAAAGCGCCAATGCAGAAAAATTGAGCGCTTGTGGAAGAAAACCCATCTCCACGTCCTTCTGCTGCACCTAAAGGATCTTCTGACATCCTTTAACTCTGCAGTCAGAGACGCCAGGGTTTCCTATTTTTCCAACCTGGTGTCCCAGAGCAAAGGGAACCCCAAGGTGCTGTTTAACACCATCAGCAGCATCGTCTCTCCTGCCTCTCCTACAGCCTCCATCCACTCTGTTGCAGACTGTGAGAACTTTCTGTCTTTCTTTGTGGACAAAGTCAATAAGGTTAGATCTAGCATCTCTCCTTCAGCCTTATCGCCGCCTCTCCCGACTCCAACCAGGCCCATCATCCTAGATAGCTTTGCTCCTGTTTCTTTGCCTGAGTTAACCAAACTAGTTAATTCTATGAAAACCTCTGCATGCCTCCTCGACATCTTACCCTCATCTTTGTTTAAAAGTGCTTTTCAGTCCATCGGTCCCAGCGTGCTCTCTATAATTAATGCTTCTCTGGTTTCTGGTCAGGTCCCTGCTTACTTTAAGAACGCTGTAATCCACCCGCTTCTTAAAAAACCGAGTCTCGACCCCTCTCTCCATAGCAGCTTCAGACCCGTCTCTAAACTTCCGTTCATCTCCAAGATCTTGGAAAAGGTTGTGGCTAAACAACTCACAGCTGCTTTTGATGAACATAACATCTATGATAGGTTCCAGTCAGTTTTTCGTAGAGCTCATTCTACTGAAACAGCTCTTCTTAGGGTTTCTTATGACCTTCTGACTCACAGTGATGCAGGGGACTGTTCTGTTCTGGTCCTGCTGGACCTGACTGCAGCCTTTGACACTGTTGACCATCACCTGCTACTGGAGAGGCTGAGAGACTGGGTAGGCCTATCAGGAACTGCTCTGGAGTGGTTCTGCTCTTATCTTTCTGAGCACTCCTTTTCTGTGGCCGTCTCCAAGTTTAGGTCCTCCACCACCTCTCTTACCCATGGTGTCCCACAAGGTTCTGTGCTGGGGCCTCTACTCTTCCTCCTCTATCTGCTTCCTCTTCAGCACATCCTGAGCTCCTTCAAAGGAATATCCTACCATCTTTATGCAGATGACATCCAACTGTACATCTCCTTTAAGCCCCATGAGATGTCTAAGCTGCAGCTGTTACACACCTGCTTAGACTCTATCAAAACCTGGATGGCTGGGAGCTTTCTACAGGTGAATGAAGATAAGACTGAGTTCCTCATCTGTGCCCCAGACAAGCTGGTTCTCAAAGTCAGAGACTCTCTTGGTCAGCTTGCTTCTCACACCAACCCTTCTGTCAGGAATCTTGGTGTGACCTTTGACCCAGCTCTCACCCTGGATTCTCATGTCAGTTATTTTGTTCGCTCTTCCTTCTTCCATCTCAGGAACATTGCTAAGCTGAGTCCCATTCTGTCCTGCTCTGAACTTGAGGGCTAAGCCCAACCAGCCATTCCTCCCCATCCCCACACATTTCTCTCCTCCTGCTCCCTCACATCATCACACAAACATGCACATAGGACCTTGGGGGGTGGACAAGTCAGCCCCCCCCCCCCCCCCCCCCCCCAATTTCATCTGCTCCTTAAACACTTCCACCAACGACATTCCACGCAATCACACACTTAGGGCCTTGGGAGTGAGCACATCCAACGGCATTCGGCAGGGGGATTTCTCAGCCTCGTCCCGAGTGCCGGTGCCCACTTCCGATTTTAAACTGCACTTAGACACCGAGGGCTGTGGGTGCAAGTGGGGTGGTGTGGTGGTATTAGCTGGCATAGGCCAGACGATGCCCGCACTGCCCGCTCACCACAGCCATGGAATACACCTCATCAACACTCACTAACACCATATTGGAGCAGGTGGAGGGAGAGTAGGGGTCTTAGCACACCTCTGTTGTCGCTTGGCATCCTGGGGCTGGAGGCTAGGAGGGAGATCTGGCTGTCCGGTTGGGGTCTGGGGTCTGTGGGTTGCTGTGCTCAGCGTTGGGCAGGGGAGCCTGCTCATAAGCACCCCAGCAGAAAGGGTCGAACTCTGGGAACTGGTAATGGTTGTACCCCATGTGCAGCAGTACTGGGACCAGAGTGAATAGGGTGTGTATGGGGCGCATGAGTGGGTGTCCGGCGTGCATTTTTGTAAATCTTTGGTTGTATGTGTATGTGTGAACACGAAGGAGGGAGTGTGTGACTGTGTTTGTGTATGACTGTATATGTCAGGTGGGGCCTTTGACTCCTTCCTTCTCCTTCTTTTGATGATATAGATCTTCATCTCCTCTCTCTCTGCCACACCTGGTGTGGAGTGCGGTGCCTTGGTCTGGCCGGGTCGTGGCTCCCGGGTCAGAGAGTTTAAGATTTTTGGCATCTGCCTGACCAATCCCGGTGGCTGCCTGGTGGGGTCTGGGTCCCTGGGCTCTGCTGGGTCCCCAGCGGGGGTGATCGCCCCTGGATCCCGGGTCATTGGGTCCCGGGCTCAGCCGGCGAGGGGGTGGGAGGCTGCGGGCGGGCCTGTGGGCTTGCCGCCGATATCTCCCGGGACACTGCCGGCTGCTGGTTGTGGACCCGCGGGGCGATCTTCTGCGCCTCTCGAGGGGAGCGGGGGCTTTTCTGGTTGCAGTCTCCCTGGAGTTCCTGTGCTCTGGGGCAGCTCCTGGATCTCTGGGACTTGGAGCTTCCTCCGTCTACTGCACATCTTTAGGGGGCAGATCTGTGGCCCCTCACACTCTCTATTGGACGCTCCTATAGAGAAACCTTACATAAACAAGCGTGTGTACACACACAGGTGCTCACATGGTGCTCTCATAAGTATGGACTTGGGCACGTTCAACACGTCTTAAGGCTATGGTGGGCACTTAATGCACTGTGATTTATTGTCGTGTGATTGTTCACCGGCCCAAAAAAGCGCAACGGCCCACCGGGCATTGCCCAGTGCGCCTGAAGGCCATTTCATGCCTGGTGGACAGTAACGACAGAAGATTCACATGAACCCAGCACAGCAGCTCTCTGGCCACGAACAGGAAAGAGGCTGAGCGAACCCCGCCTTGACGGTTTATGTTAACCACAGCGACTTTGTTGTCTGTGTGAATCAACACGTGTTGACCCCAAAAAATGGAGGCGAGATGCAAAATCACGTTCTGCACCAATATCAGTTCAGTAACGATTATGTGGGTACACGTGCAGGGGAACCGCCAAGTTGGAGCAACATAAAATGAGTCTGTGAAGCCTCCAGGCCTTGAATTTTTAGGACTATTTGACTTTTGCTATTTATTTGTCGTGGTGGTCTTAAATTTCGCACATAAAGGTTGTAAAAGGTCCTAAATTTAACTTACTGAAACCTGCAAGAACCCTGAAGAACCAAAAAAATGGATTACGGACAAAAACACACTAAAGAGAGGTAGCTCTAGTCATTAAGGTGGCATGAAGAGAATTGGGAGATGAACTAAGATCTCCAATCTCTTTCATAGGACCAAATCTGATTGGCAAGCATACATTAAAAGCTCTTCAGTCGATAGGTCTGGTTATTGTGAACAAACCAATAGGCATGGCTTAAAGGGCGGAGTCATGCAACAGAATCGACACAATCAAACTATGTCTGATGAAACAGACTCCTCCCACTAAGGAGGAGCTGGTTTTATAGTAACACCACTTTTCCACTCACCTGGTGAAGAAATAATCTGCTTTATGTTAGTTTTCATGGAAGCTATTTTATTGTTTTCTGTCTGTGTGCAGGAATACCGCAAGAAGCACAAAGATGCCCGCAAGAAGCTCAAAACCAGCCAGAGAACAGGGGATTACGGAAAATGACATTGTACACTCATCAAGTGAGAGACTGGTCATCAGAACTCTGGAGCTGACAGATCATTTCCTCTTTGCAGGAAACATAGGTTGGAGATTAATCCTGTCAATCACATTGCTTTTTGTTTTTATTTGATAAACCTCATGAGCTGTTAAAGGTCCTGTCTGTATTTTTTTCTGACTGTTTTATCTGATTTGAAGGACCTCCAGCAGCTAGAACACCAAATAACCATTCTCACAATAACAAATAAATGAAAAAATGTGCAATCATGTACAGACTTTTTTTTTTAAATTCAGCAGATTTTTTTTAGCTAAAACTTTGATAGTCTGTGATGACATATGGAGCCTAGGACTCCACCTCTTCTGATCAACTCATGTGTCCCTGACCTGAGGTTTCATTTATCAAACATTGCGTAGACGTAGATCGGCGTAGATCTATGTCTACGTCCCAATCCTCACCTATGGTCATGAGCTTTGGGTAATGACCGAAAGAACGAGATCGCGGATACAAGCGGCCGAAATGAGTTTCCTCCGTAGGGTGGCCGGGCTCAGCCTTAGAGATAGGGTGAGGAGCTCGGCCATTCGGGAGGGACTCGGAGTGGAGCCGCTGCTCCTCCGGATCGAAAGGAGCCAGTTGAGGTGGTTTGGGCATCTGGTCAGGATGCCTCCTGGACGCCTCCCCGGGGAGGTGTTTCGGGCATGTCCTGCCGGCAGAAGGCCCCCGGGTCGACCCAGGACACGTTGGAGAGGTTACATCTCCAATCTGGTCCGGGAACGCCTTGGGGTCCTGCCGGAGGAGCTGGTGGACAAGGCCGGGGAGAGGAAGGCCTGGAGCTCCCTAGTTGGGATGCTGCCCCCGCGACCCGGACCCGGATAAGCGGAGGAAGACGACGATGACGACGACGAAACATTGCGTTGAATCCTTACTAAAACCGTACTGAAGCTCAGCAAAAAAAATAGATTTGTGATCTATCAAACATGGAGTACGCACAGCTGCACGCAATCTCCGCTTCATGAATCAGAAACTATCTAGACAGGTTCTCAGCTGCTTTTTAGTCACATCCCGCCCTCACCACGCCCACTTACTGCCATAAATAGCCAATGCAAAGTGCCTTGTGGATCTCATGCATATACAATAAGCCGGCTGTTGCAGCGCTCCGCTATTAACGATGGCAACCGTAGATCAAGGCAGATCAAGGAACGGAGTGGCACAGTGTTGCTGAAGCTGTCAATGTTGTGAGTTCTTCAGAGAGATCTGTGGCAGATATAAAAAAAATGGTCCAATCGGGATTCGATCCACAAACTGCTGGGTGAAAGTCATGCGCGCTAACCAGTCAGCTAAACAGAGATCTTTCTTATCCAAGTAGCCAGGGCACATGTTCAATCGGGTCACAGTGACAGGACACACACACTGTCACAGACGTATGACATTCTGTCCCAATCTGTCCCCCTGCTGATAGTCTGCATTCTGTATTCTGCGCTTCAGGCAGTGTGTGTATGTGCGCGCGCATGTGTGTGTGTGTGCGTGCGAGCGTGTGAGTGGGGGGTACAAGTGATAATGCTGCAGGATTTCATAATTTTATCCTTCTCAGCAGCAGCTCTGCAGGTGCTCTCCATGTCCAAAATGTGCCAACTGTGTCAACTTAAAGTTGTGCACATTTTTCCACTAAGTTTTCTTTCATAAATCCCAATGTTTGCGTGGAAAGTTGCTTACGCAGTTTCCCGACCCCGTTTTGTGCGTAAGCAAGCTTGATAAATGAGGCCCCTGGGCTGTTAAAGTTTTTTTCTTATCAAATTTCAAATCACACATGTTTTACTTATATTTTAAATGAAAAGAAATGATGTGTGTTGTGACTATGCCTGTCATGTTCTTTGAGATTTGTTAGCTCATAAAAATTGGTACTTAAAGGTTTGGAACACTGAAAAACCATGTTTTAAACCTTTATGGGTGACCCCACGAGGAAAGTTGTCCGTTGAGCAGGATTGATGGTTTATCCCTTGAGGTCCACGTGGCAGGGGTGAGGTGGTGCTCACTCCTCACCCCTGCCACATGGATAAATGATAAATGACTCGCACATGTATAGCGCCTCTCGGAGTAAGAACTCCAAAGCGCTTTACACTACAGTGTCTCATTCATCCATTCACACACTGGTGGTGATGAGCTACGATGTAACCACAGCTGCTCTGGGGTGCGCTGACAAAGGCGAGGCTGCCGAGCACAGGCGCCACCGGTCCCTCCGACCACTACTAGCAGGCAAGATGGGCTAAGTGTCTTGCCCAAGGACACAACAGCAGAATTGTCTGTCCGGAGCCGGGATCGAACCTGCAACCTTCTGATTACTGGACAACCCGCTCAACCTGTTGAGCTACTGCTGCTCAAGGGATAAACTGTCAACCGTGCTCAATGGTCATTCCTCGCGTGGTCACTCCCATTAGGACAGTGGGAGGGTTAACGATTATTTCTGATTATAATGGGACACTCTGAGTTTCTCATGCAGGCAGAACGTTGAGAAGTGCCCTTTCAGGCCATCATACAACGACATGAAACATATATATTTATATGCCAAATGCAGTTGAATGTGCTTACTTCCATATATATATATATATATATATATATATATATATATATATAAATGTATATATATATATATATATATATATATATATATATATAAATGTATGTATATATATATATATATATATATATATATATATATATATATATATATATATATATATATATATATATATATATATATATATATATATATATATAAATGACTACCGATCAAAATTTTAAGAACGCCCCAACTTTTCTTATTTTTTATTGGAAATGATGCAGTTTAATGTCACATTGCTCTCTGAAATGAAGGCATGGTACAAATAAACAATTGGAGTTAAAAAATAAATTATTTGCTTTTGGCAGATATATCAGCTAAACATACTCGTGGCATTCTTTCTTCGTCTTCGTCTTCCTCCGCTTATCCGGGTCCGGGTCGCGGGGGCAGCATCCCAATTAGGGAGCTCCAGGCCGTCCTCTCCCCGGCCTTGTCCACCAGCTCCTCCGGCAGGACCCCAAGGCGTTCCTGGACCAGTTTGGAGATGTAACCTCTCCAACGTGTCCTGGGTCGACCCGGGGGCCTTCTGCCGGCAGGACATGCCCGAAACACCTCCCCGGGGAGGCGTCCAGGAGGCATCCTGACCAGATGCCCAAACCACCTCAACTGGCTCCTTTCGATCCGGAGGAGCAGCGGCTCTACTCCGAGTCCCTCCCGAATGTCCGAGCTCCTCACCCTATCTCTAAGGCTGAGCCCGGCCACCCTACGGAGGAAACTCATTTCGGCCGCTTGTATCCGCGATCTCGTTCTTTCGGTCATTACCCAAAGCTCATGACCATAGGTGAGGATTGGGACGTAGATCGACCGGTAAATCGAGAGCCTGGCTTTCTGGCTCAGCTCCCTCTTCCCCACGACAGATCGGCTCAGCGTCCGCATCACTGCAGACGCCGAACCAATCCGCCTGTCGATCTCCCGATCCCTCCTACCCTCACTCGTGAACAAGACCCCAAGATACTTAAACTCCTCCACTTGAGGTAGGACCTCTCCCCCGACCCGGAGGTGGCAAGCCACCCTTTTCCGGTCGAGAACCATGGTCTCAGATTTGGAGGTGCTGATCCTCATCCCAGCCGCTTCACATTCGGCCGCGAACCTACCCAGCAAGAGCTGAAGGTCAGAGCTGGATGAAGCTAGGAGGACCACATCATCCGCAAAAAGCAGAGACGAGATTCTCCTGCCACCAAACTCGACACACTCCACACCACGGCTGCGTCTAGAAATTCTGTCCATAAAAGTGATGAACAGAACCGGTGACAAAGGGCAGCCCTGGCGGAGTCCAACCCTCACTGGGAACAGGTCTGACTTACTACCGGCTATGCGGACCAAACTCACGCTCCTCTGGTAAAGGGACTGAATGGCCCTTAACAGAAAGCCACCCACCCCATACTCCTGGAGCGTCCCCCACAGGGTGCCCCTGGGGACACGGTCATAAGCCTTCTCCAAATCCACAAAGCACATGTGGATTGGTTGGGCAAACTCCCATGCCCCCTCCATCACCCTTGCAAGGGTATAGAGCTGGTCCACAGTTCCACGGCCAGGACGAAAACCACATTGCTCCTCCTCTATCTGAGATTCAACTATCGATCGGACCCTCCTCTCCAGTACCTTGGCGTAGACCTTTCCAGGGAGGCTGAGGAGTGTGATCCCCCTATAGTTGGAACACACCCTCAGGTCACCCTTCTTAAAGATGGGGACCACCACCCCGGTCTGCCACTCCCTAGGAACTGCCCCCGATGACCACGCAATGTTGTAGAGACGTGTCAACCATGACAGCCCTACAACATCCATAGCCTTGAGATACCCAGGACGAACCTCATCCGCCCCCGGGGCTCCGCCGCTGTGTAGTTGTTTGACTACCTCAGCAACTTCTGCCCCCGAGATCGGACAGTCCATCCCCAGGCCTCCCAGCTCTGGTTCCTCCTCGGAATGCGCATTGGTGGGATTGAGGAGCTCCTCAAAGTATTCCTTCCACCGTCCGACTATAGCCTCAGTTGACGTCAGCAGCTCCCCATCCCCACTGTAAACAGTGTGAGCGAGTTGCTGCCTTCCTCTCCTGAGGCGCCGGACAGTTTGCCAGAACCTCTTTGGAGCCGATCGATAGTCTTTCTCCATGGCCTCACCAAACTCCTCCCACGCCCGAGATTTTGCCTCGGCAACTGCCACTGCTGCACCCCGCTTGGCTATCCGGTACCTGTCTGCTGCCTCCGGAGACCCACAGACCATCCACGCCCTGTAGGCCTCCTTCTTCAGCCTGACGGCTCCCCGAACCTCTGGTGTCCACCAGCGGGTACGGGGGTTGCCACCACGACTGGCACCGGCCACCTTACGACCACAGCTAGCAACAGCCGCCTCGACAATCGCAGAGTGGAACAAGGCCCACTCGGACTCAATGTCCCCCACTGCTCTCAGGACGTGGTCAAAGCTCTGCCGGAGGTGGGAGTTGAAGACCGTCTTGACAGGTTCTTCTGCCAGGCGTTCCCAGCAGACCCTCACTATGCGTTTGGGTCTGCCAGGTCTACGCGGCATGTTCCCTTGCCATCTGATCCAACTCACCACCAGGTGGTGATCAGTTGACAGCTCCGCCCCTCTCTTCACTCGGGTGTCCAAAACATACGGCCGCAGGTCAGATGATACGACTACAAAATCTATCATCGACCTGTGACCTAGGCTGCCCTGGTACCAAGTGTACCGGTGGGCATCCTTATGTTCGAACATGGTGTTCGTTATGGCCAAACTGCGGCTTGCACAGAAGTCCAATAACAAAACACCGCTCGAGTTCAGATTAGGTGGGCCGTTCCTCCCAATCACACCCCTCCAGGTCAAGCTGTCATTGCCCACGTGAGCATTGAAGTCCCCCAGCAGGACAATGGAGTCCCCTGATAGAGCACTATCTAGCACTCGTCCCAGGGACTCCAAAAAGGGTGGGTACTCTGAACTGATATTTGGCCCATAAGCACAAACAACAGTCAGGACCCGTTCCCCGACCCGAAGGCGCAAGGAAGCTACCCTCTTGTCCCCCGGGGTAAACCCCAACACACAGGCAGAGAGTCTCGGGGCTAACAAAAAGCCAACCCCAGCCCTCCGCCTCTCACCCGGAGCAACTCCAGCAAAGTAGAGTGTCCAACCCCTCTCCAGGTCTCGGGTTCCAGAGCCAATGCAATGTGTCGAGGTGAGTCCGACTATATCTAGCCGGTACCGCTCAACCTCTGCCACAAGCTCCGGCTCCTTCCCCGCCAGCGAGGTGACGTTCCATGTCCCAAAAACTAGTTTTCTTGTCCGGGGATTGGACCGCCAAGGCTCCCGCCTTGGTCTGCCACCCGATTCGCATTGCACCGGACCCTTCATGTTCCTCCTGCGGGTGGTGGGTCCACAGTTGGACGAGCCCATGTATCCGGTTCGGGCTGGGCCCGGCCGGGCCCCATGGGCGAAAGCCCGGCCACCAGGCGCTCGCTCACGGGCCCCAACCCCAGGCCTGGCTCCAGGGTGGGACCCCGGTAACCCTCCGGGCCGGGTACTCCGACTCTTCGTTTTAACCGCCATGAAAGATCCTTCGAACCGTTCTTTGTCTCACCCTTCACCTAAGACCAATTTGTCATGGGAGACCCTACCAGGGGCACTAAGTGCCCCAGACAACATAGCTCCTAGGATCATTAGGGCACTCAAACTCCTCCACCACGATAAGGTGACGGTTCAAGGAGGAGCGGCATTCTTTCTACCATAGAAATCAAATATTCTGCAGATAGTTTCCATATCTGCTGCAGAAGTTACCATAAATATGTGGCACTTGTGTAACGTCCAGCAATGGTCAGTTTAGGTACAGTCTGACCTTTCAACATCTATTCAAAATTTGGTCAGAAAGGAGACACAACATTGCATGTGTTCCCTTTAAAACAAGCCTGCCTTCATACCAGCTCACAGACTCTGCAAGTCTGAAAGATAAACAATAACTTTCTTTCCCAAGGTCCCATCTGTCTGCCTCCACAGAGGGAACAACTCCAGCTCGAATCATTTGCTAAAATCGAGAATGATTTCCTAAATCAATATAAACTTCTTCCATGACTTATAATCTAGATAATCATTAAATAAACATTTGTTTATTACTACTTATAATAATTATAGTATAATGAAATGCTTCATTAATCTGTGCTCACTGAATGGATGTTATGTTTGTCTACTAGAACCTGCCATGTGTTCGACATGTTTTGACGACGAGGTCCTCACACCTGCACTCACACAATAACAAGTACGGTTAAATTAATCTCCAACACATAACTTGCCCTTTTAACCAGTCAGATAATCCGGTATCAAAGAAGGCGTTTTTCTGAGTTGTCTTGGTAACATCTCCCAAGCTGTCAGCCTTTGATTGGCTGTGCAAATCATAACATCAAAACCTTAAAACTGGATCATCCTGAGTGATTTGACAGTTCTAGAGAATTGCTCAGACCGGCCACCTTACTAAACCTCTTTAACCATCAAAGATTTTGACACGTCGTCAAAACCTTTTTTGCACCTGCAAAGCTGATGAGAAAACAATTAAGAGTCCGCCAGACGCACGGTTCCATCCAGCTGTTGTGACCCGAGACATCTCTGGACTGAAGAGTCGATACCACGGTATTCTACAGCCCTCCGGTGCCAGAGGTCAGCCGACCCCTGCGACTTTCGGATCCACCAAGAGGGTCTCTCCAAAACAGGTGAAGTAGACATGACAGACTGCGTCTGATGTGCTTCTGATGATAACAACTTTATAGCTTAGAGCAAACCAAATTCTTTTCACCAGAACTCAGCTTACTTTGATAAGGAAGCTCTGACTGACAACGCATTCACACATAGGTTCGTTCATCATGTTAGGTTACATTCACTCACAGTAAATGCTTAGTTAATTAGTCATGTTTTAAATTGTTTGTAAAATAATTCTTACTTTTATAACCCTGACTCTTTCTTGAAATAACACGAAGTGTGGTTCATCACTGAAAAAGCAAAGAACCTAGATCTTCTGAATTAAATCCTAGAATCTTCACATCTTCACTACAATAAAGACCTAGCAGGTTAATATTTTATATTTATATAGAATATCACATCTTTCTGGTCATAACAATTAAAAATCATTGATTTGCCTCCGCTACACTTGTAGGTTGCTTTGCTTTCACTCTTCTGTCCAGTTCATCCAAACATGCTCCATGGGGTTTAAGTCTGGAGACTGCTAGCCACTCTATGTTTACAAGCTTACCATCTTGTTCTTTTGTCCCGAGGTAGTTTTGGCATAGCTTGGACTTATGTTTTGGGTCATAGTAGGATGAACCCTTGACCAACTAGGCCCATACCAGAGGGTATTGCATGGCACTGGAGAATGCTGTGGTAGCCGTTTTGGTTCAGGGTGCCTCTCACTCTGTACAAGTCACTGACCTGGATCCAGCAAAACAGCCCCAGACCATCACACTTCCTCCTCCATGTTTGACAGTTGATCCCTCACACTGTGGAACCATTCTTTTCACCTATTCGATGGCGTACTAAGATCCTGCGTGATGAACCGAATATTGCCAGCTGATGCCACTACACCACCTCACTTGCACCCACAGCCCTCTGTGTCTAAGTGCAGTTTAAAATTGGAAGTGGGCACCGGCACTCGGGGTGAGGCTGAAAAATCCCCCTGCCAAATGCAGTTGAATGTGCTTACTTCCAAGGCCCTAAGTGTGTGTTTGCGTGGAATGTCATTGGTTGGAGTGTTTAAGGTGCAAATAAAATTGGGGGGCAGGTTGCAACAGGAATGCGGAAATGGGGTCCATACCCGCACCCCCCGACTTGTCCACCCCCCAAGGTCCTATGTGCATGTTTGTGTGATGATGTGAGGGAGCAGGAGGAGAAAAATATGCAGGGATGGGGAGGAATGGCTGGTTGGGCTTAGCCCTCCAGGGAGCCAGCTCCCCCACTGGCCCCAATAGGCACCTCTGTTGTCAAAATGCCACCCAGGGCATGGAGACCCCAGCCCATCTTGCCAGGGCCCAAAGCAGCAGCATTGCAGAGCCTCACGGAGTCCGAGGGCACCAACCCAGCCCCACCCCAGCAGAATATCTACGCCCATCCCTTCATTTGCACAACTTCCAGAATATATAAGACATAGGACATCCAGGTAAGGTTGGGTCCTCCCCCTCCTGGACCTCCCCCTCCACTGTGATGGGACAGCAGAGGAGCCAAGGTCTACCCGAGGCCCCTGAACCCTGGCCAGGCACTGCTGCATGTTCCTGCCTTCTTCCCGGCAGCATACATGTCAGGACCCGACCCCCAAGGCCCCGCCCAGATCCCCACACGGGGCCGGCCACCCCCCACATCCTGATCCCCCAGGCCCCCACCCAGACCCGCCCAGGGGCAATGCAGCTGCCAGGCAGCGACCCATGGCCGTCGTCAAGACCTCCAAGGGGCCCCACTCACAACCGCCAGTAGTCCACCCCCCCGAGGCGACCCAAGCACCTTCAGAGGGGGGCAACGGCCCCCCAGTCCCAGTTACCCCTAGTGAACCCATCTCCAGGGAACATCCGGATACTCCAATCTCAGACCCTCCACCCCCTCACCCACATCATCCCGCAGGACAATATCAATGGTCCCCCATCATCGCTATGTGATGGAACCGATCAAAGGAGCCCAGAGAGATTGATCTGAAGTGGAAGCAGTGGCTAAATCAAGTGTAATATGATCTAACAGAAGATTTCTATACTGGTTAATGCAGAGAGTTTCTCTATTTTTCCAATTCAAAAGGATAGTTTTTTTAGCGATGCATATGGCAGTCAGAACCACGTGATCAAAGATGTTTCAATCGGGACATCGTTCAGGTTTCCCAGTAAACAAAGAGAGGGGGAAGTTGGGGTATGACATTTCAGACTCTTTGACAGATCTTCACATACTCTACCCCAAAATTCCTGGACAGGTGGACAAGACCACAGTGCATGAATTTAATTGTCAGGAATTTGTTTGTGCAGTGTGTACAGGTGTCAGATGACACAAACCCCATCTTGAACATCCGATGACCTGCATAGTGTACTCTGTGTAGAATTTTGTACTGAATTAATTGTAAATTGGGGTGTCTGATCATTTTAAAAGTTTTTAAACAAGTTTGGGACCAGAAGTTCTGGTCAAAGCTGACTGATAGATCCACCTCCCATTTTTCAATAGGGATTGCAATTTTATCGTCTATTTTGGACAGTGTCTTATAAACTTTAGACAGTAGTTTGGGGGGTTTGAGATTATAGAAATGTTGGTGTTTGTAATTCTATTTTATTGAGCTTAAATTTTTGTTTGACCACAGATTTAATTTGGTGATATTCTATAAAGCTATTCTTATCTACTTCAAATTGGGAGACTATTCGATTAAATGGGATGAAGTCCAATCCTTCATATATGTGTTCCAGTTATAGGATCCCTTTTATTTTTCCAGTCCGGAAGGTTCATTATTTGGTTATTTAGCAAAATATCAGGATTATTCCAGATAGGTGTGCGTCTGCATGGTATTAGTCATTTTTAGATACTCCCACCATGCTGTCAGAGCACCCTCCTCCCGTGCCTTTTAACGAGATCTTTCTGCTTAAAGTGCTTAAATTTAGCCACGATGGGACGAGGTCTTCTGCTGTCTGTTCTCCTGGCTCCAAGGCGATGTACCCGATGAAAGGTGATGTTTTTACCGTTTCCTCAGGTATCTTCATGTCGGTGTGGAGAAAGTTTTTTATTGATTGTTCGCAATCCTCCGCTTCTCCTCCGGTCTGCTCTGGAAGGCCTGCAAACACCAGGTTTTCTCTCATGCTGCATGATTGGAGATCCAGAACCATCTCCTTTAGAACTTTGTTGTCCTGGGAGATCCGATCTAATCCTGCAGTCAAGGAGGAAACCGATTCCCGCAGAGACATGTTCTCAGCCTCGAGCCGCTCCACCTGCTCCTGGCTAAACTCCAGAGATGTTCGGAAGTCCTGGAACTCCTTGTGAAGCACCTCTAGCAGGTGGAGTCGCCCCTCAAATCCCAGAAGCTGTTTATCTATGGACTGTAGTAAATCTAGGACATCCATACGGGGAGATGAGGCCTCGGGCGAGTCCTGGGGGCGGCTCCTCTTGGTCTCAGGTGTTTCTGTCTCAGCTGCTCCTGCTTTCTTTGGTCCCATGACAAAAAACTCAAAAACCTTGTCAATATATGTTTGCAAACTTTCTAAATTTGTCTCCACTTACCTCCAGGTTGAGTGCGTTATATTTACCAGATTATAATTTTTTTGTGTTGTCAGTGAGTAAATTAGGCAAAAATGAGTCTTAATTGTTTGTGGAAGTTGATTAACGAGCTGCCATCTGCTTCAAACGCTGCCGTGTCTCCGGTGATCGGCCGTCAGCGCATGCTCAGTCCTCCCTCTGGTGCAGCAGTTTTTGAATGGTGATGAGACATTCAGAGCTCTGACATGACATCTGAGCAGCTGAGCACTGTTAACGGCATGATTTATGAAATCTTGAAACAAAAATTTCCACCGACCACATCTTTCATAGTACACTAAAGATATTCTCAAATTCGTTAGGCTATTTTGTCAGCTTCGATGTGCTGTCTTTGGTTTTCCTGTAGGTTTTACGGTTTTTGTGCTACACGCGTCAGAAAGAGGACAGTGCCAGCTTTCTTCCATTCAAACCTGTTGTAAAAAAGGCTCCTGTGGTTGACAGATTGCTGAAATGTTGTCCTCATAGTTTCAAGACCATTAATGGTAGGCACACAATACTTCACACAGATAACCACCAAAGCCTTCTGCCAGTCATGCTTTTTGAAAATTTCCAATAGGTGCAGCAGTTTTTGAATGGTGATGAGACATTCAGAGCTCTGACATGACAACTGAGCAGCTGAGCACTGTTAACTGCATGATTTAAGAATTTTGATACAAACATTTCCATCGATCACATCTTTTATAGTACACTAAGGGTATTCTCAAATTCGTTAGGTTTTTTTTTGTCCACTTCTAAGTGATGTCTTTGGTTTTGCTGTTGGTATTACATTTTTTTGTGCTACAAGCCCCTGAAGGAGGTCTATTTCAGCTTTCATCCATATAAACCCCTTAAAAAAGGCACCTGTGGCCAACAGACAGCTGAAATTTTCTCCTCATATCTTCTAGAACATTTGTGGTAGGCACACAAGACTTCACACAGATGTCCACCAAAGGCTTCTGTCACTCAAGCTTTTTGAATTTTTCGAATCGGTGCAGTACTTTTTGAATGGTGATGAGAAGTTCGACAGGTCCAATTTCACTTCTGAGGGACAGATTTAAAGGCTTCTCACATTAAAGGGGTCGTCAGGCCTGTCTCAGAGTCCTTCTCCACCCACATATCAATTTTGAAAACTACAACATTAGTAGGCGTTACCTGGCGGACCGAGAGGGCGGAGCCGCAGCAGTGACGAAGACAGATGGGTAACGAGACGAAGCTAGCTTTTTTCACTCTAAGCAGTCGTTAGAAGGGTCAATATTTAATTTTGGGAGATTTTGAGTTTGAAAAATTCTGGAAAAAATCATCTTTATTTACAAAACTATTATTTTTCCTGATAAAGCATCTCTGAAATATTTTGTTTTTAGTCATTGCTAAGCTCAGGCATAATTGATTTCAGATGTTTAGTTTTAAAAACGAGATGTTTACTCATTATTTTGTCAACTATGTTATGGACTAAACCTATAAGTTTTAACTTTTATTAAATGTCATACATTTAAAAAAATCATTACTTTTGGAAGAATATGTGTCTATTTACCTACCTTTTCAATAAAAATTCCCAGTTAATTATGAAAATACATATTTTGTTCAATTGAAACCCTACATTTCAAGTAATGAAGTAAACAGTCTTTATATTTTGTTCCCAAACTGCTTAGATCCATGAAAATGTTCTTGATTAAATTTTGCTGAGGTATATATTTGACTGCTACTCAGTTTCTAAATATTTACTTGGAGATTAGGGAACCATTGAAATACATACATTTTAAAAATCATAATGGTAACATAATTGACAGCCCAGTATCATAGTTGACAAAAGTAACATAGTTGACTGGACATGAGAAAGTAGGATGATACATTTAAGAAAAACAATTCGAAACTGTAACAATTATTATATGTTAGCAAATCTTTTAGAGCATGTAATCAACACCTGTTGGTATCATTATGACATAAAGGAGAAATACAGACTCATCAGTTTACAAGGAATGATCGTAACTATTGACATGCACGTAGATCATAACATAGGAAACAACAAAAGAAGTATCAAAATAGCACACAAAAATTCCACCATGTAAACATTTCGAAAATTATGTTTATGGGATGAAATACAGTAGTGCATTGTATTGAACAAAAATTAATATTGCACTTTAACCAAATTGTGCTTTATTCTATTGGTCAACAGAATAAGTGTTCTGCATGTGATCAACATTTTAATAGTGCAAACAGTCATATGTTAAAAACATTCATATGTCAGAACCTAAGTAAAACATTGGCATTACCCCATGACTTCCAGGCACCCATAAAACTGGCGGAGACAGAACACACCCCCAGTTTTCTAACCCAAGAACATGGCCAAGTATGGTTTGTTTTTCAATGACTTAATCAAGCTCAATCAAGTAGTCTTTGTGTCTTAATTTCTGTTTGTATACGCGTGTGTGTGTGTGTTTGTGTGTGTGTGTGTGTGTGTGTGTGTACCTGTTTGTCTGTTTGGGTGCGTGTGTGTGTGTCTGTGTATTTGCGCGCATTTCCTTAGCCATGAAGATATGATCTGGCAATATCTTCCCACACATCTTATTTCAACATGATGTGCTGTCATGTGCTGTGGGGCAGAAATCAACCTGAGCACATCCTCAAATGGATACCAGAGGGCATCCTCTCGCATTGGCCAGTAGTAACGATTGTGTCCCACTCTGTGCAGGCACTTAACATAAATATGTGTCTCACTCATTTCAAGAATGGTTCCAGGGTAAACCTCATCATCATACCTGATGACACACCACTAACCAACAGTGTCATCCCACTGTACTTTAAGGTCTGGTTGCTTTTGGTGCAATGTAGAAACAGCAGAGTTGACTTTGAAGTCGAAGGCCTGAGGTTGGTAACACTGACATTGCAGAATCTGCCTTGTTGAGCACAGGCAGCTCACATCACGGTATGTCAGTTTCCCTGGTGCTTTTGTTATGACCTGGTGAATCCGCATAGTGCAAGGTACAGTGGGGAGTTGTGGCATCTGCTGTATGGCCTTTTCCACTGTAGCCTCTTCAATGTAGAAGATCTTGACAGCTGAATTGGCATTTGTCAATGCATTGAAAAGATGTTTAGCAGTGGAAATGTCTTCACCTTGGCTCACCAATCTGTCAGCTGTTCTCTTCAGAAGGCCTCCAACTCCATCAGGGGCACCCTTTCCATGGCTGGTCTCAAAAAAGTTCCAAGTGCCAGAAGTGAAGCCCTGGTTGTACAATTCAGTTGTCAACATGTAAAAGTTGCCCTTCTGCCTGTATTGTGAACAGGGACCATTGCTGAAAAAGTGGATAATTGACACCGTTGGGTATGTTTCTTTCAGATGGTTAAGGACTGGGGAAAGGTGTGCCCATATGGCAGGTGGACCTTTTTCTTTGCATGGCAAAATTGTTGTGAAGCACAAGTGGTCTTCATCCCCACCAACACAGAGAACCCCTGTATGAAGAGTTGCTTGTTGATGAGAAGAGGCAAAATGGACAGCTTGAATCTCTTTGTGAAACTTGCAAGAGTAGTTTTCTGAGAAATCAATGTGTATAAGGCATTCATTACTCTTCATGTTCTTTTTCAATTCCTGGTAATAGTTAAACTGGGTCTTGATGTTGAACAAGTGCCTTTTGAAGTTTTTGAGCTGTTTCTGGAAAGTCTCAATCAGGTCCTCTCAATCAGGAACTCTCCATTTCCCTCTTCACAGTTATATAGACCCTTTTACTACCTACGTCATCAAAAGTTGCGCGCGCAGCCTGGCAACGAGAGTGAAGGCTTCCTCATTCACACTCGATACTAAAACAGCATTTTAAACCCTTTGTTTTGAAGTTCTGAGCACATAAAAATGTTGGGTTGTTGCGTGTATGGATGCCAGAATCGCTTCTCTTCAAGCAGTGGACTGAAACTTTACAGAATTCCGAAGGGAGCACATCTATTTCAACAAAATCGGAGGCGTCTGTGGCTGCAGGCCATCAAAAGGGTCGATGAAAATTGGACTGAAAACACGATCCGAAATAATCGAGTTTGTAGTGCCCATTTTATATCAGGTAAGGTAATTATGTACTAAGATTACACCAGAAAGCTGGTTAACGTGTGTTCTATTAAATAAAGTAAGTTGCGTTTGCTTGTTTGCTTTTAAGCAGTCTATTTATTTACAGGCGAGGTGTCATACTCTGAGCACACTAAAAAAAGAAACCTATGCTATACTCACCCTGCCATGCAGGTACAGTTGGCTGTGAAGATGTAGTTCTCTGGTATGTTTACTATGACCCAAGCCTCGTACATAGCAGTCTTGTGTCCTTGTCTTTGGCTAGGAAGGACTTCTGCCTTCAAGACGCAAAACTCAGAGTCTATGTCGTGATATTTTACTTTCTGTACGTGGCCACAGACAACATAGTTGTATGCATCTAACGATTTGTATGCCCGTAGCTTCTCACGTGTGTACTTACTGGGCCTCTCCACTAAAAACGTATATATATCGGGCCACTGGATATCTGGCCACGCACCTACATCTTCCACCCATTCCGTAATGCCACAGGGATCCGGGAGTCTGTTGCCATTCGTTAAAATGAGTTTAATAATATAACATTCAAGATTTGCCGGTGATAACCCCGCAGCGTAGCTTGATAAAGCCTGAAACAACGCCATTCTCTGTTGCCAAGCTGCGTGCGCATTCTCGCTGACATCATATTGTTTACAAACAGTAAAAGGGTCTATTCACAGGCACCTTTTCCTTGCTGTCACCACTTTTCTTCTCTCTGAGGACTGTTTCAGTTGTCCACTGCACACAAGAAACTTGGCTTTGACCATCATAGCCAGACTGAATCTTGAGGTCTTGTAGTTTGCAATTCTTGCATTCTGCGTACATGCATGGCTTAAATGTTGGATTACAGCAAGTTTCCTCTGCAAGAGACAACAACTCTGTTCTCTTCAGAAGTTTAAGTCCATGATGTTTCTCCACAATAAATTCCACACAATATTATTCCACAATAAAAATAAAGTTTTCATGCACCTTACAAAGACATGTATCTCTGTCTGCAATGGTTGGATGGACTACCCAGTATGGCCGCATTCGGCAGAAGAGTGTGTAGGACAGTTTGCTAGAGGGATTTTCCAGCAGGAATTTCCGATGGAGATTTTTCATGGTGCCAGTCATAAACCGCTTCTGCTTTTTAACTTTTCCCTTTGTTTGTCACGTTGAATGAGGTGGAGACCGCAGACCATGTGTGGATGAGCTGACCAGGAGGTAAAAATGCAGGCTTCGGATAAAGTAAAAATGGTTTTAATGGCAGGATGGGATGAACAGGACAAAACAACGATGACTACTAACAACAATGATCTGACAAAGGACAGGAGCAAAACAGGTGATATAAATACAGAGGGCTAATTAGGGAATCATGGGCAGGTTAACGAGGGACAGGTGAGAACAATACGGACTAATCAGGGCAGGAGAGAAACACAGTCAGGAGGGCAGGGGCAGAACGTGACAGTACCCCCCCCCCCCCCCCCCCCCCCCCTTAAGGGCGGATACCAGACGCCCACAAGGCTACACAACACAGGAGACTGGGGACTCGAAGACTTTACTGGAACGTGAAGACTGGACTTGACTGGAACGTGAAGACTGGGCTTGACTGGAACGTGAAGCCTGGACTTGACTGGAACGTGAAGACTGGACTTGACTGGAACGTGAAGACTGGACTTGACTGGAACGTGAAGACTGGACTTGACTGGAACGTGAAGACTGGACTTGACTGGAACGTGAAGACTGGACTTGACTGGAACGTGAAGACTTGACTTGGCTGGAACGTGAAGACTTGACTTGACTGGAACGTGAAGACTTGACTTGACTGGAACGTGAAGACTTGACTTGACTGGAAGACTTGACTGGAACGTGAAGACTTGACTGGAACGTGAAGACTTGACTGGAACGTGAAGACTTGACTTGACTGGAGCAGGCGGGGGACTCAGCAGAGAACTGCAAGAGCAGGCGTGGAACCCAAGCAGAGAACTGCAGGAGCAGGCGTGGGACCCAGGCAGAGAACTGCAGGAGCAGGTGTGGGACCCAGGCAGAGAACTGCAGGAGCAGGCGTGGGACCCAGGCAGAGAACTGCAGGAGCAGGTGTGGGACCCAGGCAGAGAACTGCAGGAGCAGGCGTGGGACCCAGGCAGAGAACTGCAGGAGCAGGCGTGGGACCCAGGCAGAGAACTGCAGGAGCAGGCGTAGGACCCAGCAGAGAACTGCAGAAGCAGGCGTGGGACCCAGCAGACGCTGCAGCAGCATGCGACCTGCAGGCATAAGCCCCACCAGCGTGGACCAGGAAGTGGACAATCTGCAGAAGTGACGCGAGGAAACCAGGATCGGCGACAGGCACTCGAAAGCCGGTCAGAGCAGGTGCACAGCACGATTAGCTGGATCTCAGGCAGAGGCTTGGGTGCAGGGAAGCAGGAGAAGAGAGGGGAGACCAGCCCTACCACCCCGGAGAACGATGGGGTGCGTAGGGGGTGTAACTCCCTTGAAGCTCCAGGATCCGCGGCTTCTATGAGAGGAACGGGACGGGGGCAGAAAGCAGGAGAGGAGAAGGAATTCGACCACCCCGGGAACGAGTAGGATGCGCCGAACCCCCTCAATGGCTCGACCACCCCGGAGAACAGGTAGGATGCGCCAAACACACTGAGTCCGGAATCACCCTCCGCTAAAGGAGAAAAAGTAAAAAAAATTAATCCTCCAGGGAGATGTAACAAAGCTCACCACAGGTCCAGGTTGTGGTCAGATTATTATGTCACGTTGAACGAGGTGGAGACGGCGGACCATGTGTGGATGAGCTGACCAGGAGGTAAAAATGCAGGCTTCGGATAAAGTAAAAATGGTTTTAATGGCAGGATGGGATGAACAGGACAAAACAACGATGACTACTAACAACAATTATCTGACAAAGGACAGGAGCAAAACAGGTGGTATAAATACAGAGGGCTAATTAGGGAAACATGGTCAGGTTAACGAGGGACAGTTGAGAACAATACTGACTAATCAGGGCAGGAGAGAAACACAGTCAGGAGGGCAGGGGCAGAACGTGACATTGTTACGTTGTGTTTTTTACCTGCTGTTAAATGGCTTACGTCATCCCTGGTGTAAAAGGCAACAACCTGGTCATGCAGTTTTGAGTGCGTGGATTTGTATTTCTTCCTGCAAAACAGGCTATTTCATCCATATTTGTGTTCACATTCTTGCAGAACTGTTTGGCTGAGACACCCATTGTCTCATGAATGATTTTCTGGAACCTGTATTTTTTCAATATTTTTCCAGATACGATTTTGGAGATTAGGTTCCTGGTATTTTCTTTTGCTGCACACTGACATTTTTGTTTGAGGCTTTTCACAAGTGCATGATGGTAAACAAGAGTTCTCCCCACATCATTACTGGCTGAACTTGTTCCAAGCATCCTTTTTGTTCTTTTCCTAGGAGTCGACACTGCACAGTAGCTGTTCATAGCGCTTACAATATTTGTTTGATGTTTTTGTTTGAGCTTTAAGCTTTTCCTTGAGTTTCTGATTCTCAATGTATATGTTCTGGTACTGTCTTATTGTCCTTCTTCCTTGTATTCTCTGTCTGTAATTACATGAAGACATTTTAAAATTGTTTTCTAACATTGCAGCTGTCACTTTTAGCATTAGAAATGAATTATCACGATGGAAATTTGCATTATAATCTAACATTTTAATTCAACTAGTAATTTTTCATGAGACATATCTGTTTCAGATACTTTCTACATAGCCGACCTACATAGTTCTGTTTGAGGTACATAACCTTCTAACCTTCCTGGTTGTGGAACTGGTGCTGCTTTTCTGCAGCAGATAATCGTGGCATTTGCCTGAAAAACAAGTTCACATTCATAATATTTATTGCAAAGTACTTTGTATTTAATGTACAGTTAGAATATTAAATGAACTTCTGTGTCATGTTCTGTGTCCCTTTGTTCCCCAGCCCCTCCAGTTCCCACTCCAGGTTCTCCTTTTGTGTTTCATAGCGCCCTCATGTGTCCTTTGTCTGCGTCTTTCCCCATGTGTCTCCTAATGTTTCTCCATCCCTCTCTAGATTCCCTTTTGTGTTCTCTTAGCGCCCTCATGTATCCTTTGTCTGCGTCTTTCCCCATGTGTCTCCAAATGTTTCTCCATCCCTCTCTAGATTCCCTTTGGTGTTCTCTTAGCGCCCTCATGTGTCCTTTGTCTGCATCTCTGTTATGTGTCTTATGTTTGTAGCCCTTTAAAATCATTCCTCCCAGGTCCTGTGTCATCCAGTCATCCTCAGCCCCTCTAGTTGTAGCTCCAGCCTCTTGTTTCCCAGCTCAGTATATGTGTGTGTGAGTTTATGTGTGTGTCAGTATGTGTAGGTGTGTGTGTGTGTGTGTGTGTGTGTGTGTGTGTGTGTGTGTGTGTGTGTGTGTGTGTGTGTGTGTGTGTGTGTGTGTGTGTGTGTGTGTGTGTGTGTGTGTGTGTGTGTGTGTTTGTCCTTCCCAGTCAGGTCTGGTGTCCTGCTCTGCTCCTCTCCTCATTAGTGATTTCACCTGTGCCAGTTCTCCACACACCTGCTCCTCGTCTCCTATCACTCCAGCCCCAGTGTATAAAGCCTCTCCTTGTCTCATTGTTCTTGTTGGTCCATTGTTTTTGTCAGCGTGATTTATTCTGTCAGTCTGCTCGTTCCTCTTATGTTTTTGGACTCCCTGGATTTTTTGATTTTGGCTCCCTGCCTTTTGGATTTATGTTGTTCTTCCTGCAATAAAAGGACTTTTTCTTTATATCAACTCCTGTCTCGTATCATCCTGGGTTCTGCATTTTGGGTTCCAACATCCCTCCAAAACGTGACATTCTGAAAACTACTAGAACATGTCATGAATGTCAACTATGTTACTCTTGGTCAACTAAGTCGCCTTTGCAGGGTAATATAGTTGACAGGTAACCTAGTTGACATTTTTGTTGTTTTCAGGGTTAAAATCTAAATGGCTGCCTAGCACTAGACACCACATGACATATTACAGAGAGATTCTTCTAATATTATATGTGCAACTGAGTAAAATTGAAATTTAAAATTATTCAACTAGTAACATTGTTGACATATGATAAGTACACACTTGCCCCAAGCACTACTTTAGGTGAAATAACTAAAGAAGTGGAGAGAGAACATACCTTGGAGTCTTTCCAGTTGTCTCTTCAGGAGGAAATTACATCATGTGGAGCAGGTCATGTGATTTGGAATAAACACTCTTCCTTGAGGGGTGTATTGCTATGGGTAACTTAGATGACGGTGACTTCTCGGACACAAATTCAATTTGTTAATTTCTATTTAAAATGTGACACATTGCCCAAAAAGAATACAATTAAAACTGTTTTTGAATAAGTATTTTAAATTATTGTTTAGCAAATGAGATAGTGATTGTAATTCATTTCGGACGGTTATTTAGTTGACATTTTAGGGATATCTAGTCATTTTTTATAAATAAATTATCATTTCCATAAGAAGTAACTATGGCACTTGTAAAGATAAGATCATGATGAACATAGAGGACTTTTAAAATTTTATTTTAATAAACAAGTTTGCAAGATAAATCTGATGGACATGAAAACTCCTGCAATTATATATTGACCCAGAAGTGGAGACGGGACCAAGTCTGTCTGAAGGAGACAAGTGGACCTGAGCCTTATTGTTTTGAGCTTGTGAGTTGCCTGAAACCACCGGAGCCGACCCAAAAGAACCAGCTCTGAATGGTAGGCAGCCGTTAGCCATAGCATTAGATTAGCTGCAGGGTTCGGCCCCACGGTTGTAGAGAGCTGTTGTCCCGCATGTTTTAGAGATTTATCTGCTTCAGCAGACCTGGTTTTAATCAGCAGCAAATAGCTGAGCTGCTGAACAGCTAATCTAACATGTTAAAGAAGGAAAACCACTGAAACGTGTCATAGCAGCTCTCTAGGCCACTACCCTGGGCTAAAGTTACTGTCTGCTGCAGAGGAAGTTATAAAAAATACCCCATGAAAAAATTATTCTGTAATGTCTTCATTTATACACAATCACAAACATCCCACTAAAACTGCCCTGATTTCATTATTTACTGATACCAGCTTTCTCTTGGTCATAGGTGATGCTTTGGTGCAGCAGCTGGGTCTCCTCTGGTGGTGTCGTCAGGATC
The DNA here is from genome assembly GCF_043380555.1 of Nothobranchius furzeri. Classification (NCBI taxonomy): domain Eukaryota; kingdom Metazoa; phylum Chordata; class Actinopteri; order Cyprinodontiformes; family Nothobranchiidae; genus Nothobranchius; species Nothobranchius furzeri. The sequence goes on from NC_091743.1 coordinate 78,459,047, forward strand.
GGGAGCTTCCAAAAAGATTTAGTCTTCAAATGATTCTTTCCCCCTCTAAACAGTTATTTGTTATATTATTTAAATAAATCTCAATTTATATTTTACCAGTTTTTTTCATGTCCATAAATATTTAAACACCCTTGAGTTTAAAATGAGCTTTTAACAGTGAGGTGTTAGTTTAATTCATCACAACAGAGCTAGTTAAACATGCAACAAAGTGATAATTCAGTAAATGTCATTTATAAATATCCATTAAAATTTAAAAACTGTAATTAAAATGAGACATTTTGGCAGCACACAGAACTTGTCAAACACAATATTTATTATAATAATTGTAGGTAGACAGGAGACAGAGCTGATGGAGGTTCTCAGTCTTCAAAGGATGGCCGGAGGCTTTCCAGGAACAGGAGATGTGGTGTTGTCTCTTCTCTCTCTATTCTGCCAGATGAGCTGATAGGTTACAGGTGTGTGAGGACACACTCATGCTGTCATAACCAGATGACAGGAGTTATCAGGTGATCAGCCAGGCTAATGATGAGATGCAGAAAGAAAACAAATCCAGGACAGTGTACAGTAATAAAAATAATCGGTGGTGTTGCTCACCTTATGTGCTCTTATAGAGTATTAATGTGTGCCTGCCTCAAGCTCCTTTTGACAGTTTAGCTTAGTTTCAGCTTCACTTCAGCTATTCGGCAGCTTCAGCAATCAGTTTCTGAATTTAGCATATGCTGCTAAATTCACAGTTCAGCTAAATGTAAAAATTAAACTGTTAAACTAGTCCTACTGAAATAACAAGTGTTTAGACATTTTAGCTGTCCAGTTTTTTAAACAATGTTCACAGATTTTTGTTTTCTGCTGTTTAGGATTAGTTTTCTTGATTCTTCACTGGCTGCGCAGTGACGCAGTGGTTAGAGCTGTTGCCTTGCAGCAAGAAGGTCCTGGGTTATCTTCCCGGCCTGGGATCTTTCTGCATGGAGTTTGCAGGTTCTCCCTGTGCATGCGTGGGTTCTCTCCGGGTACTCCGGCTTCCTCCCACAGTCCAAAAACATGACTGTTAGGTTGATTGGTCTGTCTAAATTGTCCTTAGGTGTGAGTGTGTGTGTGCATGATTGTTTGTCCTGTGTGTGTCTGTGTTGCCCTGCGATGGACTGGCTCTCTGTCCAGGGTGTACCCCACCTGATTGCCCGTTTACCGCTGGAGATACGCAACAGCTTTCACTACATTCAGCTCATTTGCCAGTTTAGCTTAGTTTCAGCTTCACTTCAGCTATTCAACAACTTCAGCAATCAGTTACAAAATTTAGCATGAGCTGCTAATTTCACAATTCAGCTAAATGTAAAGATTAAACTTTTAAACTTGTCCAACTGAAATAGCACGTGTTTAGACATTTTAGCTGTCCAAATTTTTGTACAATGTTCACAGATTTCAGTTTTTTGCTATTTAGGATTATTTTTCTCTATTCTTCACTTACTTTTTTTTGCTTTATTTGCTTTTTGGTGCTTTTTGCTTCTACATCTTTCAGTACATTCATCTCATTTTTCTAGTTTTATTTATTTTGTCTTACATGTTTTATTCTATCAAAATTTTACCAGGAGTTTGTGACTGTGTTTGTGTATGGATGTGTATGTCAGGTGGGGTTTTGGACTCCTCCCCTCTCTTGGGTCTTTCTGTGCTGCTACACATCTTTGCCTGCTCTCCCCCTGCCACATTTGCTGGCAGGGGGAGGGCAAACTCTTATATCCTATCTAGAGTTGATGATGTTGAAGCATCGGCTGTAGGTGCGCAGAGTTGATCATGGAGGTCCTCATTCTCCATTTTATTTCTAAGGAGGTTTCTTTTAGTCTTTCCTATCCTGAAGCTGATTCTACGTGTTGTAGAGAGAGAGTGGAGAAAAGGCATGTTTATAACGGGTAGAGCTGACTTTTGGGTGGGACTGGGAGATCATGCAACAGGAAGGGTGGACTGGATGGCCTGGTTGGGGGAGAAGACATGTCCAGGAGCTATTAGAACCAGTAGCAAAACAAGACTGGAGTGGTGTTAGACAATTTGAGGAGTGGAAATGTCCAGCCTGGATAGCTAGGAGTCATTAGAACATATAGCCATCAAAGGCTGTTAAAAACCATTCCTTTTACTGATAAAGAGTTATTTAATGACATCATCCAACAGGGAGGGTCATCAAAGAGTTCCTTTAATCGATGAGTAATTAATTATAGCCCGCAGCTAGAAAAACGGCTACGGAGGTCAACGATCAAGAGCCTAAAAATAAACAATCAATGATGACCAAGAGTCTGCTTCTAGACCTGCAGAAGGAGAAAAAAAAACAAAGAAAAGGGACACACAACAATACAACAGGAGCAAGCTATCACTGTGCCAACCTGATGAGGAAATATAAAATCAACATTGTTTTACTGAACAATCAGGATAATAAATCACGGTGCATTTAATGCCAACTACAGCCTTAAGACATGTGTTGAACGTGCCCAAGTCCATACTTGTGAGAGCACCATGTGAGCACCTGTGTGCGTGCCCATGCTTGTATATGTAAGGTTTCTCTATAGGAGCATCCAATAGAGAGTGTGAGGGGCCACAGATCTGCCCCCCAAAGATGCGTAGGAGATGGAAAGAACTCCAAGTCTCAGAGATCCAGGAGCTGCCCCAGAGTGCAGGGACCCCAGGGAGACTGCGACCAGAAAAGCCCCTGCCCCCCTCGAGAGGAGCAGAGGACTGCCCCGGGGGCCACAACCAGCAGCCAGCAGAGTCCCGGGGGATATCAGCGGCAAGCCCACAGGCCCGCCTGCAGCCTCCCACCCCCAAGCCGGCCGAGTCCGGGACCCAGCGACACGGGACCCAGGGGTGACCACCCCCGCCGGGGACCCAGCAGAGCCCAGGGACTCTGATCCCACTAGGCAGCCACCGGGATTAATCAGGTAGATGCCAAAAATCTTAAGTTATTATTTCTGTTAACAGCCCAAGTTAAACCAGAGTTATGCTAAAATAATTAAACTACATTTTTTAGACCATCTGCTGAATTGTGAAGTCCGTGATTCTGTGAGAGCTGAGAGGAGATGAGCTCACGAACATAAAAAATAAAACAAAAACATGAGATCCCTTTGCTGTTGGTGGAAATCTCATATTCAACTGATAATGATGGTTCAGTTGCGCTTTGCTGCAGAGGGACAGAGGAAGCTCTGTGACAGCAGGTGTGAGCTGTCACAGAGCGCAGCTGCGGAGCTGCGAGACAGAAGTCACGGCAAAAGTTTAGATATTGCAGCGATCTGTGACAGATTGTTACTTCTCTGTAGTTTAGTGGGTTCTTGTGTATAAAGGAGGGTGAAGATGAACGACCAGCTGACAGCTCAGCCGTTTAGCCGGAAGACGGGAAATGGAGACCCGCAGCCGGAGTTTGACGCCAAAGCGAGGGTTTTAAAAGCAAAGTTCCCTCTTTGAGGAAGGTGAGCTGGGTCATGAACTGACACTAAAACTAAGTGTTTTACGCAGCAGACACAAATAAAAGACAGAAAACATAAAAGAAAATGAGTCGACGTGAACGATCGCGTATTAAGTTTTTGAGGTGGTGACACCTAATGTTACTGTGATGTTACTGTGGCCGTACTCAGGACGCAGATGTCTGGAGCGCGTCAACAATCAGAGCTTTGCATGCGCAAACTGGTTAAGATTAGGATGGGGGTGAGGGGAAGGTTAAATTGCAAGAGGGTAAAGGTCACAATTTGGTTGAATGTCCGTTTTACGGCGGGTGTCAGTACCGACGCTCTGGCACAGCGCGTTGCCTCCCGACGCGCAGGAGTTCCTCACCTGCTGTCTTTTCCAAGGACTGCATCTTGCCGGTCATTATCACGTGACAGCGACTAGTCGATGACAGGCATAAAAAGTCACTACAGAGCAGTGAAGTCGACTAGTTGACTAGTTCATACAACCCCTAGTCCACGGACCCTCCTCTGGTACTGTAGCCGATGGAACAGCGTAGACAGTACGACAAACTAGTCTTTGGATCGTCTCCAGGTAAAAAGCGACAGGTGGTTCACAGCGTCAAAAGGGACCCTCCTTGGGTCAACGAGTTCAGCTTTTATTTTGAAAGGAACCGTTGCTTGGTTGGTAAAATGCCACAGATTTTTCCAGCTTGGTGGTTCTCAGCTTAAAAAAGGAAGTCCAGATGGCCGGTCCAGTTACTTCGCTTAGCATGCGGTGAACTCCAGTGAGATCTTGAGAACTGAACTAAGATGGCGTTGGAACTGGTTTTATCAATCTGGATGTTTTGAATTCTGGTCGAATCAACGTTGGCAGATTTATAAACACCACAGAGACTATGCCACGCTTTAGACTAGGAAGGTTCTGATTGGATCAGTACAGCAATGTGTCATGCGTTGTTTACATTACGCGTTTCAGTGTGTCTAGTGAACTAGATTAAGCCATTTACTTATTAAAACAAATTAATCATAACATTGTGATTTCACAGATCGGTCACATTGTATTATTGACTAACAGTTGTTTTGATTAGCTTTATTAAAAATAGAGTTCTTTGATTTAATAAAAGAAAAGAGTCTTTTTATCTTCTTTCTTCTCTTGCTGGAAAGTAAACATTTTAGAAGCAAATGCATGACTCTGCTTTCCCCACTATAAACAGTGTTGGTAGCACACAGCTTTCCCCAGTATAAACAGTGTTGGTGGCACGCTGCTTTCCCCAGTATTAGCAGTGTTGGTGGCACGCTGCTTTCCCCACTATAGACAGTGTTTGTAGCACACTGATTTCCCCACTATAAACAGTGTTTGTACCACACAGCTTTCCCCAGTATAAACAGTGTTGGCAGCACACAGCTTTCCCCAGTATAAACAGTGTTGGTAGCACACTGCTTTCCCCAGGATAAACAGTGTTGGTAGCACACTGCTTTCCCCAGGATAAACAGTGTTGGTAGCACACTGCTTTCCCCAGGATAAACAGTGTTTGTACCACACAGCTTTCCCCAGTATAAACAGTGTTGGTAGCACACTGCTTTCCCCAGGATAAACAGTGTTGGTAGCACACTGCTTTCCCCAGGATAAACAGTGTTTGTACCACACAGCTTTCCCCAGTATAAACAGTGTTGGTAGCACACTGCTTTCCCCAGGATAAACAGTGTTTGTAGCACACTGATTTCCCCAGGATAAACAGTGTTTGTACCACACAGCTTTCCCCAGTATAAACAGTGTTGGTAGCACACTGCTTTCCCCAGGATAAACAGTGTTGGTAGCACACTGCTTTCCCCAGGATAAACAGTGTTTGTAGCACACTGATTTCCCCACTATAAACAGTGTTTGTACCACACAGCTTTCCCCAGTATAAACAGTGTTGGTAGCACACTGCTTTCCCCAGGATAAACAGTGTTGGTAGCACACTGCTTTCCCCAGGATAAACAGTGTTTGTACCACACAGCTTTCCCCAGTATAAACAGTGTTGGTAGCACACTGCTTTCCCCACTATAAACAGTGTTAGTAGCACACTGCTATCCCCAGTATAAACAGTGTTGGTAGCGCACTGCTTTCCCCAGTATAAACAGCATTGGTACCACACAGCTTTCCCCAGTATAAACAGTGTTGGTAGCACACTGCTTTCCCCAGGATAAACAGTGTTGGTAGCACACTGCTTTCCCCACTATAAACAGTGTTAGTAGCACACTGCTATCCCCAGTATAAACAGTGTTGGTAGCGCACTGCTTTCCCCAGTATAAACAGCATTGGTACCACACAGCTTTCCCCAGTATAAACAGTGTTGGTAGCACACTGCTTTCCCCTTCTAAAGCCTGATTTATGCTTCTCCGTCTGTGTCAGTGCGGAGACACGCAACGCCATTATCCGTCCTTGCGTAGGGTTCCGGCAGGCACGCAAGTACGTACGGAGTCAAGCCCACTTTTTTAAACATCCGTCGAACGAGACGGATTACGCAAGCTTGTGATTGGTTAGGACGCCGCTGTTGTTTACAGCGCCGCCATTGCAAAGAGAGCAGGAGAAGAAGGAGAAGTGTGAGAGCAAAACGCTTCCGTCAATCCGTGCGTGTCTGTCCCTTGAGGAGCTGACGGAGAAGCATAAACCAGGCTTAAGGGAGGGGAAAATTCTGCTTCTTGAATTCAAATGGCTGAACAGCCAGGCCCCGTCTTATCTGAGCAAACTCCTCCATTTATCAGCTCCTTCTTTGAAGATCTGTGGGGGAAGGGCTTTTGCTATCTGTGCCACAAAATGTTGAAACTCACTACCTCTGGCCTCTGTTGCCATTTTTAAATCATTAAAACACACTTCTTCTCCCCGGCCTTTAACTCCTGAACCATAAACCATTAAGTCATACTTTATCAACCCTTCTTTCCACCTTGAATGTTTAATTTTAGATCTGTGGATTATCATGCTGTGGTTCCATCTTGGACTCGCAGTTTTTTTATATTGTTTTTATGACCTATATGACTACATCTACCTGTGTTGTTTTATCATGTGTAGTGCTTCATTGGTTGTATTGGTCGGTTGTAATGCCAGTTCTGTCTCCCAGCCTGGAAAGCTCTTTCTTTCCTCGCACTGACAGGTAATCAATGAGCTGGGCCGGGGGAGGGCGTGGCTTCAGCTGCATGGATTTCCAATCTGGGTGTTGACCCAGTAAGAGATTTGGAACTATTGTGGCTTCATGACTCATGTGAATGTAAGTTTAAAGTTCGGAGTGTTGTAACCACAGACATGAAAATGCCCTGTTGCCCCATCAACCTGAGAAACTTTCATCCTGTAGCACATTACCTTCTGCCATCACGAAGTGTTTGTGTTTTCCAAATGAAAAGGTTTAACCGTACGTTTCTGTAGATAAAGGAAAACGTGCACATTTGCTGTCACTTAAAAAAAAAATAGAGAGTTTGGCCCGCGACTTCGTCCCAGTTCTTCATTTCGGCCCAGTGTGCATTTGAGTTTGATCCCCCTGGTCTACAGAGACTAGGAGGAGTGGGTGTCTCAGTGGTGCCAAGTCTAAAGCCTGCTCCTCCACACCTCTAAAACATAGGAGCTTGTTTTTGACTTCATAAAGAACAAGATCATCCTTCCAGCCACTCACCATGGGGATCCTGGGAGGGTGGGGCTGGAATAGAGAGGGAACTGGTGTTCAGCTTCCTGAGCATCCAGCTGGAGGAGAACCTGGGATGGAGTACCAGCAGTAGGGAGCTGCTGAAGAATTTCTCTGGATCAAACTGCTCTGAGATGTTCTGAAGCTGTTTGATGCAGAAACACAAACCTTTAATTCCGCACAAATCAGGTCGGCTAAAAGGGTTTTTGTTTGATTCTAATTTTCATTAAACTCTGGTTTCTATCTACAGTATAAACCTCTGCTGTTTGATCTTTGACCTAAATTTGTTAGAAGGCTGAGGTGTTGAACCTGTCTGGTCCTCCAGCGAGGTTCGACAGCTTGTTACGTGCTAAACGGTTCAGGTATTTGATGAAAGTTGGGCTGTTGGGGATCTGGGAAGCTTGTTAGAGCGATGAGCGAGGTGTGCTGCTGTTCAGGTGGCAGGTGACATTTCCTGTTGACATTTATAAAAGTTGGTAATGAGCCCTTTGCTGTGATCATGTTTACTGTTAGCGCTGCTTATTTTAGATGGATATGAATGTTTTAAATGTTTATGCTCCAGATTCAGTTTCAATAGATAAAATGTGTTTTCTAGACTTCATCGGCCACCATCGATCTGCTCTCTGGCCACTCATGTTTCTGAGGACTCTTACGCAACCGTCCTGATTCCATTTGACCCAAACCTAACAGAACATGTTCCAAACATCAGGACTAAAAGGGCCTGCTGGGTTTTATTAGAAAACCTGCCCATCAACATGATTACCTGGAAAATGGAAAATGAGCCCAAACAGAGAAGCCGAGTCTATCTGCAGCTTCCAGAGGTTCAGGATCCACTAGGAGGATTTCAGTCGGCCCCGGAGCATACAGGTGTGTGTTAACACAAGGAGGAAAGGCATCAGCAATGACCTCAGACAATCAACTTGCTGCTGGTCAAGCTGGGCAGGGTCAAGGGTCATCTGAAGACAGAATCCAGCAGGTTTTCTCAGTGGTCAACACTCATGAAAATGAGCTCCATCTAAGCTTCTACAGGTCTCTGTTAGCAGGTCAAAGGTCAGACAGCTCAGGTTGGTAAAGTTTCACCTGAACGAACCAGAAAGCCTCTGCGCTAATGAGGTTTACCCAGAATGCACTGCAGCACCAACAGCTGATCCTAGCTGTCAGCACAGTGGTGCGGGATGATGGTCTGGGCTGGTTCTGACCCAACAGAACTCCACCAGGAACTCCTCTGGAGTCCCACTCTGTCAAACCTGGACAAAGAACAGAACCATGATCCAGCAACTGATCTACAACACCACCAGGATTCTGTAGTAGTCCAGTCCAGTAGCGGTTTTAGGCACGGGCAGACAGGGCAGTTGCCCGGGGCGGCATTTTTTCATGACACAAAAGGGGCGCACAAGCGCTGAGTAAAAAAATAAAAAAGAAAGAAATCTGCGCCGCACCGAGGTTTTCTACTCATCTGTCATATCACAGTGTCTGGCTGGGAAACAGCAAGTTGGCGCCCCCTGCTGCTGCAGGCGCTCCTGCTGACTGAGAACGTTCACGTGCACCGTGTGTGTGTATGAAGAAGAGGAAGGGGAGGGGTGCGGCGGGGGAATTCACCTCTGGGTGGGTCCAAATCAAATGAGTGGGTAGGGGCTGAATCAACTGTGTTAACATGGCTAAAGTCAATCACATCTTGATGTTCTTCCAGTTAACGCACATTTCAGTCATAATATCATAAACACAGGCCTATCATTCTTTCAGGTTTTTCTGAATTGTGTGAAATGACCAAATAAAAAAAGGAAAAACAAAACGATTTTGTGGTCACCCCCCCATCAAGGTCTAATTGTTTAGTCCTGACTAAAGGAAACTTATTGAGTCAGGAGCCAAACAGAAGAGATGAACATAAAAAGGCTAAAACCACCAGGTGCCCCATTCAGGAATAATAAAGAAAAAAGAGGAGAAAGATAAAGGTATGTACGCTCTCATGATGCATGTTTTACATTTTTTAACCAGTTAACTGGGATTTTAACGGTTAAATTCGGTCAACTAATTGCTAACAGAGCTAATAGGGCTGAAATATTGAAACGAATATTCAAATTGTTCAAAAAAATTCCTTCAATAATTTTTTACTGATTCAAACTAGGATTTGTTAAATGCTCGCTGCAGCCTGTGGCCTGCCTGAACAACAACAAACACATGTTGATCATGTTTACATAATAATAAATAAAACAACTCTACAAGCAGAAGAAAACTCCCCAGTCACCACTAACTCTCCTGTTTATTTATTGCAGATGGCTGCACTGATTATTTTTTACATGATTTGTTCTGTAAAAGTTGGCATTTTTGGTAGTCTACAGGTTTATGTCAGTTTAAATTACAATTTCAGAGGCAATTCTAAAATATTATGGATCATGATAAAGATCTATTGGAGATCTATCCTAGTCACTGTGGCTCAAGCTGAGAGGAGCTTTTCAAAACTTGATCAAGTCATACCTGAGGTCACCTATGTTTCAGGGGCGGCTCACTAACCTGGCTCTGATTAGTATCAATCACTCAGTAGGGGAGCAGATTTCATGTGATGACATTATTGATGACTTTGCATCAAGATTAGGTTTTAATTTTAGTTTGTGTTTTCTGTTCTAAGTGCAATGCTGTAGTGATTATCTTTAGTTTGTTATGTGTGAAATATTTTTGCTATTTAGAATATTTATTATATATTATGTTCATATATTCTTAATTTTTAGTTATTGTTTGTTTTTTTACATTCTGACAGCTTCATAGCAAGTCACCCCCTACCAGATTCTTACTCAACTCCCACTTCCTGTTTGAAAAATGCAACAAATGCTGTAAAGCAGACCGAGAGGGTGGAGCCACTAACAAATACACACACTCACGACATTGTAACATCATAATGTACCATCTAACATCATAGTGTGCCTCTTAGCCAATAGCGACGGCAGATTTAAATTCAAATGCAGTGCTGAGTTTTTACCTGACGACGGTGCAACACTGACAGTTTTAGGCAGAACATTTAAGATGCACTAAAGTGCCGAATTATTGACTACACATGTCTGCAGCACGATCAGACACTCATTTATATAGTTTATCAGGAAAAAAATGTTGATTTGGAGTGACTTGCTCTTTAATGTAAATATGTGCAACTTAGAAAAATGAGTGTTCAATAGTAGTTCTAACAAAACATGCCTGTTTGTAGAAAACATGCGTGTGTGCGTGCAGGTGGTGGTGGTGGGGGGGGGGGGGGCGCTCAAAGGGGGCCTCGCCCAGGGAGTAATTCCATGTAGAACCGCCACTGGTCCAGTCAGAGTCCAGACAAAAACCAGTACTGATTCTGATACAAGAGGCTGAAACATCCTTGCTCCTTGTGAGCATCAGAACCTTGGTATCAGGAGGCCCAAAGATTTCAACACAGCTGCTGTAAGACCGGAGCAGCACCACGAGGTGAAACTGGGTCAGCCTTCAGGACCGGATGATGCTGAGTGAGCTCTGGGTGGAGATGGAAGATCCACCCCCAACAGACCCTTTTCAGGTTGTCTAAACTGTCACACTACACCACGCTCTGAACACATCTCACCAGAACTAGAACACAGTCCAGATCCAGATCTGACCTCAGCCTGAACCAACGTCTCACTTTAGAAAAGTTCTGATCCAGAAGCGGCAAATTCACACACTGACATGTGTAGCATCATGTCTACTCCTGCCGCTTCGTGTGGGTCACTTCAGAACCGTAGAGTGTTCAGCCTGGAGTCTGATGGAGCAGAACCAGGAGAACCACACAGGACCATCAGATCTGCAGAGGAAACAAAGCCACAACTATGTTGCTGCTGCCTCTTGGCCAGATCCTCGATGTAAATGAATGAGTTCTCAATCCACTCATCTAAGGTTTAATTATGACCTCACGTCATCTTTTCATGAATAAATATAGAAATCATGAAATAAGCCTTTGAGTGCATCATGTAACGTGCAGATGTTTCAGTGTTTCCTGAAACAGAGCCGGGCTGTAATTGATGCTGTCAGCAGCAGAGCTGCTTCATCAGCAAAGCCCAGGACGGTTTGACAGCTGAGTTCTAAAAGGTTCTGTTTCAGCAGCAGAACTCAGCAGGAGAATGTCATTTTCCTCTGATGCTCTCAAAAGAATCTATTTTCTGCTCCTTTTCTTGGAGCTCACAGACGGCTCAGCTCAATAGTTGCTTTTGGTCTGAAATGTGTTGTTGGTGGAGGTTTTAAGACAAATGTGAGAGAACCAATTTATTTATTATTTAGGAATTTTTATTTCCACCGTATTTTTATAGCTGTATGATGTTAGAACATTGTGAAGAGGCATGAAAATTGTTTTAATTTGGCTTGTTTATCAGATTTTCTTTTGTGGCTTTAATTATTCCCACCAACATTTACCTGAAGGCGTGGAACACTGATAAACCATGTTTTAATTAATATTGCTGATTATAATCAGTCATTCTGAGTTTTTCATGCAGGCTGAACTTGAAAATAGTCTCCTACACCTATCTCCTGCATTAACTTTTGATAGAAAATAGACGGTGAAACTCTAGGATTAGAAAAGCTTGACAGATCTACACTCACCTAAAGGATTATTAGGAACACCTGTTCAACTTCTCCTTAATGCAATTATCTAATCAACCAATCACATGGCAGTTGCTTCAACGCATTTAGGGGTGTGGTCTTGGTCAAGACAATCTCCTGAACTCCAAACTGAAGGTCAGAATGGGAAAGAAAGGTGATTTAAGATATTTTGAGCGTAGTATGTTTGTTGGTGCCAGACGGACCGGTCTGAGTATTTCACAATCTGCTCAGTTACTGGGATTTTCACCCACAACCATTTCTAGGGTTAACAAAGAATGGTGTGAAAGGGGAAAAACATCCAGTATGCAGCAGTCCTGTGGACAAAAATGTCTTGTTGACGCTAGAGGTCAGAGGAGAATGGGCCGACTGATTCAAGCTGATAGAAGAGCAACTTTGACTGAAATAACAACTCGTTACAACCGAGGAATGCAGCAAAGCATTTGTGAAGCCACAACACGCACAACCTTGAGGCGGATGGGCTACAGCAGCAGAAGACCCCACCGGGTGCCACTCATCTCCACTACAAATAGGAAAAAGAGCCTACAATTTGCACCAGCTGACCAAAACTGGACAGTTGAAGACTGTAACAATGTTACCTGGTCTGATGAGTCTCCATTTCTGTTGAGACATTCAAATAGTAGAGTCAGAATTTGGTGTAAACCGAATGAGAACATGGATCCATCATGCCTTGTTACCACTGTGCAGGCTGGTGAGGGTGGTAAAATGGTGTGGGGGAAGTTTTCTTGGCACACTTTAGGCCCCTTCGTGCCAATTGGGCATGGTTTAAATGCCACGGGCTTCCTGAGCATTGTTTCTGACCATGTCCATCCCTTCATAACCACCATGTACCCATCCTCTGATGGCTACTTCCAGCAGGATAATGCACCATGTCATAAAGCTCCAATCGTTTTTAACTGGTTTCTTGAACATGACAATGAGTCCACTGTACTACAACGGCCCCCACAGTCATCAGATCTCAACCTGATAGAGCATCTTTGGGATGAGGTGGAACGGGAGCTTCGTGCCCTGGATGTGCATCCCACAAATCTCCATCAACTGCAAGATGCTATCCTATCAATATGGGCCAACATTTCTAAAGAATGCTTTCAGCACCTTGTTGAATCAACGCCACGTAGAATTAAGGCAGTTCTGAAGGTCAAAGGGGGTCAAACACCGTATTAGTGTGGTGTTCCTATAATCCTTTAGGTGAGTGTACATCACACTGTCACTAACATTCATGGACTCACCCATCTTGACTCACGACGGGGAAGGCTGTTGTTGGTTTAGCGTCCAGGAAACAGCAGAGAATGTCTCAGCTAGTAGAAGTTAACGGTTCGCATTAGTAACTCCACCACACAGCAGAACTCCTCCAGACTTGTGTTATTTGTGGAAAATTTTTCACATAACTGATGAGACGAATGAAAGATTCTGTCTTTTGTATTATCTATCATCAAAGGCATGGAGAGCATTTTGGTCTCACTCTATGAATGCCACAGAACGAGCCAAGAACGAAAGCATACATACATCTTTATAGTCCAGCACAACATCCACACACATTAACAAAACAAAAGGAAGAACCTCCACTCATCCTGTCTCACCTCCCCTTAGCTACCCTTCTCCCCAAACACAGCACACTGGCTGGATACATGCAGCTGTAGAAACAGACCTTGGATGAGAAGACAGGGAGCCTGCACTAAGAACAATAATATGCCATGATAATAAAATGTTGCATGAAATAAAACATTCTCATCACTGACCTGAGTCAGTAGGATGTGCATGGGGAGTGTGAGTGGGTGTATGACATACATTTTTGTGTGTCTTTAGGTTGTATGTGTTTATAGCTTTTTTTACAGGACCATAGCGTTTGCAAAACGGGATTTTCCACGGCTCCCTGGGGAGGATTTTGGCATTTATAGTAGCAAAGCTGAAGCTAGAATAAACTGCCACCAGGCACCTCTGAAACAAAGACGGGATAAAGGGAGGTCACTGGGCGGTCCCCCCGCATGTGACGTACAGGGTTGCGCATGCAGCATCAGAAGGAAGACACGTCAGACTGATGAAATTTATTTTTCAGGATCTTTAGCTTTGATGTGGCCTGCTTTTTGTCCTGCTTGACGCCCCGCACAGCTGTGTTTTCACCACTCTGTCAAAAAGCTGGCTGTCTCTCACCGTCCCTGTAAAAAGGCGACTAATCTGTTCGTCCGCTCGCACGGCCAAAAGCTCCATGGTCTCTGCGTCCATCCAGTTTGCCATGTTGTAGGTGGTTGAAAGATACTAGTGAGAGGCCATGTTTATCTGTGTTTATAACCCTTCCAGCCTGGTTTGCAGGAGTTTTTGACAATTAAAATTGCGCCCACATTTTCAAAGTTGAACACATCTCTTTTAACAACGGTAGTTTCTGCATCTATACTGCTCCACATCAGCCCTCTCCCCCTCCCCCTGCGCAGCGGCCGCAAAATCACTGATGCGCCTGCAGCCTCTCAGAGTTCCTGCTGCTCTAAAAATTAAAATAATTATTTCGTCTTCTGTTCCTCACTTCTGATTACCTTCAATGGTGTCTGTTTGTTGCAACCACCAGGTACAAAAACTAACTTGTTTTTATTTGACTATTTTTCTGTCCTGTCTGTTTATTATCTTCCTGCATCTCCTCTCAATCCTAAAGAAAAACTGCTACCTGGGTTCATTTATATTCACCTTATGAGTTACCTTTGAACTGCAGTTCTAAAAGATCTACCGACCGCAAAAACAGCGGAGTGTGCTCCGGCCGCACTGGTAAGGTGTGTTACTGGAGGACAAAACAGGTGATGCGCCCCGCTCCACAGCAGCGAAACGCATCAGGCACAAATAAAAGACAGAAAACATTAAAGGAAATGAGCCGACATGAACGATCGCGTGTTAAATTTGTTTTTGAGACGGCAACACCTAATTTGATAATGTTACTGTGACCGTGCTCAGGACGCAGATGTCTGGAGCGCGTCAACGATCAGAGCTTTGCATGCGCAAACTGGTTAATATTAGGATGGGGTGAGGGGAAGGTTAAATTGCAAGACGGTAAACGTCACAATTTGGTTAAATGTTCATTTTACTGCCGGTGTCAGTACCGATGCTCTGGCACAGCGCGTCGCCTCCGCCTCTCAACGCGCAGGGGCTCACCTGCTGTCTCTGCTGCTTCTCTTGCACACCGTGCACTGCTACACCAAAAAGTTTTGTTTTAGCAAAAATAATTATTTATTGTAAAAAGATAAATAATGCTGGAAAGAAGCTGAATCTTACAATTAGCAAATAGTTGAGGGCTGTTCAAATAAAAAATAAAGACTGAACAAACATTCATACCCTGGTTCACTGTAGATCTGTCCTTTTGTGGTCACAGGATTCAGGTATAAGCCTTCTGGGTCACCTAATAGATTGTGTTGATTTTCTTTGAGGCATTTCCATAATTTCATGCTGGCTTTTTATGCTAATTAGCTTCCCTGTTCCGTTATCCGCTTTCACCGCGGAGCTGCGCTCCGTTTCAATCAGGCTGTACAGCAAGATTTCCCCTTGTAGCGATATGTTACATAACTCTTATTGCTTCATGCTATAGATCATTAGAAACCTGCTTTTATGTACCTTTAGGAACCACTGGATTTTTTTCAATCTAATCAGCCATTCAAAAATTATAAAACGGAGCATTTTGGATACAAACTCAGTACGTCTCTGAATCTGTGTTGTGATTTGTTGTGCTCAAGACAGGGAATCCTGGTGGCTACCATAATGTATTGTATATGCACGAAAAGCCCCATTTTTAATCTTTTCAACACTTTCAGAATTTTAATGATATCTTGAATGGTTCAAGAATTATGGTAATGAGAAGTGCGCGTGTCCAATCCCGTCTGCGGCTACAGGTTGGTAATAAGAATATTGGGGCATTAACAGAGGGGTGCCGGCGGTCAGGGCTAGGGGCCCCCCAACACAAGCCTCATCCAGAGTCTTCGTTGCAGCCGTCTCCAGCCGAGTCTTCGTCTCCAGCATCCCTTCATCACCCTCCAGAGTCATCGTCCCTTCATCATCCTCCTCTTCCTCCAGTGCCCCTTCATCATCCTCCTCTTCCTCCAGCACCCTCCAGTCATCATCCTCCTCTTCCTCCAGCACCCTCCAGTCATCATCCTCCTCTTCCTCCAGCGCCCTTCATCATCTTCCTCTTCCTCCAGCATCCCTTCATCCCCACCAGAGTCATAGTCCCTTCATCACCCTCCAGCGTCCCTTCATCATCCACCAGAGTCATAGTCCCTTCATCACCCTCCAGCGTCCCTTCATCATCCACCAGAGTCGTTGTCCCTTCATCATCCTCCTTTTCCTCCAGCGTCCCTTCATCATCCACCAGAGTTGTCGTCCCCACTGTCTCCAGAGTCCACGTCCCCGCCAGAGTCTACGTCCCTTCCTCCTCCTCGTCCAGAGCCTTCGTTTCTTCAGCCTCCTCGTCCAGAGCCTTCATCCCTTCAGCCTCCAGTATCTTCCTCCCCTCTGACTCCAGGCCGGTCATCGTCAGCAATCACCGCCAGTCCGGTCCTCATCCGTCGCCAACCCCCAAGACTCCCCTGGTCTCGGCTCCTGCTTTCCCGTTGCCGGCCGCCCAGACTCCCCTGGTCCCAGCTCCTGGTCCCCCGTCGCCAGCCCCCCAGACTGTCGTGGCCCCTGTGTTTCCCGTCTCCAGTCTCCTGTTCTGTTTGCTCCTGACCCTGTTTTTGCTTTTTGGTCGTTTAGGGGTGTCTGTGTTTTTGGTCCCCCCTCGCCCGCCCTTGTGGGTCATTTTCTTTTTGGTCCCTCTCCTCCCACCCTGTGGTTGCTTGTGTCCTGTTTGTCCCTGTCTTCGGTTTCTGGTTTTGTGCGTCTGGTATCTGTCCTTGGGGGTGGGTACTGCCCTGTCCCCTTTGGTCCCCAGCCCCCTCCTGTTCATCCTCTGCGTTCTCATGTGTCTCCTGTTGTTTCCCAGCTCCCTTTGGTCTCCCCTGGTTACCCCTCTGTAGTTTTTCTATAGGTTCAGCTTTTAATTTTATTAGTCCCCTTTAGTGTTCGTGCCCTTCCCCACTTGTTAATTAGTCTCATGTGCACTTAGTCTTTTAGGTTTATTATTTACTTAGAGAGTTTATAGGTTATGGTTATCTTCCCCTCTGCTTGGTTTTCCCTTCCCATTTAGTTAATTGATTTCACCAGTCCTCCCTCTCACTCCTCCTGTTCCCCTGATTACCTCCCTCTGTGTTTAAAAGCCCTGTCTTGTCCCTCAGAGTTTGTCAGTTCATTGTCTTGAGTCAGCATTGTTTTGGTCCCTCCCTGGTTGTCAGTAGGTCTGTGCTCTTAAATTAGCTTCTGTTTTGGTTTTACTTCTCTAGGTTTAGTTCTCAGTCTTGTTTCCAGCACTGTTATTTAATTGGCTACATCCTAAATAAAGGATTTTACTTTTTCAATCGCTCCTGCTTCGTGTCATCTGGTGTTCTGCATCTTGGGTCCTACTCCTCCTGCTCTGAACCTGACAGAATGAACCGACCATACCAGGACCCAGCAGAACCTCCAGGTTCACCAACATCCCGGTGTATGTATGCATACCATGGAGACCCGGACACCTGTTGGGATTTTATTCAGGACAGCGCTCATAACCTGGACATGACTTCCTCTGAGTTCAATAAGGTCTCCTTCATGGTGCTGTGTTTGAGGGATGGACCTCTGGAGTGGGCAGCAGATTACCTGGAGATGCACCCAGTCAGAACTGTGTTTTTCTGGGACTTTACCAAAAAACTGCTACGAGCCTTTGGTCGTGACCCTCCTCCACCAGTCATTCCTGCCACTTCCTCCTCCATGTCTCCTCCTTCTGCTCAGAGACTCCAGCCTGCTTTGGTCCAAACTCTCAGAACCGGCTTCATCTCCTTCTCCCCTGAACCTGTTGGCGCCATCTCAGCACCTCTGATGGGCCAAACCACCACACCTTCGCCTGGTCCCGAAAGCAGCACCTCTACCTCCTCTCGACGATGACGTTGCCATCGTCGCCAGCAGCGCCCTGAGGGCGGAGCGACATCATCAGCCCAGGCGTTTCCGGCTCGACAAGCTCAGCACGAGCCCCACCCGTCATCACCGCATCCAGGATCCGCAGTGGTCCCAGAGGACGCTCCACATCCAGTTCCGGCGGTGGTCCCTGAGGACGCTCCGCATCCGGTTCCGGCGGTGGTCCTAGAGGACGCTCCGCATCCAGGCCCGGCAGTGGTCCCAGAGGACGCTCCGCATCCAGTTCCAGCGGTGGTCCCAGAGGACATTCCGCATCCAGTTCCGGCGGTGGTCCCAGAGGATGCTCCGCATCCTCGACTAGTGGCGGTCCCAGTCCAGGCGGTCCCGGTCCAGCCTGTCCGGGACGCTCCAGTCCAGCCTGCCAAAGAGGTCCCAGTCCAGCCTGCCCAAGAGACTCCGGTCCAGCCTGCCCAAGATGCTCCGGTCCAGCCTGTTGCAGTGTCCCAGTCTACGCCTGCAGTGTCCCAGTCTACGCCTACAGTGTCTATCCCTGCTGTGTCTGTGCCTGCAGGGCCTACGCCTGCAGGGTCTACGCCTGCAGGGTCTACACCTGCTGGGTCTTCATCTTCAGAATACCCAGTGTCTTCTTCTCCAGAATATTCGCTGCAGCCTCGTCCAGAGTCTTCGCTGCAGCCTTGTCCAGAGTCTTCCCTGCAGCCATCTCCAGCCGAGTCCCCATCTCCAGCGTCCCTTCATCACCCTCCAGAGTCATCGTCCCTTCATCACCCTCCAGAGTCATCGTCCCTTCATCACCCTCCAGTCATCATCCCTTCATCACCCCCCAGAGTCATCGTCCCTTCATCACCCCCCAGAGTCATCGTCCCTTCATCATCCCCCAGAGTCATCATCCCTTCATCATCCTCCTCTTCCTCCAGCGTCCCTTGATCATCCACCAGAGTCGTCGTCCCCTCTGTCTCCAGAGTCTACGTCCCCTCCAGAGTCTACGTTCCTTCCTCCTCCTTATCCAGAGCCTTCGTCTCTTCATCCTCCTCGTCCAGAGTTTTTGTCCCTTCAACCTCCTCGTCCAGGGCCTTCGTCCCTTCAGCCTCCTCGTCCAGAGCCTTCGTTCCTTCAGCCTACAGGCTGGTCATCGGCAGCAATCACCGCCAGTCCGGTCCTCATCCGTCGCTGGCCCCCCAAGACTCCCCTGGTCTCGGCTCCTGGTTTCGACTCACTGCCAGCAATGCGGACCAAGCTCTGACCCCGGTCATACAGCGCCTTCTCCAAATCTACAAAACACATGTAGATTGGTTGGGCAATCTCCCACGCCCCCTCCAAGATCCCTCTAAGGGTATAGAGCTGGTCCACTGTTCCATGGCCACAATAAAAACCACATTGTTCCTCCTGAATCTGAAGTTCAACAATCCAAAGGACCCTCCTTTCCAGAACCCCTGAATAGACCTTACCAGGGAGGCTCAGAAATGTGACCCCCTGTAGTTGGAACACACGCTGTGGTCCCCCTTTTTAAATAGAGGGACCACCACCCCAGTCTGTCCATCCAGTACAACTGTCCCCAATTTCCACGTGATACTGCAAAGCCGTGTCAACCAGCACAGCTCAACAACATCCAGAGCCTTAAGGAACTCCGGGTGGATCTTGGGCCTGCCAGGTCTGACTGACTTCCTCCCCATCATCAAAGCCAACTCACCACCAGGTAGTGGTCAGTTGAGAGCTCCACCCCTCTCTTCACCCGAGTGTTCAAGACATGCAACCGCAGATCAGATGAAACGACAACAAAGTCAATAATCGAACTGCGGCCTAAGGTATCCTGGTGCCAAGAGCACATATGGACACCTTTATGCTTGAACATGATGTTTGTTATGGACAATCCATGATGAGCACAGAAGTTCAATAACAAAACACCACTCTGATTCAGATCACGGGGGGCCATTCCTCCCAACCACACCTCTCCAGGTCACACTGTTGTTGCCCACATGAGTGGTAAAGTCTCTCAGCAGAATGAGGGAGTCACTTGAAGGAGTGCTCTCCAGAACCCCCTCCAAGGAATCCAAACATGGTGGGTAGTCCAAGCTGCAGTTGGGTGCATAAGCACAAACCACAGTCAGGACCTGCCCCCCCACACGAAGATGGAGGGAGGCTAGCCTCTTGTTCTCCGGGGTAAACTCCAGCGTACAGGCACCAAGATGGGAGGCAACAAGTATGCCCACCCCTGCTCAGCACCTCTCAGTGGGAGCAACTCCAGAGAGTTAGAAAATCCAACCCCTTTCAAGGAAACTGCTTCCGGAGCCATGTGTTGACGTGAGTCCAACTATATCTAGAACCTTTAAACCTCAACCACCAACTCTGGCTCTTTCCCCACCAGAGAGGGGGCATTTCACATACCAAGAGCTAGATTTTGTAGTTGAAGATCAGACCACCAAGGTCCCTGCCTTCGGCTACCACCCAACACACAAAGCACCCGACCCCTTTGGCTAGCTAACTGTTAGATATGTATCTATGATGGATTTCTTAGAGGCATGACACTTTACATCCCAGCCATCTACAGAGAGAACATACTAACTCTACAGAACTGACAAGGATCCTTGGATCAGAAGGGAAATATCCAGCAGTTTGTCCATCATTAGACCAGGGACGTCTGATATTGACATTGAGGCGTAACAGAATTGATCTGTAGGGTTTTTAACTATTTAATGACACATACCATAGGCATATTCTACATCAAAGTCTTCTCACTCAAAATGTTAGAATTTGACAGGTCCAAAGTTTAGTTTTTGAGATATTTCCTTTGGCACAACTTGAATTCAAGTATCTTTTGTACGTTCTTGCTGTGTTTGTCTTCTAATTCCATTTTTGGTTCTTTTTTTAAAACACAGATAAGGTTTCTCTTTACCGTGCTGACGGTTTTGTTTGCGGCTGCAAACATCTTCAGAGCTGATGCTGATGGTGGCGTCACTTCCTACTCCGTTTATCCGTGGGCAGCAGAGGACATTGCCGCCCTCTGCTGCCCGCTCTCCCCTCTCCGATGATGCTGTCCCATGCACGATCCAATGAGTAAACTCCATCGTCTCTGTTCATGGTCCCACATCCACGTCTCCTTATCTTTATAGCTTCCTTTATCCATCTTTTGTATTTCTGTTGTTCGGTGTTTATGATCCTTGTGTTGTCCCAGTCCATTACATGGTTTTCTCTTATGCAGCGATCTGTTACGGCTGACTTCTTTATTGTGCTTTTTGCCTCATTGTGCTGCTCTTGTGTGTCTTTGACTTGTTTCTCTCTCGCACTCCTTTCTATGTTCTATTGTTCGTGTGTTGAGTTGGTGTCCGGTTTCTCCCATGTATGTTTTATTGCAGAGTTTGCATGGGATTTCGTAAACGACTCCACATTTATGTCCAGCTGGTATCTTGTCTTTTGGGTGTACTAGTCTGTTTCTAACTGTTGTGTATGGTTTTGTTGGTGTGTTTATGTTGTGTTTTTTCATTGTTGCTCTTATTTTTTCTGTTATGCCTTTGACGTATGGTAGGATTATCACTGGTTTTGGTTCTTGTCTTTCTGGGTTTCTGGATCTTTGCTTAGGTTGTTCTTTTCTTTCTGTTGTTGTTTGTTGTTTTCCTTTGTTTATTGCCCATGTTGGGTATGCGCAGGTCTTTAAAGCGTGTTGTATGTGTTTGTCCTCTTGTTTACGATCTCTTTCTTCTGTTACCATGTTTGCTCTGTGATATAATGTTCTGATTACTGACATTTTGTGTATGGCAGGGTGTTCTGGTGTCCATAATAAATATTGGTCTGTGTGTTGGTTTCCTATGTCGGGTCTGCCTGGTTATTTTCATGTCCATAAATGCTATACTGCCACCTGTTTCTGACTCATAAGTGAACTTTATGTTGCCTGTGTCGTCAATGTTATTCAAATGTTGTGTTAGTGTTTCTAAGCAGTTGTCGTGTGTTGCAGGTATAATGTTTGAAGTTTAAGTTTAAGTGATGTTAGTTTTTCGTTTGTAAGAGGGGAAACCTGCATATATAAATTAATGAAGAGTTAGACTCAGTTGGATATCAAAAAGCCGATATCGCTACAATGTTGAATGATCGATGACAGACCTGCCAGACCTCTTTTCCCTTGTCAGTTCTAAATCTGTTGGAGGTGAAAAGTTGTTTTTCTAGTTTTTGTTCCGATGTCCTTGCTGGCGCCTCCAGCAGGCTTTTGCTCGGTGTTGGTTTTGAAGAAGCTGTGAACCTTTTGGAGCAGATCTGCATGTTCTGATTACACTAAATAATGAAAATGTAAGAAACAGCAACCCACTGCAGCTCCCACACAAACTCAGCAGATCTGGAGCTCCTGACAGCAACGTAGGAGACGTGTGGAGGAGAGAATCTGGTGTGATTACAGCTGCTTTACACCAGCATGGTGACAAATCCAACCTTACCTGTTGTTTCTACACAATAAAAAGTCTCTGATTCATATAAGCAACTTTGAGTTGAAGGAAATAAGATCCACTTTTCTGGTCTTGCCTTGTTTTTATTCTTCAGCTTTTGTAGGATCTGAGCTTTAATTCTCAGATTTTGTATTTTCTGCCAAAAATGTATTCTTCTGCCAGTGTTACATTTTCAGTGTTGATTTCTTTCAGATTATTGTTAAAATGAACACAGAAATATGTGGGTAAATGAAATGAAAACTCTGTGGCATACTACATGACTGTAGAATTACTCTGCTGTTTGAGCTGGTTTACTCTTCTGATGATCTTTATCCAGGCTTTTACAGTGTATATAAGCCCAAATAAAGAGTGAGGAGAGCCATGAATGTGAAGTGAAGACTGAGCAGGAAGTCAGGAGGTGACTGGAGCAGCTGGAGGAGTTCACTCAGTCAGCCCTGGTTCTGAGTTCTGAGTCAGAGTGAGATGACTCTCAGGTGAGGCTCTGATCTTCTTTATGTAAGCTCACAGTTTTGTGCTGTTGCCATGGCATCGATATCCAACGAGCAGCTGCTGCAGTGCCTACATGAGTCAGGTGGCTCAGTCACACTCTGAGCTGCAGGAACCATGAGATTCTGGGTTCAGTCTGAGGAACCAAGTCTTCTTCTTGAGATCAAACATCTGGAACATCCTTCTGAACTCACAGAAACTGTAAAACGCTCACAGGTCATATGCACATTTATGGGACTACGTTGCTATGGAAACAGCTTAGGTCGATGTTCACTCGCTATCAGACAATAAATGTTCATAAACAATATTTAGAGAATTCTTATAGCTGTAAAACGATGAAACACAAACGCAAATGGAGAACAAATGAAGGTTAGAATTTCTGTTTTATAACTTATTTTAGGTCTTGCATCTTATAACTGACAACATAATGAAAACCTAAAGTTTAATTGACTTAGTCAGTCGTCTTAGATGAGATTAGACAAAGTCCTAAAACTTTCCTGTTTCCTATTCTTCTGTAAACCCTGAAGCCCGGCAGAACCCAGTGCATTTGGCCTTCAGTGAACTCTATAATTTAATAAACGACATCACTCAATCACCTCGGCTTTGTTTTCCTCTAAAGACTGATGAGTGGTGGAATCTTCAAGGATTCAAACACACAACCTCTGTGTCTACGAGTTTCATTCTGCACTATTTCTATTAGTAATTAGTAATGTTATAAGTAATGCTATAGCTACTCACAATACATTTGGGCCTGACAGGACTGACCGGCATCCTCCACATCATCGAAGCCAACTCACCGCCAGGTAGAGGTCAGTTGACAGCTTGGCCTCTCTCTTCTTCTTCTTTGTTGGATCTGACGTGCTAGATGGCAAATGGCCACAGCAATGACAGCTCAATACTTATTCCCCCTAACAGTGTGCCATATACCCCAAAGCTAGGGATGGGTACCTTTGGCATTTGAATCAATACAGTACCAATTTCCAGTACCTAGGAATCGATACTGGTACTTAACGGTACAAACTTTCGATACTTTTGAGTGCTTAACTCCTTAACTACCATTGACAACATAAGTCATCATTTTAAATCCAACCGTTCACTGTCATTGACGACTAAAGTCGTCATTTGCATTTTTTTTTTTTTACTGTGTGGGCATCGGAATGAGCCCCCGCACCGTGAGAACAAACATTCCAGCTCTAAAGTTGATCTTCATCCGCATACGTCACACGTCACGTGATCAGGAAGCAGAAAGTCCACGTGTTAGGAGATCGTTTTGGGCCGCTGCTGTAAAAAAAGTGAGGCGCGAACCGGAAAAGCTTCTGCCAATCACAATTCAACAACGGATTATGAAAGAACAGATAAAGCTCGAAACACGCTGATTCTTCCTGATGTAAGAGGTGAATCTCTGCTTTGTTTTGATCATTTTGGTGTTGAAATCATCCTAGCGTGCAACGTTCTGTGACTCTTAAAAAAACTGTGAAAATGCTGAAAAACGCTGGCAGCGAAGGGCTTTTCTTATCAGGAAACGGCTGGCAGTGAATGAGTTAATGATTCATTAAATACATTTTTAATTACATATATTTTCGTTTTCAATATATATTTGATATTTGATTAATACCACAATAAATAACATTCAACTGTGTAACGATTAAATTGACATATTATTTAATGAACCATGAAATGTGAGATTCCATAGGAAATATGAAATCAATCTTAAGGACCTTTGGATAATTTAAACCAGAAGACTGGAACCTTTTGTTGCAGGGATTATGTAACAACTTCGTATTAACTCAGAGACAAAAGAAAGAGAGTCAAGTTTAAAAGTTTAAAGATTCATTACTAAACAAATTAAACAAGACTAACTTTAAACACTAGGTGTTTGGTGTAACTAGGTGAAGTAAGACTGAGGATGGTGTATGTGTGAAATATGTTCAGAACCAGCAAATCCGGAGAAATGATTAGTTCTGATGGGAGTGAAGATGAAGCTTTGGTTTGGAGATTTATAACACACACTGAGACGCCATTCTGTCGGTCTACGTACACTTGGCGGAAGTCCCTGTTAGATCAGGAATGTCGAGGTCCAGCTTGACCTTCTCTGGAACCAAAGCCGGTAGCAAGGCAGCGGTTGCCGACCAGACCACTCTTGAGATACTCCCAGGTCATGACAGTTTATTGGCATCTAGCGAGACCCAAAAAGGACTCGTGATGGTTCAGCTTTTATTCTGAAAGGAACTGTTGCAGCAGGTGGAACATGCAACAGATTTAATCCAGCTTGTCGTTAGGTTATTTCGGCTGAAGAAGAAAGTTATGGATTGGCCACTCCGATAACTTCTCTAGAACGCTTTGAACTGAAGTTAAGATGACGTGGGCATAGTTTAATAATTTGGGTGTTTTGATTTACCGTCGAATCAAAAAAGGACAACAAGAGGGGGTTTGCCAAGCACCAACAAAACCACGCCTCGCGTCAGATCTGGAAGGTTCTGACTGGATCAGAAAAAGGAAATGTGTCACGAGATTTTAAGCATTACGTGGATGAGAATGTCTAGTGCAGCTAGTTTAAAGTTATATTACTTATTAAAAACTACTGATCATAACATTGTCATTTCAGAGATTGGTTCACATTTTGTTATTGGACTAACACTTTGATTAGCTTATTAAAAATAGAGTTCTTCTGATTTATTAAAAAGAAAGTGTTTGTCTTCTTCTTCTCTTGAGCTGGAAAATAAAGCCCTTTTCAGACAGACATTCTGGAACATTTGCGGACAATTCAATCCGGTTTTTAACCGGAACTGTGTTTTCAGACACACCACTTTTGTACCGAAACTTGTCCTTTCGGCTGCGTTCACACAGCAGGGGAAAGTTCCAGATGTCTGACGGTGGCGGGGGGTGGGAATCAGACTTATGTTAAGAAGAAGAAGAAGAAAATATCATTTCTATAGCGCCTCTCAAGATAAAAATCACGAGGCGCTTACGCATAATTCTGCGCACACGAAGACGCATAAGAGACCTGGATGATGAAGCTCAATGGTTAAAGGAATCACTGAAGCGGTGTGAAGCGCTCCGTCGCGTGTCTAGACGGTACCGTAGGAGGCGAGCTGCTGTGGTTCGCAGCGTCCCCCGGTCCCCTCCTCCTCCCCCTCCCTCTTGTCCGGAACTTTACCTCACCAGTCTGAAGCAGCCACCCTGTCCGTAACAAGTCCGGACCTGTTACTAGGGGCTTCGTCCGGATAAATTGCGGAACACGTTATCCGGATGTTTGTATTCAGACAGAAAGGTCTTACGGACAGATTCCGGAACATTTCCGTTTTTCATGGCCTGTCTGAAGAGGGCTTAAGAAACAGTTTAGAAGCAGAGCATGAGACCTTGAGCAATAGCTCATGCAGATTAGTTCTTGCTGAGGAGAGGGGGGAAATGACTTTTAGGTGGAAAACAGTCATTTCATTCTGTTACAACTGTTTGTATTTTATCATTGCAGTGTGGCACAAAATTCTTCAATATGAAAATCTTTAACAACAACTGTTTCTAAATGATGCAAAAACTAAAACCCAACTCCATGTACTCCTAATCCTCTCCTTTATCATTACGCTCTTGCACATGTGCTACTGTCGCAAGTTCTCGTTAATGAAGGACAGATACCGAAACAAGGCAGTTTCATATAGGTCCTCAGTAGGTATTTGGTCAATACCTTAAAAAGTACTACATTCAGTACCCATCCCTACCAATAGCACACAGAATGCCTAGCAGCGTCTTCACCCTACACCAGTCCTCCATCTCCAACAAAGTCCTCAAACTGAAAACAGGCACATCAAGAGCCCCCAAAGATCTGAAGAGAACTACTCTCCCCTTCATATCGCCGGTGTCGGTACAGGATCTGCTCGGGTGCAAAATCGGCTCGGGGTCCTTCGACTGCAGATGAAGTCAAAGTACGGCAAACCCACTCGGACAAAATACACTACACATCTATGCTGTTGGAAAGAATTTAGCAGTTTCGTTATTAAAATAATGTTTCTTAAGACGTAAGTTTGTGTTTATAATGGTATTTGTAAAATAAAACACTATATTGTATTCATAATGTTGAACTCCTCTTTGAGCACATCCCTTGAAGGATCATAGGTATTAGCAACACTTGTGAAATTGTATTTGCAGGAAAGAAGTGTGTCCCGTTTATTGAAGTATTTTGTGTTTAGTTTTTTGACGTCTTGTCCATGCGTAGTTCAGTTACGCTCATAGCTGCTAGCCAAAACTCTGGAGTTAAGTATTCTGGCTTTACTAAAATACCTGTTTGTACTTATTTGATTGATGGTAGTTTTACTTTCTATTAGACTCCAAATGTAATCATTTGGCACGTTTCTAATTCATAATTTGTAACAATGTAATCGGTTAAATTAGTATTAGCATTCCTATGGGGTTTTCCATGTATATTAGCGTTGCGCTAACCACTCGCTGCCAAATTGCAGCCTTTTCGATTAGAAAATCTCATTTTGTCACGTCGCAATTTAATTGCACATGCAATTAATCGTTCAGCCCTAATATGCATGCAGCTCTATGCTAAAAGTGTATTTTCAAAGAGGTAATGATGGATTTCTTTGTAAAAGTTGTCCATCTTTCCAACAGAAAAATTTGCCTGGACCAACGTAACGTGATAACAACGTAATGTGATTACGCAATTCCGTAAGGTTCATGTTCAGCCAATGAACTACTTTGACGTCATCGGCAGTCGACGGACCCCGAGCCGATCTTGCACCCGAGCAGATCTTGTACCGACACCGGCAGTGCAGAAGAACGTGCCTCACAGTCTCAATCACATCAAAGCTTTATGCCTTCCACAACCCTTTTCAGGCACCTAAGGTGCTAGAACACATTGTAAAAAGACATAAAGTCATAAAAAGAGAAGTTAAAACATAGAACACAGAGCATAAGGCAAAGGGATGAAACAATGAATAAAAGCGCCCTAACAAGAAATAAAACAACAATTAAAAACAAGAGCTAAAAATAACATAAAAGCTAGCCAACTTCAGACATGTTCTGAAAACACTAATAGAAAAAACTTTATTTTCAGTCGACTCTTAAAAAACGAGAAAGATGTAAACATCCTAACTGCAGGTGGGAGCTGGTTCAAACACACACAGGGGCAGCAATGTGGCAGAGGTGAGGAGTGAGTACCACCTCGCCCCTGCCACGTGGACCTTAAGGAATAAACCATCAGCCCTGCTCAATGGTCAACTTTCTTCGCGGGGTCACACATTAGGACAGTAGGAGGGTTAAAAGACTTTATGAAGAAAATATTGTTTTTATTACTGTAGGGAAAATTAAGTTGAAATGCCTTGCATTACTCTGGGATTGTGTTGCAGTCTCTTTTTGGTATAATTTAGTATCTGTAAGTCTTGGTCTCATGGTGATAATCTCAGGTAGAAGGAGTAGGCCGACACTGTAAGCTTTGCTTGTGCGCCTACACACTTTTGGATCCATAGGTCAACTGGATGCAGTTGTTACTTGTACCAAATAAATTCATTCATTAATTATTTCACTGTAGAAGCCTTACATGTTGCTCCTTTAAGGAAGGCTAAATGGGATGGCATCCCTTAGTTACTGACATTAATGTGTAGCTTTCCAGCCTGCTCCCCATACCTGTGATGGATGTGTATAATTCCTGGCTTCTAGATTGTTCCTGGTGAATCTTCACTTTCTCCTGGTTTAGTTGTATTTTATTCTGCTAATCTACCATTTTGGTTTGGTGTTTCTGGACAACCTGCATATTAGCACTTTTTCCCTTCTGAGGAAAATGGTTTTTCCTTCACTGCTTTCCTGTAGTGCCTGAATTTAGGTCCTTCGTTACGCCACAAACCTCTGACAGCTCCAGGGAGCAGTTGGATTTCTGAGGAGGCGTATTCAGCTCTGACAGCAGCTGTGATGAAGTCGCACCAACATGCCTGTTTGAATCTACATTTTGAAAAGTGAAAAATGAAGAAAATGTTGTGAAAAGCCAAACTGGTCGAACAGAGAAACAGTTTAGTTAGTGTGGGCTGTAAACTGTGTGCGACAGAGTGTGGGCTTGATGTCAAATGAAAAGACCTCATTGACATGTGCAAAGGTCTGCTTCTTCTTATGTGGTGGTAAATGTGGTAAATGTGTGTGTGTGTGTGGGGGGGGGGGGGGGCTGCTGTTTGAAGTGAGAGATGTGGTGCAGTGTTGCAGCTGCTGTTTGCATGCTAATGCTTCAGCAGAGCTAGAAAATGTGGGAGAGGAGAGTAAAGGGCTGGAGTCCGCCCACACACACACACACACACACACACACACACACACACACACACACACACACACACACACACACACACACACAGAGGGAGGTTTGTCCAATGTTGCACATTTTGATCCTCTCAGTGGCAAAGGTGTGGCAGGCCTTGATTGTGTGTGTGTGTGTGTGTGTGTGTGTGTGTGTGTGTGTGTGTGTGTGTGTGTGTGTGTGTGTGTGTGTGTGTGTGTGTGTGTGTGTGTGTGTGTGTGTGCGTGTGTGTGTGTGTGTGTGTGTGTGCGTGCGTGCATGCATGCGTGTGTGCATGTGTGTGTGTGTGTGTGTGTGTGTGAGAGAGAGAGAGAGAGAGAGAGAGAGAGAGAGAGAGAGAGAGAGAGAGAGCCCATGCTGTCTTTGCAGCCATGAACAGATGGATAGATGACTCTTTTGCTCTGAATCAAGTGCCTCAAATTCCCTCTCCAGTATCTGGAACGTCCAGCA
The DNA here is from genome assembly GCF_043380555.1 of Nothobranchius furzeri. Lineage (NCBI taxonomy): Eukaryota > Metazoa > Chordata > Actinopteri > Cyprinodontiformes > Nothobranchiidae > Nothobranchius > Nothobranchius furzeri. The sequence goes on from NC_091743.1 coordinate 78,488,343, forward strand.
CCTGAAAAACCTTCATAGATTTGAGGTTAAATGTCAGACTCATCATTTAAGGACAGGTTTAAGCTACATGGTCAGTACAGTCATGTTGGTGACACCAGATTCTGACCTGACAGCAGAAATCCAGAATCATCAGACCAGAAAAGGTTTTACCAGTTTCTTCTGGTCTAGTTCTGGTGATCCTGTGGGAATTATAGCCTCAGATTCCAGTTCTTATCTGACAGGAGAGACACCAGGAGTCCATGGGGAGCTTCTACAGACCTTGGTAGGAACCAGACTTGATCTGAGCTGCTGTTGTCTTTCTGTCATCTAAAACAAACTACACAAATCTTAGACCTTGAAGGTATTGGCCAGACTCAGCATTAAAATTGTAGAAATTCAGTGTAACTATGCCTTACCATCCATTTAAATATAACCTGGGTTCAGTAATTCATTTTGTTCTGAAATTTTGTCATAAATCATTATAGAAAATCTAAATTCTCTCCTCTAAACACTGAAGAACTGCGCTGTGCATACGTCACTCAGAGATGTCTTACAAGGCAGCTGCTACTGCTAGTACATTGTAATTAGCTGTGTTTTGTTCAACTTCAATCTCTCAGTGATTACGGAAAATTGCATGTACAGCTTTAGGAATAAGCCTGAGCCATAAGCTGGAGTCCTACACACATATTTAACTAACAGGTTTGATCTATAACAATAATCTGCATAGTCCGTCTGGACTTCTGGACTTCTAACGAGTCCCGTTAACATGACTGCAGCAACACTGCTAACCGTTGTAACTCCTGTAAGGAAAAGACAAGTCATTTGTAAACCTACGACATACACACACAGATTGGATCTAAAATATGATCTACATACTTCAACAATAGAGTCTCCTGAGACCAGCAGAACCTCAGTGCCATCCTGGATTACTACAAACAACAATGAGCTAGTGAGCTACTGCAGCATCTCAGTCAGTCAGGAAGAGTTATTCTGGTAACCTATTGGTTAAATATTTTCCAGAGTTATATCAATGTATGCATGCAGTAGTAAAACTGGCAGCACATTGTTCTATTTTTCTGTACATTACTGAATTACAGTATGATGGAGCAAATAGTCAGCTGAGAGCTCCTGGTGGAAGCCCTCAAAGTACAGAAATTAAATATTCATCTGTATTTAAACAAAAATTTAAGCTAATTAAAATAGAATTACAAACACCACCAAGGGTATTAGACTTCTATAATCTCAAACCCCCTAAATTACTGTCTAAAGTTTATAAGACACTGTCCAAAATAGACGATAGAATAGCAATCCCTATTGAAAACTGGGAGGTGGATCTATCAGTCAGCTTTGACCAGAACTTCTGGTCCCAAACATGTTTAAAAACTTTGAAAATGATCAGACACCCCAATTTACAATTAATTCAGTACAAAATTCTACACAGAGTACACTATACAGGTCATTAGATATTCAGGATGGGGTTTGTGTCGTCTGACACCTGTACACACTGCACAAACAACATTACTGACAATTACATTCACGCACTGTGGTCCTGTCCACCTGTCCAGGAATTTTGGGGTAGAGTATGTGAAGACCTGTCAAAGTGTCTGAAATGTGATGTCCCAACATCCCCCTCTCTGTTTGCTGGGAAACATGGACGATGTCCCAATTGAAACATCTTCAGTTCACGTGGTTCTGACTGCCATATGCATCGCTAAGAAAACTATCCTCATGAATAGGAAAAACAGAGATACTCTTTTCATTAACAAGAATAGAAATCTTTTGTTAGATCATATTACACTTGATATAGTCTCTGCTTCCACTTCAGGTCAATCTCTCTGGGCCTTTTGATTGGTTCCATCACATAGGGAGGTCATTGATATTGTCCTGCGGGATGATGTGGGTTTTGGGGCAGAGGGTCTGAGTTTGGATAATCCAGACATTCCCTGGGGGTTCACTGGGGCGGTTTGGTGCTGGGGGGCTGCGGCCTCTCTCTGGAGGTGCTTGGGTTGCCTCGGGGGGAAACTATTGGCGGTTGTGAGTGGAGCCTCATGGGGGGTTTTGGCAGTGGCCATGGGCTGCTGCCTGATGGCTGCATTGCCCCTGATGGGTCTGGGTGGGGACCTGGGAGCTCGAGGTGTGAGGGCGGCCGGCCCCGTGTGGGGATCTGGGCAGAGTCTTGGGGATTGAGCCCTGACTTGTAAGCTGCCAGGAAGAAGGTGGGAACACGCGGCAGTGCCTGCCGCAGGCTCAGGGGCCTCAGGCGGAACTTGGCTCCGCTGAAATTGTCAAATTGTCATGATGGGTGGTAATTTCTTAACCCACATGAAGAATCACACACGAAGGTAAGAGATTATAATAAAATACTTTTTATTGTAAAAAAACAAAACAAAGGGGTAACTAAGGGTGCTGATCCAAACGGGACAGGAAACGAGGTGACTCCGACTCTAAAAGAAGAACAGTGGTGTGAGTGACTAGAAACTGAGAACCAGGAAATGATAACAATGAGAGGAACAGGCTTACTGAGTAGAGCAGGGCGAGGGCAGGAGGGAGAGGCAAGTCAGGTTGATGCAGGGTGGAGATGGTTGCTGGAGGAGATGTTGGATCCAGGAAGGCAGGTGAGCGGTGGAGAGCAGGAGGCCAGGGAAGCTGAACGACGCTGGGAGAAGGCACACCTCAGGCAGGTGAAGAAAATCCAGGGCTGGTACTGACGAGATAACAGAGCAGGATGAGTTACAGGTAAAACGTTAATCAGAGCAACGGCACAGGTCAGAACGTGGCTAGATGTACCCAACAGTAGAGTATCAACCGGCGATGAAGTGTGGTAGCGCCGCTCCTTAAATCCACTGGCCAGGCTGATGGTAATTAGCTGCAGCTGCAGCTCCCCAACACGCTCACCTGCAAACAATGAAGGAGAAAAGAATGAGGGAAAAGAACAGAGACCAGTGGGACTGACGGGGATTAAGCCTCTTGGCCTCCCTCAGATACGCCAGGTTCTTATGTCCGTCAAAATCTGGATGGGATGTTCCGCCTCCTCAAGCCAGTGACGCCACTCCTCCAGAGCCAGTTTTATGGCCAGCAGTTCCCGGTCTCCAACGTCGTAGTTCTGTTCAGCTGGGGACAGACGACGAGAAAAAAAAAGCACACGGATGCAGGGTCGTATTGACTGGGGAGACATGGGATAATACGGCACCTGCTCCGGTGTTGGACGCATCCACTTCCAGGGTGAATTGCAGAAGAGGATCTGGTCGGGTGAGGATGGGTGCCTGGGTGAAATGGTTCTTCAATGTCAGGAAAGCTTCTTCCGCCTCAGGAGTCCAGGAAAAAGGTTTGTTAATGGAGGTGAGTCGTGTGAGAGGGGTGGCTATGGTACTGTAGTCCTTAATGAATCTGCGGTAGAAATTAGCAAAGCCCAAAAACCGTTGCAGCTGTTTTCTGGTCGTGGGTGAGGGCCATTCCTCCACTGCTCTGATCTTGTCTGGATCTGCCTTCAACCTCCCGCTCTCCAGAACAAAATCGAGAAACTTGACGGACGAGGAGTGGAATTCGCACTTCTTGGCCTTGAAAAAAGGCGGTTCTCTAAGAGGCGTTGGAGGACTGCTCTGACATGATGACGGTGTTCATTGGGGGACCTGGAAAAAATGAGAATGTCATCCAGATAAACAGTGACAAACTTGATGTAATTACTGAGAACAGAGTTAATCAGGGATTGAAAGACAGCGGGAGCATTGGTTAGTCCAAAAGGCATGACCAGATATTCAAAATGTCTGAGAGGGGTCTTAAAGGCGGTCTTCCATTTGTCTCCCTCTTGGATACGGACTAGATGATATGCATTTCGGAGATCGAGCTTAGTAAATATGGAGGCATTGTTGACTGGGTCGAATGTGGATGAGAGCAAGGGGAGTGGGTACTTGTTCTTGATGGTTATATGGTTTAGTTCCCGGTAGTCTATGCACGGGCGTAGAGATCCGTCCCTCTTGGATACAAAAAAGAACCCCGGGGGCGAAGTGGAAGGTCTTATAATGCCAGCAGCAAGGGATTCAGAAATGTACTGCATCATGGCTTCATGTTCTGGTCTAGACAGATTATACAACCTGCTGGTGGGTAGTTTGGAGTTTGGGAAGAGATCGATGCACATGTCGAAGGGTCTGTGGGGTGGTAACGTTGAGGCGTGGTCCTTGCTGAAGACCTGCTGGAGGTCGTGGTATTCAGGAGGTACTCTGGACAGGTCGGGAGGCTCTGGGGTCTTGGCCTTGGGGTTGAGTATATGGATAGAGGCAGATGATAAACAGTGGGACAAACAAAAACTGCTCCAGTTTGAGATTCTCCCTGCTTTCCAGTTGATTTGAGGATTGTGCATGGTTAACCATTCGTGCCCCAGGACAACAGGTGACTGTGGGGATGGAAACACAAAGAAGGAGATTACCTCATGGTGGTTACCGGATTCAAGTAGGTTTATGGGAACCGTCTGGTGGGTAATGGTGGTCAGGGAACAACAGTCCAGGGAGGACGCACGAAGGGGCGTAGAGAGGAGCACTGTGGGGATCTCCAGTTGTTGCACCACAGCCTGGTCCAGTATATTGCGTTCGCACCCAGAATCCACCAAGATAACTGCAGAGAAGGTTCTGTGATTAAAGGAGACCACACAGTTCATGGAGCACAGGGGTCTTGGGTTAGCAAGGCCACCCACCAGTAACCCTGGACCTACTGGTGGGTGCGATCTTTTGGCCGGACAGGGCAGTGTGAGATCATATGACCCGCTTGACCACAATAGAGAAAGAGACCAGCCGTCCTCCACCTCAGTTTCTCCTCAGGAGTTAGCTGAGCCCTTCCCAACTGCATAGGTTCAGTCTGCGACAGGGGTGGTGTCGTGGGTCGGGCGTGCATTTCAGGAGCAGTGACGGGAGGCAGATGCCGGGGACTCCTATGCCTGTTCTTGAGGCGTCTCTCGATATGAGAGGCAAGGGAGATGAGACTTTCCAGGTTCTCAGAATCTGGGCAGAAGGCTATCTCTAGCGGCAGCTCTGCGCATCTCAGACCGCAGCGGCGCTTGTCTGCTGTGTGGCTGCCAGCTTGTGGAGGTCTCGGAGACCTCTGTGTTCCACCCGGTTTTACCCAGCGGTCAGCCCGGTGTATCTCTGACTCAGAAGCTCTGGTGTTGTGTACAGTTAACTCCGGTTGTAGCTAGGTTGCTACCTCCGTTAGCTTAGCTCCCACCTCCGCGTTAGCTTTGGGTTAGCCAGGGTTAGCTTCAGGTTAGCTTATAGCTAGTTCGTCCGGGTGTCGTCAGTTGATCCCAGCCTTACAGCCCCACCCTCAGCTCCTCCTCTCTTCCCTTTTATGGAATTGTCTGGGCTTGACAGAACCTGTGACACGGTCAAAATGGCGGTGGTGGCCACCTCCCATTTGGCCTCAAAAAAGTGATATTGGAGCCAATGGAAACCCATTGTCCATATATTAATGTCGATGGGGAGGACCCAACCTTACCTGGATGTCTCATGTCTTACATATTCTGAAAGTTGTGCAACTGCAGGGATGGGAGTAGATATTTTGCTGGGGTTGGGCTGGATTGGTGCTCACAGACTCCGTGAGGCTCTGCGATGCTGCTGCTTTCAGCCCTGGCTAGATGGGCTGGGGTCTCCATGCCCTGGGTGGCATTTTGGGAACAAAGGTGCCTATTGGGGCCAGTGGGGGAGCTGGATTCCTGGAGGGCTTAGCGCAACCAACCATTCCTCCCCATCCCCATTGTTATGGCCACCAGCCTGGCCATTTGGATGCAGGAGCCAGGATCACCCAGCCCTGGTGATCAGCCCGACATCGGCCGTCCTCCTCCTCTCTTCCAGGCGGCTGAGGAGCACAGCTGAGCTGAATCTCTCTGATGACCCACACCTGGGATTAAAAAAGACTGCCTTCACCAGTCTGGGAGGCAGCAGTGCAGGGGTTCTGCTGTCCTCCAGGCTTTAGCTTTTGTTTGAAAACCCTTCATTTTTGAAGAGTTTTAACTTGGTAGTTTTAACTCGGAGTTGATGAGCTTTAAAGAGTTAAAGATCTGTGTGATCCAGAGGAATCATTTTAAAGGTTAACTTGGTGATGCTATTTAATTGACTTTGTTGTTTTAAACACCTTCTGTTTTGGTAAAACTTTTAAAATAAGTTTTAACCAGGTGTTTAAATGTTGGTAATTGGTCTTTTAATGTTAACCTTTTTGAGAGTTTCTTTTGTTTGGCATTATTTTAATGATGCTTACCATCTGTTTGCACGCTTGTTTTTAAACCTTATGACAATTAAACCCAGTTTTAAATCCACTGTCATATTTTTGTTACCCCTTCCGTCACATTTTAACAACACATGTCAGGGTTGTAACACCCAAACATTTTTCTCCTCCTGCTCCTTCACATCATCACAGAAACATGCACATAGGATCTTGGGGGTGGGCAAGTCAGGGTATGGATTGCATTTCTGCAGTCCTGTGTTAACCTGCCCCCCAATTTAATTTGCACATTAAACACTTCCACCAATGACATTCCACGCAAACACACACTTAGGGCCTTGGGAATGAACACTCTCAACAGCATTTGGCAAGGGGATCTTTCAGCCTCATCCTGAGTGCCAGTGCCCACTTCCAATTTTAAATTGCACTTAGACACAGAGGGCTGTGGGAGGAAGTGGGGTGGTGTGGTGGCATCAGCTGGCGTCGGCCAGACGATGCTTGCACTGCCCGCTCACCACAGCCATGGAATACACCTCATCAACACACATCAATACTGTATTGGAGCAGATGGAGGGAGACTAGGGGTCTTAGCACACCTCTGTTGTCGCTTGGCTTCCCGGGGCTGGAGGCTAGGAGTGGGAGCTGGCCATCTGGTTGGGGTCTGGGGTGGTGGGTTGTTTTGCTCAACGTTTGGCGAGGGTGCCTGCTCATCATCACCCCAGCAGAAAGGGGCTAACTCTGGGAACCGGTGATGGTTGTACCCTTTGTACAGCAGTACCGGGACCAGAGTGAATAGGGTGTGTATGGGGAGCGTGAGTGGGTGTCTAGCATTCATTTTTGTAAGTCTTAGGTTGTATGTGTTTGTGTGAGCATGAGGGAGGGAGTGTGTGACTGTGTCTGTGTATGACTATATGTCAGGTGGTGTTTTGGACTCTTCCTCTCACCTGGGACTTCTTGTGCTGCTACACGTTCGCCTGCATTCCTCCTGTCACATTTGGTGCTGAGTGTGGTGCCTTTGTCTGCCTGCATGTTAGTGGCTCCCGACATCTTTGGGGGGTGGATCTGTGGCCCCTCACACTCTCTATTGGACGCTCCTATAGAGAAACCTTACATATACAAGCGTGTGTACTCACACAGGTGCTCACATGGTGCTCTCATAAGTATGGACTTGGGAATTTTCAACACATGTCTTAAGGCTCTGGTTTGCACTAAATGCACTGTGGTTTATTGTTGTGGGATTGTTCAGTAAAACTGTGCTGATTTTATATTTTCTCATTAAGTTGACACAGTGATAGCTTGTTCTTGTTGTATTGCTGTGTGTCCCTTTTTGTTTGTTTTTCTCTTTCTGCAGGTCTAGAAACAGTCTCTTGTTCATTGATTGTTTATTTTTGTGGACCCCCCCCCCCCCCTTCTCTTTCACCTCTGTCTTCGTGTCTGGTCGGAATTAAAAAGCAACCAAAAAACAATAACAATAAAGTTTTAAGTATCAGGCGTGACATTCTAGCAGAAGCTTTGATGCTCCACCTGACAGTAAATCTGTAAGGCTTGTCACCAGCAATCAGACATTAATTCTGTTTACTTTACAGCCAATCAGGACACGGGGAAGAAAAAAATTGAAACAAATTAAATTAAATATTCAATAAAAGTAAGCAGTGAAGTTCGAGGCCTTGTTTGCAGTCAGTGGCCATGTGACCGATTCAGGAACTGGCTTGCCGATTCACACTGGATTCAAAATAAAAGGGGCAGCCAAACACTGCTGATTCTCCCTTCACATTGTGCTGTGGAAACCCTATGTCCTGTTATACCCGGAATACGCCAGCTACAAAGTGGATTGCTCATAAAATTTGTGCGCTGTCCGCTCCTCCTCTGTTCACATCAGGCAATGATTTTAAAGGAGCGCTTCTGCTCATGCCTAGTGTTTTCCAAACCCTTTTTAAAAGCCATCTTTTGCTGTAAAAACTGCATTTAAAATTATGGAAATGTTATGATTCTCTGCAGGAGTGTGTGTGTGTGTGTGTGTGTGTGTGTTTTAATTTTCATCTCTCTAGTCTGTTTAGATACACAAAAATTATCAGATTTATCAATCACGTTGTTTTATTTAGAAAATTTTCTTTTATTTTGTTACATTTACTGGCCTGTCTCTTCTGCTTTGGTCTGACTTCCTGCCAGATTTGATGCGGCTCACTCACGGCTCACAAAAAAATTAGACCTCACGCTGAAACGATCACTGCACGGCGCGAGCCTTCGTGGTGCTTTGCAGCTGCAGCTGAGACTGTAGGTTAACAAGGGCGCCGATTAGAAGCGCACATCGTTCCACAGCGCTTTGCGGCATATCATTGCACTTTCACATCTGATGGGGGCCTGCTGGGATTGTCTTGCAGATTCTTCTGTCAGAAGGAGCTTCAATTCTCACTTCCGACAGAATTTCGAACATGTCCTGAGGGAAGCAAGGGACATTGAGTCTGAATGGGTCATGTTCTGTGCCTCCATTGTTGAGGTGGCTGACCAGAGCTGTGGCTACAGGGTTGTTGGTGCCTGTCATGGCAGTAACCCCCGAACCCGCTGGTGGACACCAGCAGTTCGAGATGCTGTCAAGCTGAAGCAAGAGTCCAATCAGGTCTTTTGGCTCGTAGGACTCCAGAGGCAGCTGAGTCGGAAAAGGACAGAATGCCTTCTCCGAGTTGGGGATTAGGTCCTGCCCCAAGTGGAGGAGTTTATGTATCTTGGAGTCTTGTTCACGATTAAGGGAAAAAGGAAGCACAAGATCGACAGGCAGATTCCTACTGTGTCTGCAGTGATGCAGGCATTGTAATGATCTGTAGTGGTAAAGAGAGAGCTGAGCCGGAAGGCACAGCTCTCAAGACAGTCATACACCTGATAGAGATTGGCACTCAAGCAGTAGGTTGAGAACCTGACCTCAAGGTGGAACTCATTGTTACAATCAGGAACTGTCAGGTATGGAGCTGAGCATAACATGGCCTTCAAGTCATCCATGGTCTGCTACTGCTGCTCAGTCTACTCGAAAGGCACATCCTTTTTCAGCAGGGCAGTCAAAGGTCTCACAAACTCAGCGTAGTTTTCTACGAACTGGTGAGAGTAGTTGCACACACCCAGAAAACTCTGATGTTCAGAGACAATCATTGGAGCTTTGTTAGTGGCAACACCCTGGACTCTACCATGTTGAGGCTGCACTCCCTGTGGTCCCACAAGGAGGCCAACGAACTGTACCTTCGACCTGCACCACTGCCCTTTGGTGAGGGAGATTTTTGCACCAGCTGCAAGCTGACCCATGACGTGGTCCAGCTCGAACAAGTGGTCCTCAAAAGTATGTTTAAGAATCAGAATATCGTCGACGTAGATGATGGTACTTCGTTTCGAGCATTGGGGCCGGCTTTGCCCAAGAAGATGTTGAACTCAGAGGGTGAACTAGAGCAGCCAAAAGGACACTAGTGAAGGTGTACTGGTTAGGGTTAGGGTTTGTGATAGTGTATTCTTTTTTTATTGTGTATCTTATGACAACCAATTTTTATTATTTGTATGTTCTATTGCTGTTTTAATTGTGTGTTTCTTTTTTATTTTTTTTTGGACTTTGTGTCTGTATTAAAGTTTCTATTCTATTCTATTCTTTTCTATTCTAGTCTATTCTATTCAATGTTTCAGGGAGTGTGTTCCACAGGTGTGGAGCTGCAGCTTTGACACAGTTGATCTCAATGTTTTTTTTAGAAAGGCTTGAACATGTTGTAGGGATCAAAGGAACAGCGCTAGGCTGGTTTCAACCCTACCTGTCTGATAGATTTCATTTTGTAAATGTACATGACAAATTTTCTTCATGATCCAGGGTTAATTGTGGAGTACCACAGGGTTCAGTGCTTGGACCAATTCTTTTACTATATATATGCTTCCATTTGGTAAAATCATTAGACAGCATGGGATAAACTTCCACTGTTATGCTAACGATACTCAGTTATATCTATCCATTAACCCTGATGAACCTAATCGGTTAGGTAGATTACAAGCTTGTTTTGAAGACATAAAAATCGGATGACTCAAAACTTTCTGCTTTTAAATCAAGACAAGACTGAAGTTCTCATCTTTGGACCTGAAATTCAGAAAACAAAATTGCTTAGTCGACCACCTGACCTGAATGGCATAAAATTAATATCTGAGAACAAAGTAAGGAACCTTGGTGTTATCTTTGACCAGGACATGTCATTCAAATCCCACATTGAACAGGTTTGAGGGATTTCCTTTTTCCACCTTCGGAATATTGCTAAGATATGACACATCTCACCTTTATGTTAATATTGTTTTATTTGATGCACTCCACTTTGAACAGCATCAATCCAGCAACTGCTGCATTTTAATAACTAGTATAAAAGGTGAATACACCAATATTTGCACAAAAATAATTTTTGTTTTAAACTCTCAGTGACACACTTTGCAAGGGGGATTTGGCATTTAATTTTTCTTGGCATCTGGAAAAACATCTCCTTCTGCCCCCCTTTATTTGACTTTCTGCCCCCTTTATTTTGGTCCAAGATCATTACTGGGCTGTGTTGGTCCTGAAAGACCAAGACAGGTTCGGAGCGATTGGAGAAAAAGATGTCTGCTTCTGAGTTGATGTTGGAGTCAAAAAAACCAGTCAAAATAAGATTCACCGCTGCAGAGGGAGAACACACAGCTCTCATGCAAGGTTTGCCTACTTGCTTCAGCAGCTGCCAGAAGTGTTCTGATTTCTCAGTTTGAGACGGCTAGATTTATTCACTCAAGCAGGGAGGGGTCACATGTGTGTACAAGGTTAAGTTTGAACAATCCTCTAAACAGCAGACTTGCAGCCTTGAGATATGGTAAAACAGGATGGCTACTATCTCAACAGAGAACAGGAACCTATTCACGCTGTGTGCAGAAAAACACCCAAGAGGAGGAGTGAGCAGCAGATAACAGGAACATCTGGAGTGTCTAATGAACTGCAGAGTCAGATTCTCATCACACACATTACCAATGATTATATGTTCTCTTGTGTTCATTTTGCAGTAACTATTATTAACATTCCCCCTTTTGAACTCTAATAAGAGTTCAACAATGATATAAAAAGTAGAAAACAAACACAATCATCTTCCTTAATTCATTACCACAAAACCCACGTACCCACATACTATAGTATAATGTTTAGAATGACCTGAAATTCTCTTCTTCTGACTCTTGGAGGGTGCAGACGCTTTTCTTCTCCTCTCCTCCATGTCTTATCCTCAAGGCCTTTGTCTGTCTGTGTGTGCTGGGTGCACGGCTGCTTCTGCATTTTTCCTGGAAACTGAAATTCACTTAAATGGATCTCGTCAGTTGGTCACTCAACGCGGTTAATGAAATTTTTTCAAAGATGAGAACGGGAGAAGGGGCTCTCGGATGCCCCTCCGGGACAGACCAGCTGTCTGTGGAGGACTCTGAAGATGTGTGGATATTCGTGGTGTTGGTGTCGGATTTCCTGCCGATCGGCCTTGGAGGCTTCCTGTCTTCTCGGAAAATTAACGAGCTGTAGAGGAATATTGGCCTGATCCCTGAACTCAGAGATGGCTTGCACCGCGCTGTGAATTCACAGACTCACATAATTGTCGAGATGAATCATAAGCTTGGAACTTTGGCCGAGATTCATTCGTTGGTACAAAAGATGGATGCCATGATGGATAGAGTGGACGAATCAGCACGGATTGGATAGTTTAATGTCCATTATTGGGATTTTGAGAGGTTGAGGACCAACAAACTGTAAGACAGAGAGGAAATTATCTGTCTGGCCCCAAAACAATTTCTAATCGGAATCTGGCGCCCTTGAGTCTGCAAGGCTACAACGAAAACTCCCCCCCTCAGAAGATATGTGGAATGTGCCGTCGCTATGGCAACTCAACTCTGTCTCCTATCTCAGTATACTATAGTATGTTTAAAATGACCTGAAAAAGTATTAAAATACACATACTATAGTATAATGTTTAGAATGACCAGAAAAAGTTTTAAAATACACATACTATAGTATAATGTTTAGAATGACCTCACATAGTATTATAATTCACATACTATAGTATAATGTTTAGAATGACCTGAAATAGTTTTAAAATACACATACTATAGTATAATGTTTATAATAACCTGAAATAGTTTTAAAATATACATACCGTATTTTCACGCCCAAAGAGCGCACCGTGTTATAGGGCGTAGCTTCAGTTATGGGTGTCTTTTTGGTATTCAACACTTTCTAAAGGCGCACCGGGTTATAGGGCACGGGCAGGGGCACGGTAAAACGTACCGGTAAAACATCTGTGCGGGCTCGGGACTCGGAACATATTAGTGCAAACCAGACATTGTGAAAATTATAAACACCCAAAAGCATGCTTCACTTTACTGGTCTAGTCCTGGTTCAGACCTGGCTTAGAGCGCATGCGCACTTCCTCATTGCGTGCGCTGACGGCTCGTGCTCTTCTAATGGGCTCGACAGACGGGAGGCAACTTCGCCTCTCCTCCATTCATTTTCAATGAGACATGCGCGACAAAGCAATAATCGCGGGTCTCCCTCCTACTAAAGCCGGGCGTACACCGGGAGTGCTGCAGGAGGACACACAGGGATTTATGGGGGTTGGATGAGGAAAACGAAATAAAGAAAGTAAATCTGTGTTTTGTGATCAGTTTAATTTGACATGAACACGACAAGCACACTTGACAATCTTTGTGAGAAAAAAAACATGTAGAAATAAAAACGAACAGCGTGTGTTATTAGAGAAATAGCCGGTGAGCAGTGTTGATGCATGAATGCGCATGCGCCTTGAGCGGTTCTGGTACTTTTGGGTCGCAGCTGCTCGCAGCGCCGCTTCAAGCGCTGATGCGCTGTGTTGAAGTTCAGAATGTGTTTACGGGTAGTTGGTGGATTTAACCACATAAACTTTCCACATGAACAAAATCATATGTGTGTTATTAATAGGCTAAGAAAATAGTGTGATTTGAATTGTGTTTTATTAACCCTCTGGTTCCATGGACCCGTATCCGCGACTTTTGAACAGGTCTGATTTGGGACGCTGTAGCAGCAAGAATCCGCCTCCCCGAGTTTCGGTTTCAATTCAGCTTTAAAAAGGAGATTATAAACTACACCCCTAGTTGGGATGCTGCCCCCGCGACCCGGACCCGGATAAGCGGAGGAAGACGACGACGACGACCCCAGTTTTTACATTTTGTTAATAGGCAACGTAAAAGCGGAGTTATACTAAACTAAGAAACAACCTATTTTTAGACAATCTGACAACTTGTCAAAACAGCAGTTTAGTAATCCGTGAGAGGGAACGTGCTTGTGAACATAAAACACCCACAAAAACATGAGATCCTTTTGCTGTTGGTGGAAGTCTCACATATTCAATTGATAAAAAGTATCATTATATAGCTTAGAGAGAGAGGAAGGCCGCACGAGTAACTAGATGTGCGCAAAAAGGAGCCGCTTCGCGGGGAAAGGAGTGGCGCGAACGGAGTAACAACAAACAATTAGATATTGACGGTAAACTTCATATTTTGGAGCGATCCGGACAGATATATTGTTTCTGCAGTTTAGTAGGCTTTTATTAGGCTTATATAAAGGATGATGATAAGGATAAATGTCCACCAGGCAGTTCAGATAGTACGGCTGTTTTTTGAATTGGAAGCAGAGGAAGTGGACGGAGACTCACAGCCGGAGTCTGAGGCAAATAGCGAGGATGTTGATGACGATGTGGCAGATCCACAGGTCTGTCTTCGCTCACGTCCGCACGTTCACGCCACGCCCCTTGTCTTCTACTACGTTCGTGTCTCACAACAACACAATAGGCGCACTGCACCATAGGGCGCGGCATACATTTTGGAGATTATTTAAGACTTTTAGGTGCGCCTTATGGTCGTAAAAATACGGTATTTGGAAGCACTACCAAAATTTTTCAATTGGCAGATTTTATTTTCTGCTACTACAGGTCCACTAATTAGTTAAATTATTAAAATTTGTTAATTAGTCATTATGTGTCATCAATATATCAGTTAAATCAGTTTCACTGCAGAGTTTTGTGCCCATGGTTGTAAAAGGTGTAGTATGGCATCTTACTTTCTCCCTGTGGGACCTGCAACTGATGGTATTGCACAGCACCGGATGCTGCCATCATTTCTGAAACACATAAGAAAAGTAAACGTCTGTGAAATTATTAGCATTTATTATTGTAACCTTCTAAATGAGTATGTTTGATCTAATGCATCACAGAGTTAGGAACACAAAAGATGGAATACACACTTTCCCATTTTAATATTTCAATAAAATTATTTTAAAGACACCAAATACAGAGGATTATATAAATGCTAACAATTATTTGGCAGCTTATGCTCATGTGTTGATTGTTGGTCACAGGAACCTGTAAACACGACTACAAAAGAAGTAAAATAAGTTTTATGAAGCATGAGATGGTTTCAATACTTTTCTCTACGTAAAAGCATGATCTAAAACTACTATTCAAAGTAGAAAGTATGTGAACCCCATATAATGTTTTTCTTTTCTGCATTATTTAATTGTTATTTATTTATTTTAATTGTTACTTAATATCTCTTGCCAGTTGTGAGGGCCTAAGATGTCCAAAATGGTTTGATCTTGGTGTTGTATCTAAAATGTACATACATTTTAAAGTTAAGTCTTCACTTGTTTACATGATGCCAGTTAGCTCCTCATGAGAACATCAATGACACAGATCATGGATTCACTTACTGTAATTTGGATCAGGCATCAAGTTGTCAGAATGGCTGTAAACGTCACCAACTGCACCCAAAAATGAAAACCACCAAAGGTATGAATACGGGGTTCTTGTAGATTTAAGTGACTTTAAGAAATTTTAAGATCATTATGATTGAAATTCAAGACCTACACAACATTGCCAAAATATTCCAATGAAATCATTCACTATTACAGTCAGTGTTGCCAGACATACGATAATTATCGTATTTGTAGGATAATTTAGCCCTCTGTACGATCATAAATCCCACATGTACGATAATTTCAGCCCTTCCTTGTGTGAAATCTGCGGCTACGCATTGCATCCAGAGACATTCCTTAACAACCAATCAACGCTTACGGTGTGTGCAGGGACACATGACGCTGCCCATGACTGCACTAATATTGAAGCTGTTGGTCGTCAGATGTGTCAGGATGCAACTAAGTAGTGTACGATAATTGTTCTCAAAATACGGTAATTTTAAGTTCCTGGTATGATTTCCAGTCTGGCAACACTGCACTGCAATCCCGAATAAGTTCACTGAACTCAAAATTTATGAGGAAACTGATTACCTAATAATTTTTAAGTTAACTTATCAAAAACTATGTTTACCATAACCTAAAAAATATGACCTGAATAAAATCAAAGCATTTAACTACCTCCAACCTATAACTTAGCACTTAAGCAACTTAAAAAGTTTTATTTCACTAAACTTGCATATTTTATTTTATTTGAACTTTATTACATGTTTTTACTAACTTAAATAATACATCTTATATGAACTCTAAATGGACCTATTAAACCCTAACCCAAATAAGCTGAATTTACTTAAAAGTGACAATGTGACAGGCTGGTGAAGGCAGTAACTAACACCAGATCATGACTCACACACCCCTAGATGCTAACAGCCAATGAAAGTGGGACACTCAAAGTCAAGTCAAGAGTACCTGGTGTGAACAACCACAGTATTCATAACAATGGGACGGCACAGCCATACAGCATTACTTTGACCAACCTCCTCACTTATGGGGCAAACATGATACAAAAAGTAACACCACATCTGCAACACTGAATGAAATAATAACTGAGAACAACAATCCTCCACAATGAACATGCATAAACACCCCAAAATAGAGCAAAATAACTGAAAATTTGACTACCCACAATGCACCACGCCCAGCAGTTGTTTATTGTTCCTGCAAGCCATCAAAATTGCTAGTTTGTGGTTGTTTTTCCTGGAAATCCACAATTTAAAAAAAGAAGATACGAGTCTTTTTATTAGACACATTTTAGTGTTGACGTAAAGACGAATGGAATAACATAGAAACATAAAATAATAAATCAATCATTTTTTGTCAATATTACTCATTAAAGTTAAGTTGTCCTTCATTGATTAATTAAAGTTCTGTTTACTTAAAAAAAAGAAATAGTTCATATTAATTAAAACATTTGAGTTCAATTACTTAAAACAAGGAAAAGGTTGAACAAGCTCAGCACATTTGAGTTCTGTAAACTATTTTTTTATTATGAGTTTTATCTACTCAATGTATTTGATTATTTTGAACCTTTGGGTTTACAGTGTGATTCCAGTAAACAACATACCTTCCGTTGTATGCTCTGAGGACCATACAGCCTGGGCCTGGCAGTAATTTGGCGTCTCTTGGAATTGACTGTAATTTGACATCCCTCCTGCAAAGTACAGTAGTTGGTAAAACAAATTATGAGCACAATGTATTAAGACAAATTCAGACAAACATAATAATTATGTTCGAATCAGCTTTCACAAGTCAAATATGACTGAAATCTCTTTAATAAATCATAGAAATGTTTGTAGGCTATTAGAGAATAACTCTGTAATATTTAATTTCTTTATCTAAGTCCTACTGAATGAAAAGATACACAAAATCTAAAAATATATTCTTGAAATATTTGTTTCATTTTAATAATAAAAATTAAAAACATTTACTCTACAAATACACTAAACATATACATACTCTAGTTTATCTTTCAGTTTAATCGATCTGTCACTTTTCTCAGTTTTCATAGTGTTTTTGGGTCTGTGTGGCCAACGGGATCTTTGGCTCTATGTTTTACACTGAGAGCTTTGAGCAACGTGCCCCCACCACACATTTGCTGCAACCAGTTCATCCCTAAGCTGCATGGTGCACCTGCACTTTGACATATTGTAAACAACTGCAGAGCCTGGGGAAGACGTGATAAAAGCGGTTAAACGCTGTGGTTTTCCATACATCGGACCAGTTAGTTTTGATTCTACCATATTCATCAGCTAAATAGGATGAAACGCGGACATTTTCATCGATCTATAAATGCTCCGCAGATCCCAGGGGGAGACCGTGAAAGCGTACGTGTCCGGAGAAAGGAACTTTTGATCACCTTAGTGAATGGAGTAATGATAGTGGAATAATCCTGGAATGACCAGAGCATGAAGTGACAACTTTTTTTTACTGTGGTGGTGGTGGTTTGTCATAAAGGGATCTCCGACCAGTGATCAAAATCTAAAGATAATCGGTGTCTATGTTTGACATTTATGACCACATTTGACATACATATTTAAGTTTGTAGAACAAGCATGTGATAAATGACTTACTGCTGGAAACCGCTGGCTTTTTGATTCCCGCTTCCTGTGAGCTGGCGGGCTGCTGTGAAGCTGTGACCGGGGGGGCCCGCCCGCCCATCGGAAACAGCGTGTGTGGACCGACCGTACCAACTTGAGGAATTGGGGGGGGGACTATAATCTCTCAACAATTCAAAACACATTGTTTTGTGTTTGCAGACTAACTTTTACATTGTGGTTTTAGAAGACAATACAGGTTTACTGATAGCATGTATGTGTTTACAATAACTTTTGTGGGGGGGGACAACTTTGAGTCCAGCAAAAAAAAACTTGGGATCTTGTAGGCGTGGAGGTGGGATTTCGGCTATGTAAGGGAAACCCTGTGGATGGATGGATGGATGGATGGATGGATGGATGTTTAAAATCTGATGTTAGCCCAGATCTGGACAAGTGGGGGAGTAAAGGGAGGTGGAGCATACAGTCGGTAAAGACGGCTCCCCCTTGCCCTAACTCCAACATGCCTCCATCTCAAAGGCTAGGTTATCCAGAGTTATCTCTGTAGTTATGCTGCTATAGGCTTAGAATGCTGGAGGACATATTGACCACTTTCCACACTCTACTACTTTCTTCTACAATCTGCTCTTTAACTGCATTATTTCCTGCTATTTCAGCTGTTAACTTTAATATTCCTCTAGGTGTTTTTCTCTCCAGAAGAAGCTACAATGATGTTCTGCTGAGCTGTGGTGGCCTCATGGAGGGGGCCATCGGCTAGCACATTGCTGCTAACCACTTACGTTCTCCCTCTCCTGATAATCCTTTGACATTGAATGCGCTACTGCTAGTTTACCCGTTTAATTATAGATTCACTAGGATAAATACAATAAAGTTTATCTCTCACCAAATCGAATATTTTCTAAGAAATCACAATGCAACCATAGAAACACTACTTGGTATATATGTTGTCTGTGAGTGTGTGTGTGTGTGTGTGTGTGTGTGTGTGTGTGTGTGTGTGTGTGTGTGTGTGTGTGTGTGTGTGTGTGTGTGTGTGTGTGTGTGTGTGTGTGTGTGTGTGTGTGTTCTCCATCCCCAGTGAGTCATGGTGGATGGCTGCTTATAGAGCTCCGGGAGTTGACGTCACTTCTCCCGGCATGCAACAGTTCAAATCGAAACGGCGCCATATTGGCATGCAGAAGCCGGCAGCTGGACTATTTACTATTGTCAGAAAACTCAATCAAACGGGAAATATGGTAGATTCCTGTTGTGCCCCAGGATGCAGAACAGACGCGGACGACATAAGGAATGAGTCATCTACAGGATTCCCCAAGATCCGGAGCGCCGCAAACGTTGGATCATTGTAATAAAACACGCTAGTGACCGGGCGAAAATGAAGCTGTGGGATCCCGAGAGTAAAGGTTTTCGCTTATG
Source organism: Nothobranchius furzeri (assembly GCF_043380555.1). Classification (NCBI taxonomy): domain Eukaryota; kingdom Metazoa; phylum Chordata; class Actinopteri; order Cyprinodontiformes; family Nothobranchiidae; genus Nothobranchius; species Nothobranchius furzeri. The sequence continues at coordinate 78,507,282 of NC_091743.1, forward strand.
CAGCGACCACTTCATATCAGGTACTTAAACCAACGTTTCCTCAACTGTGTGTGGTATTTATTTTAAATGCTTTTATTATGATTCTTAGTGGGCTTCCTAAACTTATTTTGCCGTGGCTTTTTCTGTCTTATTACTCATAGCTGCAAGTAAACATCACGTAAAACGTTGCCTCGTGAGTTCTGCGTGCTGCCGTTTACGTGTTTTATGATGACAGCAATTAACCGGCTAAGCCGTATTTAATTTTTAAGCAATGGTTGATCAGATCACACATAAAAAGCACTTTGGATTGCTATTATCTGTGTCACCGAGACTACTTACATGTAAATCTGTTATTTGTCCGTCCATCCATCCATTTTCATCTGCGTATCCGGAGTCGGGTTGCTGGGGCAGTAGCGTGACTTCCCTCTCCCCAGCCGCCAGAGCCAGCTCCTCCGGGTAAATCCCAAGGGGTTCCCCGGTCAGGTCCGGTGCTGTGCCGGTCCGCTCCGACAGCTTCTGGCGTCGGAGCGGGTAGTAGAGTAGAGAGTCCCAGACCTTCTCCCCAGCTCCTCCGGCCGGGGGAATCCCAAGGGGTTTCCCCGGCCAGGTCCGGTGTTGTGCCGGTAAGAAGTCCGCTACGACTTCTGGCGTTTTTAAAAAGTATCCCAGGGGCACGGTAAGGGTCGGAGATGTTTAGTCTATTTAATTTCTGACTATATAAAACGATTTCTTCTGTTTTAAAGTGTGAAGTAAACTCCGACGAAGTAAAATCCAAGCGGATCCCGTTCATGTTCATGGTTACATCCGTGTTTGTTTACCTTTTTTGCATGCCAAAATGGCGTCCACTAACTGAGAGTCACGTGGGGTCCGGAGCTCTATACTGAGCCAGGATCCTCTGGAGGTTTCTTCCTGTTAAAAGGGAGTTTTCCTCTCCACTGTCGCTGCATGCTTGCTTAGTATGAGGATTGCTTTAAAGACTCTGACACTAGTCAGTGACTTGATGTAACCTGCTGGGTTCCTTATATAGGAAACGTTTTTCTGATTGGCTTAATGACCTGACCTGTATTGGAATGTTTACTGTGTGAAGGTCCTTGAGATGACTCTTGTTGTGATTTGGCGCTTTATAAATAAACTTGAATTGAATTGAATTGAATATGCATGAGATTCACAAGGCACTTTGAATTGAACATTTACGGCAGAAAGTGGGCGTGTTGAGGGAGGGATGTGATCCAGAAACAGCTGAGCACATTCCTAGGAAGTTTCTGATTTATAAAGCAGAGATTGCATGAAGCTGTGCGTACTCCATGTTTTATAGGTCACAAATTTACTTGGATTCGACGCAATGTTTTATAAATGAGACCCCTGCTATCTAATAAAGTGGTCTGGATGTTGGCTCTGTCTGGTTCGGTCCAGACCTCACTGTAAATCCAGGGGTGCAGACTCTCCAACCAGATCCTTGCTGCAATCACGCGTGGTGCGACACGGCCTAGTGCGGGGGTCGGCAACCCGCGGCTCTGGAGCCGCATGCGGCTCTTCCATCCATCTGATGCGGCTCTCTGTGCTTGTAAATTAATGAACGGATATTTAAATAAAATGCTTTATATTTTACTGCATTAATTTTACATCTGTATGCCAATTCTAAATGTAAAGACTGTCTGCGTAAACCTGAACAGTTCCAACCCGGTCTTACTGTGAGACCGGGTTGATGGGTCACGCTTGTGCGTAATCATATAGGCGCATTCTGAGCTGAAGAGGATGTGAGATTCTGGGATACTCCTCAGACGGCTCATGGATGTGTCGCCACATTGGAGACAGGAACAAGCACTATTCAGCCAAAGTTTCATAATTGGGGAACATTTTCTAAGTGACAAGTCTCGCTTCAGTCGGAGGAATCTTCCTGCATGCGCTCTGGTTCTGCGACGTGCTCCAAGCCCCTCTCCACATCTTCAGCTCGCTGTGGACCTTATGTAGTACACGCTGACATTGAGCTGCGCTGAGCAGTGTCCAGCTCAGATGTTCATATGGGAATCATTTCTTGGGTGATTTAGCTACATCTGCGATGTGCGAAACGAATAAAATGTCAGTTTGTCTGCATGCGTCGGGGTAATTGTTTCTATTCTTTCTCCGTCAAAATAAACGGTCTAATACGGGAACTACCCGGTCAACACAACACAAGCCCTGCTTTTAACTGTTCTGTTTTCTTGTGAAAATTGTTGCAAAGAGATATAATTTAACTTGATTAACACCAGAGCCAGGTGCACTGCGCCGTTATCTCCGTCACTGTAAATGAGGGAAAAACAAATTGATCGGATCCTTTTCTGACCTTCCTGACCTACAAAGTTTAATTACAACAATCAAACGTGACAGAGCCTGGATTTGTATTCTGAACAGTCTAAACATGTTTTAAAAAGAAACGTATGAGAAAAGTGGCACCTGCTCAGTAAAACCACCAACAGGGTGAAAAATATCAAAATATTGTAGGCAGAGACGGGCTACAACTTCTGGATCCACTTTATATAAATCGTTTTATTGATTATCGTCTTAAGAAAGATAACTTTGACGTACACGAGCGACCGGTACTGGCTGCTGTCACCTGTTGTGTGCAGCTCTCTGTTGTCTGAGGGTAGGCCCCGCCCACAACACCGCGGCTGCTGTGGCTCCCAGTGTTTTCTTTACTGTGGGAAACGGGTAATATTGGCTCTTTGATGGGAACAGGTTGCCGACCCCTGGCCTAGTGTGATTGCACCCCCCAATCAATTACACCCTCCATCCACCTCACGCACGCACACACACGCACACACACACACACACACACACACACACACACACACACACACACACACACACACACACACACACACATACACACACCCGGATGTCATGGGTAGTGATGTGGACCCATTAAGATCTGTGACTGACTGAGTTTGCTAGTTGATTCAGTCAGAGGTGTAGCACAGAATTCTGAGCCCTAGGTACAAATCATCTTGGGGTGACGGTGGCACAGGAGTTAAGTGCTTGCCTCGTAATTGGATTGGTTGCAGGTTGCAGATTCGAACCCCGCTCAGTTTGTCGCTGTCATTGTGTCCTTGGGCAAGACACTTAACCCACCTTGCCTGCTGGTGGTGGTCGGAGGGACCGGTGGCACCTGTGACCTTTATGTTGAATGTCTCTGTGGTGCGCCTACAAGGGAGGTGAAACCACTGGGCCTGTAGAAGTAAGCACAAAGAAGGTGAGTGGATTTAATCACAAAGGTGTTGTGTTAACACAGAAAGGGGTCTAACCTAGTATCAAGGCCCCCACTCACGAAACTAGGCTGTTTAGAAGCCTGCAAACTCTCAATGCAAGAGAGAGAGGGTACACAATAATTATTACTTTATAATTAAAAATTGATTTAAAATAACGAAAGGTGTCACCCCGGAGAAGGAGAACTTCAAGAATCACGCTAAACAAAAGAGCTTTCCTCCTTCTTCCTGGAACCAGCCAAGGAAGTAGGTGACCCAGCAGGTCTGACAAGCAATGATTCGAGGAGCTTAAAGCAAAAGGAGTCTACAGAAAGAATAAGTGATATCAGCCAATTAATCAGCTGTTGGTAATTAATTAACTCAAAGATACTCATCACTCTCACGGATCCCATCAAAAGGTTGTAGAACCCACACAACTGTCACCACCCTTTCCGACATTCTTGTGTTGTGTCATTTAAATCATCTCGTGCATGCGGGTGCCCGCCCAGCCCCCACAGTGACAAGCCCACCTACCATCAGGGGTCTGACTGGAATCAAGCAAAATTTTCTGAAGAAACTTTTGATTATTAATTTTAATTATGAATTGGAAGCTGATATTTCAATCCATTAGGCTTATGTAACGCTGTGAGTTCCTGGGGTCAGGATCCACCCACACAGCAGCTATCTGACAACACAGCATTTAGACAACTACTTGAGGTGGAAACACATAAACATCTCCATATATGCTCTGACAGGGTGACTGGATGCTGTATCCATGGCTACCTTCTCATGTAATCTGTATTATTTTTATCACAAAAGCCTTTCTGTTTTTCTGCCGGGCCTTCTGCTACCATTGTCTTGATACACACACTCAGTTATTCATGTGAAGTCAAGCCAAAGCTGCTGACCTGGTCTGCCTCATAAAATCACTTTCCCGAGTGTTTTCTGGTAAATAACACCACATCTTGCAATAGTTTGATCCTGCTCTGCATTCCCCCTCATTTCAAAATGACTGCATCACCATTTAGGTTTATAACCCTAACAGCTTTCAGTGGAACAACATTTTACAGATGCATACATCTGCATGTTCTGAAGCAATGAGGGTCCCCCTGAAGCTCTGCCCCTCTGACTGTAGATGTTTGCAAACTTAACTGTTCGACCTCGCCATTACTCTGATGGTGTGTTAAACTGTTGGTTTTGTTTACACTTTTATCTTTACTACTGTTTTTATTCTGTCACATATTTTTAGAGTCCTTGGAGGGGGTGCTGGAGAGTACTCTTTCCAGTGACCCCCTCGTCCTGCTGGGGGACTTTAACGCTCACGTGGGCAACAACAGTAAGACCTGGAGAGGTGTGGTTGGGAGGAATGGCCCCCTTGATCTGAATCCGAGCGGTGACATCTGGTGGAGTCTGCTGTCAGAAGGAGCTTCAATTCTCACCTCCAGAATTTCAAACACATCCCGTGAGAAGCAGGGGACGTTGAGTCCGAGTAGACCAGGTTCTGTGCTTACATTTTGGATGTGGCTGACCCGGGCTGACCGGACCGGACCTGCCCGTGCATGGCAGGAGTTTGGTGAGACCATGGAGCAAGACTTTGGTATGGCTTCGAGGAGATTCTGGTCCATTCAGGGGTTCTGGAGACGAGTGTCTGGCGGATTGTGGAACCTTGGATTCAGGAGGAACAATGTGGTTTGTATCCCAGCCGTGGAATCCTGGACCAGCTCTATACCCTTAGGGTCCTGGAGAGTGCATGGGAATTTGCCCAAACAGTCTACATGTGTTGTCTCTGAAGTCGGCTGATAGGATACTCCTGGAAGTCCCAAAAACCAGACGCAAGCTCAGAGGTAACAGGGTTTCTCTGCAGCGGCCCCTAGGCTCTGGGATGAGCTGCCTTTGAGCATTAGGTCGGCCTCTTTGCATTTGGAGAAAGCGTTTAACCGCATCCCTTGGGAGGCCCTTTGGGGGGTACTTCGGGAGCATGGAGTACCAGGCCCTCTGATATGGGCTGTTATGTCTCTACATGACCGGTTTCGTTTCTGGTGAGAGTTGAACTCTGCAAAGGCTGCCCTTTGCCACCAAATCTGTTCATAACTTTTATGGACATAATTTCTAGGCTCAGCCAAGGTGTTGAGGGGATTGCTGGGCGGATTAGTGCTGTGTATGCAGTGATGCGAGAGTTGTACTGGTCTGTCGTGGGGAAGAGAGAGGCAAAGCTCTTGATTTACCGGTTGATCTACGTTCCTGCCCTCACCTATGGTCACGAGCTTTGGGTAGTGACCGAAAGAACGAGATCGCAGATACAAGCAGCTGAAATGAGTTTTCTCTGCAGGATGGCTGGGCTCTCCCTTAGAGATAGGGTGAGAAGCTCGGTAATCTGGGAGGGGCTCAGAGTAGATCCACTGCTCCTCCACGTTGAGGGGAGCCATTTGAGGTGGCTGGGGCATCTAGTAAGGATGCCTCCTGGATGCCTCCCTAGTAAGGTTTTCCGGGCACGCCCAACTGGAAGGAGACCTAAAGGAAGACCCAGGACACGCTGAAGGGACTATGTCTCCCAGCTAGCCAGGGAATGCTTTAGGATTTTCCTGGAGGAATTGGCCCAAGTGGCAGGGGAGAGGGAAGTCTGGGCCTCCTTGCTTAGGCTGCTGCCCTTACGACCCGACTCTGGATAAGCGGCCGAAAATGGATGGATGTGAATACATCAGACACACAAACAGCAGAATCCTCATTACGTTCATTAGAAGTTCACTGTGAAAACTTTGATGTTTTGTTGCCAATGATGAGGACTCAGTCAGAATCCAGCAGCTCTCCTTCATCTGCAGTCAGTTATTACTGAGAGTGAAGCTGTGTAATGTGCTGTTAAATGGCAGCGTTAACCACCTCTCTGCCTCTCTGTCATTAGCATAGCGTGGGAGGCTGAGCTGATTGAATGGTCAGTTGGTAGTTGAAAATAAATTTCTTTTCAGATTCTTTCTTCTTGGTCTGTTTCCACTAAATAAATAAATACATGAAAATATCCATAGCATCAGCAGTCACCTCCAAGTTTCATGTACCATGATGTAATCTCCATGTCTCTGATACGGCCACAGCCGTTTGTGATTCTAACTTTATTTGTATGTTATGTGGCAAGATGGAGAAATGAGGGCCTGGGCGGGATTCAATCCCCAGACTCCCAGGTGAGGGTCACCTAACCAGTCAGCCAAAGGGACATCTCCCTTAGCCAAGTAGCCAGTGCGCATAATCAATCGGGTCATAGTGACAGGACGCTCACATTGTCACATTATGTGCCACCTGTTTTTATCCTCATCTACTGAGGGGAGCTACTCTGCAGCACCTGTCTCCTCCTGCTCTTCCTGGCTCCGCCTTGAAGCACCCAGCCGAAGGACATCACAATCAGCAGCTGAGGGAGTTTACTAGGCTCCTGGAACTCTTCCTCAGCAAGCAGCAGACTAGAGAAATTGATCTCTGACCTGTTGTTTCCTTGGCTTGTATTTTAACATCCATGTATCCGATATGTGTTTAGTGTTTCTAGTAATGGTGTGTTTTATTCATGTTAGTCTGGAGGCAGAGTCCCCTATTAGAAATGCAGCTGAGGTCCAAAACATCTTGTGTTTGCAGGGGAGTCCCTGCTTAGACTGTGTGTAAAGTTTTGACACGGTGGTGTCACTAACAAGACGTGGAGTGTGTTTGTCATTGTGTGGACCTTTTTCAGCCAGTTAAGCTCCTTGTATTAGTCTGTGTTTAAGTGAAATTAAAAGCCTGAGGTCAGGAGCATTTTTGTTAAAAAGAAATCCTTTTTTATACTAATTTTGTCTGTGTCATGTGTCCTCCATGTTACCCCAGGTCTCCTAGACACCTGGGTTATAACACCTCCATATTAAATTGATAAAAACAGAAGCATCAGACCACAGAATCTGATGGATCCAGAAACAATGGATAAGGGGCTCTGCACACGGGAGGCGACATCGCCTCTCCTCCATTCATTTTCAATGAGACATGCGCAACAAAGCGATAATCGCAGGTCTCCCACCTGCTAAGCGAAACGCAAAAAACGTGCGTGTGAAAATTTGCACTCGTGCACGTGTCGTGCACAGGCGACCCAGCGACGCGATCCCAGAAAGTTGAAATATTTTCAACTTTTCATCGCTGTCGCTCGGACGAGGACCAATCAACGGAGCTTTCATTCACTGACCAATGGGCGGACAGGATGCTCCGTACATCTCCGAGCAAACATGAAGGAGAAGTTGATTATTATTATGTTTTATAGTAAAATCATAAGTAAGATTTCACATAACTCTAACAGCACCTTGTGAAACATCATATCTACCACTTTATTAACTCTGAACCGCTTAAATAACCTTAATTCCCTCCAACCTGACACAGCCAATCAAAACAACGGAAATTTCGATTTCACCATGGAACAGAACGAGTATACGGCTTTGCTGCTGGCCACTGCCACGGGTCGCCTCCCGTGTGTCGGGTAATAAAAGCGACAGAAACAAATTTCACTGATCGCGGTCGTTTGTCGCCGCCCGTGTGCAGATCCCCTAATGTTTAACAAATGAAAAGAGGGTTCTATTTCGTCTAGTCTTAGCCCTTAAGCTAGCTGCTATTGGAAGGAAGATCTCAGCATCAGCCAATCATGAAGAGCTTATATGTACGCCCACAAATGGTGGGCACCCTGTGGGTATATAAGTGGAGCGACTCCACTGTTCGCCTCCGTTATCTCTTCAAGCCAAGCTTAAGAGCTTCCTTTAAAGAGCAATTATCCAAGAAGCATTCTACTCACCTACCATGTCCAGCGACGCCAGGACCTGCCCGGCCTGCCAGACGGGTTCCATCTCCAGCGGCGACCTGCACGCCAAGTGTGAGGTCTGTCTCGGGGCTCATCACGCTGGCCTGGCCTTGATCCCCCAGGCCTTGTGCCTGTTTTGTGCCGCTCTGCCAGTGACTGAAAAGGTTTGCTGGGTCGAGTACTTCACCCCCACCGCCGACGAGAAATTTCCGGTGGCTGACATGTACTCGCTGGACAAGGCCTTACAGTTCTTCAACGTCAGCCAGGAGCCGGCTGGCTTCAACCGACTGGACGATGTCATCGACAGTGTGGAGTACGACGAGGCTGGCTGCCATAGCCCTTCTTCCCTCCTGGACAACACGGAGGTCAAAGAGCCTCACTCAGCAGGTCCTTCTGCTCCAGTGACTTCTCGCTCCTCCCTGCCAGCAGTTAGAGCACTGCTCCAGGAGCTGCCTGCCATCATCTCCGCGGCTGTGGTCCGCAAGGGGCTAGCCGTGCCAGAGCCGGCTCCGCCTGAGGCAGATGATTTGGCGGGAATTTCCGGGGCAACACAGATGCGCTGTCCAGACCCCATCTGGCCGCGCTTCCCCGCTGCCATGAGCTGCTGGTCCGCCGCCTTCTCCGAACCTGCTAAGCTCAAGGCGCCAATTTCCACAAATGCGCCCATTACCAAGGTCGAGGGCTTCTCCGACCAAGGCTGGCCATCCATTCCTCCACTGGAGCTGGACTTGGCCTCACTGTTTGGCGCCAAGAACCACCTTGCTGGCCCGCGAGCAGTTCCCGCTTCTAAGCATGACCAACTGCTGACGCGGCTCACCGATCGCGCACACCAGTACGCCTTCCAGACCGGCGCTGCAGGAAATAACATCGCCCTTCTTGCCTTTGGCGTTTCCAAAATGGTGGAAGAGCTTGACGCTCCTGACGAGTCAAAAGCCATCATTACTAAAACTGCTGATGCTATTCTCAATCTGTGCACTGCTGTACTCACCGGTTATGCTCGCATTGCTGCCTGGCAGACCCTTATCCAGCGGGCCTTGTGGCTCAAGGCCCTGCCCTCCATTCCTGAACACCTGCACAGAGAGATGCTGGAAGGCCCCATCACCTCTGACGTTCTGTTGGTCTCCATCTTAGGAGCATCATCGAGAGGGCTCAGAAGTCAGCTGAACTGTCAGCCACGGTGTGAGACCTGGTCCACCCTTGGTCAGCCTCGCACTCCGGCCGTTCCTCCAGAGGATGGGACGAACGGCGCAGAAACTTCAGGCGCCCAGCTGCACCGCCTGCCCCATGGAGCCGGCCTCCCGCTTCAGCTCCTCCTCAGCTGGACCAGAGAATTGGCGGCCGACGGTTTCGAAAGAGCCAGCAGACACTATCTTGGCAGTCACAGTTGCAGGAACATCGCAGAAAGCAACTACGAAAATGAATGGTTGGGGGGAATGTGTGTGCTTCTGACTGTATTGTTAACTCTGTGAATGATTTTGGTTTTGAAATAAAACCCAAAAAATGTCACATAGAGAGCACAATCCTACAGTCCTCTGCAGAATCCTCTGCCGAATCCTCACACATGTTCCCCACACCAAGCACTGCGACACATCTGCATGTTCCCGCAGTCAGTCATATTACACGGCCAGCTGTACGGGTGCGCTCCATTTGCGCACCGGCCCTAGCTTCCAGCCAGGCCCAACACATCCCGCTCCCCCCACAACGTAGGGTGGGACGGGATGTCATGGCGCTGTCGCGACCACGCGCGGCGACACAGTGCGCGGCTCCATCCGCTGGCACTTTGTCATCCCCATGCACGGGCCCGGCTCCCACTCGTCCTTTATCTTTGGACTCCACGCTCTGCGGAGCGGATCAGCCTTTTCCAGCTGTTTCACACTCGCCCTTTCGAGCGCAGCCCTCCATGGGTCACTCCCAGTTCTCTGGTGCGAGCGACGGCGGTAAGGGCGCGAACCCAGTCCTCAGACGTCGTTCACGTGACCTCGAACACGCGTCCGCTGTCAGAACGCGCGCAAGAATGGCACCGCCTTTGTCTAATGAGCAAATGGATATCGGACACCATTCATTGCGGTCACACACTCCATTTTCAGTCCGCTCCTCCTCCCTTCAACGGGATCATGGAGACAACATTCACGTCACAGGAACAATCTCAGGCCCTGGAGCTGGAGCTGCGGGAACTTTTGTCCAAGTACACCATTTCGAGCTCTCAGGCTTCTACTCCCGCTACTTCATAGTACCGAAGAAGTCGGGAGGAATGAGACCAATTCTCAACCTTTCCCTGTTCAACTGCTCCATAGCAGTGATGCATTTCCGCATGTTAACAATGAGGCAAGTCCTAGAATACGTGCGCTCCGGGGACTGGTTCACGTCAACAGACCTGAAAGACGCATACTTCCACATCCCAGTAATTCCCAAACATCAGAAGTTCCTGCACTTTTCATTCAAGGGAGTTCAATACCAGTTCAATCGTCTCCCTTTCGGCTACTCACTTGCCCCGCGCACCTTCTCCAAATGCCTGGAGACCGCTCTGCAGCCATTGCACACGGCGGGAATGAGGGTTTTATTTTACCTGGACGATCTGCTCCTATGCGCCCGGTCCAAGGACGAGGCATCAGAGCAAACCAGGAAGTTAATAGAGCATCTGTCAACCCTGGGGTTTTCCATAAACTGGGAAAAGAGCTCCATCCTTCCATCCCAGTCAATTGTGTTTCTCAGGGTGGAGCTGAACGCCTCCCTAATGAGAGCACGTTTGTCTCCGGCGAGAGCGGCAGATCTCACCACGGTGATCTCCCGCGTGCAACCCCGCAAGATCGTGAGAGCCCTGTTAGTCATGAAACTTCTGGGCATGATGGCTGCAGCCCAAACTGTGGTGCCGTTAGGTTTACTGCACACGAGACGCCTACAGCGTTGGTTCATCTGCCTCCGGGTACACCTGATACATCAGAAGAGACGTATGTTGAGGGTTCCCCCTTCAGTGGGTGGGGATCTCGCTCACTGGGGCAATCCCTGCATCCTCTCACACGGGGTTCCCATCGGACGTCCTACGTCACACGTATCTGTGTCTACGGACGCGTCACTGTTGGGATGGGGGAGCACGTGCTTGTCCCATACGGTGGCAGATCGCTGGCCCTCCCACACGCACGAGCACATAAAAGTGTTGGAGCTTATGACAGTGAGGAATGTGGTCAGACACTTCGCTGCCCTTCTCGAGGGCCGTCATGTTGAAGTTCACACAGACAACCAGGTGGCGGCAGCCTACATAAATCGCCAAGGGGGAGTTCGATCCCTCCCACTATTGCGCGTAGCCACAGATTTACTGTGCTGGGCACATGTCCACCTGCTGTCCATCAAAGCCACCTACATTCCGGGGGTCCTGAACGTGGCAGCAGACATCCTGTTGAGAGGGGGACCCCGCGACTCCGACTGGCGTCTGCATCCCGCACTGATATCACAGATCTGGATCAAGTTCGGGGAACCCTCTGTGGATCTGTTCGCGGCTCGCGAAAACGCTCAGTGTCGCCTGTGGTTTTCCCTGAGTCCCCGGGACCACCCCCCACTCGGAGCGGACGCCTTCTCACACCAGCCCTGGCCTCAGACGCTCCTGTATGCGTTTCTGCCAGTCCCACTGATTCCCCATTTCCTGGACCGAGTTCGGTTGGAACAGTTCTCGGTAATTCTGGTAGCTCCCAGACGCTTGTCCGCGTCATGGTTTCCAGACCTGCAAGCGCTAGTGTCCGGTTCCCCGTGGAGGCTTCCGTGGAGGGCGGACGCCCTTCTCCAGGCTGATGGGATAATCAAACATCCTCCGGAAATAGGCCAACGGCTGTGGGTCTGGCCTCTGAGCGGTCACGCTTGGAGGCTTCTGGGCTGCCGCATGATGTGGTCGCCACGATTCAGAGTGCGCGGGCGCCTTCTATCGTCACATCTTATGCTCCTAAATGGGCAGCTTTCCAGAAATGGTGCACAGAGCGGAATGTTCAAGCGCTCTCCTGCCAGCTGGCAGATGTCCTATCGTTTCTGCAGATACTGGGGCCTCGCATTCAGCACTATTAAAACATATGCTGCAGCTATCTCATCCTGTCACCAGGGTTTTGGAGATAGATCTGTTTTCAATCATCCCATCACAAAACGTTTTCTAAAATGTGCCAGAAGGAACAGACCTGTGTCCCACCCGCTATTTCCTCAGTGGGACCTAACAGTGGTTATGGGCAGCTTATCTGAAGCCCCATTTGAACCCTTGGACCAGGTCTCACTCAAGTTCCTGTCACTCAAAACTGCCTTGCTGCTGGCGTTGGCATCAGTCAAGAGAGTGAGTGACCTAACCGCCCTCTCAGTGGCTCCCGCATGCCTCAGGATCCGGGAAGATGGCGGGTCTGCTATTTTACGCCCCAACCCAGCCTTTGTGCCCAAAAACATTAATACTGCCTTCAAATCCAGGTCAATTTCATTGGCTGGACTTTTTCCTCCTCCCCATAATTCTGATGAGGAGGCGGCTTCCCACCTTCTCTGCCCGGTGCGCTCGCTCGCGTGATGTGTGTCACGCACTTCAGGGATTCGCTGCTCACAAAGCCTGTTTGTGCACTACAGAGATTCTTCCCTTGGGCAAGCGCTGTCGACCCAGCGTCTTTCACACTGGCTGTGTAACGCCATTTCACTCGCTTACACATCATCAGGGCGGGATCCTCCTGAGACACTCAGGGCTCACTCAGCCAGAGGGATTTCCTCTTCTATGGCGCTCCACAGTGGTATGTCGATGGAAGACATTTGTCAGGCTGCTTCATGGGCTTCACCCTGTTCCTTTACTCGTTATTATTTACGAGATGTGTCTTCAGGATCCATCACTCGTTCAGTGCTTGGACCTTAGCAGGCTGAGTGAAAGCATTATGGCACCACATCATCCCTACCTGAATGAATTTCATCCTCTTGTGGATGATATTTTTAGTGGGGGCCCAACTCTTCTCTCTGGCTGCCTCAGCCTTTTAAGCCCTGGGCTAAGGCTGAGCGACCCTCGCTAAAAGGAGACATGTTGGGTGTGTCCATTGGTGACCATTCTGTGTTTCATTTCAAAGAAGAGTCAGGTTTTTTAAAAGTTAAGAATTTATTACTAACACTTGTAAAAATGACCATTTGTAACTGACAATTTGAAACAGCTTGATATTAAAACTTGTAATTAAACAAACCTGTGTCTGGATGGAAAACCAAGGTGGAATGCGAGGTTTGAAATGCGTGAATGAATCTCAGAAGGTTTCTTTCAGAGAGAGAAGCGCGTTCTGGATGGAAAACGTTGTTTTGCAGCTAACTCAGTTGTTTCTTACAGAAAACAGCATCGGACACCATCTGTGTGCTACCTCACCCATCAGACGACCCTCTGTGTGGATCCGGAGGTCAAAGGAGGATGTTGTCATCCTCAGGGTACTCGGTCCGGTAGAGAAGAACCGAGTGGAACCGACTCTCTTGTCCAGAGTTGTTGCAGGGGTACACAGTGTTGAGCTTGCGTCTGGCTTAACTCTGAAGGAGTTTTTGCATCAGCTGGTTACAGGTGCGTTTATTCGAAGCAAGTCTATTGGCGTGACAGAATGCTTAGTAAAGACATGGGCGGCCATCCTTCGTCTCCTGGTATGGCTCAAGAACTGAATTTACAGCTGCAGAAATTTGGTTTTAAAAAACCTCAGAACACGCCCTCTCAGCGTCAGAAAGCTTGTTGTCATGAAGTAAAGACATGTGAGGTGGTTAAACTTTACCCTGGATTCACCCTCTGCATGAGGTGGATAATGTGCAAGTGACCTTCTGGTTTACTGAACACACTTTACTGATTAGCATAATAATAATTATTATTATTCAAAGCATAATAAGTCAATCCAGTAATTAAAAGACATTTATACTGAACCAAGATGATTATTTATGATGATTGTAATAAACAGTAATTAAGTCAAAGAGTTTATTAAATTATTATTTAAAAATTATTATTGTCAAATCTTCCGTCGAGTCAGAACAGCAACAGATAAAGATGTTGTTTAGCAGACATCACGGCTCCTCACAAATTAGAGGCCATTCATGACGCTACAGTGTGTTCTCCTCATGCGTGTGTGGAGTTGGCGTGTTCTCCTCATGTGTGTGTGTGGAGTTGGCATGTTCTCATGCGTGTGTGGAGTTGGCATGTTCTCATGCTTGTGTGGAGTTGACGTGTTCTCCTCATGCGTGTGTGGAGTTGGCATGTTCCCCTCATGCGTGTGTGGAGTTGGCATGTTCTCCTCATGCGTGTGTGGAGTTGGCGTGTTCTCATGTGTGTGTGGAGTTGGCGTGTTCTCTTCATGCGTGTGTGTGTGGAGTTGGCGTGTTCTCATGCATGTGTGTGGAGTTGGCATGTTCTCATGCGTGTGTGAAGTTGGCGTGTTCTCATGCGCGTGTGGAGTTGCCGTGTTCTCCTCATACATAAGTGTGGAGTTGGGGTGCTCTCCTCATGCGTGTGTGTGGAGTTGGCGTGTTCTCTTCATGTGTGTGTGTGTGTGTGGAGCTGACATGTTCTCATGCTTGTGTGGAGTTGGCATGTTCTCATGCGTGTGTGGAGTTGGCGTGTTCTCATGCGTGTGTGGAGTTGGTGTGTTCTCATGCGTGTGTGGAGTTGGCGTGTTCTCCTCATGCGCGTGTGGAGTTGATGTGTTCTTCTCATGCGCGTGTGGAGTCGATGTGTTCTCCTCACACGTGTGTGGAGTTGCCGTGTTCTCCTCATACATAAGTGTGGAGTTGGGGTGCTCTCCTCATGCGTGTGTGTGGAGTTGGCGTGTTCTCTTCATGTGTGTGTGTGTGTGTGGAGCTGACATGTTCTCATGCTTGTGTGGAGTTGGCATGTTCTCATGCGTGTGTGGAGTTGGCGTGTTCTCATGCGTGTGTGGAGTTGGTGTGTTCTCATGCGTGTGTGGAGTTGGCGTGTTCTCCTCATGCGCGTGTGGAGTTGATGTGTTCTTCTCATGCGCGTGTGGAGTCGATGTGTTCTCCTCACACGTGTGTGGAGTTGGCTTGTTCTCCTCATGCGTGTGTGGAGTTGACGTGTTCTCATGCGTGTGTGTGGAGTTGGCGTGTTCTCCTCATGTGTGTGTGGAGTTGGCGTGTTCTCATGCCTGTGTGGAGTTGGTGTGTTCTCCTCGTGCACTTGTGTGGAGTTGGTGTGTTCTTCTCATGCATGTGTGTAGCTGGCGTGCTCTCATGCGTGCGTGGAGTTGGCATGTTCTCCTCATGTGTGTGTGTGGTGTTGGCGTGTTCTCATGCGTGTGTGGAGTTGGAGTGTTCTCATGAGTGTGATGTTGGCATGTTCTCATGCGTGTGTGGAGTTGGCATGTTCTCTTCATGTGTGTGTGTGGAGCTGGCGTGTTCTCATGTGTGTGTGGAGCTGGCGTGTTCTCATGCGTGTATGTGGAGCTGGCATGTTCTCTTCATGCGTGTGCGTGTTGAGCTGGCGTATTCTCCTCATGCGTGTGTGTGGAGCTGGCGTGTTCTCATGCGTGTGTGTGGAGCTGGTGTGTTCTCTTCATGCGTATGCATGTGGAGTTGGTGTGTTCTCATGTGTGTGTGGAGTTGGCGTGTTCTCCTCATAAGCATGTGTGTGTGGAGCTGGTGTGTTCTCTTCATGCGTGTGCATGTGGAGTTGGTGTGTTCTCATGTGTGTGTGGAGCTGGCATGTTCTCATGCATGTGTGGAGCTGGCGTGTTCTCGTGTGTGTGTGGAGCTGGCATGTTCTCATGTTGGCGTGTTCTCCTCATGCGTGTGTGTGGAGCTGGCATGTTCTCATGCATGTGTGTGGAGCTGGCGTGTTCTCTTTGTGCGTGTGTGTGGAGCTGGCGTGTTCTCATGCATGTGTGTGGAGCTGGCATGTTCTCATCTATGTGTGTGGAGTTGGCGTGTTCTCTTCATGTGTGTGTGGAGCTGGCGTGTTCTCATGCGTGTGTGGAGCTGGCGTGTTCTCATTCATGTGTGGAGTTGGAGTGTTCTCATGCATGTGTGGAGCTGGCGTGTTCTCATTCATGTGTGGAGTTGGAGTGTTCTCATGCATGTGTGGAGCTGGCGTGTTCTCCTCATGCATGCATGGAGCTGGCTTGCTTTCCTCATGCATGTGTGGAGTTTGTCAGCAACTTTGTTTTGCTGACAAACTGTGTTTCGAGTACTGGACAACCCACTCCACCTCCTGAGATAGGCTTTAAAAATAGTTTAAAACGTGACAGCAGTTTATGCTAATATTTCATAACGTGCCATAGCAGGTCTGTGACATACAGTTCTATAGTTATTTGTCCTTTTGGCCATGACTGCCTGAATAATTGTGAAGGTATAGAAAAGCCTCCAGATGAGATTAGGTGAGTTTTAAAGTTGAACCCAGTTTGGAACGGGTCCCACTAAAGTGAGTGAATCTCTGTTTTTCTAACCTGAGGCTGTTCAGAACTCTCCTCACCTCTGAGCCAGATGTCCACTTCCTACCTCATCATCTCATTATCTCCCAGGTCCACCTTAAAACACGCAGAGGGCTGGCCCCTCCCTCTGTCGCCCTTGTGAGCGCGAGGCATTGACGGCGCGAGGCGAAACCGGAGGGGTCATTTTACCGCCATTCCGGCGACGGGACCGAAGACTGGAATTCCCCGGTGGGGAGAGAGAGGGTGAGTACGTATTTTGCTCCCAGAAGGCTGTGTTGGTGGATCCGGTTAGTGCCGGTCCAGAACTAGCCTAGCTAATTACTGACACGGCTGTGACCATTGGAAGGAAAACCAGTTGAGTGATTCTCCTCCGCCCACTCGCTGGAAGGCTGTTTCCACCTCCCCGCAGTTGTCAAGCTGCTCTGTTGGGAAACCGAGAAGGTTCCGCCGCATCCCGAACCCTCAACCCAGCAGCTCGGGACGTGATTTGGACGCTGATTCGTAGGTAGAGTAACGTTGCTTCCTGAAGTGAAACTTTCCCGCCTGAACTTGTGGCTGTAATGTTGGGATAAAGACGAAATCTAACGGCTTTTAAACCCGTTTGGATCAGCCCTGCACTCCTTAGCCTTCGGGTATCGTCCGTACCCGGTTTATTAGCAGATGTGGGATTATCCACAGGTGTGGCGGTTCTGTTTACCTGGTTTAGGGACGGATTCATCCCAGCAAACGTTTGCAAGAAGCCCGGGGCGATTTCCGGTTCAGCTGTTAGCTAGGCTCCAGCCTGACGAGCCTCGGAACCGCCTAAGCCCGGGAAAGCGGGCCTAATTTGGGGGAAACTTGTGGAATGTGGGAGCAGAGCTGCCTGTGCTTCCTAGTTGGTAAAGTTGGCATATTGGGAAAACCCATGGCAGGCTGAATGCGCAGTTGTTTGTGTGACTCTGGAGTCCGTGGTTGATCGTGATTAAACGGAAACGTGAGCGGTCCCTGGCGCGGCTCTCCCCGGGCTGCTGCGCAGCTTTCCCAGTGTCTGGAAACAATTTTCCAGGAGTCTGCAGGAAAACCCCCTCGGTGACTAAAGGAAGGATTTTCCATCAGCGGGAACTGCTGCAGCATTGATCGTGTGTATTTCTGTTCTCCCGCTTGGCTCGCGGGTTCCCCAGTCACGGTGGAAAGATCGTTACCGACTAGGTTGGATCTGAGTTAACCAGAGTATAGCGAACCGTGCTTACGTCATCTGTTCGGATGAGCAACAGCGTTGGTTCTGCTCCTTGCTCCTCATCCACCTCCTCCCCTCTCCGGCAGGGTGTGTCCTGGTAGGAAGGAGGGGGATCCTGCATCTTTGCTCTGGCGGACTCCTCCTCAGCTTTTGACCTCCAAAGGAGGGCATTGCTTCTGCGGTGTTCCACCGCTGACGGAGGAGTGTGTGTGTGTGTGTGTGTGTGTGTGTGTGTGTGTGTGTGTGTGTGTGTGTGTGTGTGTGTGTGTGTGTGTGTGTGTGTGTGTGTGTGTGTGTGTGTGTGTGTGTGTGTGTGTGTGTGTTCTAATAAACCATTAGATGCTACCAGGTGCACAGACTGTCTGGACTGGCTGGGCTTTTCCTCCTCAGGTGGCTCAGATGCATCAGGTCTGGTGGCTAGTTAATGATTGACAGAACGCCTCTGCTCTTGTACTTGGGTTTAAACAGGGCTGCATGGTGGAGCATCTGGTAGCACTTCTGCAAGAAGATTGCTGGTTTAAATCCCTGCTGCAGTCTTTCAGTGGTGTTGGCATGCTCTCTCATAAAGACCAAGTACATACATGTCAGGTTGTTGACATCTCCATCATTGTGCACATGCCCAATATATGAATGTCTAAAGATAAAAGGGTGTTCAAAGAGAAGCCCGAGTTCTGGGATGATAAACGTCGGTCCTATTCAACAGTGATTATTTTTTTTCTTCCACTGAAGAGACATTTGTTCCTGTTAAACACAAAGCCCTGGACCCTTCACTCATGAAAAAGTTTTAAGGAAAGTTGGACCAATCTGTTCTGCACAACAGAGAACTGTGGTCATGCTAGAAGCAGGAGTCGGCCCTGACGAACAGCTCTATTCACATTAGGGGTCGACCGATTAATTTGGCCGATATTTAGCATTTTTTTCATCATCCGCATTGGCCAATGAGCCTCTTTAGTTGAGCCGATTTAAAGTCGGGCACCTTCGCGTGCAGCCCGCTGCTGCTGGAAGCTGGTGAAGGACCCCGATCCAAAACACTGGGAGTATTTACCTTTGAGTAAAAGGTAAGACTTCTCTTTGGTGTTTCAAACCCTACAGCTGTGTATTTAGTGTGAATTAAAAGTAAAATATAAAATAAAACTTAGCTGAGTGAAAGAAAAAACGAGCCGTAAGAACCACCGCTAACCGGTGTTGGTACAGGATCTGCTCGAATACAGGATCGGCTAGGGGTCCTTCGACTGCCGATGACGTCACATTACTGCGAATCTACTCGGCTTTCACACACACGTTTTGGAAAGACATCTGCAGTTTTGTTAAATTGTTGTTTGTTAACACCTAAATGTTTTCTTTATAATTGTAATTTGTTAATAAAACACCATATTATCTTTGTTTTGTAAAAAATGTGAAACTGCATAAAACCAACATCGGACTGACAAAAAATAGAACAGTTCCTATATGTGAAGCCATAGCTGTTTGTATTAATGTGGAGTTCGTCTGTATATTTCCTTGTTATCTAAATGCATTATTTTACTCAAAATATTGCTTGGTGTCTTTCAATAAAGTTCTTATGTTTTGTTTTGCCCCATTTCATCAACATCAAGTGCTTTTGAGGGTCACCGTCTATCATTTACTTATATGTTACATTTCCTTTAGAAATTCAAACATTTTCTCCAAAAAGTGTCGATTTTTGGACTACAGGACTACAACTGCTAAGACTACGACCGCAAATTTGTTCTGACCAATCAAAATCATAATGTGATAACGTCAAAATCATAATGTGATAACGTAACTTCCGTAAGCTTCATGTTCAGCCAATCAACTACTTTGACGTCATCGGCAGTCGGAAGGACCCCGAGCCGATCCTGCACCCGAGCAGATCCTTAACAGACAGCGGCAGCATGCTGCTAAAGCTAGGCTAACTTGTTGTCAGTTTTAGAGACCGTCTTAAACTCAGCTGCTTTTAGCTTAACATGTTAGCTCCAGTTTTATAGATGACATTATTTTCCTGTGTGGGAGTCTGAGAGTTTCACTCGGTGTGTTAGAGAGGAGAGTCCTGCAGCATCTGAACCCCCTCCTGGTGGGAGGAGCTGAAGAACGTCACGCTTCTCCAGTTCTTACGTGGATGACACGATGAACGGAAACACAGGAAAAGATCTGTATATAAATGCAGCTCTTGTTTTTCTGTTTAGCGTGTAATCTGATCAGAAACAGCAGAGACGTGTTCTGACTAAAGACTCGTTTTAATTAGTACGTAAAATCTAACATCAGCAGTCCGTAACACTAATGACTAGTTAGGGTTATTAATAGATGGGTGTTGCTCTAATATTTCTCATATAGACTAATGTGCTGAGTTCTCCTCTGCTCTTTCTGCTACAGACTCAACTAAAGATGGATGCTCTACACAAACGCTAACAGCTGTTTCTCTTGGTTAGTTTCTGTCTGATGGCTCAACTAAATCACTTCCAGCATGGCAGCAAGTCATGGAGCCAAACCAAGGAAAGGAGGTGTGATATCAGCAGGAGGCTAGTGAGCTGGGAGCTGAAGAAGGAAAATTCCCATCTCCAGGTCAACACAGAAGCTGCTGCTGAGTCATGAGCACTATGGTTAGTTAATACTGAAGCTGTTTTACATGAAGATGTTATGAAATAGTCAGTTAAAAAGACTGGATGAACTTTTGATGTTGCTGGTGTATTTTAGCAGGTTGCTGTTGAGTTTTATAAATTATCACTGTAAGATCTGTCTTTCTATTCTAAAGGTGCATTTATTTACTGTATACTTGCATGTAAATGTGTACATCCCTATTAATCATCTGCTTAATAAATGCTCTGAAACAATATCAACTGATATTTCTGTTTTTGCCTGTTTTTGTGTATTTAATATTTGGTCAGTTATTGGTATTTTTTATTAATCTTGTTATAATGTTTGATTTTACCACTGAGCAGTGCACAAAATTAAACTGGTTAAATCTAGTGTTTAAAAACAGATTAGGTTCAGAAAACTTGCGCTTCCACAGCTGTTATTAGTGATAATGAAGCAATCTGATAAGGTGCCAGACATCGCGATATCGGCCCTAAAATCGACCCAAAAAAATCAGCAGCACTTATCGGCCATCGGCTGACGACGACCGCCTCATATCGGTATTAGCAATAGAAAAACCAATATTGGTTGACCTCTAACTCGTACACATTATAATAAGATTATTGTACTGTTGCACCCAATGCGACCCCGTGTCCTATATTGAGATTCACAGCCAGCTAAACTCTTTTCTTGCATCGCTCTCCTCCAATGGACAGGCACATGTTGTATTTGGAAGGAATTGAATGCAACAAAATGTGAAACTGAAATGATACAAAATACAGAACAAATAATCTTGGTGTACAGCACAGATGATCAATTTAAACAAACATCCTTAGCATAGGTGCACTAAAGGATTCATCTCAACAGCATGTTAACATTGCTTCCTATCAGATCCTCAATCTATAAAACATGCTAAGTAACCCAACTCATTCCCAATAATATCTTAAATCCTGTGTAAATTTAACATACAGAGAAAAACTCATATTTCCACTCATACGGATGAAATGGAGCGGATGGCTTCAGATTACTGAACAGATGGTTTTGCTTGCATATGGGAAACTTACTGACACACTTCTTTTACATGCTGGCTCAACATAGCAACTGTTCAAACCTGCGCCCCCTACTGGCCAAGAAGAAAAATGAACCTAAATTGGTTCCAATACAATTATTATTATTATTATTAATAATGTTTAACATCCACTTAACATAAGTGTTTATTTAACATCCACTTAACATAAGTGTTTAAACTTTCTCATTTACACAGAGTTAACCATCTTGGTAACATCGACTTCTGAGGTATTTTGGTAATGCCCTCAAACATGTCAAATTCTGATTTGCCAAATTTATAAATAAGGCAGGCGATAAAGCAGAATTGTTTCCAGAATTAATTCAGTTTCTAGCTGACTCCTGATTTGGCCAAATCTGTGGAAAAAAACATTTTTGAAACCATGAAGCCATCTTCTCTTTTTGACATCAATTCAAAGCCGCTCTGCAATGCTGCAAGTGATTACAGACAAAACGGCTCTTCTAAGATCCACCTAACAGCCTTAGACGCAAACAAGCATTCCAGCTTCCTGTCGTCACCTGGAGATACCTCAAGACTAAACAACTCTTATCAGAGCTAATCTACGAGTTCTGGTAACAGAGGTCCATGCCATCGGCAGTTTGTCCATCTCGACCTCCTGACCTGCTGGATCTGAGGGGGATCTCCAAACAAGAGTGCGTAGACTCGACACAAATTGCGTCGGATGGGTTCAAAAAACAAATCTCTAGTTAACAACCCAGTCTTCGCAAACTCTCTCAGATACTTAAAAGGTTTTGCTAAAATATCTAGCTTCCATTCCATCATTTCACACCTCCCATTAAATTCCTTAATATCCATTCCATCCACTACATACATTCCATTCCATCATTCATAACTTGTTTTGTATAAACATTAGTTTAGGAAAATGGAAATAAATCCATTAGTTTAATTTATAAATATCTGAATTAATGTGAAGTGTTTATAGTTTCTTTTACCTTTTCAGGGACCATAATCTTATGTTTAAACATTCAAAATCAATCAGGTTGTAATTTCATATTTATATAGAATCATCACATCTTGTTGATCATTTGTTACAAATGTAGCACCAATCCTTAATGCTACACGATATATTTTTATTTATTCACTTCAGACCATTCAAACAAATTAAAATAAAATGCAAAATAATGTCTTATTTAGAGATTCCTCTTTGGTCCTTAAAGGGGAATAGGAAGAAAAACTCAAGGCTTTTCATTGCCCTATCCCTCAACATCTCTCCATTTCCAAAATCCAAATAAACATCTCTACACATACATCATAAACAAAACCAATAAGCAAAATTTTAATTTTCACATTAGCAAGAAATCATATAAACACTTATACTTTTACATTTTAAATCAAATCCAAACTCAAAATGAGATCTTATTGACTTTAATTGCTTTAACAAGTCCTTAATCATAATTCATTAGCAAATTTATAATTTTCCAAAAGTTTTCTATATAATTTTTTAAATTGTACAACAGTTGTACATTTTTTTGTTTTCCTCAATGCCAGCGGTTCCCAACCTTATTTAGCCGTGCACCCCCTTCTATGTCCCGATTATGTCGATGCGCCCCCACACCAGTGCGTAGCTATGGGACTGTATATATATATATATATATATATATATATATATATATATATATATATATATATATATATATATATATATATATATATATATATATATATATCCCAAACTTCCTAAATATGGCACATGAAATTCCAGGGCAACAAAATGAAGTACAGAAAAAGGTGAACATTTTTATCCTGTCTTTGTCACCGTTACATGACAACGCTACACAAACCACATTGGGACCCATTTTTCCCGGTGTTCTATCAGAACACCTAACTTGTAGCTAACATTAACATCAGATTCTGCCAACAAAATGGCTCAAACAATTCATATGTAAATGTTTTGCATATTTATTGTAAAATCAAATTTTTCTGCAGCTTCAGTGCTGCAACAACGTAATATTAATAAGAAATGATTATACCTTGTGTTATACAGCGTTGTTAAAGCTTCAGATTATTAAGAATGCGTTGTTTCAGCTGTGAGATTAGTCGATGAGATCAGTGAAAAAGAACGTTTGTCACGGACTCCATGGAAACTTTAAGAGAATTCACAAAGTGGCTTTCAATCGGTTTTGTGACTGGCATATTTTTGTGAGTTTAGAAAAGAAGCTGATGAGACGGCGTGTCTGACAGTTTTGTTTTTCATCTGACAATATTGGAACATGTCCGTAATGTCTGAGGTGTTTTTACAAACAACGTATACTTCATACTCCTGGACAGGGTATGAGTTACAGAGGCTTGTGGGGGAACCCAGTTATAGGGCTGGGGGGTGTTCTGTTTGGCCGTGGCCCCCAAAATGCCTTGAAACGGCCCTGGGTGTGTGACATTTTGAAGGTGATCTGAATTGTGTCAGATGTATAAATATTACCTTATTGTTTTACACAGGTGAAAATGTGTAGTGGAGATAAATCTACCTACATTTAACTTTTCAAACATTTTTCTTTGTTTTTCTTGTTTTTATTTAACAATTTTCCTGTCCTGTCTGTCTCTCATCTTCCTGCATCTCCTCTAAAATCTCTAGAAAAGTTGCTGCTTGGATCCTTACTTTTTTACATCATCAGTTACTTTTGAGCAAATCAAAGGGATCTTCTGACCGCAAAGCAGAGCGCACATTTCGATGCTGCGTCAGTGAGGTGAAATCAGCGCAGTTCATGATGAACGAGTGCGTTAGGCACGATTAAGACAAAATACCAGAGGATATAAACGGATATCAACGGTCGTGGGTTAATTATATTTTTTTGGTTGCGCAATTTCGAGAACGTGCCGTGCACTTTATGTTTGAGCACATTTGTTTGGTCATGTGACAAACTCATTTTTTCTTCTGCAGATTCCCAGTAAACATATTTTACAGTGGTGCTCTTGTGCCCTCTAGTGGCACATCATGTATTTCATCTGGTGCAGCAGAAAAACTTGAAGCAGTTAACCAGGAAAAACTAGTTTACCCAGTTACGACATTAACAGCAATTAACCGTTGAACTACGTACATCCCTAAAGCCTGATCCATGCTTAAGCAAATGCACATTTGCCCCCCCCCCCCCCCCCCCCCCCGCTGCTGCAGCTAAGAGTCTCTGTATTCATACTGGCCCAACCTGTTGCAAAGAAATTCTCCACCAGGACAGCAGGAGGCACATTCCTAACTTATTGGCCTGAGTTTTGAAGAATTTCTCTGCCAAAACAGGGCACGCTCCTATGCAGGTGTGCATACTCTTGTAGTGACGTGTCTGCCCTACTACTAATTACTATTTGCGACGCGAAAAGATGGACGATACAGACACAAAGCAAATTCTTATTGAGCAGGAGCTGCTTGAGCTAGAAGAACAACTATTATTAGAGCACAGCGGGAACGGCGAAGGAAGAGGCGTCGGTGGAGTGTCCGTCCGTTGAACATGGCAAGACCCGAGTATGGGCGAATATGCCGCTCTTGTTCGCCCTATAAGGGACATTGATGACATTTGTGTAGCTCGTATTGCTTCAACAGTGTTGCAATTACAAAGTGAAAATAGAGGGAGTTTCTGCAGCTGCTTAAGGGCGGACCACATGTACTGCTATGGAAAAACATTACTAAACAGGTAGTTAGCAAAGTAAAGATATAGGCCAGGCAATTTAAAGCAACATCAGTCTTTATTATGTTGCTCATTAACACACAGTGCTTGAATATCAAGAAAACTTAAAATAAAGATTTAAACAAAACATGCAAATCACTGCAAACATGTAAAATATTGCAAACTTTGCTACACTGCAAAAAAAGGGCCAAATTTTACTGCCATTGTCCATCACCTTGAATGGTGGCAAAGATATGTGCCATTATGCTGCGCTGCAACTCCATCTGCAAATGTTCAGCCGCGCTTCGAACCAAGTCGCTAACTGTTAGTCCAAATTGCGCAAACCAGTCTGGCTAGCGTTACCTTTTTTTCTGTGGGGCTGGATGTGTAGTTGGCGTTGAGGAGCATTGGCAGGGGATGGCCGCCAAAGGAGTACTGACCACCGCACTTGTTGATGGTGCTGGGGTCGAGGCGCGTCGTTCCGGGGAGTCGTCATGTGAGGATGAAGATGAGGGACCAGCTTCTGATGGACCAGATGAGGTCTCTTCCACATCTGCCTCAAGCAGAGATGCTCCTGATAGTGAATCTTCATTCTAATAGCAAGAAAAACAGATGTGTTACAGCCTTGGTTTGCCAGTGTGTAACAAGAATGCCAACTACACTTTAATAATTAGGATTTTAAGGTTTACAAATACCAGTGCCACCCCTGGGACACACAGCACAAACAAAACCCACTGCCTTGGCTTGTATTCAGATATTGCTGATACTTCCCATAGAAAATGCCATGTACTCCATCCCTATAAAGCCATTATAGCCCAACAAAATGCATTGAACTTTTAATTACTTATAAAGAGTTCTGCTGGAGATCTACTCGGCATATGACAATGAGAGACAGTGCACCTAATGCTAATAGAATACCTGTAACGTAAATACATCGTCTTGTCCAGTTAATTGGCCTATATACTAATGTTGCTTTCCATTCTTGCTTTCACACACAAACCATGTCCTCCCCATACATTAAATTCACAATCATTAGATTTAGCTCTGCCGTATTTCCCTGCAGCATGTCATACTTTAAATGCATCGTGCACATACTGTGAAGTTTGAAGTGGTTTCCCGGTGCTTTATGTGCGGTTCCAACCATGAGAGGAACACATAAAGCACACATGTAGCAACTGCCATCATCCATAACACTTTAGGAAGTGAAGGGAAACGTGGCAACGCCTGTTCAGATGGAATCCCTGGATCCGGCTCTTTGTCTCTTATGTAAGTTTATATCAATTATTAAAGGATGCAGTGCAGCTGTTGGAGGCTCTGGCCTATATTTAAGTTGCAGACGCTGTGCAGCACCCCGGTGTTGCTGCATACAATAGAGCTTTTGGCCTTCATCATTTGATCCCTGCTGGCAGAAAGGAGGTCACTGCTCTATAACAGAGACCCACCACTGAATATTACTTCATTTACTAAATTGTCTGTTTAACTTTGTAACCCATGTCACACAACACACCGTAATATTAGGTCTGACTGGGCAGCCATTAGCCACTGCCACATCCAAACATAACTGAAAAAAAAATCAAACCTCCAACCTCAAGCTTTACTCAGTCTTTGTTAGTGAGAACTGGTCTTGATCCTGAGTTGAGGAACCACCCTGTTACCACCAGGGTGGTGGTGGTGGTTGGAGGGACCGCCAAGGCAGCTGTGGCTACAGCTTGTGAACAACTGACATAAAGGGCTTTGGAGTCTTCTGACCCATAAAGGTTTATGTTTATGTTTATTCATTTCGCAGACGCTTTTATCCAAAGCGACGTACAATTTTTATAACCTATAGGGCATGTTGTGATCTGTGGGGGAAACCGGAGTACCTGGAGGAAACCCACACATGCATGGGGAGAACACGCAACTCCGCGCAGAAAGGCGAGTTTTTTGAACCTGCGACCTTCGTGCTGCGAGGCAACAGTGCTAACCACTGCGCCACCATGCAGCCCCATGGTGTATCAAGATGTCTAGTCTTGATATATCTCCAGGTCACGACAGGAAGCTGGAATGCTTGTTTGCGTATAAGGCTTTAACAGTTCAGAAATATAGGGAGGAGCTTGACCATGTAGAGCCCTGAAAGTATAGTCAGGATTCTAAAATGACATCTGAGCGTTCTGTGTTCCTTAGAGGAGAAGAAAAGTAACATTAGCAAGCTAGCTAAATTATTTTTTACTAGCATCTCAAGGCCTTGGAGAACCAAATCTTACCTAAACATCAGACTCAACTCAAAAGCTCAACTCAAACTTTATTTATATAGCACTTAATCATACAATGCATGCAATTCGGAGTGCTTAACAAATTAAAAAGGCCCCGCATACCCACATTCCCTCCCATCCCCAGAATTTTAAAAACAGTCTGACAAGAAAAACCCCTTCACAACACTCATCCTCCGGCAGAGAGAGAAAGAGAGAGAGAGACACACACACACACACACACACACACACACACACACACACACACACACACACACACACACACACACACACACACACACACACACACACACACACACACACACACACACACACACTTTCTTCTGTGTTTTAATTATTTATTTTTTGCAGTAGTCAGCAGCCTCAAGGTGTTAAACACTGCCACACCACCCTTCCTTAAAGTGAGGAACAGCTCTGTGTGGCTCAAATAACCAGTCACTCTGCATTCTTCCAATTCTTCCAATTGGACTACAAAAATCTTAGCGAAAAGAAAAAAAAAAGACAGATTAGCTCTGTGTTTAGCTGGATGTCCATGACCATTTTGGGCAGTTATCGTGCCGACATAGTCAAAAGATGTTTTGGACAATTTAAAAAACTTAATAGGTTGACAAATATGACCAAAACTTTATAACTAAATATCAAAATAGCACCTCTAGTGAATAATATAAGGCTTTTTGCACACTTAAACGCTTAAAATGTGAAACGCACTGTATTAAGGGATAAAAAGGTAGATTTTTCATGATGTCTCCTTGGGAGGGTTAAGGTATAGATGAGCAGCACTTAAAGAGCACATTGCAGGTTAGAGACTCCCATGAACCAATGCTTAGAGAAACATTATAGAAACTCGTTTTAAACTTTTTTTTTACACATACATAAATTATTTAGAATTTTCGAATCATTTTTGTGAGAAAGTTTTTTTTTTTTTTTTTTTTTTGCCAAACCAAGTGACGTCAGCTGAGGGAGTCCTGTTAGTTTAATCCAGAGAGAAGTATGGAATCTAATGCCGGCTCTGACACAGAGGAAACTTTAAATGTTTACAATTATACTCATGATGGACCAAAACCATAAAGTTATGAGTTTGCTGCTCGCCCCAGAGGGCAGAGACGAACCAGAGGGAGACACGGTCGGCCAAAGCGGAGAGATTAAGGAGGAGAAGCAGCAGGTGTCTGGTGAGTTAACCATGTTATCATAAACTCGTGTGCTAACATCACAATATTGTACAGATTACTACCGTGTACCAGACAATAAAAATAGTATTGGTCAGTTAATATAATATTAATGCTAATGAGCGTCTGTCATCGGTCTCATACTCGTTAATATCCGTTCACCTAACGTAGTTTAGTGCTTAGAGAGGGGGAGAGACGCCTGTGATCCGGTTCTGGAGCTCATACAGGCTTCTGTGAGCTGGATTTGACCCAAACACGAGCGAGACAGTCGAGCTGGGATTTTTAAAAGCTGCACATCCTCTTCCGGTACGGCGGTTCTGATCCAGTTTCAACCCGGAAATCAGCTGGCCCGCTGAGCCGCGCACCTCTTCTGGTGGTCGGTTCTGACCTGGTTCTGACGGCGATCTGAGCTCCAGAAATCCGCATTTAATTTTTTAAACCCCGCCATGGGTCTTCGGAGCCCAGCGCAGACCTTCCTGTTCCGGTAAAGACTGATGTGGACTGCAGAAGTCCGTCTTTTCAGCTGCACAAAACGCCCTCCGGTACGGAGATAGAGGCGTTGTTTCTCTGATCTGGAAACCCCTGGACTCGATGTCCAGACAGGCTGGAGTTGGTACAGCCTTCACACACTAGTTTATCAACATGAACACAATCCAACACTAGTAAACACACACACTGACTAGATAACATGGCCTCTCTACCCTAAAACTAGCCACTCTCCACACTGAGCTGAGGCAGCCTAGCTTCTAACTCCCTTTGGTTACGTCAGAGGGTCAGATTTAGAAACGAAAACTCTGCTGTTATATATTTTAAAACAAAAAATCCACGACAAACATTTCAAATAGGATTTTTTGGACAGCATTTTATATGAATTAGACAAAAAATGTAGCCTGCAATTTGCTCTTTAAGATTCTATGTATAAGTAATATGTTGTCGCACTACTGTAGTGTAATTAAGCTGAGACACAAACCAAACAGGTCTCTCTCTCACACTCACACACGCACACACACGCACACGCGCACACACACGCACACAAACCACGCTTCTAAGAATAAAGCAACATGCTGGTAAGAGTCAGTCTTCCTAGTGTCAGTAAAGCTGAATTTTCAGAGGGTGTTGCAGCTGAGGTGTGTGTGTGTGTGTGTGTGTACATTTTCAGTAACCAACCGTATCCATTAACAGTCTGATAATGCTGCTTTTCAGTCACCTTTTATTACACTGCTTATCTAATTAGGTTTAACTTCCATGTTCCATCTATTGCAACTAACTCGAGTTCTAAATAAGTTGGTAAAAGATTTGATTCAGCTGAATAATCACATTTGTTATCTTGTTACAGTTTTAGTTTGTGGCCAAACAAACACTGACAAGCATCAGCTTCTGTGGGAAAATTAGATGAGCAGCAGGTACATGAGATGTTGATTAAATGTGTGTCAGACTCTTATTCACATGGTTTAGCTTTTGAACGCTATGTAATAAACATACACAACAAACATCAAATGCAGTCCTAGTTGTCATTTTACACATTTAGTTTTCTTTGAGGATCGTAAGTGATCAACCAGTCAGTGTACATGGGTGGGTCTATATGGCTGTACAGTACAGGCCAAAAGTGTGGACACACCTTCTCATTCAGTGTGTTGTCTTTATGTTCGTGACCATTTACATTGGGAGATTCTCACTTAAGACATCATGACTATGAATGAACACATGAGGAGTTATGTACTTGACCAGAAAAGGTGAAATAACTTAAAACATGTTTTATGTGCTATTTTCTTCAACATAGCCACCCTTTGCTCTGATTACTGCTTTGCACACTCTTTGCATTCTCTTGATGAGCTTATAAATAATAAATGACCCGCACTTGTATAGCGCCTCTCAGAGTAAGGACGTCAAAGCGCTTCACACTACAGTGTATCGTTCATCCATTCACACACATTCACACACTGATGGTGATGAGCTACGATGTAGCCACAGCTGCCCTGGGGCACACTGACAGAGATGAGGCTGCTGAGCACAGGCGCCACCGGTCCCTCTGACCACCACCAGCAGGCGGGTGTGTGTGTGTGTGTGTGTGTGTGTGTGTGTGTGTGTGTGTGTGTGTGTGTGTGTGTGTGTGTGTGTGTGTGTGTGTGTGTGTGTGTGTGTGTGTGTGTGTGTGTGTGTGTGTGTGTGTGTGTGTGTGTGTGTGTGTGTGTGTGTGTGTGTGTGTGTGTGTGTGTAAGTGTCTTGCCCAAGGACACAACAGCATAATTTTCTGTCCGGAGCCGGGATCTAACCTGCAACCTTCCGATTACTGGACAACCCGCTCAACCTGTTGAGCTACTGCTGCCCAAGAGGTTCAAGAAGTAGTCCTTCCAGGCTGTTGGAAGGGTTTGTAGAACCCTGAAAAGACAGTATACAAATACAGGCCATTTTACGATTTTTATTATCATATTTATTATCATTTTGATTATTATTTCCTCATTATTTGACTTGTATAGCAATTTGACTTACTAATTTATGTATCTCAATGAAATAAACACATTTCCTCATTTGAACACCTTTTAATAAAAAAATTAAAAATATATAGTTGTTGTAGTAATAGTAGTTAAGTCTCATGTTTGAGATAGCATTTAACAAAAAATTAAATGTTGTGCAAATGTTTTATATAAATCAAAGGAAATCTATAACAAAAAATGAATAGAATATAAATGGCAGCAATGGCGTCTTTGAACAAACAAAAATGTAACATTCACTTGGCTTCTGCAAAAAGTGTTTTCCGTTCACAAAGTTACACCCATTTTACCTTTTCTTTTGTTCATCACATGAAGTAGTTATTTAATGAATTTTAAGAAAAAAATTCCTAAATTAAGTAGTAGTAGTACAGTCTTATGTTAGAGGTAGAATTTAACAAGAAGTTAAATGTGCTAAACAAATTTGTATCAAGGAAAAGTTATAACAAAAAAATATATAAACTGCAACAATGGTGTCTTTGACAAAACTAAATATAACATTCACTTTGCTCTCTGCAAAAAAAAGTTCTCTTAAAAAAATAACATCCATTTTGCTGCCTTCTCTATCGTTTCTGTGTGCATTTGTTTTCAATCATATTCATCACATGAAGCAGTTATACATTGGAGTGGAGGAATGTTTGCATTTCTACATGCTCAGCTGTCAGGCTTGCCCTTTTTTGGTGACGATGTTTCCAGCAATTGAAAAAAGCCTTTCAGACAATGTTGATGTGGCTGGTACAGCCAGGTATGATTTGGCTAAAGTAAAACCAGTGTGGGCAGTCTTGTTGCATTATTCTTCCACCATGTAAGGGGGGGCTTCCCCAAAGTACAACAGTACTTCTTTCCTCACATTCTCATGTCCTCCATCTCCATTCTAGTCAATGTTTCCATTACAATCTTCCTCCTCAGAATCTGTACCCAATGAAGTGTCCAACACAGACCCCTTATTTGTTGGGGGACTGCTGTTGCTGTGATCTATGAAGAAGACAGTATATTTCTATAGCGCCTCTCAAAAAAAAAATCACGAGGCGCTTCACAAAAACAAAAAATGTAAAAAAAAATATAAAAAAGCATTTAGAAAATATTTAAAAATATATTTAAAATGAGCAAAAAGAGGCAGTTGTGATAAAAAAAATGTTAAGAAAGAGAGAAAGTGAACAGGAAAGAGGGAAGTCAGTGGATCCTGAGGAAGGTGGAATAGGTGGGGAGAGCAGAACAAGGAGAGGGTGATGAAGGTCATACAAAAGCCAGCTTGAACAAGTGAGTCTTCAGCTGCTTTTTAAAGGAGTCCACTGAGTCCACTGATCTCAGGCTCAGGGGGAGAGGGTTCCAGAGTCTGGGGGCCACAGCAGCAAATTATCTGTCACCTTTGGTCTTTAGCCAGGTGCGTTGCACAACCAGTAGGCTTTGATCACTGGACCTCAGGGACCTGCTGGGGGTATAGGGACTAAGAAGATCACCAATGTAAGATGGTGCTTGTCCATGTAAGGCCCTATAGACCAGAACCAGGATCTTGAAATGAACCCTGAAGTTGACTGGCAGCCAGTGAAGCTGGAGGAGAAGCGGGGTGATGTGGGTGTGTTTGGAGGACTTGGTCAGAAGCCGAGCACAGGCATTCTGAACCACCTGCAGACGATTCAGAGAGGTTCTGCTCAGACACGTGAAAAGAGTTACAGTAGTCTAAGCGTGAGGAGATGAAGGTGTGGAGAACAGTCTCTAGTTCAGAGCGGGACAGAATGGGACTCAGCAATGTTCCTGAGATGGAAGAAGGAAGAGCAAACAAGAGAACTGACATGAGAACCCAAGGTGAGAGCTGGGTCAAAGGTCACGCCAAGATTCCTGACAGAAGGTTTGGTGTGAGAAGCAAGCTGACCAAGAGAGCCTCTGACTTTGGGAACCAGTTTGTCTGGGGCACAGATGAGGATCTCACCCCTTCTTTCCACTGGAGCCGTCAGCAGCAAGTTACTGCAGCAGCACGTCATAGCTGCTGATAAGAACCGCTGTGGTCAACAGAAACTTTTCCACCGGAGCCGTCAGCAGCGCGAGTCGGCCACGTCTCAGGAGCAGCATGTCACGGCCCTTACGCATCGGTTCTATTTTCTACGCGTGACGCCTCTGAAACGGGTCGAGTTCGGCATTTTTGGAGAAGGAAAGACAGGAAATCGGACGTGGAAACGGAGCGAAGCTCCCGAGATTTTCAGAATAAAGAAACGTACTGCCTTCCGGTTGCTTTACTTTAAAAAAAGTTACTAACTGTGCGGCCCCGTGAGAAGTTATCACCTAGCTAGCGGTCTCCTTTGTTTTTCACGTCCGTATTGGCGATTATAAAACGGACAGAACATAAAACACAAACCTTTTGGAGCCATGTTGTAATTTTCTCCTGCTTGTTGTGTTTACTGACGACGTCACTCGTGTGACTTTGTCCTCTGTCAGTGACAGCTGCTCCCCTGCTGCTTCGCGTCTCGTGGGAAGGGCCAAGCAGCAGCTTACGCGAGCAAGACGTGCTGCTGCAGTAGCGTGCTGCTGATGGCTCCGGTGGAAAGAAGGGGTCAGTCTTATCTTCATTCAGCTGTAGAAAGCTCCCAGCCATCCAGGCTTTGATAGAGTCTAAGCAGGTGTTTAACAGCTGCAGCTTAGACATCCCATGTGGCTTAAAGGAGATGTACAGTTGGATGTCATCTGCATAAAGATGGTAGATTTCTTTGAAGGAGCTCAGGATGTGCTGAAGAGGGAGCAGATAGAGGAGGAAGAGCAGATCCCCAGCACAGAGCCTTGTGGGACACCATGGGTAAGGGAGGTGGTGGAGGACCTAAACTTGGAGATGGCCACAGAAAAGGAGCGCTCAGAAAGATAAGAGGAGAAACTCTCCAGAGCAGATCCTGATAGGCAGTCTCTCAGCCTCTCCAGTAGCAGGTGATGGTCAACAGTGTCAAAGGCTGCAGTCAGGTCCAGCAGGACCAGAACAGAACAGTCTCCTGCATCACTGTGTCAGAAGGTCATTAGAGACCCTAAGAAGAGCTGTTTCAGTGGAATGAGCTCTACGAAAACCTGACTGGAAACTATCATAGATGTTATGTTCATCAAGAGCAGCTGTGAGTTGTTTAGCCACAACCTTTTAGTGTTTTAAACAATTTTATGACTCATTTAGAGATGAGATTTTGACTTTGATGAACTGTTCCCTTCAGACAGGGGTCTTTCCTGTTGCTTTTGAACAGGCGGTGGTCAGACCCCTGTTGAAGAAGAGCAATTTAGATTTTAATGACCAACAATTTTCGACCGGTATCCAACTTACCATTTTTAAGCAAAATTTTAGAGAAGCTTGTTTTAATACAACTTAATGATTTTATCAAACGCCAACATGTCCTAGAGAAATTTCAGTCTAGTTTTAGGGTGAACCACAGCACTGAGACGGCCCTTCTGAAGATTTTAAGTGATTTTAGAACAAATTATGATGCCCGGAGGGCAACAGTGTTGGTTCTGCTGGATCTAAGCGCTGCCTTTGATACAGTAGACCACACTATCCGAGCTGGTTCACTTCCTACCTCACAGGCAGGACTTTTATGGTGAGTTTGGATACCTGTTCCTCTGGGGTCCACAGCATCACATGCGGTGTGCCTCAGGGTTCAATTCTAGGCCCAGTGCTTTTTAACTTCTATATGCTCCCTCTGGCTAGCGTCACCAAGGAGACACGGGGTGAATTTCCACAGTTACGCTGACGATACACAGTTGTACATCTCCGTGTCTCCTGGTGACGCACAGCCAGTCGATACACATTTTAACTGCATTTTTTATATTAAATCATGGATGACTGAAAACTTTCTCCAGCTCAACCAAGGCAAAACTGAAGTTTTAGTCATCGGTCCTGAGACCCAGAGAGAGAAACTTTTACCTAAACTACAATCAATGTATTTTTATCTATCACTACAAGTGAAGGACCTGGGTGTCATTTTCGACTAGCTGACTTTTATCCCCCACATTAAAACCATCACAAAAATAGGTTTTTACCATCTTAAGAATATCGCCAGAGTCTGCCCCATTCTCTCTCGGGCCAATACGGAGACGTTGTTTCATGCTTTTATAATCAATAGAATTGATTACTGCAATGCCCTGCTTTCTGGTCTTCCCAAAAAGAGCATCTCAAGTTTACAACTTTTACAGAACTCAGCAGCACGTGTCCTGATGAAGACCAGGAAGCGGAAGCACATCACTCCGGTTTTAGAATCACTGCACTGGCTCCCCGTATGTTTCAAGATCGATTTTAAGGTTCTTTTAATGGTTCTTAAGTGTCTTAATGATCTCAGGCCTTCTTATCTTTCAGAACTGCTTTTACTACATAAACCCTCGTGGTCTCTGCGCTCCTCTGGCAGCCGTCTCCTAGTTATCCCTAGAGTTAAGACACACACCCACGGTGAGGCGTCCAAGTATTACGGCCCTCGCCTTTGGAACGGGCTGCCGGAGGACCTCGGGGCCGAAGGGAACATCCAGGCTTTTAAGAATAGGCTCAAGACCCACCTTTTTAGCTTAGCTTTTAACTGATTACTATTTATCTAGTTTGTTTAACTTTCGCTTGTCGTATTTGTTTATATATATACCTATTTATCTCTAACTTAATTTTATTATTTTATTTACATCTTAGTGTTTTTGTATGATTGTTTTATTTTACTATCTTTATAATCACTTTTTATCATTTACTTTCTATCCATATTGGCTTTTGTTATTTTACAGTTATATATTTTAATCCTCCAGTTTTTCCTCTGCGGAGCCCTCTGCCTTGGGGCCGGTGGTCGGCGGCGGCGGCCGGGGCGCTCCTCGGATAGTGCCCGGGCAGTGGTGGGGGTCTTCGCCCTCCCTCCCTGGGTGTCTTGGGCTGGTGTCTTGGCTGCTGCCGTGGATCTGTTGATGTCGAGGCAGATGGCTCCGCTGATGATGTTGTCCATTACCTGACCCATCTAAACTCAGCCTATTGTTTAACTCTGTTGTTCACGTGTGCGTGTGTGCATGTGTGTGTGTGTGTGTGTGTGTGTGGGCATGCGTGAGTGAGTGTACGTTCACTTTGGAAATTGGTTGCGGGAGGGGAAGTGTAATTGTCAATTGTGTTATACTTGGGGAGGGGGGCTGGTATGGGAATATGGGATCAATGGGGCCATTTTAATCTGTGAAGCACTTTGAGTTGCTTTTTTTTTGTATGAAAAGTGCTATATAAATAAAGTTGATTTGATTTGAACACTGGCTGTTCTTTTACAGAATTCACAGCTGACCAGTCCTAAATCGCCGTAACATTATATTAGGTCAGTAAACTGGCACTGAAGGCCCAGCTACCAAATACACGCCACAGCTAAAATCATGTTAATCATGACCCGTATTATTTGGGTTTAACGGGCCCGGTCATTTTCTCCACCCCCATGGCTCGGCTCTGATTTGTTCCGCTGTTGGTCGTGATAGCCTCGGCAAGCAACAATGTCAATTGTCGGTACACACGGATAGTGGAGAGATTTTTAATGTGACACCAAGTCTTACCATCCAGTGTTTTGTACTGAGGTGTGGGAAGGTTTTGCTCCATCTAGATGTGCAACATAATAGAGAATATGGGTTTGTATTGGTGAAATTCCGGTGATAGGATACATGTCACGATACCGGGTAGACGATGAGATATATCGCAATACATTAATTCAGACGTTATTAGTTATTTTTTTTAGACAGAATTTAATTTTGGGAGTCCAAACTGATACGTAACATGTTTAACATGAGGTATCTGAACCATAATAGTTCTATTTACATTTCAATGGTGGGAATAAAACTCATTACACTCTACTGCCAACTAGCTGTCAGCGTTTGAATTGCACCAAAGAAAAAAATACACAAATGTTTGCATATTCATAACATTTACGGTAAATTCTTAAAAATTAGATGCACAGCTTTTGAATATCTATGTAATATAGCTGGGAAAAACAAGTCAGGATTTATTGCCATATCCATATTTTCTTACATTCCTAATAGAGAAGTTTCCCAACAGACTCAAGGCTGTCATTTGGTGAATGTGTGTGAATGGATGCACTGAACTGTAAAGCCCTCTGAAGTGCTCTGACTCCAAAGTGCAGGTCCTTTATCATTTAAAGCTAAAGGTGGTTCAGACAAATATTGATATGGGGGTAATCCTTTATTAACTTCAGTAGTTTTATTTTGTTACATGTTCTGAACTCTAATTTTGATGCAATTTAGTTTAATGTTATGGTTGTTGCATTAGATAAGAATTGCTGGTGAAAGCTATTTTCTTTGTTTCATTCAACAAAATGAGTCTTCAGAGGGTGTGGCTCTTTTCTAAAGCCACTGTGCACACAGGATAGAAGATGTAATTAGATCTGTAACTGGCAATGGAGGCCAACTGTGAGCTGGTGCTCTCCTGCTGATTCAGCAGCCTGTGTGTGTGTGTGTGTGTGTGTGTGTGTGTGTGTGTGTGTGTGTGTGTGTGTGTGTGTGTGTGTGTGTGTGTGTGTGTGTGTGTGTGTGTGTGTTACAGCAGCTAGGCTGTATCCAACACGACCAAACATGTTGCATCGTCAACTCAATCTTTATTTATACAGCGCTTTATAGGCACAAGTCCTAGAATGAAAAACCTTCTCCTATTATTGTGAATGGGTCGTGGTCTCTGTTGTTGTTCTAGGTGTGTTTTAATCCTCGCACTTCGGGGCCCTCCACTGATCTGTCAACTCTGTAGTCTGATGAGACAGTACTCAGATCCACTGGTAGCGTTTAGTCCACAAGACTGTAGCGCCTCCGTGTGTGAGCAATGTAGAGAGAGAGTGGCCATATACTCTGAATCATGGGGATTTCCTTTTTTCCTTTCTGGTCACATGACTGCAAATATGGGTGTGGTCTTTAACATTCCTAGCTTCTGTGTTTGTTTCTTCATTGTGGCATGATGCCTCATTCTCACACACACACACACGCACACACACACACACCCACCCACCCCTCTGTGTGTGAAATCACAGTGACATGAATCAGAGTGCAGCAGAGGGAAATATTTCCTCTTCCTGTGGAGGGTATTACTGGTGTGTGCTTTCATGTGTGTGTGGGCAGAGGAAGGTGGTGCAACTTGCTTCTTTAGTATGCAGAGCAGGTGTTTCTGCAGAGAGCAAAGGAGGAGGAGGCTGTGAAATGAGGGTAGATTTACCGTATTTTCCAGAGTATAAGTCTCTCCGGAGTATAAAGCCTGATTCATGCTTCTCCATCAGCTCTGCAAGGGACAGACACACATGGATTGACTGAAGCGTTTTGCTCTCATACTTCTCTGTCTCCTGGGGAGTGTTGCAAAGCAATTCCCTGGCAGGACAACAGAGGGTGTAGCGCTGTTCTGTGGTATCCTGTAATGTATCCGGTCCAAGTTAGTGTGTTTATATTGTGTTTTTTGTATATAAGACTTTTTAACACAGACAAATTTGTCTCTCATCCTCCTCCACCTCTTCATGCGCTCGCCACCTCTAAACCCATGTTTCCTGTCATTTCTGTCCACAAATAAAACGCTTGCTGTGCATCTTTTCACTCCTCCAGTCACGGGGGAATTAAACGTTCATATTTTAGACTTTTTTTTTTGCGAGGTTTTCTTCAAGCTCCTCCGTGTCTGCCGCTAGTTATCCTCGGCTCTCTTTATGTTTTTGAGGGCGCAATGGCAGCAGTGTAGACAACAGCGACATCCTGACCAATCACAAGCTTGCGTTCTCCATCTCGACGGACGGATGTTTAAAAAAGTAGGCTCCACTCCGTACGCACTTGCGTGCCTGCCGGGCCCTATGCAAAGATGGATAATGGCGTTACGTGTCTCCCCACTGACTCAGACGGAGAAGCATGACTCAGACTTAAGTCGCACCAGCCATGAAATGTATAATGAAGAAGAAAAAACATACCGTAATTTCCGGACTATAGAGCGCACCTCAATGTAAGCCGCACCTACTAAGTTTTTAAAAAAACATGGAACTGTATTTATGTAAGCCACACCGGGCTAAAAGCTGCAGATATCTACTGGATATCTACTGAATTGAAAACGTAGTTTAACTGAACGTAACTGAACTGATCAGTATCAAACAAAACAGAAAAGTTATTGATTAGTTTATTCATCCTCCTCTTGCGCACTGAAACCACCGAAGTCATCTTCAGTGTCGGAGTTGAACAGCCTCATAAGAGCTTCGTCACATACCTTTTCTGTGGTGATGTCAGTGTCGCTGTCCGTGTTGCTGCCATCATCCCCGGGTGAAGCTGGCTTGAATGAGTTCTTCCCGCTGCCGTCTCCAGCGCCGAACCATGGATTCATTCATACCAAGCTTACGTGCGGCAGCACTGTTTCCCTCCTTTACTGCCAGATCGATGGCCTTCAATTTAAATGCGGCAACATATGAACTCATACGTGTAGTTACCATGATGAGTTGGTATGGATTTGAAACAAATTCTTCGTCATGCCGGCTGCTTGCATGTGCTAAATTAAAATGAGCACTTTCTTTGATTTCCACTTTTGACTTCCACCTGTTTCACTTTCTGCCAAAGCGCCCCCTGGCAGGTAAAGGAAGATCTTCAGTAAAGCCGCACCTCATTATAAGCCGCATGGTTCAAAGCGTGGGGAAAAAGTAGCGGCTTATAGCCCGGACAATACGGTATATAAGTCGCACTGGACTATAAGTCGTCTTTTGGGGTGAAATTTTATTATTTTTCTTACAAAATCTGAGACCAAGCATTTCACATTGCAAGAGAAGTACCGGTAACAATAACAGAATAAACAATCAGGGTGCAGCAGCGCACCATGGTCTCTAGCAGAGGATGGCGGTGTTTCAAACCCTCCCAGCGGACGGGAAGAGCACCCGCAGCACCCCGCCACAGGCTGCAGCAGGTGATGGCGGTGTTTGAAACCCTCCCAGCGGGACAGAGGAGCTGAAACCTGGACCGGAGCCGGTCCGCAGCAGCGCGGTATACATCATTTTGTGTGTATATAAGTCACTTTGGTATATAAGTCGCAGGACCAGCCAGACTATGAAAAAAAGTGCGACTTGTAGTCTGGAAAATACGGTACTGATAAATAAAAGAAGATGAAAAATAAACAAAATTCCAAAACAAAAGGTAAACCCAAGCTGAGATCTATAAACAGCCTGTACTCTGAGATGAGCAACGTGATCCGTTCTGGTTCATGGAAACGGAGAAACTCTCCTCTAACCGCCTAATTAGTCTCCATGAACCATTTCTGAAACGTCTGCTGGTGGTGATGTTTGGTTTGTGTGATCTATCTGCTGCCTGAAACTCTTCCTGTTCCTGTTTCCTTTGCAGTGTGAAGCCAAAGGAACATGTTTACTTCCCTGTTTCCATGGTAAAAAGGAGCATGCAAGTCCAGCCCGGGAGCTGAACCAGTGTTCGTCTCCTTCAACACTACCAAGCAACACTAGCCACCATTCCTGTGAAGTGACACAGTCGAGATTCAGCAGACATTAGGAGGAACAACTCTGCTGTAAAAACAATCAGCATGGCCAACAACACGGCCGACCATCCTCCAGGAAACTCTGTTGCTGAAGGTAACCATGACGGGGACTTTGGGGTGACGATGGAGGAACTGAAGTCCCTTATGGAGCTTCGGAGTGCTGAGGCTGTCAGTAAGATCCAAGAAAAATTTGGAGATGTGCAGGGGATATGTCGCCTCCTGAAGACATCAGTTATAGAGGGTAAGGTTCAATCAGACACACATTCTCACTGCACTGCTGCTAAATGATAAATGACATCCTCTTGTAAAATGCCTGTCTGAGTCCGACGACTCCAAAGCTCTTTACAAGCAATCATTCATCCATTCACACACTGGTGGTGATGCCCTGGGGTACACTGGTCCCTCTGACCACCATCAGCATGCAGGGAGGGTGAAACGTCTTGCCCAACAACAGAAAGGAACTGGGATTGATCCTGTAACCCTCAGATTACTGGACAACCCGCTCTCCTGAACAACTGCTGCCCCGTCTACTGGGTTAAGGATCAGAATCCTGGTGTAGAGTCATCAAAACAAAGACTGACTCCACCATGTCCCGCGGTATGACCTCAGTCATGGCAGCTCAGACAGAAAACACGAGGTTTGGGTCTGAATTCTAGGTCGTCTCTCCGTTTGTTGTACTGCGTCTGGGTTTGTTGGTGACGAAGTTGGCTCCTGAAACTTTGTTTATGTAT
Organism: Nothobranchius furzeri; assembly: GCF_043380555.1. Classification (NCBI taxonomy): domain Eukaryota; kingdom Metazoa; phylum Chordata; class Actinopteri; order Cyprinodontiformes; family Nothobranchiidae; genus Nothobranchius; species Nothobranchius furzeri. Next base: position 78,548,226 of record NC_091743.1, read on the forward strand.
TTAGCAGACGCTTGTGTCTCCAGCTGCTGTTTTTCTCATGCCCACTGTCATTGTTCATCATGTGAGCTGCACTCGTGTGTCACACACAGCAACAACACCTCATTTGAACAATAACATTACTGTGTTAGTTCATGAAGTCTGTTTGCTTGCTGGTCACTCAATTACTGATCGTTATAAAGTGGATTTACAGCTAGGGCTGGGTACCTTTTAGATTTATTTTAATATCAGCACTTTAACTGGACCCGGTTTTTGGCACCAGTAACTGATAACTTTGTTCAGTACCTATATCTCTAAGTCTAATTTTAAGAGGAAGTAAAAAGTAGTTAAGCATTGTGTTGTGTCTTGTTGCACTGAGCATGTTCATGACAGCATCTTTTATTTTTCCTATTCTTGTTTATTTTTGTGTTTCTTAAGCTAAGCAGAAACGCCAAACTTTTAGTGCAAACTAAACTATGACCGGACAAACATTTTTCTTTTTGGAGCAAAAACAAATTTTTAGTTTGAAGGTTCCAAATCATTGTTATGATTCGAACATTTGGATCCAGGGGTAAAACAAATGGACTTTTGTTTTATCATTTTTGTTGATGCCGATTAGTCCACTTGTGTTATTTAGTCTCGGTTTATGAATTTCCCTTTGTGCAAATACATTTGTTTCCTCCAGGCCCCCTGGACAGCCAGGGAGGTAACAAACTGTTATATGTTATTTTAAACATTTTGAGAGCTAATGTAGGCACAGTATATGACAAAATATTATATTTGGCACTATTGACATGTCATTTCTTAAATATGAGTTGTATTCATCAGCCTGATTTCATAGCCAGAAATGAAACGGTTTCAGTGAAGCTCCACCCACAACCGCTCTGACAAAACACACCTACAACAGCGTCAAAGGCAAGGCTGCTGTTGTATTGGGTGTAGTAGTCCTGCGGTTAGCTGACACCGGTTCTACTCCCAGTAGTGTCTGCAGTAATTTATGTAGCCAGCGGAAGCAGATTTCATTTATTTATATTTTAGTTTTATTGATTATATTCAGCAAAATATTTGGTGTGTCAAAAGATCTTCGAATGTGGTCGTTTCTTCGCAGCATTTTAGTTGATGTACCGTATTTTCTGCACCATAAGGCTCACTTGATTATACACCACACAGCCAATCAGCATCCTAGTAAAAGGTTTGGTCCGCACATGAGGCACACTGGATCAAAACACGCACCCAGCAAAGCAAACGAGCATCCCGGTCGGCACAATTAAGGCAAATTGGGCAATTAGATCAAAGTCAAACGTTACTCCACTCATTATCTATACTAAAAAATAAATTTCTCATTATTAAAGTAACATTTAGTCCCAATTTAATGCACAGGTACTTTTAGCAGCAAGAATGAAGATTTAAATTCTGGTAACGGCATGGCTCACTGAATGCAGCGCTAAGCCCCTCTTACCGCTGCAGAACAGAGGAGCCAAGTCGGCCGGAGATGAAGCATTATGTGCGGCCACTGTGTGGCTGTAATGACCTGGGAGCTGAGCACAGAAGTCTTACTCCAGCTAGTAGTGCGTAATTGGTACAATAAGCCAAACGAAGGAGTTGGATCAAAATCAAACTTTATTCCTCTCTTTCACAATAGGGGGAACCGTGCTGGGCCAGAGTTACCGGTACCTTAATACATGTATAAAAGGTGCATCCGTATTAAAAGGCGCACTGCCGGTTCAGGGGAAGATCAAAGGTTTTTAATAGCGCCTTATGGTGTGGAAAATATGGTATTCTGCTGACCTCACATGTACTCACACTGGCTAATAAACAAACACACATTAGTCATCATATTTTAACAGTTAAAGCGATGACACAAGTGGACACAAAAGAACCATGTCTCGTCTTGGCGATTAAAGGGGAACTAGGCAGGTTTGGCTTGCTTTTAGCAGCCCCTAGTGTCCATTTGTAGAATCAAAAGCAAAACCTATCTTCTCGATGTGCGTTTGCCATTTTAACACCTTAATCTAAAAGCTGAAATACCTCCCCAGCCGTCCTAAGTGTCTACAGGGGTGATTCATCACTAAATTACTCAAATCAGCTGTGTTCATGATCTTAAACATGCAGGAAGCAGACTGCAGCGCCAGGTATGTCACCTCAACTTTTTTCTAAAACCTGATTTATACTTCTCTGTCAGCATCGGTGTAGAGACGTGCAGCGCCATTATGCGTCAGCGCAAGGGCTGACGCATAATGGCGAAGAATCGTCGACGAATTTTTAGAATCGAGCCGTCGACGTCATCGAGGCTTCACTGCAGCCCTACTATACTGAAGACCAGTTTAAACATAATGTAACTATAAAAGGTAAACTGTTATACATTTCAATTGTAGAAGTCTAAATTCAAATTTTGTGAAGATTGTGCAATGTTTGAAGCAATCAAAACATCAATTTACTGTAATAGCAATCTCTGAGACATGGCTCCAGGAAGGGATGATATCTGTTTCAAATTGAAGGATATAATGTTTTCCACAAGTTAGGGCTGTCGCGGTAACCGCAAAAATGAAATATCGCAATATGAAGAAGCCCACCGCGCTGCATCATGGGCCACCGCGATTACTGAACTTGGTTCAACTCAATGATGCATGTTGAGAAGGATGGCTGCACTGGTATCAAAACGAAACGTTACTTCGCTCCTTTGGGAGCACTTTGGTTTTCAGTACGTCAGCTGCTGCGCAGCCAGAGTCCTTGGCCGAGACAGAGCTGCCACCAGCGGCAAAAAGAAAAAAAAAAAAAACGCTCGGAGACCTGCTGAAGTCCCGGACAAGCACTGCTTCTGCAACCGTCCCGAAGAGAGTTTGAGCCGAGCTGGAGCTCACTCGCTACCTGCAGGAGGAATGCATCCACCCTAAAGAAACCCCCCTGACATGGTGGAGCAACAACCGGGAGAGATTCCCTTTGCTTGCCAGAGTCGCACGCAAGTATGTGTGCGTTAGTGCAACGAGCGCACCATCCGAGAGGGTTTTCAGTGTTGCTGGAAATGTTGCCACCCCTCTCAGATCCTCTCTCAAACCGTATATGGTTAACATGCTGGTTTTCCTTGTAGGTAACAAGGACGTGACCGAGCTATAAATCACCGTCATTCGTGTGTGTGAAAGTGAAATGATAGTGCCCCCCCCCCCCCCCCCCCGGCGCGCGCGCGCCCGGTACATGTAATTTTTTATGCTTGATTTTAAACAACTAAACAAAATGGGGACTTGTTTCTTATTTGTTAGATGCTGCAGCCAAATTTGCATTTATAAGTTTAACCTTCTCCTGAATTTTGTTGTTTTTAAGTTCAGTCGGATTCCGACTGTCGGAGAAACAAACGTTACTGCGATCTGTGTTGTTACTGCCCTTTGATCTGCATTCAGTAAAGTGTTATAAAAGAAGGCACGGTAATTTTTAACCTTTTTTAAATGTGTAAGCATTATGTTTAGATAGTACTGCAATAAAAAAAGGGCTGCAATAATATCGCACACCGCAATATTAAGCCACCCTGAATCACCGCAGGGGGAATTCCTCAACCGCGACAGCCCTACCACAAGTAGAGATTGCCAAAAAGTTGGGGGTGTGGCTTTGCATATTGATAAAAACTTTAAAATGTAGATTGGTGGGAGATATGACATTAGTTATGGATAACATTATGGAGAGTGTATCTGTGGAAATACAAATGGAAAAGTCTAAGAATGTGTTAGTCAGTTGCATGTATAGGAAACCAGGTTCTTGTATTGAAATTTTTATAGAAAACATGGTTGATATGTATGATGATATAATCAACAAAAAAGTGTTTTGTCTGTGGGGATTTTAACATTGACTTGTTGAATCCTCAAATGCAAAATGCAAATACAGAGTTTATTAATTCTATGTTTAGCCTGGGACTGTATCCACTAATAACTCGGCCAACTGGAATTATAAGAAATAGTGTGACACTGATGGACAATATTTTTACAAATATTCTTGAAAATGGTGTGATAAGTGGTCTTATAATGCTGATATATCAGATAATTTACCTTTTTTTTTTTAGTCGTGCAAAGGACAACTGTAACCACTAAAAGTCAATCTGTTGTTACAAGGCTAAAAAGTCAAGAGGCAGTAAATTCATTTAAAACTGGCTTAATGGAACAAACTTGGGATGAGGTTTATGTGGAAGATGTAAATATGGCTTATGGAAATTTTCTAAATATTGTTACTACTACTAATGAAAAAAAAATGCTGAAAAGCTGTGGATAACTAAGGGGATTCAGAAGGCTTGCAGGAAAAAATAGCTTTAAAAAGACTATTTAAAGAAAATAACGGAGGAAGAAGAACAGAAATATAAGATATATAAGAATAAATTAATACGTATTATGAGATCTAGTAAAAGAAATTATAGTAAATTATTGGAAGGAAATAAATCTAATATTAAAAACACGTGGTGTCATTGAATGATATAATAAAAAAAGGGTAGTGGCACTAATAACTTTCCAAATATTTTTCTAACAAAAGATAATCAAAAAATGTATCAGTCACCCCAGAGGCAAATGAATTCAATAAGTATTTTACTGAAATTGGGCCAAATTTGGCAAAGGATATAGCAAATACTAATTTAGATGCTGATGCTTTAAGTAAAATAACAAATGTAGATAAAACCATTTTTTTTCAAGGCACAAATGAAAATGAAGTTATAACATTTGTTAGAAATTAAAAATAAAAAGTCAGCAGATTTGCATGGATTTGATATGTCTGTTGTAAAAATCACTGAGACTATAGCCAAATCACTTGCACATATTTGTAATCAGTCTCCAATCAGGAAGATGTCCTGAAAGGATGAAGGTTTCAATCAGGAAGATGTCCTGAAAGGATGAAGGTTTCAAAGGTCATTCCTGTCTATAAGGCTGGAGACAAACATGAATGTTCTAATTACAGACAGATTTTTATTTTATCTGAATTCTCCAAAATACTAGAAACAATATTTCATAAAAGATTGTATGACTTTACTGTGCATCATGATATTCTATATGAACAGCAATATGGTTTTTTGATGTGATCGGACAACTTCTCTGGCAGTTGTTCATCTAGTGGAGAAAATATCTGATGCAATTGACAAAAAACAATATGCCGTAGGGGTGTTCTTAGACCTGACCAAAGCCTTTTATACTGTCAATCATGACTTATTACTCAAAAAATTGTGTAGTTATGGCATCAGGGGTGTGGCCTTTTACTGGATTAAGAATTATTTAGAGAACAGACTCCAATACGTCCACATTAACAACACTGATTCACAGCTAATGACTGTGACCACCGGTATCCCACAGGGGTCAGTGTTGGGTCCTTTGTTATTTATTCTTTATATTAATGACATATGTTTAGTTTCAAAAACAATACATTTCATATTATTTGCAGATGATATGAATGTTCTAAGTTTTCGAAAAGATTTAAAAACATTAATGGATGAGGATGAGAAAGAATTAAATGCATTAAAGTGTTTGTTTGATTTAAATAAATTAACTTTAAATTTAAATAAAACTAAATTTATCATATTTACTAATAGACCAATTACAGTGGATACACATCTTAAAATAAATAACACGGAAATATAAAGAGTGAGTGAAATAAAATTTCTTGGCATAACCATAGAAAAGTTAAGTTGGAAACCACATATTGACTCAAAGCAAAGTTATATAAATCATTAGCAGTTCTCTATAAAGTTAAAGAATTTTTAAATGAAAAAGCTTTATATCTTTTGTATTATTCTGCCTTATTTCATGTACTGTGTTAAAGTGTGAGGAAACACCTATGAAACCCTCTTAAAGCCTTTGTTTATAATTCAAAAGAAACCAATTCGACTCGTAAATAAAGCAGCTTGTAGAGAGCATACACATTTACTTTTTATTCGTTTAAAAGTATTAAAGTTAATAGAATTAGTTACCATACCATATACCACCTTTATTTATATAGCACTTTAAAACACAGCCATACGGCTGACCAAAGTGCTGAACAGTCGCAAAATAATAGATAAAAAACATAAAACAGTACTATAAAATACAGCCAACAATAAAAAAAGACAAGCCGATAAAAAAAGTACCAATAAAACCTTACAATGGATGATGAAATAAGAGTAGTAAAAGCCAAACTAACAGCTAACTGTTAAAAGCAAGGGTAAAATAGTGTGTGTTTAGTCTAGACTTAAAATCTGCCAGGGTGGATGCCGGTCGAACTGTGACTGGAAGTTCGTTCCACAGTTTAGGCCCGGCAACAGAGAAAGCTCTTTGTCCACATGATTTGTAATACACTTTCGGGGCCTCGAGGAGCAACAGGCTGGAGGACCCAAGTGTGCGACCGGGAGTATAAATTGAAAGAAGGTCAGATAAGTACATGGGGGCAAGACCATGGAGGGATTTGAAAACAAAAAGTAGCATTTTATGTTGGACCCTGAAAGTGATGGGCAACCAATGAAGGGATGTGAGAACTGGTGTTATATGCTGGCACCTGTCAGTACGTGTTAGGAATCTCGCAGCTGCGTTTTGAACGAGTTGAAGTTGGGCAAGGGTTGACTTATTGACACCCAGCAAAACTGCATTTGAGTAGTTGAGCCTAGATGTGATGAAGGCATGAACAACTGATTCCAAATTAGGGCTGCACAATATATTGAAAAATTATCGTCATCGCGATAACAGGACGTGCGATAGGCCAATCGCAAAACACGGCAAAAACAGCGATAAATGTTTGGTTCAAACATTTCCATCCGTGTCATACATCAGCTTTTTGTAAACCAGCTCTGTTTTTTACGCGGAAGTATTATTTGACCAATCAAATGTAGTCCTTCTGATATGCGGCCAATCAGATGGTTCCATTCACGTAATACTCCCGCCCCCTACATAGACCCTTTTGGAAAGCAGCACCCGAACTGAGTTAGCGGCGCAGTTCCCTTGTTCGTCATGCTGGCTCAGAGCAACGAACGCATTTTGTGCTGATGTTTCTGGATTCAGCGCTGCTTTCAAACGTGAACGTGAGTCCGCTCGGTGTCGTTAATCATTTTTACCGGGCTGACTCCGACATGTGCCGGTGAACCAACCCACCTTCATGTCGCTAGTGTTAGCCCCAGGCTCCGGTTAGCTTCCAGCTAAAAGGCTACAGCTCTCTCCTCCCAGTCCCACCCTGCTAAAGAGGGCCTGGAAAAGTTCCCCCACACATCAAAGTGATTTTTCCTTTATGAGCTTTTATAACCTTGTTAATCAGGATAGTTGATTTGCTGCTGCACATAAACGGTCAGTCAGAAGCTCTGCTAGCCGGTTATCTTAGTTCAATTTGTTAGCTTGTTATCAGAATCATAGTTGCAGTTTCATCATCTGAGCTGCTTTTTAAGATCCAGGTAAACTTGTTAAATTTGGGGTTAAAAACAAACGTTTTCACATATTTTCCATGTAGTTTTTTTTTTGCCAGTTCCTTTTCTGAAAGGTAGACAATTGTTTTTCTCTTTCCCTCAGAAAATCTTAATTTTCTCCTAGTTTGGCCCAGCACAGTTCACTTCCCAATTGCAGCAACAGCCTTATATCATAACTACATAAGTGGAGAAAATGTTCAGTAGCAATGAAAGAATTTGCTGTTGCATTTAAGTGATGTTAACTATTATTTAACATTCAAAGTAATTTTCTGAATTTTTTATTTATTCAAAAACCCTGGTAAGGGATGTTTTTCTGTATTTGGAGCATCAGAAAAAGTTTTATGGTGGAGGTTAGGGTTGTCACGGTATGAAAATTTAACCTCACGGTTATTGTGACCAAAATTATCACGGTTTTCGGTATTATCGCGGTATTTTTTAAACGGTGTTGCATATGTTCAGAAAGCATTGATAGTCCTGTTCTACACAAACTGAAATAGTTCTGAAAAGGTTTAACAGTGTTTATTAAACCTAAAATAACACAAAGCCTTAGCAAAAGTGCAACTTTTCACAAGTAAAGGAACAAATAGCTTATTTTTCTGGAACATGTTACAGTAGTCAGTGCAGGTTTAAATTATACAAATCCAAACATTCAAAACATAAACAATATGTAAACAAATCAAAGAAACACCACTTGTTTTCTTCATTATCAAAATGAAAATCTAAAACTCCAGTCCACACTTGACTTGAGCACTGTACAAGTCAACCTTAAAAAATATGTATTTAAAATAAATAGCCACTTTAAACAAATTACTAAAATAACTACTACACTGTGTAATCAAATCCAAATGTTCAAGTATAAATGGCATTGAATAAGTAAACAAATCAATGACAAGGAACTAATTGTATATTTCTCTTCATCATAAACAAATAAGATGCTTCATCCAGCAACAGGGTGTCCGTGACACGGTTTAAATGCTGGCAGAGGACGCTGCGGCTGCAGTCTATAGTGACTCGTTGCATTCTCCCTCAACCAAAAGTCCTCACGTCATGCATTTCAGCTAAAATGCTAATGCTAACTTACCTTGCACTGGCTGTAGAGACGTGGGTGATGGTCACGCAGATGTGCCATTAGATTCGAAGTGTTGCTGCCTTTTGCAGACACTTGTTTCCTGCACGTTCTGCAAACGGGATAGCCGTCTTCTATTAACTGTCCCTCAGCGTTTTTCAGAAATCCAAAATATGCCCATACTTCCGATTTAGTCTTCTTTGAGGGCTGATGGATGTCCTGGGCGCTGTCGTCGCCTCCTTCGGCCATTATTTCAGCTTCAAAGTTTTGGTGCCGTTGCAAACTAAAAAGTGCGTGCGCGCGCGCCGCGGGAACTTCAGCTGAAGCGACGGTGGCTGGTAAGGGTCACCGCGCCGAAACCGCGGCCACGGTAAACCCACCGAGATAATATAGTTTTTTAAAAACTGGACGGTTATTTTTATTGTCAACTTTTTTACCGGGGTTTACCGCTATACCGGTTACCGTGACAACCCTAGTGGAGGTGATGTTTTAAAGTCACTGAGAAACTGCATGCATGCAGTTTGTTTTGCTGCTAATACAGTAGCAGGTGCAGCTGCATATTTTTGCAATAAAAATGTTATGCTGTAATGGAATTCATGCATTAGGTTTTGTTTGCTTGGATCCAGAGCAGCCATCACATGCCAGACGACATCAACACTGCATACTTTAGTATTTGTTCATTTATCGTGAGTAATATCAATATCGCAATATTAAGCACTGTTATCGAATATCGCAGGTTTTCCTAATATCGTGCAGCCCTATTCCAAATTGTTTCTAGATAAAACAGCTCTTTATTTGGACAGATGGCGGAGTTGGAAAAAACAAGATTTTACAGTGGCATTGACCTGGGCGTCCATCCTTAGAGATGAATCTGTCTTCACACCCAGGTTTGTCACAACTGTTTTTAGATTTTGAGAAATAGATGAAAGATCTGGGGTTTGGAATGAGCTAGATCTGACCGGATTAAACAGGATCAGTTCAGTCTTGGAATCATTGAGATGCAGAAAATTTGTGGCCAGCCAACATTTCACATCGCGTAGGCAGTCTAGAAGAGGCTGAATGGATTGCTGCGGTTTCACCGACATGTAAATCTGACAGTCGTCAGCATATAAGTGATATTGAACAGTGTTTTTTTTAGGATTAAGCTGAGGGGAAGGAGGTAAAGACAAAACAACAAAGGCCCCAGAATAGATCCCTGCGGGACCCCACACGAGAGAGAAGCAGAGCGAGATGAGATGTTGTTCAACACCACCCGTTGGGACCTGTTAGACAAATGAGACCTAAACCAAGTTAGGGCTGGACCACGTATTGCAGCAACCTCCTCTAAGCATAGCAAAAGGATGTCGTGGTCGACTGTGTCATAGGCGGCAGACAGATCGAGAAGTAATAACACAGCATAGAAGCCAGAATCAGTAGCCATAAAAATGTCGTTGAAGACACGGAGGAGAGAGGACTCGGTGCTGTGCAGGGGTCGAAAACCTGACTGAAAGACATCCATTATGTTATGATCGGCTAGATGAGTTGATGGCTGGTCATAGACCACCTTCTCCAGAATTTTTTCCAGAAATGGAAGCTTGGAAATAGGGCGATAATTAGAAAGAACCAAGGTGTCAAGGCCTGGTTTTTTTAGAAGCAGCTGATCCACAGCATGTTTGAAGACTGGGGGGTACAACACTGGAGATAAGACTGGTATTGATAAAGTGTAGGATATAATGACCTATAGCTGGGAACACCTCTTTCAGGAGGCACGGAGGAAGGATGTTGTCTTGGGAACCAGATGGTTTCATTGACAGAAGCAAAGATTGCAGGCATGGAAGGGAGCACTGAAGAAACCTGAACAACAGTGAAGCAAGCACAGAGAGATCTGTTACTGTCTGTGTGTGTGTGTGCGTGGATGCATGGGCCAGACTGAGCTCCTGGCTGCAGAGTTTTGTGTATAGGGAGGGGCGGGCACTCTATGTGACTGGCCAATCACAGAGCGTGAAGACAGTCAGTTACCCAATGAGGATTTTCCTTCAGCACGATTACAGATGTTTGAGTTTTACTCGTTTCATGCTCATATTGGTCAAAAACGCTTTATCCGTACGGCTCATCCCTATCTGTTTTCACCCTGCCCTGCCTCCTCCTCCTTGCTGCCTGCCGGCTGTGATCACAAGCAACAACAGAGTAGTTCCTGCTGCTTCTTCAGGAAACAGCTCAAAGAAAAAAAAAATCAATAAAACTTGGGATCTTGTAGGCTGGGATTTCAACTGGCGGGCCGCCACGGCTACGCCCATGTAAGGGAAACACTGAGATACAGTCAAGGGGCAGTTTGTTGGATCAGGATCTAATCATTTAGATGTGATGGTCATACTGATTGGATGAGGTTTATCCAGGATTGTACATTTCAGAGATGATTAAAAGTATTAGTTGTTTTGACAACGCATTAAATTCATTGATTACTATCTGTATGTGAGAAGCATCCCAGACAATGTGGCGAATAATGATCCAGAAACATTTCAGGCGCCACTATTATGCCTAACCAAAAGTAACTAAAAAACATGTCTCCTATAGGTTGGTGGAAACTTTCAGTAATTACTTATCAGTGCACACAGATCAACTGTGTGTGTGTGTGTGTGTTGCCAACAGTCCATCCCAGGATTGAAATTAGTTCCAGCCCGTTTCCCTAATGGCTTCATAGATCATTGCTGTGTTCTATTTTGTAATCAAAGTACATTTGTAGTTGTGTCCTCTACGTAAGAAATTACTCACTTTAATGAAAGACGTATAATTATATTTTCACTGCAGATGGAGGTAGAAGCAGAAAAATGGGTGGGGATCTGAGATCAAGGACAGACCCACACAAAATGATGCTATAAGCTGATTTTGAGTCACGATGATTTTAGTCCACCTGTATTTGGACCTCTGACAATGTCATCGTTCTCTCAGTGTAGGAGCCAATCATGTATTTATTGTTTCTTTGTTTAGGTGTAGTTTTATTTATGCACAAGGGTAACAAGATGGTGCCTGTGCTTGGTTTAGCCGCTGTCACCGGCCACTTTTTCAAACTTTTCTGTACAAACCTCCTCCTTTCCACCTTGCTTCAATCAGTGATCCTCTTCGGTAGTGTCCCAGCTACAATCACCTATAATCGCCAGACTCAGTTGTTCTACCGTTGATCCACGATTGCCCAAGATGCAACGAGGTTACGAGGATTTACCTTCCTATCTGTTAACATGAGCAGTGCGCTGGCCTGGAGCCAAACGCTGATTCCTACCCAAATGCCTCCAGTGATGTTTATCCGATCCTGGGAAAACGTCGGAGGAAAGGGGGGTAAATGAGCAGGACTCAAGGTGAGAATAAGACTTCTCTTAAAGCGTGGTTTATCTAGTAAACATTGTTGTGATCTAAGATTGGGCGATGGGACGAATGAATCGACCATCAGCGATGGGCTGAGCCGTTACGGTTGTTTTTTACAGGAGGCGATTTGTTTGTTCATTCATTTGTTATTGATGAATATTTTACACAATACCCACAGAGAACTTTGCGGAGGTAACAATCAAGGGAAGATCTCCATCAGCGCTTCTAAGCCTATATTCACCTCCGCGAGAGCGTCTGTGACGCACTCAACATCGTGCGCTACAGCACGGCGTTGAGTGGAAAGTGGAAACCCTTTTATCTTTCAGAGTCTGGAAGACTTCTGGTTATTTCATTTGGAGAAATGTTTCCTAATTTAAAACTTTGGCTGAAGTAGCGCTCGTCGTTATTCAGCACCTGCTTCGAGTGTGTCAGCAGAGCACGGATCCATCCAGAACATTCTTTAAACAGCCATGAGTCTGTCTGAGGCAAAAGTCTAGAAGCTCACCTCTTCAGCAAGCTCCCTAGAGACATCTGATTACACACAAGCTGCAGGTGGCCAGTTCGGGTTTACACGGCACAGGTGGAATGTGCGTTCGAGCCGCAGCAGGTGAAATGTTCCTAATGTAAGCGAAATTGTTTAATTGCATTGTTCATGTTACTGGGGCATTCTGATCAGCTTGGTTGGACTAAATAATAATTAAAATGAATGGAAATGTAATGAATGATTATTCATAATTAAAAAAATGAAAGTGACGGGGATAAATGGATCATGTGACCTCTAGCTGCGAGCTGCCTCCTCAGAGTGCATCCAAACGCAGCAGCGATTCATTCCATCCCCTACTTATAAAATAAACAACCCCAGAAGTTTTTGTTCAGAAAGAAACATTTTGCTTAAATAAAGTACCACAACAGTGGGCACCACAGGGAAATGAGGCTTAACATTTTAACCGTGTTTAATACGGGCCGTTTGTGCGCCACTCTACCAAACTACAAATACAAAATAAACAAAAAGAAAAATATAAAATTCTCTTCCAGCAAACGTATGTGCTGTGTTTGTATAAAAAAAATCTATGTTTTGGGCTTCTGTGTTTGCAAATCGGTCCGTGCGTCATGATGACACATGCACAAATAAATCGTCCATCGTCTTTTTTTGGACTGACGATTGGCGGTGGGAAAAATTATACATATCGCCCGACCCTAGTGTGATCTTTTAGCTTCTTGTCCTTTGTTTGGCGACCAGAGTGCCTCTTCCGCATTCCCGCCAGGTCACGATGCGTTGCCGTTTCTCCCACCAAGTTTTCTAAGGCCTGTTTATCCTCATTCTTGAGTTGTTTCTCCTCATGTTCCCTCCATGAGTGGTTTTTATAAACACTGTGTAACTAATCCTGCTAATCCATGTCCACTAACTCCAGTTGTTTCTGTAGTTTCTGATTCCTCCACCTCACTCAGCGTAGCTATATTAAATTTCTGCTCTGTTAAAAATAAGTCATTCCTGCTTAATGATCTAATTCTCTCTAAAAACCTGGACTTTCTGTTTCTGACTGAAGTTTGGCAGCAAACATCTGATTTTTCTGGTCTGATTGAATTCTGCCTGAGTGGTTATTCATTCTTTAGCCAGCCCCGAGGTTCTGGTCGTGATGATCCAGCTTGTTCTTCTGATGATGACTCAAATTCCTTCTCAGTTTATCGAGCACTGCCTCTCCATTCTGGACAATATCTGTCCTGTCAGAACCAGATCAGTTCCTGCAGTGAATCTTACTCCCTGGATTTAACAACAGCATTTGCAGCCTGAAGCACCAATGCAGAAGAGTGGAGCGCTTGTGGAAGAAAACCCGTCCCCACGTCCATCTGCTGCATCTAAAGGATCTTCTGACATCCTTTAACTCTGCTGTCAGAGACGTTAGGGTTTCCTATTTCTCCAACCTGGTGTCCCAGAGCAAAGGGACCCCCAAGGTGCTGTTTACCACCATCAGCATTATCGTCTCTCCTGCCTCTCCTACAGCCTCCATCCACTCTGTTACAGACTGTGAAAACTTTGTCTTTCTTTGTGGACAAAGTCAATAAGGTTAGATCTAGCATCTCTCCCTCAGCTTTATTTCTGCCTCTCCCGACTTCAACCCGACCCGTCATCCTAGATAGCTTTACTCCTGTTTCTTTGCCTGAGTTAACCAAACTATTTAACTCTATGAAAACCTCTGCATGCCCCCTCGACATCTTACCCTCATCTTTGTTTAAAAGTGCTTTTCAGTCCATCGGTCCCAGCATGCTCTCTATAATTAATGCTTCTCTGGTTTCTGGTCAGACCCCTGCTTACTTTAAGAACGCTGTAATTCACCTGCTTCTTAAAAACCAAGTCTTGACCCCTCTCTCCATAGCAGCTTCAGACCCATCTCTAAACTTCTCTAAACTTGGAAAAGGTTGTAGCTAAACAGCTCACAGCTGCTCTTGATGAACATAACATCTATGATAGCTTCCAGTCAGGTTTTTGTAGAGCTAAATCTACAACAGCTCTTCTTAGGGTCTCTAATGACCTTCTGACTCACAGTGATGCAGGGGACTTCTGTTCTGGTTAGGGCTGTAGCGAAGCCTCGACAACGTCGACGGCTCGATTCTAAAAATTTGTCGACGTCAGATCCGGAAGTCGACGCACCGCGCCCACTTGTTGCATCCCCAGGAGTTTGTAAATAGAAAAGGAATCTGCATGTTTTTCCTCTAGTTCGCCCTCTTCTCCGCCTTCACTAACATCTCCGCCAAATACCGAAGACCCGGAACAACGTCCGTCCACTACTAGATTATTTTCCTGTTTTGCCCCTTCGTCTCCCGGCAACGGACAACAACTTCCGGGGTCAGATGTGCTGCTTCGTCTCTACCGCAGATGTAGAACATCACCGGGAGCATTTCTCCCTTCATAAAGGAGCTTCTTTCAGACATTAGGAGAGCTGATTTAGTGGTAGCAGTCTCTCCTCCGTGCTGGTCTGTTTGCTGCTGGGTGTTTTTGGTTTATTTAAACTTGGTAACTTGAACTTAACGTTGGTAAAGCTACTGTTAGCATCTTCGCTAACAGCTTCTTGCGCTGGGATAAGCTGTTACGTTTTGGTTTAGAGTTCATCTTTTTTGTGGTGTAGATCTCCCTTTTATTACATTTAGAGTGTTGTGGGTTTTCGGTTTAGTGTATAATATCACCTTGAGTTTGGTTTAACCCGTAACACCACTCGCCTCACGCACATAAGTGACCAAAACAAAGCAGCATGGAGACACTCCGACTTCTACCACCTCTCAGGCAGCAGCCTGCACTCCCAAGATCTACACGTCACCAGAACATAACCAACCGCAACACAATAAAAGCAGTGTTATACAAAATGGAAGGCCTGTGGTGTTTATTCTCTTACAGTAAGAATTTATCAATTTTTTTGAGGAATTTATTTGAGATTTTCTGGTTTTTGTTAATTGTGCAATAGAAAAATAATCATTAGATTAATTTTCTAAACAGTCAGTAGAATAGTCGACTATTCGATAAAATAATCGTCAGAATAATCGTTTTAAAAATAATCGTTTACCCCAGCCCTAGTTCTGGTCCTGCTGGACCTGACTGCAGCCTTTGACACTGTTGACCATCACCTGCTACTGGAGAGGCTGAGAGACTGGGTAGGCCTATCAGGATCTGCTCTGGAGAGTTTCTCCTCTTATCTTTCTGAGCGCTCCTTTTCTGTGGCCGTCTCCAAGTTTAGGTCCTCCACCACCTCCCTTACCCATGGTGTCCCACAAGGTTCTGTGCTGGGGATCTGCTCTTCCTCCTCGATCTGCTTCCTCTTCAGCACATCCTGAGCTCCTTTAAAGGAGTCTCCTATCTTTATGCAGATGACATCCAACTGTACATCTCCTTTAAGCCTCATCAATGTCTAAGCTGCAGCTGTTCCACACCTGCTTAGACTCCATTAAAACCTCTGGGAACTTTTTACACCTGAATGAAGATCAGGTGGATCAGAATGGTCAGATCAGCATCTTGATGTGGCACACCTGTGAGGTGGGATGGATTATCTCAGCAAAGCACAGGTGCTCACTATCACACATTTAGACTGATTTGAGTTGAGCTTACTGGGAGACGTTGTCTGACTGCTTTCTCTGGATGTCTTTTTGATTTTTGCCCAAACACCCTGAAGAGGTCAAATTGTAGATGAAAAACTGACTATTTCTGGACACTACATTATCAAGACAAGAAGTAAGCTGGGCAAGAACCAGTTTCTTAATGGCTTTAGAGATGAATGGGAGTCTGAAAATCAAGCGGTAATTGGCGCAGGTCGATTGGTCTAGGCCAGATTTCTTTAACAGCGGCTGACCGACCATATTTAAATGCTACTGGAAACATCAGAGGAGAAGCTGGAATTTACAATGTCCAGAATGGCAGGGGCCACCACTGGAAAAAATCTCACACAGTATTTTGGGTGGAAGGCAGTCCTCTGGAGAGCCTGAGCGCTTCATAGACATGATTATGTCAACCAGAGCAGAGAGTGACATGTGAGTAAAACAAAGAAACGGAGGAGGACAAACGGGCTCCTCATAGTCAACAGGGCCTGAGTGGATGAAGCTGGATCTGATGCCCTAGATTTTATGCAAGAAAATAAATTTGACTCGGTGCATAAATCCTCTGTAGGAGGGAGGGTAGGATCATCTTTGAGGGAGAGTACTGAGTTGAGAACACTAAGGTTTCCTTCGATTGTTATGCCTACAGAGTATATCTGCATAATATGTATTCCTAGTTGAACGTACAGCTTTTTGATAGCAGGGCAGGGAGTCTTTCAAGAGTTGGTAAGAGATCTGCAGTTTATCCATTCGCCACCGGCGTTCACATGACCTACACTGTCACCTCAGTGCACAAGTGTCATCACTGAGCCAAGGGTCTGCCACAGTTCTTTTGCGCCTGGCTTTAGGTGGAGCAATTAAGTTTAAAATAGTAGTGCAGGTAGTGTTAAAGGAGGTGTAGAGACAATGTTCTTACATTTATTTAAAAACCATAGAATGTGAAATATCAGGAATTATGAGATATTACCTTAATGAATCATTGAGTAAATTTTAACCAGAAGATCGGATCTTTTTATTGCAAGGATTGAGCAACGCTTCGTATCAACTCCAAGAGAGAGTGTCAGGTTTAAAAAGTTAAAAGATTTATTACTAAACAAATTAAACAAGACTAACTTTAAACACTAGTTGTATGGTGCAACTAGGTGAAGTAAGACTGAGGATGGTGTATGTGTGAAATATGTTGAGAACCAGCAAATCCGGAGAAACAAATAGTTCTGATGGGAGTGTGATGTTTCGCTCTAAGCTTTGGTTTGGAGATTATAATACACATTGAGACGCAATTCTGTCAGTGTACGTACCCAGTGGAAGTCCCCGTCTAGATCAGGAGGTGTAGAGGTCCAGCTTGGACCTTTCTGAAGCCAAAGCCTGTAGCACAGCCGCGGCTGCCGACCAGCCCTTGTCTTGAGATACTCCCAGGTCACGACAGTTTTATTGGCATCTGCGAGACCCTGAAAGGTTGTGATGGTTCAGCTTTTATTCTGAAGGAACCATTGCAGCAGGTGGAACATGCAACAGATTTAATCCAGCTTGTCGTTAGGTTCTTTCGGCTTTAAGAGGAAAGTTATGGATTGGCCACTCCGACAACTTCTAGAACACTTTGAACTGAAGTTAATATGACGTGGGCATAGTTTTATAATTTGGATGTTTTGATTTACGGCTGAATCACAAAAGGACAACAAGAGGGGATTTACCAAGCACAAACAAAAGATCTGGAAGGTTCTGATTGGATCAGAAAAAGGAAATGTGTCACGAGATGTAGGAGCCATATGTGTTGTTTTCATTTTCTTTCTGCATAGCTTAGAGGAGGCTTGGCATCATTTGACTGGTAAATTAATTGTGGAAGCACCAGCCTACTTAAGCCAACGCAGATTAGACTCAAGGTGTGGCTGTGACGGGACAAGCAGTCTTTTACTGTGTGGCGAGGACTGTGGCTGTGTGTAACGGACTCTGCGGACTGTCATGGGGCAAGTAACGTATTCATTGAAAACCACTAACTGCAGTGAATGGATCAATTAATAAACATCATCAGAAATAAACACAAGCTGCAATTCTTTTAAACTACCAACTACCAACCGCCTCAGTAAACAGTAGTGCCAGTGTATAGGGCATTGGTATTACACGAGATTTTAAGCATTATGTGGATGAGAATGTCTAGTGCAGCTAGTTATATTACTTATTAAAACTACTAATCATAACATTGTCATTTCACAGATTGGTTCACATTTTATTATTGGACTAACACTTTGTTTGATTAGCTTATTAAAAATAGAGTTCTTCTGTTATTAAAAAGAAAGTGTTTGTCTTCTTCTTCTCGAGCTGTAAAATAAGAAACAGTTTAGAAGCAGAACATGAGACCTTGAGCAATATCTCATGCAGATTAATTCTTGTTGAGGAGAAGGGGGAAATGACTTTTAGGAGGAAAACAGTCATTTCATTCTGTTAGAGAGGTCAGCAGCTCATCAACTCCTGCACAGGTGGCAACTGATTGAGACGTGAGAAAAGTGGCAGCTAGGCTAGTAGTGACAGTGGTGGGAGATGTGAAAATTACTCTGGTAAAGTGTTGATGTCTGATGGAAGGAGACACAAGGTCACAAATATTGAAAATGAAAGGAGAATGATTGGAGATGCAGGGTCAACAATCAAATCAGAGATACAAATGCCAAATGACAGAACGAAGTCCAAAATATGTGAGCCTGAATTGTTGCTGGAGACCAAAGAGTCTAAAACGTCAAAAAAGCCACGGCAGCAGATATGTATGTTAAAATCCCCAACAATACTTCTCTGGTCAAATTTCGGAATACAGTCTGCCAAAAAAGTAATTCACAAAATTTCAAGTTGTACTTAGGTGGGCGATAACAGAGAGAGAGAACATGAGAGGATGAAAATCCCTCAAAAGCTTCCAGCTCATGCTAAATTGCCAGTCTCTGGGAAATCAATCCAGATTTTTCAGTGGAATAATTTTTGCGGAACCATCTTTTTTCTGAATCAACCAATAATTATTTGTTTAAAAAAAAACTCAACAGATGGGAAATGGTCCACATGCAAACCCAGGAGGCCATCTTAGACCAGCTGATACAGATTCAGAGGAATACGGCCAGTGACAATCAGAAGTAACTCGCTTGCCTAGAAGACTTTGTGCCAGCCGGATCGCCAAGAAGCCTCCATACACGGGTACCATAACTCTGTACTGGAGCTGGTTGTTATTAATTTGATATACTATATTAAATTCTGCCAGATTTATTTTATTAACCCAGACATCAAATATTTTCTAAGTCACTTAATTAGGCTCTTAATGACATCTAAGGTCATGTTTCATCAGAGTTTATTCATGGTCTCAGTTGCTATCACTTTGAATCACCACTTATGATCATTTGTTCTGTATCATCATTAGTAGTAGAAATATATTAATACATTGATTTGTGTAAAATATATTTTTGTCTCTGTGTCAAATAGTATAAAGTGTCGTTTCCCTTGCATACCCAAAGTACCTAGTTTCATCATCAATAGAATATTAACTCATTCATTTCCAGCCGTTTCCTGATTTGTAAAGCCCTTCACTGCCAGCGTTTCTCAGTTTTTACTGTTTTTTTAACAGTCACATAACGTTGCGTGCTAGGATGATGTCAACACTAAAACTACCAAAGCAAAGCGGAGACTCACCTCTTACATCAGGAAGAATCCGCACACTTCGAGCTTTATCCTTTCTTTCATAATCCATTGTTGAATTGTGATCAGCAGAAGCTTTTCCGGTTTGCGCCTCACTTTTTTTTTTAGCAACGGCCCAAAACGATTTCCTAACATGGATTGTCTGCTTCCTGATCACGTGACGTACGCGGATGAAGATTGGCTTTAGAGCTGAGATTTTTGTTCTCACGGTGCGGGGGCTCGTTCCGATGCCCACACAGTAAAAAAAAATGCAAATGACGACTTAAGTCGTCAATGGCAGTGAATGAGTTAAATGTTCAATCATATTGACAATCCATATTTTATGGACTATTGCATTTTATTGAATACCTTAATATTTTATTATATCATGTATTAAAAGTAACCACTTGGCTACATAAATAATGTCCAACTCACCATTTGATGCCTCCTATCATTAGAATAATAATACATCAAACTTATATAGCGCTTTTTAGGACACTCAGATGCTTTCATGCACTCACGTTCACACACCGCCGGTGATGGTAATCTACTACGTAGCCACAGCCATCTTGGGGCGGTCTGACAGAGGCGAGGCTGCTATTTGATGCCGTCAACAGAGTACAGCCATCTCCAATAGGAACAATCTTTTTACATCTAGAAGTCCAATAAAATTGTTGGTTCACAACAAGTCCAAAGCTCACAATCCAGCATAATAGACCTTGGAAAACTGTTAAAATTTCCCTCAGATGAATCTCTCAAATTCCCCGTTTGCATCAGAATGACAGCATCCTGAATCAATAGGTGAAGTGTTGGGATTCAGGTGAAGGGTTGCCACGGTCACCCGTCGTCATTTATTCGGACTGATAAATATTGCTTGAAATTTTTGTATATATCGCCCAACGTGTGTGTGTGTGTGGCTGCTTCTCAGATGTTGGATTATGTTAGAGCTCTAATCTACATTTCCTGTGAGACATTCACCAGGACATAAAAGCAGAAAGAGTGTGATGTTCTTGCTTTATTTGATTTTGACAGCAGCTTTCAGAGTGAGTCTTTGGGATAGAAATGATCCAACTAGACTGAAATAAACCTCAAGGACCCTACTGCTGGAGTATTTTTATAATCTGTGTTTGTGATCTCATGTTTCAGCACCAATACAGCATAATTAGGCTATTTTTGTTTTAAAGCCATTTTTCTTATGTATCGCTGCAAATGTTTTTTCTTAACACGGGCTACTGGGTTTCTTCCTTTTATGAGTAGGAAATGGAATGAATCGCTGCTGCGTTTGTTCGCTCCCAGAGGCCGCCTGATCCATTTATCCTTGTCACTTTCATTTTTAAATTAATGAAAAATCATTTGTTACATTTCCATTTATTCAAACAAGCTCATCAGTGCCCCAGTAACAAACAATGCAATTAACGATTTCACTTAAACTAGGAACGTTTCACCTGCTGCGGACCAAACGCACATTCCTTCAGCTCCGCGTGAACCTGAACTGATCACCTGCAGCTTGTGCTTAATCAGATGTCGCTAGGGAGCTTGCTGAAGAGGTTACGAAGTTCTGGACCTTTGCCTCAGATAGACTTGTGGCTGTTCACACGTCGTTCTGGATGGATCCACGCTCCGCTGACACACTCGAAGTAGGTGCTGAATAATGATGAGCGCTACTTCAGCTAAAGTTATAAAATCAGGAAACATTTCTCCACATGAAAGAACCAGAAGTCTTCAAGGCTCTGAAAGACGGAAAGGTTTCCACCCGCCACTCAACACAGCTGTGCTGTGCACAACGTCAAGTGAGTCACAGACGCTCCCCCAGCTCCTCCTCATTGCGCTTACTGTCAACAGCGAGAGGTGGAGGAGGTGAGAAGATGCACTGATGGACAGGGTATCCGCGGGTCCTTAAAAAGTCTTAAATTAGCTTTTCCTAATTTAAGGCCTTAAAAGTCCTTAAAAATGACAAATAATCCTTAAATCCAGTTTCCAAAGGTCTTAAATGACCAAAGACCCAATAAACAAGATTCTTTTATTTCTATAAAAATTTCGTGAATTTCTAGTTAGTGTTCAGCATTTTTTGTGTATGATGTTGACGTAAGCGGAACCGTACGCAGTCAGTTGGTTGTGAAAGGGGACTATTTTTAGATGAGCACATTAGCTGGTTAAGCTAGTGGGAGCTTGCGCCATGGGGAAGGGCAAGTTTAATGGTAACGGATGGTTAATCCCACGTTCGTGACGTGGTTAGCACCGGTTCCAGGCAATAGTTGGAAATTATCGCTTAAATTTAATTTTTAAAATAGCTTAAATTTGGTCAAAGTGGCCTTAAAAAAGGTCTTAAAAAGTCTTAAATTTGGCTCCCTTAAATCTGCAGATACCCTGGATGGAGATCTTTTCTTCATTGTTACCTCTGTGATGTTCTCTGTGTGTAATGTTTAAATATTTGTCAATAACAAACTAACTCATGGGCAAACAAATAAATAAACAAACCGCCTCCTGTAATATACATGTGTGCTGTGCAGAAAAATCAATGGTGGGGAAGTTTCTTAATATTTTAGAGGTTTTTAACATGATGTGGAGCTCTGGTCCAACCCATGAACAGGGTCACAATCTGGACTTGGTCCTTTCATTTGGAGTACATTTTTTTAGAAGTTAATGTCACTGAAGCAGCTTTTTCTGATCATTGTGCTCTTCTGTGTGAATGTGATTTTCCAGTCCACCCATCAGAATGTCACGATTTTTAAATGAACTGAAATAGTTTGATTTAGAGTGCTTCATTGTCCAGTTTAACAAATTATGTACATTGATTTTAGATGACTTGACTCCACTTTCCACCAGGCGATCCAGGCCCAATTCAGCACGGTGGAACACTGACGCTGTTAAAGCAGACGCAAATGTAGAAGAGCAGAAAGGACATGGAAGAAAGATAGACTCCCAAGTCTCCCTGGAATGGTTCAGAGAGAAGCTGAGATGGCATAATGAGACGGTCAAAAAAACAAAAAATGATTTTTTCAAATATTATTTCTTCAGCAGCAGGTAATCAGTGTACGGTCTGTAGGACTTTAAACTCTGTCCTTGATCTTCCCACTGGAACCAATGGCATGGAGCCATCAGTAGGAACCTGTGAGGAGTTTTTGTCTTACTTTCTGGAAAAAGCTGAAGCGGCGAGGTCAGCTTCCTCTCAGAACTCAGCTGATAACCTGTCTTCTCCATCTCACCCATCTGTGTTTTTAAGTTCTTTTATACAGGTAACCTTGCTCGAGCTTGAGAGGATATCTCAAGGTTAAAACCTGCTGGCTCTCCACGTGATGGTATGCCAGCCTGGTTTTTGAAGTTTGCTTTTTCTGCCCTTGCCCCCCTGTTTTAACTATAATTAACAGCAGTTTAGCCTCCAGCACAGTTACAGGGGAGCTTATACACGCTGTTGTGCGGCCATTATTAAAGAAACCAGGGTCTGATCCAGAAATCATTTCCAACTATAGGCCAATCTCAAATTTGCCTTTTTCTGCTAAAATGCTGGAACGTGTTGTGTATCTGCAGCTTCAGTCTTTTCTTGCCCAAAAATGACGTCCTGGAACCAGTTCAGTCTGGTTTTCGGGCTGGACACAGCACTGAAACTGCCCTCTTAAAATTTTAAATGATATGTTTTTAGCAACTGATGCGGGTGAGGCTGTGGTTCTCCTGCTACTGGTCGTAACAGCAGTATTCGATACTGTTGAGTCGACCATCAGATTCTGTTTAATCAACTAGAACACTGGGCGGGGCTCTCTGGTTCTGCGTTAGAGTGGATGAGGTCCTACCTCATGGATAGGACTGTCTCTGTTTCTCTTAACTCGCATTCTTCAGGAGATGCTGAGCTTAGGTGGGGGGTTCCTCAGGGCTCTGTTTTGGGCCCCCTGCTGTTCTCCCTCCATCTGCAGTCACTGGGACTGTTTAGAAAACATAACATTAATTTCCATCTCTATGCTGATAATTGTCAACTGTATGTGCCTGTTAAACAGGGGGCCACAGGTAGCATACAGCAGCTGGTGAATTGCCTGCATGATGTTACCCAATGGATGGAGTCCATCTTCATTTATTTAAATGAGGGAAAAACTGAAATAATAGTTTATACACCAAATGACCACCAACCTGGCTGCACAGTGGAACAGTGGTTAGAGCTGTTGCCTTGCAGCAAGCAGGTCCTGGGTTCTCTTCCCTGCCTGAGGTCTTTCTGCATGGAGTTTGCATGTTCTCCCTGTCCTTGCGTGAGTTATTTCCAGGTACTTTGGCTTCCTCCCACAGTCCAAAAACATGACTGTTCGGTTTATTGGTCTGTCTAAATTGTCCTTAGGTGTGAGTGTGTGTATGTTTGCATGATGGTTTGTCCTATATCTCTGTGTTAACCTGTGATGGACTGGCACTCTGTCCAGGGTGTATCCCACCTGATTGCCCGTTGACCGCTGGAGATAGGCACCAAAGCGTAAGTCAAAGGGTGATAAAAATGCTGGCAGCAAAGGGCTTTACTGATCAGGAAACGGCTGGCAGTGAATGAGTTAAAGCAAGGCTTAAGCTGTATTTTAGATCTGTTAGTTGTTTCTATTCACATTTCAATGTTTTATTATCAATATTCCTACATTGTTTTCAGCTCTTTTTTGTTTTTAAATGTTTTTATCACTCTGTAATTTATTATAGAGCTGTTTTGTTGTGCTGGACAGAACCTTAGCATAAGGATGGTAAAAACACTGTTAATAGTGACAGACATAGAGAGAATATAAAAGAAGAAAACAATGCAGAGCAGATGCGTTAGATGTGAAACCAAAAGTAAAGTGCATCACATAATTGATATGAATATTCCAGCGATCGTAATAAAACAGCATTACTAAAAGGGGACAAAGTATGAATGTACGATTTTATGTAGCAAAGCGCTACATGTTGGCACTTGAGGGCAGAGCAAGAAGAAACAAGAACAGGGTTCACCTGACGGCCTGTCTCGGCTGTAGTTTTTGGGTGATTTAGGTGTTTTGGCCAAAACATGAAAAAGAACTTTTGAGTCATGTTTGGCCAAAGATTTTTGGTGGCCGAATTGTCTGTGCATCCCTAATTCTTAGATCTCTCCACAGCTTTCATCACTGTGAACCACAGTATTCTGTAATCTTGGCCTGAACAGTAGGTGGGGATCACTGGACCTGCCCTGGTTTGGGTTAGGTCCTACCTCTCAGGAAGAAGCTTTTGTGTGAACAGGGTATCAATGGGGTCTTAAAGTCCTAAAACTTATTTAAGGAAAATCAGGTTAACCCAATTATTCTCAAGTGTTTGTGCTGCTGTAACAAGTGAGTTTCCCCACTGTGGAATCACTGA
This sequence comes from Nothobranchius furzeri, assembly GCF_043380555.1. NCBI lineage: Eukaryota > Metazoa > Chordata > Actinopteri > Cyprinodontiformes > Nothobranchiidae > Nothobranchius > Nothobranchius furzeri. The sequence goes on from NC_091743.1 coordinate 78,573,047, forward strand.
CCATGTTTACATGCAGCCAATATCTGGGTTATGATCGGGTTAAGGTCGGTATTCGGGTTTCTGAGTTGATCAGAATAACCCGTTTACAAGCATAAATAGAAAGCGTTACCCCTAACTTGCATAACCCGATTTAAATGCGGACGTTGGGGTAGCGCCAGGACGTATCGACTACGTCCAGACGCAATATGCGTCATTTCCGGTTCTTCTTGTTCCCGTATCCGTGAAAACAACATGTTTCCCAGTTCGGAAGAGATAGTGACCGCGTTTGTTTGCGCTTTAGTTTCCTCGTCACTCCAAAAGTGTGGTGCTGTGCCGCGACTCGCCATTTTGCTCCCAACTTGTTATTTACTTCCGGTGTTCTGGCGCATACAAGACATCTCGCTACTCAAAAGACCAAGATTCCTTGCGAACGGAGCATGCGCAGAACACACGCTTTGATGGGGATATCCCGATTTACACGACCAAACATTCGGGTTAGAAAAGAGTTACCCCAGGTGTAGTAACCGGGTTTTTAAAAACCCGGTTATGAGCATATCCAGGTTTTTGACGGTGTTTACATGGACCTGCGGAACCGGGTTATTGTGAATATTCGGGTTTTAAAAGGGTTACTGGCTGCATGTAAACGCACTCAATAAAGTCTGTTCTATTCTAAGACCCTTAAAAAGTCCTAAATCAATTTTGTAAAGTGTTAAATTTGGTTAGTGTTGAAAGGAATTTCAAATACATTCATCCCATACTTGTTGCTTTTCCTCAAAATTTGCCGTTTATGAAGCCAAATAAGATGTTCACATGAATCGATGTGAGTCTGCAGTCCAGTTTAACTCACTGTTTATAAGAATCAATTTCAGAAAATGGAGTGATCATCTTGTCCACGAACCGTCTTTGTTAGTGGGTCACAAGTCCTCATTTGACCGTCATGGAGATTGCCCTTTATCTGCTGCCCTTTGGTTCAATTCTTTAGAAGCACAAGGTCAATTTCCATCTGTATGCTCACGATTGCCAAATTTATTTTCACTTGATACAGTGTTCTGCAGGCCCAATCAAGGAGGTTAGAGCATGGATGTCTTCAAGCTTCTTAAGTTTCAATGAGAGCAAAACAGAGGTCATCGTTTTTAATCCAAGTAGTTATGCCTCAAACAGGGCAGCCTAAGCTGTGGAATGACCTTCCACTGGTGGTCAGACAAGCATGCTCACTACCGGCTTTTAAGAGTCTGATGAAGACTCACTTTTATACAGTACATGAGTCGACCGTATTTTTAAATATTTTAGCAGTTTTTTTCATCCAGTTTTATTTTTGTTCTCTTGGTTTTATCTCCTGCTTTTATGTGTCTTAATGTATATTTAGTTGGCCCTTGCATGGGTCAGTGATGTTTTCAATTCTGTAATGCGTGTACAGCACTTTTGTTTGCTTCCTGGCTGATGGAAATTACCTCGTAAATAAAGTGGATGTTGATGATGATTTTCTGGTAGAGGTCATCACACTTAGACATACACACCATTGCCACGAAGTTGGAGGAGCTGATCCTCTCATCCCAGCTACTTCAGAATTGGCTCTGAACCTCCCGCGCAGGAGGTGAAGGTCAGTCTGATGGAGCTTAGTTCATCCACAATAAGCAGAGAGATGGAATCACCCCACCACCCCCAGCTGCCGTTGATGACCAAAGCTGTTTAATTGAGATCCGACCACATGGTTTAAGTGTATTAATGACTAATAGTGATGTTTGTACTTTTGTGTCTACAGGTCTTTCTGGAAACCCGGTGGATTTAGAAAAACGTCACTCAGCCTTTGGAAAGAACTTCATTCCCCCAAAGAAGTCCAAAACCTTCCTGCAGCTGGTGTGGGAGGCTCTGCAGGATGTTACACTTATTATCCTGGAAATTGCTGCAATTATTTCTCTATGCCTGTCCTTCTACCATCCACCAGGGGGCAATGCTGAAGGTTGGTACCTTCCTGGTTCATAAGAAAACGTCCTTGTTAATGCAAGGCTAGTTTATACTTCTCTGTCTGCGTCAGTACAGAGACATGCAATGTCATTATCCGTCGTCACAAGGACTCTGCAACAGGTTCGTAAGGACAGAGAGTAGAGCCCAATTTTCTAAATATCTGTCCAAGGAAATAGAGATCTGAAGCCTGTGATTGGTCAGGACACAGCTTTCTTCAACCACGTCAACAGCACCCACATTCCCCCTCGAAATAAACATAACAAGACACGGAGCAGATTGAAGAACTTCTCGCGATATAAACGTTTATACACCTGTGACTGAAGGAGTACAAAGATAAGCAGCAAACTTTTTATTTGCATCAGTAAAGTACAGGAAACATGCGTTTAGAGGTGGTAACTACATGAAGAGATGGAGGAGAAATGTAAATGTAAACACACTAGAGACATGACTTCAGTAGCAGGTTGAGCCAGAAAAACCACTAGGCCCTCTGCTGTCCTGGCAAAGAATTGCTGCACAACCCTGACAGAGAAGTATAAAAGGAAAACGTCTCCGTGAGCACGTGTGAGCGTGAGTGTAAACGTGCTCATGGAGACGTATAAACTAAGCTTTAGACACACACACACGCGCAAGCGCACACACATATACACACATGCAAGCACACAGGTATACACATGTGCACACACAGGGTTTTGCCTGCCTTCAAATTTGCGTGGAGGCCGCCGCCAGCTAATTTTGTGCCGCCCCAGCCTGATTTCACTCTGCCCCCAGCTATATGGATGTTATTTTAACCCGTCCCACAACGCTCCTCCGTGAAAGCGGGGCGGGGTGTCGCGCGCTCCATCCTGCAGCGCCCCTCTGTGAGAGCTGGGGTGGGGTGGTTGCACACGTTCCGCTGCTGTTTCTCACCAGTATAAGCTGATGGAGGGCTCTAGTTTTGCTGCGCCGTTCGTGTCAGCGGACATGGTAGAGTCGGGGAGGGGGCGGGGCATGACGCTTAGCCTGGTGGGTGGGCAAGCAAAGCCTGGTGGGCCGCCAGGCTTATAAAGCGTTGGGGGAAACCCATGTAATATTTATACATCTGATACAATTCAGATCACCTTCAAAACTCACACCCAGGGCCGTTTAAAGGTATTTTGCGGGCTATGGCTAAACAGAACCTCCCACCCCACATGTGCTTTTAAACGTAGCACTGGTGCGACATCTTTGAGGTACTATTTCCCCAGAACTTTATTTAACAAAAATAAGTTGCATGTAAGAAAAATGCTTTTTGTTGGCGTACAGTGTGGTAATCTGGATGCAGTGGAGGAAAATAAAGGCACAGGGGCTGAACCGGTCCAAAGTTTGGGATCAAAAGTGCAGCTACACGCAGATTGGCTAATGCTAAATCTACCGGGTAGCGGTCTCACGATCAAGTGGCGCACAGAAAAATATATGATGATCGTAAAACTTACGAAAGAATAAACTCTACAAGCGGATGAAAAGTCCCCACCATCCTGTTTTTTTCTGCACCCTGCAGCGCTACGGATCAGAACCACTGCAGATACGAGTCACATTACTGCTACAAGTCTGCTCCATACACAGGAGCATGAAGTACAGCAAGCCGTTGTAGTATATAATTCACAAGCGCTGCCATCTTTGAACATAATTTAAACTGGATTATTGCTAACCCGTGCATAATAGACATGCCACCATTACATTGTTAGCAGCAGAAATTAAATGTTACCATTTTCAATACAAATGCATTTTAATGAAATGCATTATATTTTATTGTATATATGTATGTGATATTTTGACTAAGATGAGTGTTTTTAATACAAACCTAAAATGTTACTGAAATGTAGGTCAAAAATTTAAAAATATTTTAACTATAAATTTCAGATGGGAAAAACAGAACTTAACACCAATCTAATAAATATTAATGAGCCTTTTATGATCTTTTGCCTTTAAAAAAGTGACACAGTTGGATGCACAGAGTATGCATGTGCTGGCGCATGGTCAGGATGGTACCACCTCTGCCTCACTTTTAACCCAGGAAAAACCCTGCACACATACACACGCACACACACTTATACACACTTATACGCACACGCACACACGCAAGCACACATGTATATACATACGCACACACATGTATATACATACGCACACACACACATATACACACATGTGCGCGCACACACACACATAAATACACACACGCGCACACACTTATACACACACATATGCATGCACACACACACACACAACATAGTGTTGTCTTTTATAGCTGTGTAATTGGTGTGGAGTTTATGTGTCTCTGATTGGTTCACCAGCCTGCGGCCAAGCTGCTGGCGGCGTCGAGGACGAAGGTGAATCTCAGGCTGGCTGGATCGAAGGTGCCGCCATCTTGTTCTCTGTCATCATTGTTGTCCTGGTGACCGCCTTCAATGATTGGTCCAAGGAAAAGCAGTTCCGTGGACTGCAGAGTCGTATTGAAGAGGAGCAGAAGTTAACCGTCTGTCGTCAAGGTCAAGTGATCCAGATCCCGGTAGCGGAGATCGTAGTCGGAGACATCGCTCAGATTATGTACGGTACGTCAAATTGGATCTGACCTGCATCAGTCAGACAGCTGAGTGTTTGATGGGCTTAGGTGCAGTTTAATTCAGTTTATTTATAGTCTTAAGTCACTCCCATTTTGGACCATGGGTCCTCTACTTCCAAACAAACAAGATTGAGGGTTTATGAGCAGAGAAGTTATTTCTTATCTTGTTTGATATGTGCCAGGGATTTAGTATATGATGTTTGTGAGTAGCTTACCATCACCTGCAGTCATCAACATGTAAAAACATGGACATAGCCAAAATTGCTCCTTCAGGGTAAAAGTTGAAGTCAAAAATGGAAGGTTCCCACCACAGATTTTTTTTTTGACAGTCATGCCCAGACAATCCAAAAATGGGAAAAGAGGTGGAGCTGAGGGTGGGGCTGTTACGTTTGGAACAGGGTTGGAGCAAATGTAACTAATCTAGCTAACTTAGCTAACCCATGTAGCTATAAAGAGCACCTGGGACTGCGGGGTAGCCCGCCCGCACAGCCAACTGGCTTCCATGCGAGACTGTGGTCATGCTGGTCACCTGTGGAGACCTAATATGGACTGGGACTGTTAAATTACAAGCAGAGCCAGATCGCTGCAACTGGGAGCCCTGGCCTTTCAGATCCTGAATGGTCGGAGATCAGCGGGACATTAGCTACATGCTAACCCAAAGCTAACAGTTTTTTGGGGTTTTTTAGCAAGAAAAACGCGGTAGAACGACTCCAACGTGAAGGCACCTCCGGCCTGCTTGGTAACGAAATCGTAACTAAGTAAGCTGACTGAGGAAATCTGACTTCACTCGTCCACCGCAGTCAAAAATATGCGAGTCCGCCATAGTCAATGCAGTATAAGCTGATGGAGGGCTCTAGTTTCGCTGCGCCGTTCGTGTCAGCGGACACGTTAGGGTCGGGGAGGGGGGTGGGGCATGACGCTTAGCCTGGCGGGTCGGCAAGCAAAGCCTGGTGGGCCGCCAGGCTTATAAAGCACTGGGGGAAACCCATGTAATATTTATACATCTGATACAATTCAGATCACCTTCAAAACTCACACCCAGGGCCGTTTAAAGGCATTTTGGGGGCTATGGCTAAACTGAACCCCCCACCCCACATGTGCTTTTAAACGTAGCACTGGTGCAACATCTTTGAGGTACTACTGATCTACAACTTTAAAACAAAACTCTAGAAAATTGGAGAGAACATGGCGCCATACACACCAGAAGGAGTCCTACTTATCCTGAAAAAATAGTCTTGTGCTTCATAAAAATAAGCTTCGACAAGCTAGAACTGCTTATTTTTCATCGCTAATAAGAATAATCTTACTTTGTTCAAAAGTCATTATGGTTGAAGCATCGAGCATCGATTGGAACCGGGACCAACTGTTAGTTTTTCCAGGAATCGTTCAAAGTTTTTAATTTCGATTCCTAGAATGCCGACCGGAAGAGGAATCCGCGGCCAATCTTCGTGATTGCTGCTGATGTTAGATTTTATGTACAAATTAAAACTAGTTTTCAGTCAGAACACGTCTCTGCTGTTTCTGATCAGATTACACGCTAAACGGTAAAACAAGAGCTGCGTTTATATGCAGATCTTTGTCTGTGTTTCTGTTCACCATGTCATCCACGTAAGAACTGGAGAAGCGTGTGACGTTCTTCAGCTCAGATTCCTCCCACCAGGAGGAGGTGCAGACGCTGCAGGACTCCCCTCTCTAACACGCAGAGTGAAATTCTCCGACTCCCACACAGGAAAATGTCATCTATTAAACTGAAGCTAACATGTTAAGCTAAAAGCAGCTGAGAGTTTAAGACGGTCTCTAAAGCTGACAACAAGCTAGCCTAACATTAGCAGCATGCTGCCGGTTAGCGGCGGTTCTTATGGCTCGTTTTTTCTTTCACTCGGCTAAGTTTTATTTCATATTTTACTTTTAATTCACACTAAATACACAGCTGTAGGGTTAGAAACACCAAAGAGAAGTCTTACCTTTTACTCATTAGGAGGATCGGGGTCCGTCACCGGCTTCCAGCAGCAGCGGGCTGCTCGCAGAGGTGCCTGACCTTAAATCAGCTCTCCTAAAGAGGCTTATCAGCTGATGATGAATAACTGTTAAATGTCGGCCAGATTAGTCAGCCAACCGATAAATTGGTCGACCCCTAATTGAAACCCCTCTAGAGAGCTGTGATTGGCCAGCCAAAATGCTGCTAGGGGCTGCGGATGTTCCAATGGAGCGTTCCTAGACCGACTTTTGCGGAGCATGATTTTGGTCTAGTTCACTAGGGTACACTTCTTCAGCATTGCCATCCGTCTGTGACACTTTATACAAAACTCCAGCACTGGTTTTACTTTTCTTAATTTAGTTTTCTGTAGCTCACTTTTTAACGCTTTGCACTATCTTGTAGCTTTTTTTTTTTATTTGTGCTAGGGCTGGGCAATAAATCAAAACTGTATCGTTATCGAAATTTCTGACTCTTATCGAGATAATTTTTCCATGTCAATAAATTTAATAATAAAAAAATGAAAGAATGTGTGTAGGTTGGCAACGTTGATGACCCTTCAAGAAGCTGCAGCACTTTGAGCCACGTAAAAATGTGACTCGACATAAAACATGTGACAGCCCATATAGTGGACAACTTTTGATTCTGTCCACACCTGTAGGTTTTATTCATTTATTGTTATGAGGTCAAATCCTCATTGTATCATGCTATTGATTTTAGGCCCTAATTTGTGCCCTTTCAAATAATTTTTGTCACTTGCTGCATAATTATTTACGTTGGCTAGTGCTGTTGCCTTTGACCTGTTCTCCTATTCTGTTGGTTTTTATTAGGAATTTTGTCCTTGATTATTTATGCTATGTCTTTTTGTATTTTACCTAATTTTTGTGGTTCTACTTAGTTTTGCTGATAAATTTGAGAATTTGGCTCTTTTTTTGTACAGCATTTTGGTTAGCTGCCATGCTATTTTCAAATAGTGCTTTATAAATAAATCTTTATATATGTATGTATGTGTATTCATGCAAATGTACCACACAGAGCAGATGACAGAATCTGACACTATTTGATTTATACAGACACATGAAACCTCTGTTGGAAAGGTTCCAGAGGTCTCCACTGAGTCATGGTCTGTTGAAGCACACGTTTAGTCTGGGTCTTTCTGACCTTTGACCCCTACCTGCAGGAGACGTGTTGCCTGCTGATGGGATTCTGATTCAGGGAAGTGACCTGAAGCTGGATGAGAGCTCTCTGACTGGAGAGTCTGATCAGGTCCGGAAGTCTCTGGAGAAGGACCCTATGTTGCTTTCTGGTGAGTGCTCGCCTTCAGCTGACAGCTGAACCATGATGTAACACATCTCAGGTTTGTGTTTTACATCAGCGATTCACAGAAAGTCTCAAGTAAACAAAGTCAGAGCTGGTTTGTTTTATATGAGGTGGTGATGGTGTTTGTGATGTCTTCTTAGGGACAAAAGTGATGGAAGGATGCGGCAAGATGGTGGTGTCAGCTGTAGGCCTCAACTCCCAGACAGGCATCATCTTAACCCTGCTGAGCACCAGTGAACACAATGAAGAGAAGAAGGCCAAGAAAAGTAAGAAGTGAACAAAGAGCTGTTTGTGGCACACAAACACAACTCACGCTGAAGGTCACTTCAAGGACACACAACAACTCTTTTGAGAAGAAAAGAACAACTAGAACATCAGTCTGTTGATTTAAGATTTGCTGCTACCGTGCAAAGGGTTTAGACTGAAAATGTGTTGAGTTTGCATCAGCTGATGTACCAGCCGATACTTTAAGAACTCCTCTAGTTTGGAGCTTGAATAGCTTCAAGTTACTTGAAGGGTCCAAAACTATGTCCCTATTAACTAGGGCTGGGTACCGAAACTTGATAGCTCTCCAGTACTTTGCTGTAAAGACTCTGACACTAGTCAGTGACTCGATGCAACCTGCTGGGTTCCTTATATGGAAAACTTGTTACTGATTGGCTTAATTACCTGACCTGGATTGGAATGTTTACTGTGTGAAGGTCCTTGAGATGACTTTGGTCCTGATTTGGCACTTAATAAATAAACTTGAATTGAAATTATTGGCTAACCCTAACCCTTTACTACTAAAGAAAATGTACAGTGACCTAAGTCAGTTGCTTATAGCAAATGGCTGCAATAAAACAGAGTGGAAGATTGAGGGGTTTGAGTACTCTCTGTACCCCGTGTATATTGGTGCTAAATGTCAGTAATTTCCACGTAAACATTCCTGTGAATGAGCCACACAGGTCAGTTCGTCCCGATGCTGCACGTCACATGACTGGTGTCGCAGTCACACGGCTCCGCCTCTCATTTACAACAACGCTTCTGAGTTGGCAGATTAGTAAAAGGTTTGGCTGCATTTAGTTAACTAGCATGAGCTTTTTGTTGAAGCTAGTATTTTACTGTTGTTATAGTTGGAAGAATATGAATTATTACATTTAAGTTCCTTCTGGGATTATTAAAGGATTTTTGAGTTTGAATGTTGCTTTGCTAACAATGCAAAAGACAGCTATTTATTTTTATACAGATATTTATATTTACGGCCTAAATTGCTCTAAAAAGAAAAGTGTTCAGTCATAGTTAACTGTTTCCACTGAAAGTTTGATGTTTCTGCTTAGCTTAATAAACACAACATTTACGTACTTTTTACTCACTCTTAAAAATCTGACTTAAAGATACAGGTACTGACCAAAGTATCATTCAAGTACCGCTACCAAAAGCCAGGTCTAGGTAAAGTACTGATATTAAAATAAACCTACAGGTACCCAGCCCTAGCAATAATCCCACAGCTGAGTAAATGAGACCAACGATGGCTTCCATTTGGCTTTTATCCACTCGTTTCTCCAACTTGGTGTCATTTATCTCTGGTAGCTGACTGAAGATCTGATTTTAAAACACTGAGCATCATTTCTTTGTTTTCTGTCACAGTTTCAAAAGAAACCCTTCAATTGGCACCAAACTGATCTGAGAGCAGATCCATACAAACCAACAGGCTCCTGCACTCTGTCTCTATGGCTTTAGACTGGCTTGTGGTCACCCTTTTACTCATGTCTTTTCCTTCAGCTTGTTTTTGTCTAACCATTTGTTTTATTGGCTAAAGTTGAGTTTGTCATTGTGACCCAGCTGAATGTACCAGCTCAGCAGAGAGGGACACTCAGGGCACATCTGGCCTCAAATCTGTTTGAGTTTTATTTTCACCCTTAGTTTGATTTGATCTTTTTCTTTGAACCATCTTATCAGCATTCCGCCCTCTCTCTCTGTCCGAACAGGTAAAAAACAAGGACCCCCTGAAAATCGCAACAAAGGTAACCCCTTCATTCATCCATCTGTCCCTCCGTCCCGTCATCCTTCCCGTTTCTCCCCCTCTCCACCCCCAGCCAGCAGCAGGGGGGGAGTTCCCAGTTTGTCTCTATCACTACTGAACAGTGGGGGACAGCCTTTCGCCTTGCTTTACCTGTCCAAGGGTGCAACTCTCAGCTCTTTGAAAACCAATCTGGCTCCACGGTTGCCATAGTAACTTACTCTGTAGGTAGTAGGCAAACCTCTATGCAAATGTATTTGGCAAGAAAAAATCAAAGTTAGATTTGATTTTAAACTCGTGTTCAAGTGCTCTGCTACTGTGCGTCGTCCGTGACTGCGGGGGGGGGGGGGGGCAACTCGCCAGGCTTATAAATCGCTGGGGGAAGCCCTGCACCAGTTTCCTCATCATTACTGAGGTTTCTGTTATCAGCTGTGCTCACGTCTGTCACGTGTTTGATTTCAGACATGTCAAACAGAAACCATCAGAAACGCTACTAAAAGACCACCAGCTGGTGAGGATGATGATGATGCTTTGATCCAGTTAAGCTGAACCGAGAAGCCCAAACGTCCTACCAGGTGGTGGATAGCCTGGCCTGCCAGACTCGTCCTCTGTGGGAGTTGCACCCTTTGCATTATTGCTGGGCTCCTGCAGCTCGTGTAGCTCCTGCAGCTTCTGTAGCTCTTGTAGCTCCTCCAGCTCGTGTAGCACCTGCAGCTCCTGTAGCTCTTGTAACCCCTGCAGCTGTTGTAGCTCCTCCAGCTCATGTAGATCCTGCATCTCATGTAACTCATGCAGCTCCTCCAGCCTGTGTAGCTCCTGCAGCTCGTGTAGCTCCTGCAGCTCGTGTAGCTCCTGCAGCTCGTGTAGCTCCTGCAGCTCGTGTAGCTCCTGCAGCTCGTGTAGCTCCTGCAGCTCGTGTAGCCCCTGCAGCTCGTGTAGCTCCTGCAGCTCGTGTAGCTCCTGCAGCTCGTGTAGCTCCTGCAGCTCGTGTAGCTCCTGCAGCTCGTGTAGCCCTTGCAGCTCGTGTAGCCCCTGCAGCTCGTGTAGCTCCTGCAGCTAATGTAGCTCTTGTAGCTCGTGTAGCTAATGTAGCTCCTGTAGCTCTTGCAGCTCCTGTAGCTCTTGCAGCTCCTGCAGCTCGTGTAGCCCCTGCAGCTCTTGTAGCTCCTGCAGCTCGTGTAGCCCCTGCAGCTCGTGTAGCTCCTGCAGCTAATGTAGCTCCTGTAGCTCTTGTAGCTCGTGTAGCTCTTGCAGTTTGTGGCTCCTGCAACTCCTGTAGCCAATGTAGCTCCTGCAGCTCATATAGCTAATGTAGCTCCTGCAGCTCCGGTAGCTTCTCCAGCTCCTGTAGCCCCTGCAGCTCCTATAGCTCATGTTTTGTCTGTGTGGTTTTTGGTTTTCTTGCTTTCACTGTTGCCTTCTTGCAGGGTGTTGCTCTGGACTTGGTGTTGTCTTGTAATCACCGTTTGACACTCTTCGTCTTCTCTATCCCTTCCTGTCTTGCTGAAGCCTCCTGCAGCTCCTCCTGTCTCTCTGTTGTGGTTCTGCATTGTTGTTTTTGCTCCATTTCTGTTTGGGGTGATCCTTTGAGTTCATCTTTTCCTTGGGTTTTCTTTGTTTCAGTTGTCAGACACTCCCTCTCCTTTTGCCCGCCATGCGTTCTCTCATGGTCTGTTGTGGTTCAGTGGGTCTCAGTCCTGTTTGTGTCAGTTAGTTTCGTGTTGTGGCTTGTGGGACCATGTGCTTCCTGGTTCTACACATGGCTCATTCCAGCATCCAGAATGTTCTGTGTCCTGTAGAGGTCTTGTTGCTGTGAAATGACTTTTATATTGTGTGTGAGGAATGATCTGCTGAAACTCAGAGCCAGGGGCTGAAATACAATGTAGGTCCAACAGGGCCTCCACGGTGTCCAGTGTGTTCTAGAGGTTCCTTTGCTCCAGCACAGCTGGTTTGAATAGATTTACCAGGTGATGCAGTTGTATTGGAGCAGGGAGACCCCCAGGAGGACCTGTGATGGATGCCCTGGCATAGGCTCCCCTACAGAAGACATCACAACAGAGAAAAGGAGGAGATGATTTAGTAGAATGTAATTAATCCATTAGAAAGATCATGATGTTTGGTTCACAGACTGATTTAAGCATGTTTATGAATGAGTTTCATCCTGCAGTGCTCTGTGAGAGTGATGTCTAGTTCAAGTGCAACTTCATCCACCAGACTGTTTCCATCACTCCAGCCTAGTTGAGCAGAACTGCACACAGTCAGCTGTGTGTGTGTGTGTGTGTGTGTGTGTGTGTGTGTGTGTGTGTGTGTGTGTGTGTGTGTGTGTGTGTGTGTGTGTGTGTGTGTGTGTGTGTGTGTGTGTGTGTGTGTGTGTGTGTGTGTGTGTGTGTGTGTGTGTGTGTGTGTGTGTGTGTGTGTGTGTGTGTGTGTGTGTGTCAGAATGGAACTTTTGTATTGTCAGTGTGACAATAGCTCAGCTCTCAATCATCCAGCAGCTCCACTTGCAGGGTCCGGTTCAAACCAGATTACAGCTGATGAAGTAAATGCAAATAGAACATTTGCTTATGTAAATCAAAGCGGACCCGCTCAGAATTCTGATGAAAACAAGGCCCAGACCACATGGACCTGGTTCTGGTAACGGTGTATTGATGTAACCTGAGCATTGTAACTGAATGTGGATCTTTCTGTCTCTTCCACCATCACCCGCCATCTTTTGCTTTTTATTTACTGATGAACATTGTTTTCTTTCATCTTGTCTCCCTGTTCGGAAACATAAAACTTTCGTTTTCTCCTTATCCTTACCCCCACCCTCCAACTCCCCCTGACCTCCCCCGCACCAACATGTCCTGACTCAACCTCGTGTCCACCTTTTCTGTTGTCCCTTAATAACCCTGCACCCTCACCTCCACCTCACCAGCCAAGACTCAGGATGGAGTCGCTCTGGAGATCCAGCCACTGAAGTGTGAGGAGGCTGCCGAGTTGGAGGAGAAAGCTGAGGTTAAACAGGTGAAGAAGGTCAATGTGACGAAGAAGGAAAAGTCTGTGCTGCAGGGAAAGCTGACGAGACTCGCTGTACAGATTGGAAAAGCTGGTGAGGAACTCACACACACACACACACACACACGCACACACACACACACACACACACACACACACACACACACATGAACACTGATGGCCCGTCTGTCCACCCTGTTTTAGGATAAAAGGGGTTTCCACGCAGTAGCAAAATGTAGTAAATAAGTTTGCTGGCTAATAATTTTCTCGCCCTTTTAATATATTATAGCTTTTCAGAATATCAGTCACTATAAACAAGTTGGTCAAAATGGCTTTTTTTTTTTTTTATTAATTTAACAAAACACTATATTACCCACCTGATTCCTATCCCTGATGGCCGACTTCTGGTCCGCGTTTGCGCTAATACTCTGGTTATGGGCTTTTAGAGACTGAAAACATGTGAACACCAGCTGTCACAGCTCAAACGGGACATGTTACACTCCTTCTGCCGACTGCTCCAGAAGGGTGTGAGGATGATCTTAAAGTTTGGACAAAGCTAACATACAGTAGCATTTTAGCTACTTAGCTACAGCGAGGCAATAAACAACCTTAAAGCTTTGAGGCTCAGAAAGGCAGAGAAATTATTAACTCACAATAAAAGAGATGTTTTGAGTTTGCGTCCTCTAGGGATGGGTACCTTTGACATTTGAATCGATCCGGTACTAATTCCCGGTACCTACGAATCGATACCGGTACTTAACGGCACCAATTTTCGATACTTTTGAGTGTTTAATATTTTTAATTCTCTTTTATAATTAAATATATATTTTTCTCAACATATAACAATATTTGATAAATATCACGATAAATAACATACAACTGTTTGTATTTTAACATCGTCCTTGTAGTTTTATAAGTTGATAATTAAACTGAAGTAAACATCTTTACTGTGAACTAAATTTACTGTGTACAGTGGGGCAAAAAAGTATTTAGTCAGCCACCGATTGTGCAAGTTCTCCTACTTAAAATAATGACAGAGGTCAGTAATTTTCATCATATGTACACTTCACCTGTGAGAGACAGAATGTGAAAAAAATCCATGAATTCACATGGCAGGATTTTTAAAGAATTTGTAAATCAGGGTGGAAAATAAGTATTTGGTCAATAACAAAAATTCAACTCAATACTTTGTAACATAACCTTTGTTGGCAATAACAGAGGTCAAACGATTACTATAGGTCTTTACCAGGTTTGCACACACAGTAGCTGGTATTTTGGCCCATTCCTCCATGCAGATCTTCTCGAGAGCAGTGATGTTTTGGGGCTGTCGCCGAGCAACACGGACTTTCAACTCCCTCCACAGATTTTCTATGGGGTTGAGGTCTAGAGACTGGCTAGGCCACTCCAGGACTTTCTAATGCTTCTTACGGAGTCACTCCTTTGTTGCCCGGGCAGTGTGTTTGGGATCATTGTCGTGTTGGAAGACCCAGCCACATTTCATCTTCAAAGCTCTCACTGATGGAAGGAGGTTTTAGCTCAGAATCTCACGATACATGGCCCCATTCATTCTGTCCTTAACACGGATCAGTCGTCCTGTCCCCTTAGCAGAAAAACAGCCCCAAAGCATGATGTTCCCACACCCATGCTTCACAGTAGGTATGGTGTTCTTGGGATGCAACTCAGTATCCTTCTTCCTCCAAACACGACGAGTTGAGTTTATACCAAAAAGTTCTACTTTGGTTTCATCTGACCACATGACATTCTCCCCATCCTCTGCAGTATCATCCATGTGCTCTCTGGCAAACTTCAGACGGGCCTGGACATGCACTGGCTTCAGCAGCGGAACACGCCTGGCACTGCAGGATTTGATTCCCTGCCGTTGTAGTGTGTTACTGATGGTGACCTTTGTTACTGTGGTCCCAGCTCTCTACAGGTCATTCACCAGGTCCCCCCGTGTGGTTCTGGGATTCTAGCTCACCGTTCTCATGATCATTTTGACCACACGGGATGAGATCTTGCGTGGAGCCCCAGATCGAGGGAGATCATCAGTGGTCTTGTATGTCTTCCATTTTCTGATAATTGCTCCCACAGTTGATTTTTTCACACCAAGCTGCTTGCCTATTGTAGATTCACTCTTCCCAGTCTGGTGCAGGTCTACAATTCTTTTCCTGGTGTCCTTCGAAAGCTCTTTGGTCTTGGCCATAGTGGAGTTTGGAGTCTGACTGTTTGAGGCTGTGGACAGGTGTCTTTTATACAGATAATGAGTTCAAACAGGTGCCATTAATACAGGTAACGAGTGGAGGACAGAAACGCTTCTTAAAGAAGACGTTACAGGTCTGTGAGAGTCAGAGATTTTCCTTGTTTGAAGTGACCAAATACTTATTTTCCACCCTGATTTACAAATAAATTCTTTAAAAAATCCTGCCATGTGAATTCATGGATTTTTTTTCACATTCTGTCTCTCACAGTTGAAGTGTACCTATGATGAAAATTACTGACCTCTGTCATCATTTTAAGTGGGAGAACTTGCACAATCGGTGGCTGACTAAATACTTTTTTGCCCCACTGTATCTTCATTCCTTTTGCCGTCCTTTTTCAATAGATTTTTCCTACTGGGAAGTTAGAATTTCTGAGGAGAAAGCGAACGCACCATTAGATGGTAACAATGGTGGCATAGGAAGCTAACATATCAAGCTAACGTTATCTTAAACAGTTTATTTAACTGCTGGAGCAGATTTAAACGGTGATGCCTCACACTTAAATCGTTTTCACTGGTTTCATCTTCACCCAATCACCCGTCGCATTTAGTAAAGTGAAGCCAAACTTTAGAGCGCGTTCATATTCTTCTAGTCGGAATTTCGGAGTTCCGAGGAGAAAGCGAACGCACCATTAGTGAAACGGAAGCTAACAAATCAAGCTAACGTTATCTTAAACTTTTTATTTACCTACCGGAGCTGATTAAGATGAGGATGTCTCACTTAGATCGTTGTCGCTGGTTTCATCATCACGCAGTTATCCATCACATTTAGTGAAGTGGATCCAAGCTTTAGCTTTCGTTATTTCTACCCATGCTGCTCTGTTTACAACTCGCTCGTAGCGACCGATGACATAACGCTCTTGCGCATGCGCAGCTGTCTAGGCAAGTTCTCGTTATGAAGGACAGGTACCGAAACGAGGCACCGTTTCAAATGAAGTGAATCTGTGCTCGGTTGGTATTGTGGAATTCGGTCGGTACCTTAAAATGTACCGAATTCTGTACCCATCCCTAGCATCCTCAACATGTAATTTTATAGGCTATACCGGGGTCGGCAACCTGCGGCTCTTCCATCCATCTGATGCGGCTCTCTGTGCTTGTAAAATAATGAATGGATATTTAAATAAAATGCTTTATTTTTACTGAATTAATTTTATATCTGTAAGTCAATTCTATGTAAAGATTATCTGCGTAAACCTGAACAGGCCCAACCCGGTCTTACTGTGAGACCGGGTTGACGGGTCACGCTTGTGCGTAATCATGTGCGCTGTCTGAGATTCTGGGCTTCTCCTCAGACGGCTCCTGGATGTGTCGCCACATTGGAGACAGGAACAAGCACTATTCAGCCAAAGTTTCATAATCAGGGAACATTTTCTAAGTGACAAGTCTCTCTAAGAGACAGGGTTTGGAAAACACTCGCTTCAGTGGGAGGAACCTTCCCGCATGCGCTCTGGTTCTGCAACGCGCTCCAAGCCAGTCTCCACAACTTCAGCTTGCTGTGCACATATGCGCTGACAGCGAGCTGCGCTGAGCAGTGTCCAGCTCAGATGTTCAGATGGGAATCTTTTAGCTACATCTGCAATGTGCATAACGAATAAAATGTCTGTTCGTCTGCGTGCGTCGGGGTAATTCTTTCTATTCTTTCTCCGTCAAAATAAACGGTCAAATACGGGAACAGCCCTGCTTTTGACTGTTTTGTTTTCTTGTGAAAATTGTTGGAAAGAGATCAAATTTTACTTGATTACCACCAGAGCCTGCGCCGTTATCTCCGTGATGGTAAATGAGGGAAAAACAAATTGATCGGATCCTGCACGTCTTTTAACACATTGGTCAGGATTGACGCACTTTGTTTTCATTTAGTTGGTTAAAAAAAAGTCGGGCTCGGGTTGGACCAGAGAATCCTGAAAACCTTTTTGGGCCGGGTCGGGCTGGGGCTCCACCCCCTCGGGCCGGGCCGGTCACGGGCTCAGATTTTAGGCCCGTGCAGGGCTCTAATTGGGAGCATATATATAGAAAAATAAATTGGTCCAAGCACTGAACCCTGTGGTATTCCACAAGTAACCCTGGAGTATGAAGACGATTTGTTCATGTACATTTACTAAATGAAATCTATCAGACAGGTAGGATTTAAACCAGCCTGACACTGTTCCTTTGATCCCTACAACATGTTCAAGCCTTTCTAAAAGAACGTTGTGATCAACTGTGTCAAAGGCAGCACTGAGATCTAACAAGACTAGAACAGACACAAGATTCTTATTTGAGGCCATGAGAATATCATTTGTAACTTTCACTAATGCAGTTTCAGTGCTGTGATTGTAAAACCAGACTGAAATTCCTCAAACTGATCATTGGTGTTTAAATGCGCACATAGTTGGATGGCCACTATTTTCTCAAGGACTTTTAATAAAACTGAAAGCTTAGATATTGGTCTATAATTCATTGGGTCATCTGGATCCAGAGAAGGCTTCTTAAGTAAAGGTTTGATTACAGCAACCTTAAAATCCTGTGGTACATATCCATTTACTAAGGATAGATTGATTGTATCTAGAATGGGGGCAGTAACCAAAGGAAATGCATCTTTAAATAATTTGGTTGGGATTGGATCAAAAATGTAAGTTGAAGGTTTGGATCAAGCTAATATTTTTGATAACTCTGAAAGCTCAACTGGATCAAAACGGTTCAAACACAGATGAGGTTCTACAGTTACCTCTGATGCTGCCTCACTTACCGAGGATGACGAAATCGTATTAGGGAGGACGCTAATGATTTTGTTTCTAATAGAATTAATTTTACTCGTGAAAAATCCCATGAACTCGTTGCTGCTGAGGGGTAAGGGAATAGATGGTTCAGAGCTATGATTCTGTGTAAACTTGGCGACTGTACTGAAAAAAAAAAAGTAGGATTATTCTCATTCTCCTCAAATAGCGATGAAAAATATGCAGTTCTAGCTTGTCAACGCTTATTTTTGTAAAGTACTTAACTCCTGTGCCACCGTTGCCCCAAGCTAAAGGTGTGGAACACTGAAAACCCCTGTTTTAATGATTATTTCTTATTCTAACGGGTCACTCTTGAGTTTTTCATGTAGACTGAACATGAAAATATTCTCCTACACCTATCTCCTGCATTAGCTTCTGATAGAAAATAGAAAGTGAAACTCTAGGATTAGTTAAGCCTGACAGATCTACGTCACACTGTCACTTATTCATGGACTCTTCCATCTTGACTCACGACGGGGAAGGCTGTTTTTGGTTTGGCATCCAGAAAACGGCAAAGAACGTCTCAGCTAGAAGAAGCAAACTGTTAGCATTAGCAACTCCACCACACAGCAGAACTTCTCTAGGCTTGTGTTATTTGTGGAGGTAAAGCATCAACGTTGCAGAGAAACTGTCAGTCGTGTTGCCTTTAGCCAATCAGAGGAGAGATATCCTCATATCAGGAAGTAAAACTCCAAATTCCCCCTTTTGCTGCCACCCTCTTTGACAGTAGACTTGTCCATGCTGATTCAAGCAATTCTGCCCCCCCCACCCCCCCACCCCCGAGTACGGCTTGCAAGACCTTCATTTCTACTAGAGACCTAGTAGGGGTTAACGGTTCACGGGGAATGTTGAACCATTTTGGTTCGGTACGAGTTTTACAGAAGAAACTCTGGGCGGTGTGAGTGAGTTTTTAAGGCTCACTGCGGAAATAAAAACACGAAGCATCAACAGTCAAACACAATACTTGTCCGTATGAGCGTGACACTCATAGCTGCACAAATAACCTGTGAAATAATTAAACATCATGCTAGATCAGCAGCCTGTGATGACACCTGGTTCAGATATTTAATAAATAAATATAATAATTTACCAAAAATTAATCTACCCGAGCTCTTCAAAACAATGAACCGAACTGAATACAATTTTAGCGTTCCGTTACACCTCTTTCCTTTTGCATGTCTAAGTCAGACTCTAGTGATGAAACCAGTAAAATCACAATTTTATGTTGTCAGGTTTGTGCTGTTGTAGTTCTAAGCGGGGTGTGGTTTTGTTTCCACCAGGTCTGTTCATGTCGACCCTCACCGTCATCATCCTCATCGTCTACTTTGCGATTGACACCTTTGGGATCCAGGGTCGGCCCTGGTTGGTTGAGTGCTTACCAATATACATCCAGTATTTAGTAAAGTTCTTCATCATCGGTGTGACGGTTCTGGTGGTAGCAGTTCCTGAGGGTCTGCCGCTGGCTGTTACCATCTCTCTGGCTTACTCAGTTAAAGTATGCAGGATGGGACAATCAAAACTGCTGTCTTATTGTCCCCGTTAAGCGTCAGTAAGCAAATTATTGTTTTGTGTTCTAGAAAATGATGAAGGACAATAACTTGGTGCGACACTTGGATGCGTGTGAGACTATGGGCAACGCCACAGCCATCTGTTCAGACAAAACGGGTACACTCACCATGAACCGCATGACGGTGGTGCAGGCGTTCATTGGTGATTCACACTTCAAGAAAGTCCCTGAGCCGGATGCCATTGAGCCAAGAGTTCTGGACATGTTGGTTAACAGCATCTCAATTAACTCAGCGTACACCTCTGATATCCAGGTACTGCCTTTGGCTGGAAGTTTGGGCCCACCCTTTAACCCTCCCACTGTCCTAATGGGTGTGACCCCGCAAGGAAAGTTGACCATTGAGCAGGATTGATGGTTTATCCCTTGAGGTCCATGTGGCAGGGGTGAGGTGGTGCTCACTCCTCACCCCTGCCACATGGACCCAAGGGATAAACCATCAACCCTGCTCAGTGGTTTACTTTCCTCACGGGGTCACACCCATTAGGACAGTGAGAGGGTTAATTGATTGTTGGAAGAAAGAACTAATATGTACTAAATACCTTTGTTGTAAAGTAAAATAATGGGCCAGGGAGCTGCTTGGTCATTAATCCTGATGTCTCCACAGGCTCCGGAGAGAGAAGGTGGCCTCCCCCGTCATGTGGGTAACAAGACAGAGTGTGCTCTGCTGGGTCTTGTTCTGGAACTAAAGAGGGAGTATGATTCAATCAGAAACGAGATCCCTGAGGAACAACACTTCAAGGTGTACACGTTTAACTCCTCTCGCAAGTCAATGAGCACCGTGCTAAAGATCCCTGATGTAGGCTTTAGGATGTACAGCAAAGGAGCATCAGAGATCATCTTGAGGAAGTAAGAAAATCCTTATCCATGTGTCCGATGGACCTGCTGCTTGTTGCGTAATGCCTTTTAAATTTTGTGTGCCTTATTTCTCTGCTAGATGTTCCCATATCTTAGATGCCCATGGTCAGCCCCGCATCTTCAAACCGAAAGACCGCGAGGAGATGGTGTGTAAGGTAATCGAGCCAATGGCGTGTGAAGGGCTGAGGACCATCTGTGTGGCGTACAGGGACTTTCCCGCTGAAGCTGGAGAGCCAGACTGGGACAATGAGAATGAAATCCTGAGTGGTCTGACCTGCATTGCTGTGGTGGGCATTGAGGATCCCGTCAGACCCGAGGTACGCTATTTGTGATGACTAAAGCCGTCCAGTCTCACCAGGGTAGTTCAGTAGGACCTGATCCTAAAGTAGCTGTTTTTATGGTTTCTTAGGGCTTGTAATGATGCATATGTGTTCATCATGGCTGCCTCACCAAACCTGCATTTGCGTGAAGTGTGGTTTGTGTGCGTCCTCTGAAATCAACACATTGTTTTTTGGAGTCACGTGGGCACGCCAAACAAGATGGCAGCTGGTTAGAGTACCTCCGCCCTTCGACTTTTGATTAGATTGTTATTTCTACAGTCCAGGCCTCAATTCATTGCCACTCTCCTTCGCGTGTTGAGTAAGAGCCGCCCGCTGTCACCTATTTGAAGCAAAATAAGGAATATAATCCAGTAATGGCTTCACCGAAGCAGACTAAAAGTTCGAGCCGAGTGGCTACTCGCAGCAGCCCTGAACATGAGGAGGAAGGGGGCGAGGCAGCTGCCCCGCCCGACTTGGCGAAGCTATTCAGTGAAGTTTTCAAGATGAGTGGCACACTCCAAAGTGTTGCGAGCGATGTTTCTACAATAAAGCTGACGACAACCGAGCTGAATGCAAAGGTGGTGGCTATGCAAGAGAAGATCACG
Organism: Nothobranchius furzeri; assembly: GCF_043380555.1. Taxonomy (NCBI): domain Eukaryota; kingdom Metazoa; phylum Chordata; class Actinopteri; order Cyprinodontiformes; family Nothobranchiidae; genus Nothobranchius; species Nothobranchius furzeri. The sequence continues at coordinate 78,594,223 of NC_091743.1, forward strand.
GAGGCCGAGACCCACATTTCCTGCTTGGAGGACACCTGGGAGCGGCTACATACTGATGACCGGGAGAGAAGCAAACAGGTGGACGCTATGCGGGAGCGCATCCAGGCCCTCAAACTACAGTAAGGGAACAACGTGAGAGTTATTGGACTGAAAGAAACCGTTGGTATTGGTGGGACACTGCTGAACTGTGTTCGGAGGATGCTTGTTGAGGGCCTGGGGGTGCGTGATGATGTTGAGGTTGAGCGTGCTCACTGCGCCTTTGCTCCGCTTCCAGACCCAAACCGAGCTCCAAGACCAGTGCTTATACGCTTCCTGAGGCAGTCAGCGAGGGATGACGTAATTACGACAGTCAAAACGAACTGCGGGTTTGATTAGGAAGGATGTCGGCTGTCTGTGTTTCCCGATTTGACCAAGGAGCTGCCGGAAAAAAGGAAGGCTTTTACAGCTGTGAAACGAAGGCTTCAGGAGCGCAACATCAAATACACCCTGGTGTTCCTGGCAACACTACGTGTAAAGTGGAAGGGGGGAAATGTAAGCTTCAGCTTGGCAAAAGCGGCGGAAAAGTTTTTCAGCCACGAGGATGAGCAGGAGAAGAGGGCGCAGGGAGGGGAGACCCCAAATTCGACTGACATAATCTCGAGGAGCCTGAGACATCTGGTGTCTGACTGTCGGAGGGTGCAGATCTCATCATCTGTCATCTTAGGGAGGGAGAAGCAGAGCAGCATCCTACGGACCCGATAAGGTTTTTGTTAAGGCCCTGTTCATGGGAATGTTTTTTTATTATGTTTTTGGCTGTGTGCACCCATACAGTGGGTCTTTTCTTCAGGGGAGGAAAGGTTAATTTTGTCTAGCATGGTTGCAGGTTTAAATCATATTGGGACTTACAATTGGAAATGACAGGAAAATATGTAAAATGTATATCTTGGAATATTAATGGGTGTAGAAATCCAACCAAAAGGCGTAAATTACGATCCTATTTAATGTCAGTACAAGGAGTGTTTGGGTGAAGATCTTATAAATATTGGTAGTACGGAATATATTCAAAGTGTTTGGGAAGCCTCTAAGGCTTATGCACGGGGCAAATTGATAGCATATGCTTAAAAAAAAGATAGTGGTCTTAAGATTCAACAATTGGAGAAGGAAATTAAATTGAGAGAAAATATTCTGTCTATTTAGTATAGCTGTGAGCTTAAGATTCAGTTAAATGAAATATATAATAAGAAAATAGAATACTCCTTGTTCAGATTAAAAACTACATTTTATGAGGGAGGTGAAAAAATGGGGAAGGTACTAGCAAGACAAGTTAAAAAGGAGGATTACTCAAACAGTATTCCTGCTATTTAACAAGGTAATTCTTTGGTAACCTCAGAAAAAGATATAAATAATGTATTTAAGCGATATTTTGAAACATCAAATGCATCCATGGTCACTGATGCTGAGAGCCAGGAAGGGTGTGATTATTTTTTTCTCTAAACTCCGTCTACCTAGATTGCTTCAGGAACAGGCAGAGTTGTTAGAGGGTCCAATAACAGAAGGAGAAATTAGAAAAGCGATTTCATTAATGAAAAGGGGGAAATCCTCAGGCTATGATGGCATTCCCGCTGAGTATTACAAAGAGTATATAGACATTCTTTCCCCGGTTTTGCAAAAAGTGTTCCAAGAATCTTTAGAAAGAGGCCAACTCCGTCCTACATTTAACGAAGACTGATTTCTTTGATTCCAAAAAAAGACAGGGATAGTACAGATCCATCAAATTACAGGCCAATTAGTTTGTTGAACTCAGATTGTTAGATACTTACTAAGGTGTTAGCCTTGTGCTTACAACAAGTCCTTCCTAATATCATACACCTGAACCAGACGAGATTTATGAGAAACCGTTCTTCAGTGGATGATGTCGGGAAGCTGCTGCATTTAATGTGGTTGAATCAGTCCAAAGATGAACCTGTAGCTGCCTTCTCCTTAGATGCAGAGAAGGCGTTTGATAAAGTTGAATGGGGTTTTCTTTTTTCTGCTTTATCAAATTTTGGATTTGGGTCACAATTTATAAATTGGGTTAAAATATTGTATAAAGATACCTTGGTACCTACCCTGGAAAGGAAAAGGGGGTGGGGGGTGCACAAGCCTGTGTGTTTTCTTTTGTTTTTGTATGTTGTACGTTATAAAAGTTCTGAAAATAATAAAAACTTTAATTATGAAAAAAAAATAACGCAATGCGTTCTGAATCTCTAATTATGAGTAACCAGTAGGCAGAGTTGACAAAATGCCATTGTCACCCCATCTCTGCTTTAGAGGTCTTGCCTACCATCTGCGATACCGCTGCTGTCATTTATTCTGTTGGGATCTCAAAAGGAACCAGCTGCTAATCTCTTCTATTGATGGCATGTTTGTTCCCTACAGATCCGGTCTGAGTTCTGTAATGTGCCCCCTAGCAGAGTCCTCCAGTACTACGTGCAGTGCAGCAGTAGGTTAATGGCCTGTATTTGATATAGCAGGTGCTCCACAACACCATCGGTCATCCACACTCGCACACACACACACACAGTCATACCTTGGAGGTGATGAGCTACAATGTAGCTACAGCTAGGGCACGCTGACAGAAGTGAAGTATTACAGAAGTATGTGAACACAACGTGCCTGCCTGTGTCAAAGCAAGGTTAAAAAGCAGGTATAAGTAAGTAGCCTTTATTGCAGACTCACAGTCCAAAGAATACACAGGAAAAATATACAAAGGTGACATCAAAAAGAAATCAACAAACTCGTTAAAAGAACGGTATCCTACAAGAGACAATCATACCAGTGCTTCCACAGTTTAGAGGTGTAGCGTACAGCACTATATCTGGTATTATTCAGAGTTAGGATGACACTGTTCTTGGACACATTAAGACGGCATATAAATTTATACATAAAATTTCTTAAAACAGCTTGACCTCTCCACTTTAAGGGGTTAAAACTTCATTTATTACTTGTTTATAGCCTACATTTTGCTCATATTTTTTTCATGAGTGAAAAGTTTACTGATATTAAGACAGGAAATAATTAGTAGAGAAAAAGTAACACTTAAGAACATTTTGCTCAGCTCACTGTTTTATTTTCAAGTGTCAAAAGTTCATTAAAGATAGGACTGGTCGATTAATCTCAGCCTTTACAGTAAATAATCTAGTATAAACAGTAATATACACATTTAAGTACATTTTGCTCGGTGTATTTTTTATGTGTCAAACGTTTATTGAAAGGAATGATTGATTTATCAGTGTTTACAAGAAACAATGTGTTCAGAAAAGTAATACAAACTGTCAAGCACATTATGCTCTGTTTGGTTTTGTTAATGACTTTGTTCTGTACTGGAGCCTACTATTACTGTTATCTATTAAATCAAAGCATATTAAAATGTGCTTGAACAATTTTATCATTTCTTAATACTGTTTGTACTGGAAGAGAGAATGGGAGGGGGTCATCAAAAATTTTACTGGTAAAAAATGGGGTCCCTTGGGAAAAAGGTTGGGAACCATTGAGTTATATAATCAAATCTAATGAGGATTTCAACAGGGATATGATCCATACTGGACATATTGTATAAGATATTCATGTGTGTCAGAGCAGCATGAGCATCTGCAGTAGTGATACAATGGTCCAACCAGGAAGGGGTATGCCAGGCTTCACTTGTATATGTGTAGCTCTCTGCCGGCAGGAGCTCTCTACTGGATAGTTTTTTAATGAAAATCAGTACAAAAATGGATCAGATGCTTGGCAAAAGCAGAGTTCTTATCAGAGATATCTGCATTCAAATCACCAATTACATAGACAGATGTTTCATTTTGTAAAAAGGAACTAATGAAAGCTTATTTAAATATTCTGTATGCATTCATATGGAGCATTCACATTTAAAATGATAAAATCTTTGCCATTCTGTTTCATTTTAACTGCAATACACCAGTCCACACCGAGTAACAACATTTATCAATGAGTCCAGACTCTTTTTCCACAGTGTAGCCACGCCTCCTGGTATCCTTCCTCTTTTAATTCCCAAACTGAAGTCAGTAGTTGACTCTCCAGCCCCAAGAAAATTGTCGTTGATGGAGTTTAGACAGTCTTAAGTTCTGCTTGGCAAAAATGTTTCTTGTAAGCACAGTATGTCATGGTGTATAGTCCCAGCCTTAAGCTAAACCTGTACAACAACTCTGTTCTCCCACCTCTCAGGTACCCGAGGCTATCACTAAATGTCAGTGTGCAGGAATCACTGTCCGGATGGTTACTGGAGATAACATCAACACGGCCCGCGCCATCGCTGCCAAGTGTGGCATATTGCAGCCGGGGAAGGAAAGCCTGTGTCTGGAGGGCAAAGAGTTCAACCGTCTAATCAGAAATGAAAAGGGAGAGGTGAGACGAGCCTGATCTGATGTTTAGTCATCATTTATGGTCCCCATCAATGCAGTAATCTTATCTGGGCTTGCTGCTTATCGCCATGTGGTGTTTAATGAAGTGGAAGGACAACCCATGAGATGTGTGTGTTTGACACTGTGCTCCAGAATCAGAAGGTTTTATTGCTATATCAAAGTTAAAAGTCCCATCAGTTGTCACACACACTGATGTGTGTGTTGTTCTCCTTATTTGACCCATCCCCTGGGGGAGTGGCCACGCTCGGGAACCATTTGGTGGTTTAACCCCCCAATCCAACCCCTTAATGCTGAGTGTCAAGCAGGCATTGTTTTTAAAGTGTTTGGTATGACCCGACCAGGAATTGAACCCTGATCTCCCAGTCTCAGGGCAGACACTCTACCACTAGGCCACTGAGCTGAGTGAGAATCACATTAGGAAATTGTTGCGGTACTTGGTGCAAGAAAGGAAGGTAAAAGTAAGAGATAAGCAAATACAGGAAGTAAGAATATAATCAGGATAAAATAACAATATAAAGTGTCGAAACTTAGAGAAACATCTTCTTTAGGTTCTGGTCAGAGTGGATTAGTTCAGGTACAAATACAACACAGGGTCATGTGACTGCGACCAGGCGACTGGAGTCGTTCATGAGTCCGACTGCAAAGGGAAAGAAACTGTTCTTGTGGTGAGCGGTTCTGATCCGAATGGATCTGAGCCTCCAGCGAGTCAAAAAGAGACGGGTCAGCTGTGATCCTGACTGCATGCCTCAGTGTGCTGGAGGTGTACAGATCCTGTGTGGAGGGGAGTCTGCAGCCAGTGACCTTCTCAGCAGAGCGTACAACACGCTGCAGCCTCTTGTCCCTGATGGCAGCTCCAGCATACCACACGGTGATGAAAGAGGTGAGGATGACTCGATGACTGCAGCGTAGAACTGCCTCATCGACTGTGCTGATAGGTTGAATTTCTTCAGCTGCATCAGGAAGTTCATCCTCTGCTGGGCCTTTTTATGATGGAGGTGATGGTGGGCTCCCACTGGCGGTCCTGGGTTATGGTGGTACCCAGGAAGTAACACGAGTCCACTGTCGTGATGGGGGTGTCAGACAGGGTTATGGGGGGGGGGCTGTGTGCTTCCTAAAGCCCACAACAACCTCCGCTGTCTTCTGGGTGTTTAGCACCAGGTTGTTGTGGCTGCATCAGGACACCAGACGTTCCACCTCCTTCTGTAAGCAGACTCATCCCCGTCAGAGATGAGTCTGATGACAGTGGTGTCGTCTGCAAACTTCATAAGCTTGACAGACTTCAAAATCAATCAAAATTTATTTATGAAGCGCTTTTCATGCAAATGCAGCTCAAAGCGCTTCACAAAATTAAAAACAACCAGACAGCAGTCGGTTTCCCACCCCTCCCACACAGATTCACATACACAGACTTGTGGTTGGAGGTGCAGCTGTTGGTGTACAGGGAGAAGATCAGAGGGGAGAGGACACAGCCCTGAGGAGAACTGGTGCTGATGGCCTGCAGGTCCGAGACATTCTTCCCCAGCCCTGACCTGCTGCTTCCTATCTGTCAGGAAGTCAGCAATCCACCTGCAGATGGGTCAGGCGTGTTCATCTGGGACAGTTTGTGTTGAAGGTAGAGCTGGAGTCCACCAACAGGATCCTGGTCTTGGTACCCAGGGAGTCCAGATGCTGCAGGATGAAGTGTAGAGCCATGTTGATGGCATCATCTACAGACCTGTTGGCTCTGTAGGCAAACAGTAGGGGGTCCGGGAGGGGGGCTGTGAGGGTCTACAGGTGGGGGAGAACCAGGTGACTTCATGACCACAGATGTCAGAGACACAGGTCTGAAGTAATCGAGTCCACTGATCCTTGGCTTCTTGGGGACAGGGACTATGGTGGAGGTCCTGAAGCAGGCGGGTGAGGAGTTGAAAATGCCCATAAACACTGGGGCCAGCTCTTCAGCATGGTGTGTTAGAGTGGCAGGAGACACGCCATCAAGGTCCGGGGCTTTTCGTGCATTTAGAGTCTGGTGTCCTTCCTGCTTGTTGTGGTGGAGATGTGATATGATGAAGACCTCCTGGGTGGGTGGGGTATGAGGAGGAGGGTACTGAAGGTAAATTCCACAGTGATGGTGATAGCTCTGGAGTGGGGGGTAGGTAACCATTGTCTATTGTTGGGTCCGGGACAGGTGAGACCTTCCTGGTGGCTCGTTGGTTTATGCTTGATGCGTCCGCGAGGTTCGCACGGCTCCGCGCGGCAAAATTGCATCAATTTTTCGATATTTAATTTTTCATTTATTGACATTAAAATAAAAATACAGAAAAAAATTGCTACAAGCCAAAATGAAAAAGGGGACAGAAAGAAGAAAAACTTATGTTATCTGCCCCTTTTAACTAAAATAACATTAATACAAATGAAACAATCATGATTCTTAGAAGAAAATTGGAACAATATAGTTCCTGGACTGGTTGGCCCACACAATCTCAACCCATGAATTAAAAAGAAAGAGAAAACGAGTTACACAGAGAGAAGCATAAAGTTATAGACCTCTATTCATACATATATACACGAATGAATACATAGACTTGTTTCCTTTTTTTCTTCTTCTTCTTCTTTCATCCCCCCAACCCCTTTCCCTCACACATTTATGTAACAACCACGCGCCTCCGCACGGCCCAAACTTTCTGCACCGCGCACCTAGGAAATTTTCTAACCACGCGGACGGTCGGACGTGGAAAAACATGGCGGACCGGCAAGAACTAGTATGGCAGAGGTTCGTAAATACAGACATTTGTATGATTCAGCTCTCAGAGATCACCGTGATCAACATGTTGTTAATAATTCTTGGAGGGAAATAGCTCGCACTGTCGGAAAAGACGAGGACGCTGTTAAAAATGCTGGAATGCCATGTTGTAAACAACAGTAATTTTTACTTCTACTATGGTGTAGTGTTGGATGCATGCTGTAGAGCTCCATGCTGCCCCCTACAGTTTGGGAGAATATTGGCTCACCACAGAGACAAGCCGCATGAACCATAAACACTGCGAGTTGTGAAGCGCGTTCCATCCGTGAGCCGCATCACCGCGCGGAAAGTGAATGCGTCAAGCATAAACCAACCTTAAGCTGTTGGCCAGGAGCAGATTATCAGTTCCTGGGCTTCTGAGCTTGTAGTTTGGAATGTTTCTGAAACTTTTCCACACAGAGATGAGTCAGTTTCAGATTTCCTCTGATGTTTAGGTGGAACAAGAACGTCTGGACAAGGTTTGGCCCAATCTGCGTGTTCTGGCCCGCTCATCACCGACAGACAAGCACACACTGGTTAAAGGTGAGCGCATTCTGAGGATGTTTCCTGTTGTTCAGTGTGTTCAGCTCCTCCTCTTCCCCCTCCTTCTGAGTTATGTGTAATCATGACCAGCACGAAGACAATCGACTCCTAACTGAAACTCATTGAGCCTGTGTTTGTCTCTGTGATCCAGGCATCATCGACAGCACGGTGGGAGAAACCCGACAGGTGGTGGCAGTGACGGGAGATGGTACTAACGATGGCCCCGCCCTCAAGAAAGCTGATGTTGGCTTTGCCATGGTAACTGCTCCTTATCTGTTTCTTTGTTCCTCAGTTCTCTGGTGCTTCACACATCTGTTTCAGTAGAAGCAGATATGAAGCGTTGTCCACTTCTAATATTGAATTAGACACCAGGGATTCACTTCAATCAATCTGGCTGTCCTCTCATAGCTGGGCCTGCCAGACTCGTCCTGTCTACACGGAGAACTAGTCTGGTTACTCACAGGCAGAGAGGCACATGAGGTCAGACCTCCTTTTCACCCCTGGGTTCCTATAAGCCGATATTCCTGACTCGTCTTCCCATGTCCCGCGGTCTGTCACCCGACTCCGCTGGTCTGACAGGTCTCAATCCTTCTGTTGGCCGGGGTTCTGTCTCCTCCGACAGGAAGCCGTCCACCTCACTGCGCTTCGTCATGTCCATCACTGCTTCCCGTGCACTGCTGTAGGTTTTCGTTCCACTTTCCCAGTGCGTGTATCGAGAGGTGTCTGGGATTGGATTTTCATTCATTTGAGCTTCTTCTTTATTAACATGTAGACTTTCCTTTGTTGTAGTGTTTTTGCTGTTTAGTCATGGTAGAAATATATTTCGTCTTCACTGAGCTTCACCTTTTCCTTCTTCAGTATCATTTCTTTTGTCTTGTATTGTTTATGATGATTGATCTGGGTGTCTGACCTTCGTTCAGATTCGGTGCCAGAGCTCCGTGTGCTCTCTGTATTTCGAGATCTTCATCTATTTCAAATTCTTTTTGTCGCCGGTTGTCCAACACCTTTGTCCATTTCTGAGATCGTGATTTGCTTTGTTACGTACAGCCTTAGATTATTCCTCCCCGCTCTCGCTTCCATTTCATCCAGTTTGTCCCACATAATCCTCCGTTCTTCCTGTAGCTCTTGAATGGCCTTGTTAGCTTCGTGACTCCGTAGCTCCAGCTCCTCTGTTCTTTCTGTCAAAGCCTGTATTTTCTCATTTTGCTCTTTAACTCATTCACTGCCAGCCGTTTCCTGATTGCTAACGGCCTTCGCTGCCAGCGTTTCATCGTTTTTACTGTTTTTTTTAAGAGTCACAGAACGTTGCGCGCTAGGATTATGTCGATGCCAAAACAACCAAAACAAAGCAGAGACTCACCTCTTACATCAGGAAGAATCCGTGTGTTTCGAGCGTTATCCGTTCTTTCATAATTCGTTGTTGAATTGTGATCGGCAGACACTTTTCCGGTTCGCGCCTCACTTTTTTTTACAGGAACGGCCCAAAACGATCTCCTAATACATGGATGGTCTGCTTCCTGATCATGTGACGTGTGACGTATGCTGATGAAGATCGGCTTCAGGGCTGAGATGTTTGTTCTCTCAGCGCGGGGCCTCGTTCTGATGCTCAAACAGTAAAAAAATGCAAATGACTACTTTAGTCGTCATTGGCAGTGAATGAGTTAATTTCCTCTGGTATCTTATCGAGGGTGCGATCCATATCTTCCTCCATCAGTTCATTTCTTATATCAGTTGCAAGCTCTTCTTTAAACATTTTTAAAGCGGAGTTATTTGCGTGTTTTTCAGCGAGCTTCCAAGCCACACGTCCACTCTACTTCGCCGTCATCCGAAAGTCCTATTATGTTTCCATTTTTGGTTCTTTTTTAATTCACAGGAAAGGTTTCTCTTTACCTTGCTGACAGTTTTGTTTGCGTCTGCAAAAAAGAACCAAAAATGGGATTAGAAACCAAACAGAATGTACCAAAGAAGTCCTATTATGTATTATTTTATTAATTTGTTATATATAATGTTTAAGGTTTACGTTTATGCAACCAATGCTTAATAAAATTGGTCTTTTATTAATTTATTTATTTTTTCATGCTTGTTCTTGCTGGCTCTTGTTCTCTGAGTAATATCACTTGTTCGGGTCTTTCATACGTTCCACAGTGTGAAATAGGTAAAGTATGTATGATTTGGGCTGATATCGGTATGGGTCGATACTGAAGGCTGAAGCATCGGTATCATATCGGAAGGAGAAAAGTTGTATCGGGACATCCCTAGTAAAACGTCACACTCGGGGTGAGAGATGTTTAGCAGGATCTCGTTAATGCAAAGGTGCTTTTTAACCTGATTACATCTCCATGGTAATGCGTGAAGGTGGAAGGGCTTTTATTCTTCAGCTGTTGAGAATCGTTTCTATCGTGTTTCAGGGAATCGCCGGCACGGATGTGGCTAAAGAAGCATCTGACATCATCCTAACCGATGACAACTTCACCAGCATCGTGAAGGCTGTCATGTGGGGAAGAAACGTCTACGACAGCATCTCCAAGTTCTTGCAGTTCCAGTTGACTGTCAACGTGGTGGCTGTGATTGTGGCGTTCACTGGCGCCTGCATCACCCAGGTACACCATACCGCTCCAGGCACACTGAAACACATGCACAGCTCATACACAGACCTGGGAACTCTTTTAGATGACTTGCCAGTGTTGCCAGTGGCAGATTATGGATGTGATATTTCTTTATGGTGATGCTCAGTATATTAAAACTGAACGCATCTTTGTTTTACTGAAACAAAGGTCTTTCAAAGCTGCCTCACCTTGTTCCAGCCCTGTGTCTTTTAGGTGGTTTAAAGTCTAAATTAAGTTTAACTGAGGTTCTCCTCCTTCAGGATTCTCCTCTGAAGGCCGTCCAGATGCTGTGGGTCAACCTCATCATGGACACACTGGCGTCTCTTGCTCTGGCCACTGAGCCGCCCACAGAGTCTCTGTTGCTACGGAAACCATACGGACGCAATAAGCCTCTCATCTCCAGGACGATGATGAAAAACATCTTGGGCCATGCTGTGTTCCAGCTTGTCATTATCTTCACGCTCCTCTTTGCGGGTGAGTACAACAACTGTCTGTTGTCTCGTTTAAAAGAGGTCCAACATTTTCTGTTTGAGGATTCTCTCCATCTTTGTTCCTCAGGTGAGAAGATTTTTGACATCGACAGCGGCCGTAACGCCCCTCTGCACTCACCTCCATCCGAGCACTACACCATCGTTTTCAACGTTTTTGTTATGATGCAACTGTTCAATGAGATCAACGCCAGGAAGATTCACGGAGAAAGAAATGTGTTTGAGGGCATTTACAAGAACCCTATTTTCTGCAGTGTTGTACTTGGGACCTTTGTGCTGCAGGTAAGCTCATCATCTAGCTAGCAGGCAACATCTGCTTGTCACTAACGTTTCTAGAAATCAGACCAAAGTTTGCGATCACCAAGGGCCTGTTAGGGGTCAGCTAGGGTCAGGGAGCATCAGCATGTGTGAGTGTAAAAAGTAAACCTTGGCTGTTTTCACAGATCATCATCGTTCAGTTCGGAGGGAAGCCATTCTCCTGCCACCCTCTGACCCTGGACCAGTGGCTGTGGTGTGTGTTCATCGGAGTGGGGGAGCTTCTGTGGGGACAGGTGAGACCAAAACCACATGTGGAGAGGAGAAAGGGGCGGAGATTTGAGGTTTGGTCTGAAACAAACTCACTGCAGCACCTACAGGGTTGTCATCATGACCACTGGTGTGGTAACAAGCTTAGCACTCGGGCAGAGGCAGGCAGCTCCTGTTTCAGTTCCACCGTGGGCACACACACACACACCCCTACTCAGAAATTCCCGGTGGGTTCAGTTCAATGACTGTAAAATAAAAATGGACAAACCCTCCTTGATGCCACCTATACGGTTCTGACTGTTCAACTTGCAGCCTAGTGGGCGGTTCCAATCACCGCCATCTTGTCCGTGTCGCACGTCTCAACACTCGCGGAAAATACAAAAATGGGAGAAGGGGAGGAGCTAAGCACGGATGTTTGAGGATCTGAGTCTGCCATTCTGCTACAAGCTAACTGAGCTAGCCAAAGCTAATTAAGGTTTGCGGGTGCTTTTAGCAAAAAAACAAACAAACAAACAAAAAAACATGGTTGAGCGACTACTGCGAAGCACACATCAACCCACCAGGCTGCATTGTTTCTGTGGTCTCCCTCAGAGAGCTCCACAGGCGGAAAGCACAGCCTCAGACTGCAGCGATCGGAGTCACCGCTGCAGAGACGATACGAGTCTTGGTACAAAGCCCTACCAACATGACATATTTAAACCCAGTTTGACCAAGCAGTGTTATGTTAAACCCACAACATTTTTCCCCATTCAACTAGCTAAATCAAGTAAGGCAGGTTTATTCATACAGCACATTTCATACGCAGAGGCAATTCAGTGTGCTTTCCATGAGTAAGAATATTAAAATCAACATGACAGAAATTTGTATTTAAAAATTAAAATGAAATAAAGTTAAAGGGTGAGCAAATACAGTACAGAAGGTGTAGCATAAAAACATTCTTTCAAAGGCTGATGAAAACATGAAGGTTTTCAATTCTTATTTAAAAGTTACTATAGTCGGGTCACATCTGAGGTCATGAGGAAGCTGGTTCCATCTGTGTACGTTTGACTGCATCCAGTCATTGACTTGCTCCAAAAACTGACAGAGTGAGTCTAGAGGACCACAGTCACTGGGTGATAGAGCTAGGTAGATATGAGTGTCATCTGCATAACTATGATAGGCAATATTGTTATTGTTTATGACCTGACCCAGGGGGAGCATGTAGAGAATGAAGAGCAGTGGTCAAAAAATTTAATCTTGGGGGACCCCAATTACAATTATAAAGAAAACATTAAGATGGTAACAAACAAGGATTTATTAACAAAACTGCTGATGTCTTTCCAAAACTTGTGTGTGAAAGCCGAGTGGATTTGCCGTAATGTGACGTCATCAGCAGGTGCAGGACCCCGAGCAGATCTGGTATAGACAGCGTCACTTCCTTGCTGATAACACAGTCCCATGCATCATCCAATGTGTATGTTCCATCATCTCATTTCATAGTCCTGTGCGCACGCTTCCTTATCTCTTGCTTCTTTTATCCATCTTTTATATATAAATACTTTTAGATAAGCAGAATCATCAGCCCATTATTAGGCAACACAGATCAACACTGTAAAAACACAGAACTAGCACAAGAACTGAAAAAGGTGACAATAGAAGACAACGGCACATTCATCTCACATGTTACATCCCTGATCCCAAAAACACCAACCCAGACAAGATCAGACAAGACACAACATAAAAGGACAAACCTCACAGCAGACCACATAGCACGATTGATACAACTGATGGCTAACTCCTCTTCACTTACAACAGAACAATATACAAACAACTAGAATGCTTCGCCATGGGAAACCCACCATCAGCTACCCTTTGGGAGTTCTTCATGGAAGATCTGGAACAGAAACATGGCCATTACCTTCCCAGACTGCAAAATAAAACAATGAAATCGCTACGTGGATGACATATTAGAAATCATTCCCAAAGGACAAACCGAGACACTCACAAAACACCTGAACAGCATCAACGTCACCAACAACATAAAGTTTACATATGAAGAAAAAGATAACAGCATAACGTTCATGGACATGAAAATAACCAGGCAGACAGACAGAACCCTAAAAGTAAACACATGCAGGAAACCAACACACGGACCAATGTGTTTTATGGACATCAGAACATCCCACCATACATAAAATGTCAGTTATCCGAATATTATACCACAGAGCAAATAATAACAGAAGAACAAGATAACAAACTGGAAGACAGAGACATACAAAGCACATTAAAAACCTGCGGATACCCAACATGGGCAGTAAGAAAAGGAAAACTACAAACCACAGTAGAAAAGAAAAAGAACCAACAAGAAAAGCAGAAAGACCAGAACAAAAACCAGTAATAACCCTGCCATATATCAAAGGCAAAACAGAAAAAATAACAATGAAAAACATGATGGCAACACACCAACAAAACCATACATTACAGTCAGAAAAAGATTAGTACATCCAGAGGACGGTATATCAGCAGATAAAGAACGTGGTTTCAGATTGTATGCTTCTCCGTCTGCGTCAGTGCAGAGACACGCAACGTCCTTGCTTGCCTGCCGGAGAGCTCCGCAAGGACGGACGGAGTCGAGCTCTCTTTTCTAAACATCCGTCAGTCGAGACGGATAACGCAAGCTTGTGATTGGTCAGGACGCCGCTGTTGTTTACAGCGCCGCCATTGCGCCCTCAAAAACATAAAGAGAGCCGAGGATAACAAGCAGCAGACACAGAGAAGCTTGAAGAATACCTCGCGAAAAAACTCTACAAATATGAACGTTTAATTCCCCCTTGACTGGAGAAGTGAAAAGATGTGCAGCAAGCGTTTTATTTGTGGACGGAAATGACAGGAAACGTGGGTTTAGAGGTGGGGAGCACATGAAGAGGTGGAAGGGAATGAGAGACAAATATGTCCGTGTTAAAAAGTATCTTATATACACAAAAAACACAATATAAACACACTATCTTACCAACATGACAGGATACCACAGAACAGCACTACGCCCTCTGTTGTCCTGCCGGGCAATTGCTTTGCTTTATATCATATTTGGTCCACTTTTGATCAAAACTATTAAAATACTAGCATTTCCCACTCTTTAATGAACAAAATACGTTTATTTTTCATCAGAACAGAGCTACGGTGCGTTTATTTTGATAGTGGGTTAGCTAATTAGCATTTTGAAGGATCGTGAAGAGTAAAACCCAAACGCACACAGCAAAATGTACAGTTTACACATGATTATTTACAACAGACAACTTTATATTGTTATATTTACATTTCTAATATAAAACATTGCAGTTATTAGCTTTCTCCTCTGACATTCGGAGTTTAATGCATTGATGCATCCTCGATACAATGGACAGAGCAAGAACACATCCGGGAACGTTGAGCGAACTTGCTGTGATGCATACTTAGGATTGGAACAGTACTTGGGCCGTCAATGAGGACGTTTCACAAGGACGTGAGTTTGGACAAGTATGCATATTGAGAAACGGCCAGAGACGAAATGAGCATTTACTAACCTGAGGCTGAGCCCATCCCCAGAGATAGCTGGTAACGTTAGCTCTGACATTCATGCTACCCATCAATTAAGTCTAATTATTCATAATTTAATTACACCTATATTTCACCACCTCAATGAAACAATCAGTGTAAAACTTGAGAAACCGACCAAACCCATCCTGATGTTCTGGATCCTGACCGATAGTTCAATGAAACAAAAGGTTCGGTCAGCTCAAACAAACCAGTGTCACCTATCCACTCAGGTGGGATGTCACACTGGGACACACTGAAAGCCAGATGTCTTCTGACGGTTCTAGTCTGGTGTCAGGATAATTATAGCAGCTTTAAAACCCAAACAGGAAACTGATGAACCCTTTGGTGTTTTCTCCGAACTTCAGCTGGTCACTAGTATCCCAACTCGCCACCTAAAATTCTTGAAGGAGGCTGGACACGGGATCACCAGTGAGGAGATTCACGAGGAGGATCTGACGGAAGGCACGGATGAGATCGACCACGCTGAGATGGAGCTGCGAAGAGGCCAGATCCTCTGGTTCAGAGGTCTAAACCGCATCCAAACTCAGGTACGTCCCAACCCAACACAGCTCCTAATGACTCCGCTTGCTCTGAAATATGGAGAAAACAGTTGCTATGGTAACTGCTTCACAGGGAAGAAACGTGATTTGCTGATGAAGTTTCTGTATGTTTAAATTTTCCTTGTTGGTTAATTATTGTTTGAACTTCCATGAGCCTGATTCCAGGTTAGATCAGCTGTTACCGGCTCTGCTGACAGATTAGAGACAAAAACACCCACCAGCAGAACCGGTGGTTCATCTACCTGAACTTAGGTCCACAGGTCAGATCAACAAAAACACCCAAACTAAACCTGGTCGGGTGAGCAGGAAGGTCCTTCAGTCCTGGAGCCTTGTCTTGTCTGCAGCACACCCTGTTCCCCAGAGGAACCCAAACACACACACACACACACACACACACACACACACACACACACACACACACACACACACACACACACACACACACACACACACACTCTCACTCACTCACTCACTCACTCACTCACTCACTCACTCACTCTCACTCACTCACACACTCACTCACTCACTCACTCACTCACTCACTCACTCACACACACACACACACTCTCACTCACACACTCACTCACTCACTCACTCACACACTCACTCACTCACTCACTCGTCTCTCACTCACACACTCACTCACTCACACACTCACTCACTCACTCGTCTCTCACTCACACACTCACTCACTCACACTCACTCACTCACTCACTCACTCACTCACTCACTCACACACTCACTCACTCGTCTCTCACTCACTCACACACTCACTCACTCACTCGTCTCTCACTCACACACTCACTCACTCACTCACTCTCTCGTCTCTGTCACACACTCACACACACACACTCTCTCTCTCTGTCACGCACACACACACACACACACACACACTCTCTCTGTCACGCACACACACACACACACACTCTCTCTCTCTCTGTCTCTCACTCACACACACACACACTCTCTCTCTCTGTCACACACACACACACACACACACACACACACACACACAGGTTGACTGAAGCTGGTGCCCTGACTGACATGAGGATGACAACCACTGATTGGTTTAAAGACATGACCTACACAGGTGAAGAAGTGTCTCCAGGACAGGACTCTGGACTCTGTGGTGTCTTAACATTGAACGTGTCCTGATGAAGCATCCAGAAATGAGTTCTTCTTCTTCGTCACACATCAGAGGCGATTGAGGAAGTCCTTCAGCCTTTTGATTGTATTCCAGTAATATCTGTCCCTGTCGGCCTCCTGGGATGGAGGGCGGGGAGCGGGAGGCAATAAAAGCTGCAAATTAATTAGGATTATCTCTTCGTGCTCCTATTCTTGTCCTCTGTCAGTGTAATGGGGCGTAGCGCTGCCTAACGCCTTGTCAGTCGCACACAGAGGAGAATAATTGGTACAAGCTCCAACCGAGATGCTCGAACTTTCAGTCTTCCTCAACGTCCTGCGCCTGTCGCTGGGATGTCATTCCGATTCTGTAATCGGGATTCCACTCTTTGTTTTCATCCCTTCATTCTAGCCAACATTCTTATAAATTCTGTCTGTCGTCTTGTTGTATCTAACATGTCTCTTCTTCTCTGTTCTCCAGCTCGTCCTCTGTTTGTCTCCTTGTGGTTTTGTGTGTGTGTGTGTGCGTGTGTGTGTTTTAATTTTTGCTAATAGCTCAGAGGCTCATTTATAAAGCTGCTTACACACAAAGCGGGCTCTGAAAACTGGTTGTCATTTTCTACACAAGCTTTGATTAATGAAGGAACACACACCAACTGCACCTCCGTCTCTGAACTCAAGAGTAGAAATATCTTGTGTTTAAGATATCACACAGTTATCATCATTGTGTGTAATGTGGTTATTGTGTATGACTTGGCCCAGGGGGAGCATGTAGAGGTTGAAAAGCAGTGATCCAAGAATTGAGCCTTGGGGGACCCCCACATGTTATGGTGATAGGCTTTGATTTGTGATCACCAATAGAAACAACGTGTCTTAAAGATAAGATCAGAACCAACTGTGCCTGAAAGTCCCACCCAGGTTATGAGCCTATCAAGCAGGACGTTGTGGTCCTCATTATCAACGGCTGCAGTGAGATGGAGCATCATCAGGACAGATGTTTTACCTGAATCTGTATTTAGAGCTGCAGCAAAAGTCTGAGCCAAGTATTCCAGCCTTACATTCATTTCTAACTAAGGTGGCAACATTAGCATCTTTATGTTTTCAGTTGAGGTTGTAATACTTTTAACACTTGTCATTCAGAGGAAAGCACCTCTGGCCAGTACCTTCAATGGTGTTTTAGTACGCATTCTACAACGTTTTATAAATGAGGCCCCTGGACTTTTAACACCTCTGCATGTCTTTAACTTGGTAATTATCCTACAGCCTTTATAACCTCTCTGGAAGCGTTGTCCTCCTGGTGTCCCTGTCCCTGTCTCTTCTGTCTAACAGTACATTATGACTGTCCTTCCTTCAGATGGATGTGGTCTATACCTTCCAGACGGGCCAGGCAGCAGTGCCTGGTGCCCTGCGCCGCCAGCCGTCCGTCGTCAGCCAACACAATGACGCCACTGCTGTCAAAACTCTTTCTAGCCCCACCCACGTAGGGCTTAGCTCCTCCTCCTCTGTCACCAACTCAGCTGGGGCTCCACCCACTGCTGCTGCTTCTTCCTCTACTGCAGGCAGTGAGTTTGTGCCTGGAGGCTTGCTAACGAAGAGCTTCACCAGGCTGTGTTGGGTTCTGTTGTTTGGACTGCATGAAACCTAGCAAAGCTCAGATGTCTGCATGTTCTGACCCGTAACCCGTGCTCAGATCCAAATACTTCAGTTAGACTCTAGTGTCTTAAGGTGATTGAAAGGTGTAAGTGTGAAACCGAGCCCCAGAAGAACTACCGTATTTTCCAGAGTATAAGTCGCTCCGGAGTATAAGTGGCACCAGCCATAAAATGTATAATGAAGAAGAAAAAACATATATAAGTCGCATTTTGGGGGAAAATTTTATTTTTCTTACAAAATCTGAGACCAAGCATTTCACATTGCAAGACAAGTACCGGTAACAATAACAGAATAAACAACGCAGGCGCAGCAGCACATCACAGTCTCCAGCAGAGGATGGTGGTGTTTGAAACCCTCCCAGCAGGACAGGGGAGCTCATTCCTGGGTCGGAGCCGGCCCGCAGCAGCGCGGTATAGCCTACATAATTTGGTATATAAGTCTCTCCAGAGTAAAAGTCGCAGGACCGGCCAGACTATGAAAAAAAGTGCAATTTATAGTCCGGAAAATACGGTAGTACCAAATCTTCATGTCAGTGAAACTTGCTGTTTATTTTTAGTCCTGGAACTAGTTTGAAGATGACATGCAGACATCCTGAACCTCCTAGAGCTTCTCATCCATCTTCATCTCTGCTGCTTCTCCTGCATGTTCTGAGTGTTGTTACTCCTATATCGACCCTGGTGAGACTTGCTGCTCACAAGACCCCAACTAGTCCCCCGTCCGTCCCTGAAACCAAGCAGATTTACTCTTATGTGACATTGAGGACAAATCTATAAATCTGTCTCTGGTTCTGAGTGGTTCCTGGGAGGCTCCGCCCCCTTTACCTGCATCATCCATCACTTTATGCTGAGTTGTGCTCCACAAGTCTCTCGTGTTGTGTGTGTGTGTGGTGCATCAGCTGCCTGGGTGACATCACTAAGGCGTGTGTGGTGGACCTGCTGACCTCTCCCATGTCTGTTCCAGATTAAGGTGGTGAACGCGTTCCGTAGTCCCCTGTTTGAGCTGGAGAGCCCACAGTCCATCCATTCCTTCATGGCCCATCCTGAGTTCCTGCCACAGTCAGAGGAGGAGGCTCACTCTTACGCCACCGAGGAGCTCGACCCCCTCCCTGAATCCTCATCTGGGCCTGCAGGAGGACAACCTCACACCACCTCCTCCGACAGCAGCAAATCAACCATCTGAACTGTGTGTGAGGAGGGAATCCTTCGCCTCCATGTTGTCTTTTCATGCCGAGTTTAGTCTTCTGCTTGTGTTTTTGTCCCATCAGCATCACATCCAATCAGTTCCAGGGTGGAGTCAGAAGTGTTTTCCTGACCATCTTTACTTTGTTGATGATCCTTGTGAGAAGCTATTAAAAGCTTTATGTTCCAACATCTCCAGACCTGAGGAGGTGCGTCCTCTGCTCTGTGTCGGGGTCCTCCTGTTCTCGGTCTGATGCAGCTGAAGATCACGGCGGTCAGTCAAACATCCAGAGAGAGAGAGAGAAGGGTGTGTCTCCTCCAGGTGGACTAGGACAGAAGCAGCTCTCATGTACCATATGAATGTTCCATTGGGTCAAAGTTCACAGAAAGTTCTTCCTGTTTGGTTTTTGTTTCGTCTCCACGACAGACGTGGAACACAGAATGTTTACTTCCCAGATAACCAAATACAGCGGCATTTCATTTCATCTCGTCAGGGTTCTGGTTCCTTTTTCTTCACCGCCAAGTCTGTCCACAGCCCCATGGACGGTCCACCTGGACACTAATACAGCTGTCCATGTCGCCCCCTGTCCCACCTGCAGGTGTCCTAGCTTGTGTAACCATGACACAACTTCCTGTTTTCTAGATGAGATGGAAAACCCTGAACGAGGAAGTTGGACCTCAAAAGAGCATCAATGTGGTCCTATTGGTTCTCTGTGTAGGAAGTAGTGTTGGAGCTGGGAACAGAACCTGGACTAGTCTTTGTTCTGTCTATCAGATCCAGGATCAGCTGTCAGTGACATCACGCAGCGGCAGTGAGCAGGGGGGTTGTCATGGTGATGACGCCTGTCCATTCGGCTGTGTTTGACATGCGTTGGTGTTGAAGCCACACTGAGGTTTATGGGAGACTGATGATGTCACCAGTCAGCCTGTAGAGTTAATTCCACTGTGTCCTGCCGCCGCTTCTGGCCCCGCCCCTTCCTTCTCTGCCCTGTCTGTAGATGAAAGAAGGAATCACTCAGCATCTGGAGGCGGCGGCGTTTAGCCTCTTACGACAACAGCCACCAGCCGTTCAGTGTAACCCTAACCCTCGCTGAGGTGATGTGCTGCTACTGCCATACCTGTTCAGAGCCATATTTTATAGGATGTTGTTTTCTGCCATTGTTAGTGGGCCCACCCCCCAGCCCTTTACTCCAAACATGACCAAAAGCCAGAAGAAGCTCCGGTGGTCACTGCCGAACCTCTGCCATGTTTACATGAAGCGCGAGTCGTTGGTGGTTCGCCTTCATCCAGCCACTTCCTGTCTCATTCCATTTTTACACTAACTATTAAAACGCCATGGGGAATCTTACTTGCATGGTTTTCATATAAAATTCAATGTTTTGCTCATTTTTTACGACTTCTGTATTTTTATATTAAGTACTTTTTAATATTTTGGAGATGTGAGTAAATGTATGGGCTGAAGTGCTTGAGAGGAACCTACTGTGGACTTTTTACAGCTCCATGTTGTCACCTGATGTTAGGGCTCAGAAACCTGCAGTGACTTGTTTACTTCCTGTCAGCTGTTGTCCTTTAACCTAGTGTGTGGCTCAAACCCTTCCCAACTGTTTCATATCCATGAATGAGTGAATTGATGCGTGTTCGGTTTCCAGCTGCAGCCGTCACAGTTGCCATGGGCCACAGTTGTGTCCTGCTTAAGCCCCACCCATCAGTAGGGGTGGGTGGGGCCTAAAGTAGAGCACAGCTGCAGGACATCACTTCCTGTTTCTGCCATGGGACCCAGTAGTGCACCTGCACTCTGACGCTGTAAATCCCATCCTGTAAGTGAGCGATGTAAGGGGAATCAGCCAATCATCACCCAGTGTAGCTTTAAGAATGTTCTGCCAAAGTCCCTTGTTTTTGTCACATGACCACCCCCCTACTCTGGGGTTGTTTGGACTGGTTTCCTTTTGGTCCCACCGTTTCCATCAGGACAGCTCATCCAGACTGCATCACTTCCTCTACAGAGCACTACTTCCTGTTTGCAAACTGAAAATTCTGTGGAGAACCTTCTCATCGGTTCTAATTAAGTGGAGTATCACAGCAGGTGGAACTCTTATGTTTGGTACGTGTATCAGATATAAAGATAAAGACTAAAGATGGTTCTCAGTACTACTTTATTGCAAAAAGACTGAAAGGGTTTTGTTCCTGTAATTAATTCTAGCAGTAATAACCCTTGGTGGTATTTTTGTAAAAACATGATATCATCTATGTGGCATGCATGACATATATACAGAATATGGTGGTTTAAAGCAATATGTGCAGCCTGGTGCGATTGGTTCTGTTGTGTTCTGTGTAGTTTAAAGACAACAAAAAACACTAAAAAACGGTTCAGTATCTGTTTAATGTTCTGTGTTCTGCATGTTTTAGTACGGAAGGAAACTTTCCAAGTGTTGACTCCTTTTCCAAAACACACACACACACACTATTTGCACTGAGGTGAAACACACTAAGGAAATCTAGTGTGTGATTTATCTACCTGGGTTTGATCAGGACTGTCCTGATGAATGGATGAACTGTCAAATTTATTAGTTTGAAATAAAATACATGTTTGATTTAAATGTTTTCACAATAAAAGTTTTTATTAATTAAACTACTTGTTTTTGATTTATGACCAAACTGAATTAATATTTGATATTTACCAAAATGTTAAAACAAACTTAACCTTATCAGGTGGTGACCTCAGTGTTTCTTCAGATTCTGTTAGTTCATCCTAAACCAAAAGGGTGTGTGTGTGTTTCCTCCACCCATCTTCCATCCCATGTTTCTGTCAGATGTCCTGTTTGCTTCGATCTATGCAACAGAATCGCCTCGTTTGGCTCCAGTTAAATCTTCATCTAGTTCCTCACTGTCTTCACTTTGTTAGTTTCAGTTGCTTGTACAGACAGAAGCACGACACATGAACACCGATGTATGTTTGTGTGTTCACACACGACTCGTTTGCTTTACTCTTTTGTAAGACATGATCGTGTGGAATGCCCTGGTCTTCGTCCTGTCCTTTGAATATAAACTGAAAACATAAAGCAACAGAGTAAAGGTTGTTCTGTTAATATATAAATCTATATACAGAAAATAAAGCCATTGAAATTTGAACTAAGCTTGTCTCATTTATGATTTTTATTTGTAGCGTCATGAGACTATTGTCCCCTCTCTCCTCATGAACTTATCTCCTTGAGATATTGCTCAGGGCCTTTGATGCCTCTGCATCTAAACTGTTTTAACAAGCTATTTGCCTCCCCCTACAGCTCAAGAGAAGATCAGAAGAACTCTTAAATGATCAAAAAACTTTGTTAGTCCAAATAATCATCTGAAGTCAATGTTAAATCAATCTGAAATGACAATATTAATTACTTGCTATTATAATCCTATGATAGTATTTTAATAAGTAATATAACTTTAAACTACACACTAGACTCCTATCACAAGTAATGTTAAAATCACACGACATTCCTTTGCCTCTCCAATCAGAGCTTTCCTTTCTGACGCGTGGCACAGTTTGTGCAGTGTTTATTTTTGTTGTCACATTCTGATTCGACCATAAATCAAAACCTCTGAATTATAAAACTAATTCCCACGTCACCCTTAACTCAGGTCAAACGTTCTAGACTTGCAAGCCGGCCACTCGTAACTTTTTAACCACAAAGAACCTTGACAAGCTGGAAAATAAAACCTGTTGCAAGCTACACCTGAATGCAACGCTCCTTCAGAGTAAAAGCTGAACTCACTGACCCTTCAGGGTCCCGCTGACGCTGTCAAACACCCGTCGTTTACCTGGAGTCAATCCCAAGACTAGTCTGTCGTACCGTACGCTGTTTCGCCGATTCCGGTACCAAAGGGAGGTCCAAGGTCTCTGCAAGAGTATGTAGAGCGGCAAGATGGCGTCTGAATGTGGTTTTTGAAACTATGACTAGTTTAGAGCAAAAACATTCGCTCCCACACAGAACTAACGCTTCTCTGGAAACGAGTTCTGATAACATTCCTTACACCATCTATCTTGCCTCATTTACACCTAGATCCATTCATCACATAGTGTTCGGAGTTACTTAGCCTTGCTTTAAATTGTTTAGAAATAAATCTTCTTAAACTTTAAAACTTGTCTCTCTCTCTTTTAACTCTGGGTTAATACGAAGTGTTACCTAATCCCTGCAATAAAAAGTTCCGATCTTCTGTTTAAAGTAGTGTTCAAAAATGCATCAAATTGATTTCATATTTTTTATGGAATCTCACCTTTGATGGTTTCCTACGTAAGATGTAACTACCGAATCACTACATATTTAAACAATTAAAAACTGAAGTACCTGAACATGAGTAAGTTTCTGTGTAGAACACTGCCATTATGTGGACACATGGAAAACTAACTTTGAATGTTTTCAGATTTTTCTTGTGCAACCAAACTGATAAAAGAAACACTGATTTGTCAATAAAAAGCCTGTTTCATCAGTGAAACGACAACGTAACACTGATGTTTACCAAGAACTTTCTTTTATATAGCACCCCTATCTACAAACCAGGTGCTTCACTAGCTCCAGAATCTAAAAATTTTTAGAGAAGAAATTTTTAATAAAAATTCAAAAATGTAAAGACGGGAGAAGCTACTGAAAAGGAAGACAATCAGGAGGTCACCTCAAAGCCAGCCTGAACAGGTGAGTTTTCCGCTGCTTTTTAAAGGAGTCCACTGATCTCAGGCTGGTGATGACCAAATGAAGCCTTATCGTGGCAGTGTGAGCATCCTGTCAGTGTCCCGATTGATCATGCGCCCTGGCTACTTGGCCAAGGGGGTGTCCCTTTGGCTGACTGGTTAGTGCGTATGACTCACCGGGGAGGCTGGGGCTCTAATCCCGCCCGGGCCCTCGTTTCTCCACCTTGCCACATTATGAAGCATTGAGGCTTTCCCGCCAATTGTTTAACCCAAAGTTTAAAATCTATAAAGTTTGAAGAAAATCCTCAGAGTTTGTATTTTATTTTGAAATTTACCAAATATTTTACTCTGATAACGTGATCTCGTTTAGCTATGTGTTACCTGATTACACAGTAATATGTTTTTTTATGTCGTTATGTTGCCTGAACGTGTGTATGTTCTTGATGAATGCTTCAAATTTAATAACATTTCCACAAAGAGGCTGCCACAGAAATTTAATTAGCAACTCTCAGGAAAAAAAGAAAAATAAACTCATTGCTGGTCTAAAGTCACGCTAGAAATATCGTGGTTGTCTAGCTGGCTACTGGAATCCTCGTGGTTCGTGGCTGGCTGTTGGAAATGTTGCGGCAGTCCGTGGCTGGCTGCCGAACTCAAAGAAATTACTCATTCCTAAGAGGAAAATATTGATTGTATTTCTATGTGTTTCTCACAATAAACAGATGAAAAAAATAAGTGATTTGTATGAACCCACAATATCCCAGTCTCAGGGCAGACACTCATACCATAGCCGATGGAGCTGGTTTTAAAGTATATGAACTCCACTGCTGTGCTACAAGCACGTCACAAACGCCCGTCAGCGTTTATACCTAGGGTTTAAACCTGGGTCCAGAGTGTGTGGAAATTTAGATGATTTGTTGTTGATAAAACCCAACTTTATACCTGTTTTGACTAAATGATGATGTAAACATCAGATTAACTACAGTAAATAAACACTGACGCATCAGTAATCCTTAATCTGTTTAATGAGTCCTTACAAGAAAATGGATTCAGTTTATCCTGTTAAACATACTTTAAATGCTCCCAGCTGCTTTTGTGGGAGAAAATACTAAAAAGCCTCAACTCCTATCTACTAAAAACCAAGACAGAACCGACCCAAACTGCTGCTCACCCAGCGGTGGTTTGGTAACGACGGGTTAAAAAGATTTGGCTTGAATTCATCAACATGGAGAGCAATCAGAACCGTCAGCGCCTTGGCTCAGTTACTGTGTTGAGGAAACTTTGTCTCATTGCGTCTTTAGTCTGTCTCTGAACAGTGTCTCCAGAATGCCGTACAACAGCGCCCCCATGAGGAGGAGCACTGTACTGGACAGGGGCCCCAGAGACACAAGGGCCCCCAGCACATAGAGGAGGAGGAGCAGGAGCAGCGTTCTGTAGCTGGCCAGAAAGCGCAGGCTCAGCCGAGGTCGCCAGTTTTGCTTCGGCGTATGACGGGACATCGGACTCCTCTTCGGTCTGAAGTAGTCGGGATCCATCAGGTAGTAACGCCCCAGTTGACCCAGGAAGTCTGAGCGCAGGCACAGCATGTTCATGTGACCGCCCAACTGAGAGGACAAAAGCAGCACATTAAAAAGGACCCCCTGACCATCAGTGATGTTTGCTTCTGGACTGGATCAACAGGTCTGGAGCTAGAGCACACCAGGACCAGAAACCTGGGGCTTCATTCATCAAACGTTTATAGGAACAGTCCTAAAATCGTTCCTATGAATGAAATTTAGAACGTTCGTACGAACGGTCAAAATCCTGATTTATGAAACGTGGTGGCCTCTCGTACGCACGTTCCTCCGGCCTCTTCTGACGATACATCCCACCTGTGCGTACCCAGGTGCTCGTGTCCGTTCTCAGTCATTTACGATTGGAAAGCCCTCAATTTGCTGCGTTCCTCGGTTGTAACGAGTGCTTATTTCAGTCAGAGTTGCTCTTCTATCAGCTTGAATCAGTCGGCCCGTTCTCTGACCTCTAGCATTAACAAGGCATCAGGGAGAAGTTGAACAGGTGTTCCTAATAATCCTTTAGGTGAGTGTAGAAACAATTCACAGTCGAAGGCACCAAACTGAAGCGATGAGCTGGGGCCATGAGATCTCAGGTTTTCTAGAACTCCCAGAGAGCCGCCATTTGGCACCGTTGTTTTCACCTAGCACTAATCACTTGTGAACGTTCGTTTTTGTTCTGTAAATCACTTCAGGAGATGCTGGTGCTCCCCTCACCTCCCCCTTGCCTGATTTTTTCTAGCAGTCAGGTAAAGAGGCAGCTAGAGAAAATCAGACACCAGACTACTCAACAAGAGTGTCTTCAGTCAGAGGCTACATGCAGCATATAAAGACAGAGCATACAGGCGTCTGTAAAACATGTTTTTTTTTATTACTAAGTTTGTAGCCTATGTAGCTTATGTTGCATTCACAACTTGTGTGCTTATCTGAAGTCTTCACAAAGTCAGTCATACTGTAAATTATTTTGGGTGGGTAAGTTCGGTTGACCAGGTTCAACAGAAGCCCTTTTTACAAAATGCTCAGGCAATCCAAGAAAGCATCAAGGTTTTATTAGAACAATAAACCTTCAAATGCACGAGCCTTTGTGAATGTTTTGTATTGCAACTCAAACAATTTTGGGGGAATAATGCAGGTTAACTGCGATGCAGGCTTCGATTGTCTAGGTTCCAAAACAAGGTTCATAACAGCTGTGCTGAAGCTGCTTTTCAGGTGTTGAAGACAAGCCAGACTCTTGAAAAGGTGATCAGCTAAATCTGACTAGAATTTATTTTTCAGGTTACCTGGCTGCAGTTGCATGTAAAAAGAAACAGTGAAAAGTGAAACTTCTTCAATCCTTTGAGTTTTGACGTGATCTGTTCTCTGTCTCTGCTGAAGCCACGCTCCTTGAGTTTAAGAGGTGGCTGTCCGTCACAGTTCCTGAGAATTGTCTGGCGACTTCTGCCTCTTCTTGTAAAGACAAGTTCACAGATCTCGTTGTCACTCCAATTAGCCATGTCCGCGGGTTGTTCACTAACTTACCCATGTTTACGTGGTTTATATACTCTCTCTGGTCGGGGGTCGCCGCACATTTGCTACGTCATTTGACATCTTCCTCTGTTGTGCCAAGGCGCAATCGCTGTTTATAGGACAGACAACTACCGCAGTATTACTACCAAGCGAGGCGCAACAAATGCAGCAAAATTCGCACAACGCCATGCCAGCATGGCGTGTTTATAAAACACACTGTTGCGGTAATGTTACGCTGATTTGCCGGCAGTGTCTCTTGTAAAAAGGGCTTGTCAGTCATTTTCTACCAGGGCTAAAAGGGCTAAAGAGTCAAACTAAATGTGGCCAACCTAAATGACTGAAAATGTTCAAGTTCCTCCACATTCCAATGGGCCATTGTCTGTACTCTGCACAGATAATGGATACATTTACAAATGAAAGGCAGCTAATTGTCGGTGATTGAGTTGTGATTTTCAAACCAAGGAGCCATTTGGCTACCTCTGGTAGAGCTGACGGTAGTTCTAGTGTTGAAACTACTTAGGTCAAAGATTCGATTTTAACTGGTTCTGGTCTGTGGAAACTAAGGCTCAACCCCTCAGTTAGGACCTTAGAGGACTCAGCTTGGATCATGGGTTCTGGACCGGATCGTCTGACTACTACTCACCCTCTCGTTGATTAGGGAAGACACTTTGTAAAAGAACCGAACCAGCATGGCGTTCTCGTAGCTCCTGATTGGCTGCAGCTCTGGGTCACCTTGATACTGAATGTCAAATCTGCGCAGTCCATTTATGATCTACACACACACACACGCACGCACGCAAACACGCACACACAAATTGAGTGAGAGCTTAATGCTGACTTGTGGACCTGCAGGACAAACACTGACCTGTCTCCGGCCCACGTCTGTGAGGATGAGCCCGTTCTCTCCCACAATGCAGTCTGGCAGCTGTTTGGACGGCCCGTCTTCCTGGGAGAAGCTCAGGTTGGAGATGAGCTGAGTCAGCTGACCCTGGTTCAGCTGCAACACAAATATGAAGATCAGAACAAGTTGTGATTGGACACACATAGAAGGTTAAACCTGACCCGATTGGCCCGTTTGAGGGCGGACATTCAGACAACATGGCTGCATTCCATTTAGAAGCAGCCCTTCTTTTACAAAACCTGAGCTTTGTAGGTCTTCTCCAGCTAAACCTACTCAGTACCGGGTCTTTTCAGTACCTGCTTCCATGTGGTTCCAAGGTTCCTCTGGTTGCATTGTTGTGTTAATCTCTCAAACGTGTAGAGACGGGCTGAAATCTATGGAACAGTGACTCCGCCCCCTAGCCAATCAATGACGGAAGGCAGCGATGTCATGGCGTGAAGGAGTATGCTTGGAACCACAATGAAGCAGGGACTGGAAAGTTGGGGGGGGGATGTACCGGGCCGTGCCGTTCACCCTACAGTCACTCATTCACACCCTGGTGGTGACCAGAGTCTCACTGACAGAACTTGACCCAGACCTTAAAGATTTGGCACAGGTTGTCCAAAGTTCTGTCCAGGAACTCGTGGGTCTTCTTCAGACATTCTCCACTCTCCTCGGGTTCGGTGCCAGTCAACGTGTTGTTGAGGTCTGCAGAGCTGAGCCCCAACCAGAAGAGGAAGGAACTGTTTGCCGCCACTTCGCTGGACTGATCCGATATCCTCTTGGCCGTCTGCCGGGCCTGTGCGATGACCTGGATGAAGTTCAGGACCTGGAAGCAGAACCAAGTCCCTCTGAGCTCTGTGGAGGTTTTTAGAATCACAGCAGGACTAAGGAGAAACTCACGGCTGCTCTGAACTCTGACCCAAACATCTGCTTGTAGCGACAGTCCTGTCCTTCCAGAGAGTACACGTGACTCTTCACCTTGAACACCATGTCAGTCACCACCCGTTGTCGTGACGACAGGTAGCTACCGCCCTGGCTTGGAGACAGGTAGCCTCGGGACTGCCGGTGGTGGAGGACATGTTCCGGCTCCAGAAACAGCTGCTCACCTGCAGACCGGTCTGATTGATGAACACCAGAGACCAGAAGAGCCTGCAGGAACAGCTGGTGTTCTAGGCCTCACCTTTCTGGATCATCTCTGCAAGTTTTGGCTGAGCGAACACTTTAGCCACCCTGAACACCATCAGGGCATTTTTGGCGTTAACCAGGTCCGTTCTGACGGCCCGGTTCAGAAACACCTGGAACAGCTTGGTGTACATCAGCAGGTTCTCATGAACAAAGGGCTCCCTGCAGAAAAAGGTCGACATGTTCATCAGAAAATGACGGAGCAACCAATCACACGTGTGTCTCACCATTTAGCGTGAACGGTTCTGTCTGGGTCAGGCTGAGGACCACTTTTCTCCCCCGTGTATCTCCACGGCTGGATGTAGCTCAGCCACGTCTCCAGAACCTAAACACAAGAGAAGTTCCATGGAAGGTCGTGACCTTTGACTGAAAAACTTATGGTGTTGTAGTCGTAACTCACAGCTCTAAAGGACGCGTCCAGAGGCCAGTGGCCAAAGCAGTGCTGAAGGAACAGGAAGAGCTTCTGCTGCACAAACCACTGCACCACCACTCTGCAAGGGTATCAAACCATCACACATCTTAGGTGTGGTCTTGCTGTGTCGTATTTCTAATTCCATGCTGTAGTTCTTTTTTAAAACACAGAAACAGTTTCGTTACCTGTTCTCCCGCTACGTTTCGTTTGTGGCTGCAGACTTCCTCAGGCTGACGCTGATGGTGGCGTCACTTCCTTCTCCGTTTATCCGCGGGCAGCAGAGGACGTTGTCGCCCTCTGCTGCCCGCTCTCGTCCTCTGCTGCCCACTCTCCCCTCTCCGATGATGCAGTCCCATGCGCGATCCAATGAGTAAACTCCATCGTCTCTGTTCATGGTCCCACATCCACGTCTCCTTATCTCTATAGCTTCTTTTGTCCATCTTTTGTATTTCTGTTGTTCGGTGTTTATGATCCTTGTTTTGTCCCAGTCCATTATGTGGTTTTCTCTTGTGCAGGGATCTGTTACGGCTGACTTCTTTATTGTGCTTTCTGCTTCTTGTTTTGCTGCTCTTGTGTGTTTTCGACTTGTTTCTTTCTCACACTCCTTTCTATGTTCTATTGTTCGTGTGTTGAGTTGGCGTCCGGTTTCTCCTATGTATGTTTTATTGCAGAGTTTGCATGGGATTTCGTAAACGACTCCACACTTATGTCCTGCTGGTATTTTGTCTTTTGGGTGCACTAGTCTGTTTCTAACTGTTGTGTATGGTTTTGTTGGTGTGTTTACGTTGTGTTTTTTCATTGTTGCTCTTATTTTTTCTGTTATGCCTCTGATGTATGGTAGGGTTATCACTGGTTTTGGTTCTTGTCTTTCTGGTTCTTTGCTGTGGTTGTTTTTTTCTTTCTGTTGTTGTTTGTTGTTTTCCTTTCTTTACTGCCCATGTCAGGTATCCGCAGGCTTTTAAAGCATGTTGTACGTGTTTGTCCTCTTGTTTACGGTCTCTTTCTTCTGTTATTGTGTTTGTTTGGTGATATAATGTTCTGATTACTGACATTTTGTGTATGGTGGGGTGTTCTGATGTCCATAATAGATATTGGTCTGTGCGTGTTGGTTTCCTATATGTGTTTATGTTTAGGGTCCCGTCAGTCTGGGACCCTAAACATAAACACACCAACAAAACCATACACAACAGTTAGAAACAGACTAGTACAACCACAAGACAAAATACCAGCTGGACTTAAATGTGGAGTCTTTTACGAGATCCCATGCAAACTCTGACATACATAGGAGAAACCGGACGCCAACTCAACACACGACCAATAGAACGTAGAAAGGAGTGCGAGAAAGAAACAAGTCGAAGACACACAAGAGCAGCACAAGAAGAAGCAGAAAGTACTTTAAAGAAGTCAGCTGTAACAGATCACTGCACAAGAGAAAACCATATAATGGACTGGGACAACACAAGGATCATAAACACCGAACAACAGAAATACAAACGATGGACAAAAGAAGCAATCGAGATAAGGAGACGTGGATGTGGGACCATGAACAGGGACGATGGAGTTTACACGCTGGACCGTGCATGGGACTGCATCATCGGAGAGGGGAGAGTGGGCAGCAGAGGGCGACATCGTCCTCTGCTGCCCGCGGATAAACGGAGAAGGAAGTGACGCCACCATCAGTGTCAGCCTGAGGAAGTCTGCAGCCGCAAACGAAATGTAGCGGAAAAACAGGCAACGAAACTGTTTCTGTGTTTTAAAAAAGAACTACAGCATGAAACCATCACACAGCTGACCCACCACTGAACAGCATGACAGAGCTCTGCTGCCATGGCAACTAACTTATTAAACCATCTTAAAAGGATCTGTTTATTTACAACATGTGAGCCTTGTTGTGCCTCACAATGACCCAGAAGCCCGCCCACCCACTCCACATGAACGCAGATTTAAAGGAGATACATGCTGATTGGCCAGTTGACTCCCAACGGCTTACTCAGTAGATTTAGTAGCGCATCAGAAAATCAAACTATTAATTAGACTGACGTTTAACGCATGTAAACATGTTAGTCTGGCTGAAGGTGAACTGCTTGTAATTGTGCTGAAGCACCCAGATAACCGACTACATCTGCATGTCAACGGCTCACTTCAGTAGCCTGACCGGCCAGCCCCAAGCTTCCTTATATTCAGATAACCCCGCTCCCGAGAATTCTAACCGAGCCAATCAGCGCCGAGCAGCGTACGTCACACAGCGACTCAGCATTTCTCATAAAAATGGCGTCTGGAGTAGAGTGCGCTGCGGCTCTCTCCTCTGTTCTAAATGACATAAAAAGCGCTAAAAGCCTTTCACCTAAAAAAATATGTCTGCGCTGACACCATTTTTTTACTACAGCTAAAAAACTACTGCGTTGCGTGGTGCAGTCGGCATCTCCATCTTTTTTCTGATTGGTTATTTTTGAGCTGGCTAGTCCCGCCCCTCATGTTCCTCTGCCTGTGAGGAATATGACTCGTTCTCTGTGCAGGCCAGGCTTCAGTTTAGCTGATACCGCTAACTTCCAGAAGTGACGAGACCGCAGAAGCAGTAACACGTTACATGTTAACCAGAACGTACCAAATCAGCTGTGCTGCGGTGTCGTCCATTCCTTCGGCTATCGTGCATTTCCTGTTTTTACTCTGCTTTCCTCCTGCTAGCATTTGTTTACCACCTGTGTTGCTACAAGCTAACCGGAAGAATACCAACATGAAAGCGCTGCCACCTACTGTACCGGAGAGAAAGAAACTTCTGTAGAGGGTTTGGTTTTCTAACGTAAACTAGGATGAAGACTCCTAGCTACACATCGTTGAGGTGCGTCTTGTAAAAAGGGCTTTGATCAACCAGGTTAGAGTTGCCTAGAGCTAGTTACTGTCTGTGAGTGCATAGGGCGGCTGACCTCTTGAACTCCTCCAGTGGACTGGTGTGTGCGTGTGAGTGAGCTGAAGCTGATGACGACACCTGCTCTGGCTTCAGGCTGTTCGAGAAGGCATGCAGATGTTTGACCAGCAGGCGGACCACCAAAACGTGCTCCTCTGATGGGCTGAACGGTTCCTGAAAAGGAAACCAGTCACACAACGATCCACACACACCTTCACCTGTCCCCAGGTACAAACAGAAGCCAATCACAGAGTATCCCCAGCCAAAGCAGCCCAACAGCATGCCTGTAGAACCCCAGACACAGAAAACCACTCCCAAAGCTGCACGGTACCGTCGGAGCTCGTGTCAAGGACACTTCTCTGCAGGGGGGGGGGGGGGGGGGGGGGGCTCGGGTGATTAAAGCTTGGTTCAAAAAGCAAAAACCTTCAAATTACCCGTTAGCAGCAGTTAGCATTCTCTAAAGGTTTATCGGCTGGTCTTCTGAAAAACTACATCCTCGTGTACGGGGCATTTTACTTACACACGCACACGCACACGCACACACACACAAACACACACACACACACACGTAGTGTTAAAGGTATTGCCAACAGAAAGGGGGTGCTTCGTTTTTCTTCATGGCCTGTCAGGCTTTGCTGGACCTAGGGTTACTGAACCTTCTGAGACCCATATTTGTATTTGGTGTGTGATGTAAAATTAAGTTAAACTAAAATATTGGCAGTTTTCCTAAAAATTAAAGATATTTTATCTTAAATTCAATTCCAAATGTTTCTAAATAATTTAAAAAGGTTTAAGTTGAAAGGAGCATTATGGAAGTTTGACAGCCAAAACAAGTATAGAAATAATAAATTTATTCTTCATACATTCTCCTGCAATGCCCTGGTCCTGTAGAATGAGCCCTGGCATTTTTACTGCAATTGCCTGTTTTTCTGTAAAATCACAGAAAAAGAGAGCTGCTCGGGTCGAGCAGGCTGCTTCATGCACGTTCACGCTCAGGCATCGCCCGTAGCATTTGCTATCCGTAGCTTTAGCAGCAGAGAGTGAGGTAGTACCAACTCAGCGACTTTGTCGCTGTTCCTAACGCCTAGTGATGAACCTAGCTACATCTCTGAGGACCCTTTGCTACTTTCTTCTAGATATTTCCTGCAAATTAGCAACAAAATAGCCATTTTTGCTCCAAACCGTTCTTTGAACGTTGTTTCAGCTGTCATCAAGGATATAAGAGCTACAGATACGAAAGACGTTACTGGCGCTTTAGCTCATCTAGAAAGACGATGGACTGTGCGGAAGATCCGGGTTCGAATCTAGATGTGAACAAAATTTATTTAGTTTCTTTTTTAAATTAATGGCATTTTTTTTTTACAGTAAGATGCCCAAATTTTTATTTGAGACTCGTCGAACGGCATTGAATTTACAGATAAAAAAGATGTGGGTTCAACTTTCATTTTGGAACAATTTTTCAAGCAAGGGAAGGGAATGATCTGAGCATGCAGGAGGACTGACCCATCATAAACCTTTGTCAGCTGTGCTGAAGAGAAAGGTACAGAACCAAATTATTTAATTAATTAGCTGCACGTTCTTCTGTCCTCTGTCCTCCGGGCCACACACACACACACACACACACACACACACACACACGGAGTTGACTGTCAGCTGTTATTTTCATTAAGGAGTGTGCACGTACAGCATGCGCGCCTCGTGCACGAGCCTACTATTGAAGCTGCCGTTACGCTTTTTGCCTGAGGGGGCAATCGCGAGCATAAAAATTCAAAACTCCGTAAAGTCCCTTTGAAGAGAATAAAATTCTGGTGCAAGAACCCAATGTTGGTAAATGTGGACGTCTCATGAGGTTATGGTGTGGGTCACAAAATGAATGATTAGTGTAATTTCACTTGTGCCAATGGTAATATTTGCCCTGGGAGGCGTGCAACAGCATGATATAGGCCCTGTAAATCCCTTTGATCATCATGCAGAAGCAGAAAAACAGACATCAGGGTGAGAGAAGTAGCCTTGACTGAGCTCAGCTGACACGAGGGTTACCTCCAGGAGGCACCGGAGGGGCGGGGCTGAGAGAAAAGGTAAAAATACTTGGTAGGTGTGGAGGGGCCCAGAGCCTGGTGGGACGAGGGGTTGGCACAGCATGCTGGACATACTGAGGCGGTACTGCAGAAGCGCCAGCTGATCACCCATAACCACCAGGTGGGAGGGGACGAGCAACACAGGAAGACAGAAATAACGTGAGGAAGAAGATGGGGGGGGGGGGGGGGTCGTCAAAACCATTCAGGCAAAAAACACAAGAGAAGAGGGACAAGAGACGAAACTGTAATAAAATGTTTCATCCAGACAGAATCAGCTGATCTGGAATCCTCAGATTCTGTTTAGGAGCAGAGATCATCCTTCTGCGCACACACACACACACACACACACACACACACACCTTGAACTGCTGGATTCTTCTTTTCTATCCAAAGTGGAACAAATTTGGTTTTTATTAAACTTTTTCAAATGTCACCAAAATCAGAATCCAGGAGTTAGTCGTGTTGGAGCGTCTTCATGTGGATGCAGGCAGACAGAATCGGCTGCAAAAATTCAGCTTCAGCACTCTTGATGATGTCAGATGAACTCGTGATTCCCTCGGAGAGAGTCGGGTGTGAGGAGATGAGTAGTAATGGGCTGGAGGTCCGCGGATCTCCTACTGCTCTCCATGCCCAGGATGAGATACAAATCCGGGGAGGCTGCCCTATGGTCAGACAGGCTCCATCTCTTTCAGATCATGTCTGTGATTATATTGATTTGTTGATCTTATTGTTTATCACCTTTTATTAAATTATGTTAGAAAGTATTTTATGGGAAGCACATTGGTCAGCTCTCATGCTGTGTGCTACACAAATAAACTGGTATGGAGATGAGAGCTCTGAACTGTGGGGGCCAGCTGACGCACAAGCTCCAGGTCAATCCTGCAGGGCCGTATCCAGCACATTCTGGGACAAGGCCCCTGGACCACTCAAGGACACACTGGAGGGGTTAAATTAATGGTTACGTATTGTATAGGAGCAGCCCTGAGCTGCTAGTGGATGATGTCCTCGTTAGCCATCAGTTACTGAAGAGTCTGAATACAAGCCTGCCCTGCTCCAGCATATAAAGTGCGATGAGCACACCATTCATCTCCCAAAGGCTCTTGACCAAACCAGAACCAGTGAGGCCTGCCGCTAAAAGGACTACCCCTATACTCAGAATATGGGGTTACAAAAGGTAACTATCATTCTATTTCGTATAGGAAGACTAAGCCACGCCCATCTACTTCCGCCTATAGCTCTTAATGGTGTTGAATGCGAGGCCCCTGTTCATCAGCACCTGTGGAAATAATAAAACGTCAGCCAGAGAACGTGAGAGGGGGTCGCCACCCCACCCCTCGTGCCAGCGCTTAAGGCACAAGCGACACGCGCACTTTGAATTGTCCAAAATACTTCATAAGGGTACCTTGAGGCCTTTAAGTGCGTTCTAAGTTGCTGGCCTATTCCCTGATCCCGCCCCCTGCTTGGAGGAGAGGATCTTCCCTCCATGGAAGCAGCCATGGATTGCTTGTCACAAGCAGCTGCAGATCCGGGCTATTAGGATCATTGGGAGTTGTTCCACACAAACTCAGTCTAGGAGTCTGGGAATCAGTGGGAACTGAGGAAAATCCATGAAGGAGCATCCTGGGCTAAGGCCGGTGTGCAAACCCGTACACTCCCACAGATTGCTGGGGGTGGGATGGGTGGGGGGTATAAATAAAGGCTGGTCTTACAGGCCAGCTTTACTGCACATACCTAATCGCAGTTTGGACGGCTCACTTTCCCTCCAGATGGATGCGTCACAGCGAGTGGCAGTGACAGATGTTTGTTAGGAAGGTGCTGAAGGAAAAGTGCTGGGAGCCGTCAGAAAAGGAAAACTGATGTGTTGGAGTTTTTATTCCTACTCGCCACCATCCACCTGGATATCACTGCTAGCCGCTGAAGGTAAAGCGACTCTGTTAGCACGGAGGATGAGATTAAACAGTTGCAGGATTTTATTTTTTACTTCTAACCAAACGAGACCCGAACGGGTAAACTTTGGAGCGGTAAGGTTGCCTTTTGTTGTGAATCAATGACCTAATTCTCACCAGGTGTTTGCAAAGCACTACCGGCGTGTTTGCTACGTTTGCTACCATGCTGGGATTTAGCCTGAAACTACGGTGTTCGTTGTAAATGTTCTATACGTACGTACAATGTTAGCTGTACATTTTTAATGAACTAACCTGGTGTTTATAGGTTAAAATAAACACAATCTTCTTTTATTTATTCTACTGGTTGTTTATTTTGCTCAAATTGAAACTGAAGCCTGCCTCTAATTCTGGCCTCCTTCCAATAAAGACCTGAACCAGGATGCACTTGAGTAAATAAAGGCCTGGGCCTGTATTAGAGGATTTACGATATACACAATTTAAAAACTGAAGCGACTGAATAAGTGAATAAAATGTCAGCAGTATAAAAAAGAATAGTAAAGAAAGTAGAGCGGTTTTTAGTCATGGTGGGAAATAGTTTTACCGGCTGGAGTTAAAAAGCAGAATGGCTTTGGGAACAAAGGTGACGCCGGCCAGAGGTGAGCCACTGAAGCGTGAGGTGAAGACTGTGGGAGGAGTCACTGATGATGTTGGCTGCCTGTCTAATGGCCTGTTGGCTGGAACTCTGTGCAAGACTTCTGACAGGCAAGCCAATAATCCTGGAGCACACGATTGGTGTGCTGCAGTCTGTTCTTGTCCTGTAGGCTGAGGGAGTGGAGCCGGCAGGAAATGGAGAAGGTCATTATGCTTTCCAGGAAGGCATAATCAAAAGTCATCATGATGGGTGTGCTGACTTCAAAGGAGTTGAGTTTCCTGAGGAGGTATAGCCGTTGGTGGCACTTTCTGAGAATTTGTTCTGTGTTTGCAGAGAATTTCAGGAGATTGTCAAAGATGGTTCCCAGGTATTTGTACTTCTCCACTACCTCCACTGCCTCACCGTGGATGATGGTAGTGACTGAAGCAACCAGATCCCTCTGCCTACAGGAGAAAGTCACCGCCATCTCTGTGGTTTTACTTGCATTCAGTTCAAGTTAGGAGCTGTCACACCAGTCTACAAACTCCTGAAGAGCAGGCCCGTGGTGTTGTGAAGGGCCTGACAGCAGTGACAGGAGTAGTGTGTCATCAGCGTATTTCGCCAGGTGACAATTGAGCTGTGTGGATCCGCAGTCATCGTTATAGAGGATGAAGAGCAGGGGGGGTGGGCACATAGCCCTGAGGGGAACAGGTGGAGAATGACTGTTGTAAAGCACCTTGGGGGGATCCAGGATTCTAGAAGGTGCTTTTTGTTTGTTAGTGCTTGTGTCATTAAATTTCATAGACATTTGCCCCTCTCTTCCACCCTTGCTGTGCTTTGGCCAATGCGTTGCTAGAGTTAAGGCTGGCTTACATTAGGGCTGGTGCTGTGAGACAAGTGTGCTGGCATTAGGGTGAGACTAACAGCTGGTGGTGTGCAGCATGCAGAGGAAGTGAAGCAGAAGCACAAAGACCACGCCCAGAAGCAGCACCTAAAACTGTACTCAGATTTCAGCCAAAACATCAGATACAGGTAAGTTTTAGAGCAGATGTTTGATGATTTGGATCACTGGTGGAGCTGCAGGATCAACCATAAGGAACTCCTCAGGAATAAAATAAAAAAGCTGTTGCCACAGCGACGGGGTGAAAATGATGAAGGAATGGTTGTGAATAGCCAACCAGCTGCAGTACAGTGGGCAAGTGGGGTGTTTAAATGTCTTACCTTTACCTGAGGAGACTGAAGCTTCTGGTACATCTCTAAGGAGTAGTGGTGGAGCCAGATTTCCACAAACATCTTCATCAATAAAGAACACAATGTAAAGGTTGTCTCATGGATGAACTGTTGTGACGACAATACAAACAATCCACAAATCAGTGTCTCACCTGCAACAGGGTCTCCGACCTCCAGATCTCCTGAGCTGCAGGGTCAGCATTCACCGACGGCTGGTGGAAAATGTGGTGTTTCAGGAGACTGGGACTGTGAACGCCATAACCAGCAAAGGACGTACTGGAAGATCTGCAGAAAGACCAGAACTGGACTTTAAACTTGATGTTAAAATAATGAATAAACAGAAAAGTGTTGTTCTGATCTGGTCCTGGTGAAGAGCGGGAAGGTGACTCATCTCTGTAACCACAACAAAGACTGGTAAAGGTTTAAAAAGTGTGCCGTTGTTGTTTATGGCATTAAATTAGTCTCTGAGAACAAAGTAAGGAACCTTGGTTTTATCTGAACAGGACATGTCATTCAATTCCCACGTTAAACAGGTTTGTAGGATTTTCTTTTTCCACCTTCGGAATATTGCTAAGATTAGAAGCATCCTTTCCAGGAGTGATGCTGAAAAACTAGTTCATGCATTTACTACATCAAGACTGGATTACTGCAATCCATTACTCTCAGGAAGTCCACAGAATGTAGGTAAAAGTCTTCAGCAATTAAAAAAGAGGGACCATCTAAACACATTTGGTGCAATTATGTGCTTCCCTCATTTAATAGAAACATTTGCAGTGGTCTCCAGTAGAAATAAATGCCTTGTAAGTCCTTTTCTTTGGGGGGGGGGGGGGAGCTCAGATGCGTCTGTTTCAGGACTAGCAGAATGCCACAACAGAGAAGAGCTGAACTCAACAGGATCTGGACTCTTACTTCCTTATATCCAGCATCTCTCCTCTGATTGGCTAACAGCAACACGACTCTACCACAGACCGTTTGCTCTGCAACGCTGATGTTTTATCTCCATAAATAACACAAGCCTAGAGGAGTTCTGCTGTGTGGTGGAGATGTTAATGCTAACGGTTAGCTTCTACTAACTGAGACATTCTCTGCTGTTTCTTGGACGCTAATCACACAACAGCTTCCCCGTCGAGAGTCCAGATGAGCGAGTCCATGAATGTTGGTGACAGTATGACGTAGATCTGTCAGGATTTTCTAAAGCTAGAGCTTCACCATCTGTTTTATATCAGAAGCTAATGCTGGAGATGGGTGTAGGAGACAATTTCACGTTCAGCCTGCATGAGACACTCACCCCGGTTTCACACCGCAAGCATCAGCGGAATGGAACGGCAGTGAAGCGGCACCGCTTCAAATGGAATCCAAATATAGTCTATGGAGTGTTTCAAACCAGCCGCGACGCGGCAATTTTCAGGCGTGTCCCAGAAGCGGCATGCCGCGCCGCACCACTAAAGATAGGATCGAGTTCTATTTTTTCCACGAGCCGCTCCTGGGACACGTCAATTTCCGCAGTTCACATAGTGCGACACAGGAAACCACACACGGTTTCAGTGTAAAATCCCTGATTATTTTCAAAATAAAATGCAACGTTGCGATGTTATATATAACTTACATCAAGCACGTTTGAGTGAACGGCTTTGTTTACCACCAGTTTCTTTCAAGAAGTGCAACGGTGCAATTCCTCGCGGGGGTTGTGATCTCTTCATGAGGAAGGATGGCGGAAATCTCAAGGGATTGTAGAATCTCATGAGTACAGCGAGGCGCAGCGAGGAAGCCGTGCAGTGGCCAATACTCTCCCGGTGTGAAAAGGACCGCTTTGAAGTTCACGAGTGAGCCGCTCTGCTGCTGTTCCATTCCGCTGGTGCTTGCAGTGTGAAACCGGGGTCAGTGACCCGTTAAGAGCCAGAAATAGTCATTAAAACTGGGTTTTTAGTGTTCCACACCTTTAAGAAAAAAAACGATATGGCGTCTAGGGCCCGACCGATATATCGGCCGATATTGGGGTCATTAACACTATCAGCCATCGGCCAAAAAGATGGCCGATACTGCGCTACCTATCCAGCAGATGGTGCCAGCTTTATGAACTCATGTTGTGTGGCTCCTCCTCGGGGGGTGGAGCCACCGACACAGCACACATGCAGCAGAGCAGAAGGAGCAATTCAGTCAAGCAGAGACGACAGTGATGAGGAAGTAGGAGGAAGGTCTTCATTTTTAAGCATATTTGTTGTGTCAGTGATAAGTTGAACGGTAAAAGCAATAACAAAAGTATGTTTCCCCTCAACATGCTTCCTAAGTTTATTGTGTGCCTCGTGGCCTTGTATTGAAACGTTAACCTGATAAAAAAAAACTGCTGCAGCATTACGCTCTATGCAGAGCTCATGCTGCTTCCCTTTTAGTCATGCAGGGCAGTAAGTAAGTAACGATGGCCTTTTTCTGGTAGACATTCTGGAATATTCTCAGACAATTTCATCCGCTCTTCTTCAGCAGTCTTTTCAAACTCACATGACCGCTGTCGCTGCTGAGGACAGGGGAGGGGGGATTGACAACAAGGCAATGAAGCTCTGTGATAGCAGGGAGTCCAGAGGAGGAGGGGCGGTAATACGAGGAGAAAATAAACATTCTACAATAGAATAAATCTATTGTAT
This sequence comes from Nothobranchius furzeri, assembly GCF_043380555.1. Lineage (NCBI taxonomy): Eukaryota > Metazoa > Chordata > Actinopteri > Cyprinodontiformes > Nothobranchiidae > Nothobranchius > Nothobranchius furzeri. Next base: position 78,635,182 of record NC_091743.1, read on the forward strand.
TTTTTCAGCCTTATATTTTATTTAAGGTTTATACAAGTTGTCGTCGTTGTCTTCCTCCTCTTATCCGGGTCCAGGTCGCAGGGGCAGCATGCCAACTAAGGAGCTCCAGACCGTCCTCTCCCTGGCCTCCTCCACCAGCTCCTCTGGCAGGACCCCAAGGCGTTCCCGGACCAGATTGGAGATGTAACCTCTCCAACGTGTCCTGGGTCGACCAGGGGGCCTCCTGCCAGCAGGACATGCCCGAAACACCTCCCCAGGGAGGCGTCCAGGAGGCATCCTGACCAGATGCCCAAACCACCTCAACTGACTCCTTTCGATCCGGAGGAGCAGCGGTTCTACTCCAAGTCCCTCCCGAATGTCCGAGCTCCTCGCCCTATCTCTAAGGCTGAGCCCGGCCACCCTACGGAGGAAACTCATTTCGGCCGCTTGTATCCACGATCTTGTTCTTTCAGTCATTACCCAAAGCTCATGACCATAGGTGAGGATTGGGACGTTGATCGACCGGTAAATCGAGAGCCTGGCTTTCTGGCTCAGCTCCCTCTTCACCACGACAGATCGGCTCAGCGTCCGCATCACTGCAGACGCCGAACCAATCCGCCTGTCGATCTCCTGATCCCTCCTACCCTCACTCGTGAACAAGACCCCAAAAAACTTCTAACTCCTCCACTTGCGGTAGGACCTCTCTCCGGTTAGGGTTAGGTCGAGAACCATGGTCTCAGATTTCGAGGTGCTGATCCTCATCCCAGCCGCTTCACACTCAGCCACGAACCTACCCAGCAAGAACTGAAGGTCAGAGCTGGATGAAGCTAAGAGGACCACATCATCCGCGAAAAGCAGACGAGATTCTCCTGCCACCAAACTCGACACACTCCACACCACAGCTGCGCCTAGAAATTCTGTCCATATAAGTTATGAACACAACCGGTGACAAAGGGCAGCCCTGGCGGAGTCCAACCCTCACCGGGAACAGGTCCGACTTACTACTGGCTATGCGGACCAAAGTCACGCTCCTCTGGTAAAGGGACTGAATGGCCCTTAACAGAAAGCCACCCACCCCATACTCCTGGAGCGTCCCCCACAGGGTGCCCCTGGGGACACGGTCATAAACCTTCTCCAAATCCACAAAACCCATGTGGATTGGTTGGGCAAACTCCCATGCCCCCTCCATCACCTTTGCAAGAGCTGGTCCAGAGTTCCTCGGCCAGGACGAACACCACATTGCTCCTCCTCAATCTGAGAATCAACTATCGATCGGACCCTCCTCTCCAGTACCATGGAGTAGACCTTTCCAGGGAGGCTGAGGAGTGTGATCCCCCTATAGTTGGAACACACCCTCAGGTCACCCTTCTTAAAGATCGGGACCACTAACCCGGTCTGCCACTCCACAGGAACTGCCCCCGATGACCATGCAATGTTGCAGAGATGTGTCAACCACGACAGCCCTACCATATTCATAGCCTTGAGATACCCAGGACGAATCTCATCCATCCCCGGTGCCCCGCCGCTGTGTAGTTGTTTGACTACCTCAGCAACTTCTGCCCCCAAGATTGGACAGTCCATCCCCAGGTCTCCCGGCTCTGGTTCCTCCTCGGAATGCGCGTAGGTGGGATTGAGGAGCTCCTCAAATTATTCCTTCCACCATCCGACTATAGCCCCAGCTGACATCAGCAGCTCCCCATTCCCACTGTAAACAGTGTGAGCGAGTTGCTGCCTCCCTCTCCTGAGGCGCCGAACAGTTTGCCAGAATCTCTTTGGAGCCGATCGATAGTCTTTATCCATGGCCTCAGCAAACTTCTCCCACGCCCGAGATTTTGCCTCGGCAACTGCCACTGCTGTACCCCGCTTGGCTATCCGGTACCTGTCTGCTGCCTCCGGAGACCCACAGACCAGCCACGTCCTGTAGGCCTCCTTCTTCAGCCTGACGGCTCCCCAAACCTCTGGTGTCCACCAGCGGGTACGGGGGTTGCCACCACGACTGGCACCGGCCACCTTGCGACCACAGCTAGCAACAGCCACCTCGACAATCGCAGAGTGGAACAAGGCCCACTCGGAGTCAATGTCCCCCACTGCTCTCGCAAATGAAGCGCTCCTCCCACAGTGTTGCCAACTTAGCGACTTTGACGCTATTTCTAACAGCTTTTCAGCCCCCTTCTTAACTTTTTAAATCTTAAAAGTACCTAGCGAACACCTCAGAAACATCTCTGATAACCCTGAGCTACTTTCTGGATAACTGTCGTTGACATTTCCTGCAGGTTAGCTAAACACTCCGCCTGCACTCTGGACCATTCTTCAGGACATTAGGAAAGGGAATGATGTAGTGATGTGTCGGTTGCTACAGAAATGGCTCTCAGAGCTGGCTTCCTGTTGGATTAACCAGAGTGAGTGACACACACACCGCACCAGAGGACTCTTGAGCCACTAAAAACGGCGTAATGTGCGTGTGCGGCGCTTCACCGTGCAGCTTGCCCCTGATTGCTGAGAGACCAGGTTGGGGGGTGCAGCTGTGGTTGGGACAATTATTACATTAACTGATGGACTTGTAAATAAATAGTTTATAAATAAGGTAGAATAAGTTCCTCACGCTGATAACTAATAACTAATCTCTCTGAGGACACGGTGCTAGTGCACTCTCCTACAGCACATTGACACGACTCAATAAATGTTATGCAACATTTTGTGAACATCAATTTATTTGGATTTATTTGTTATAAATGCCACTGTATAATTCTTGCTGTCAGTATTTGCAAGATATTGGTATTTGGGTCTGTACTGGTTAGACTTAAATGAGTTAAACCAAGGTCTATAGCCCTTGGGTCATAAACTAGGAGCTATAAGTATATTGGTCTTTTTATACTGGGAATCAGGAGTTATTTTAGTGATCATCTTGCTTCTTATTTATTTTTGTCCTGATTGTGCTCTGAGCAGTTTTATGACTGAATAAAAACAAATAAAATCAACATAAATTGAAAAATCGTCCTAAATAACTGAGATCTCAATTTCAGTCACAATAATCGTGATTATCGTTTTTGCCAGAATCGAGCAGCCCTAGTCCAAAGCCCTCGGGACTAGAGCTCCCATTATACCAACATGTCTGCTGTATTTGGGCAGTGCCATGCTGATTAGATGAGGGGTCAAAGTTTGACCTCTAAAAAAAACAACAGATGTTGTGAATTAATAACCAACAGTAAGGGTTGAAGTATGTCTTCAAGTGAAAACATTACCAACATTAATAAGTACTGTTAATAAAAGGCTCATAACACCATATACTAGTCATTTACAAAAACACAGTGGTGTTCTCTACCACTGGGCTTTGTGGGGAAATCCTTAAACATCTCATGTTTCTGTGTTTAGCAGACACTTTAGTCCAGAGCGACTTACAGGTGATGAAGCACCAGGTTGCCCTGGAGGCTAACAATCACTAATCAGTCCATCCTAGGTGGCAGTGTAATTTTTCCTCATCTCTTCACTCTGGAGGCGGCTGTAAGAAGGTCTCATGTTTCCTGATATGAAGAATTTAGATGTTCCTCGTGGAGCTTTCTGTGTCTCCACCTGCTCAAGCACACTCGTCCAAGACCAACAAGGTTGTGACTTACAGGAGGAAGCCCAGAATGTTTACAAATTATTGGGAAACTCCTTCAGTTCAACGCCAGCAGTGGCTGGCAGTGGAGTTTTATGTCTGGTCCATGTTTTAAGTGGCGTGTTGTGGCAGGTGGTGTTCTGATGAACAGTACCGTGGTGAAGAGGCAGCAACAGAACCTCTGGAATCGGAGAACGGAGATGATGGCACACTTCCTTCGATGGGGAGGAAATATTTCAGATACGTGTCCACCAGTAGAAAGTAGGCGCTGTCTGTCATGGTGCTATGCTGGCCCTGAGGAGCATTCTGTAATCAGAGTTACCCAAGCATGATCATCAGTTCAAAGCTTTCAGAGTTGTGACACGACATCATCAACTCTCCGGATAAGCACCTGGGGCAGAGATGGTATGTTTTCATTTGGGAGATAGACACAGAGAGGCTAATGGTAGCTGTGTCTGAAGCTAGCGCTAGTAGAGTGTGAGGCTAATGCATGAATATGTGTGCAGGTTCTCACACTATGTCAGACAAATACTAACAAAGCCTCTTCAGATTTCTGATGTCAATCAGAACGCTGTGATTGGCCAGACCTACTGAGGTCACAATGGAACATGGCTGGACTGACCTGTAGAGCCACGTATTTTATTGTGTTTGGTCTAGACTTCTTGGCTACGCTCGGCCTGCGTGCTGTTGTGTTGTGGCCACGAATGACTAGTGACACTACAACAGTCTAAGAGCAGCAGTAGCTCAGGGGGTTTAGAGGATTGTGCAGTAATCAGAAGGTTGCAGATTCGGTCCTGGCTCTGTGATTTCTGCTGTTGTGTCTTTGCCTGCTGGTGGTGGTCGGAGGGACCGATGGTGCCCGTGCTCGGCAGCCTCACCTCTCCCAGTGAGCCCCAGGGCAGCTGTGTGTGTACAATGTAGCTCATCGCCACCAGTGTGTGAATGGATGAATGATGCGCTGCAGTGTTAAGTGCTTTTGAGTTAGGATGGCCCATGAGATGCTGAGATGTTACTCACCTTTGGAACAATGAGACAGTATGCTAAATGAAACGTGAAGAATTCAAAGGGATCTGCAAAATGTTAAGGAACAAATTCATCACAGGACACATCTACCCCCCCAGCAAAGCCCAACTAACCATGTTATTTATTTTGTGTTGCTATGTTTAATTCTGTTCATGCATTTTCCCTCATCTTATCAAGCTTGTTCCACTTAGCTGTAATAACGTGCGAGTCATCTTCAAAAATCCACATGGAAAATCATTTTCAGAATATCATCTTTGTTTTAACAGATTAAAGGTGAAACAGCAGATGTAAAAATCCAATTATAAATCTTTTGGATTGTTTGTGAAGGATACTGAGAGCCACGTTTAAGGTCTGGACGCCCAACAGGGGAAACTGCAGCTTGTTGTGGAACAGGGGGCAGTCAGGTAGGACCCCATCCTGGATGCAAGCCTTCACAGGACCCTACAAAGACAACTCATCAGGCTACAAGTAGAACCCCACTTGGATCCATTTCACATTCATTTACAGAAAGAAGAGTTTATTTACAAAGCACCCGGTCAAGAGGAAAATCACAAGGTCCACAAACACAATAAAAGGTTCAAATGAAAAAATAAGAACAAACAAACATGAAGCCTAATTCTTACGTCTCCATCAGCTCTACGAGGGAGAGACGAGCACTAGCAGAGACGTTTTGCTCTCCGTCTCCCCGCCAGGACAACAGAGGGCGTCGCGCTGTTCTGAGGTATCCTGCCTCCATTAAAGTCACGTTTCCTGTCCATGATAGTGTATCTACTACTGTGTTTACATGGCTTTAATGTATTTCAGAGACTTTTAACAGGGACACATTTGTACCCCGTTCACCTCATCATACGATCGGCACCTCTAAACCCACGTTTCTCGTCTTTATCGAAACAAAACGCTTGCTGCATATCTCCTTCAGTCACGGGTAAATAAATGTTTGTATTTTCAGACTTTTTCTGCGGTTCTTCAATCTGTTTCACGTCTGCTGCTAAATATTTTTTTACTTTACGAAGGGGAAAAGGTGGTGCTGTTGACGATCTACAATCCGTCACCCTCTGAGAACCTGTCGGAGAGCTCTTGCGCCAATGCATAACGGCGTTGCGTGTCTCCGTCCCAACGCAGACGGAAGTATAAATTAGGCTTGAGACCATAAATTACAGACATGATAGAAACAAGCAGGAAGAAGCCAATTAGTAGGGTCAAAACGGACACACACACACACACACACACACACACACACTTTACCGGCAGATAGTTGACGGGTACTTCGTATTTGTATTCTTCAGCTTGGAGTTTGTACACCAACTTCATCATGGGACCACTAGAGAACAGAGAGACGTGTTTGACTGGATTAAATGGAAATGTGATGTGTGTTCAGACGAGCTGCGACTACCCTGGGTTTAGAAACTCCAAAACAACATTGAACTCATGGTTTCGCTGATTGAGGAGACGCAGGTTCCAGCCTGAGATGGTGCCGTCCAGACTCCCAAACACATTCTCCACCAACCAGGGGAAAATCAGGTGCAGCTCCTACAGAAACAAACAGACTTCAGGAACTCTAGAATACAAGTCAGGTCCTCATCACCTCCTACGGTTGTCACGGTAACCGGTGTAATAATTACCGTCTTGTTTTTTTTAAAAAACGATATCTCGGTGGATTACCGTGGCTGCGGTGTAGGCACGGTGACCCTCACCAGCCTCCGTATCATCTGCTGAAGTTGCCGGCGGCACATGTGCACTTTGTTTACAACCAAAACTTTCTTGAAGCTAAAGCTGAAATAATGGTCAAAGGAGGAGACGGCAGCGCTCAGGAGGACATATTTTATCCCTCAAAGAAGACAAAGTGGGAAGTACGGGCATTTTTTGGATATTTGAAGAATGCCGAGGGACAGCTGATAGAAGACGGCTATCCTGTTTGCAGCAAGTGCAGGAAAAGTGTCTGTGAAAGGCAGCAACGCTTCAAATCTCATGACACATCTGCGTGACCATCACCCACAACTCTACAGTCAACGCAAGGCAAGCTAACGTTAGCATTTTAGCTAAAATGCGTGATCCGAGGATTTGGGTTGAGGGAGAATACAAAGAGTCCCTATATAAAGCAGCCGCAGCGCCGCTACCTGCATAAAACCGTGTCGCAGACACCCCCATGTTGAAATGACGCTATGCATTACAGGGCTCCCAGGGGCAGATAAGAGTTGGTTTCTCTCCGAGAATAATTATGAATTTATGACATTTTCCTAAATCTGCAAAGCTCACTGGAAGGACACAAACCGAGGACAATATTTTCCTGATACAGGGTTTATTACTCAAGTAAGGGTAAAAAAGTATCTGATTAGAAGGCTACTTGAGTACTGAGTATCATCTGATCTAATATTTTTAAATGATGACATCAAACAGACATAAAATAAGAAGTTATGGGCAAATATTGGTATTTTAAAGTCTAAAGGGAAAAAATGTAAACAAATAAACAACATAATTACAAAATAACACATTTTAGGCAAAATTTAGACACAAACTGAGGACAATATTTCCTGACATACAGGGTTTATTTAATTTTGTGAAAATGTAACACGTTTAAAAAAAAATACCGCGACAATACCGAAAACCGTGGTAATTTTGGTCACAATAACCGTGAGGTTAAATTTTCACACCGTGACAACCCTAACCCTCAAGGGCTGGTTAACAGCATGTTTTAGCGGTTTCCCTAATTTAACAGACCTGATTTTAATTAGGAGGTGAACACGGCTGAAATCCCACCGCCACGTGTACAAGATCCCAAGTTTTTTTTGTTTTTGCGCCGTTTCCCGAAGAAGCAGCGGGAACTACTATGTTGTCGCTTGTGATCACAGCCGGCGGGCAGAAAGGAGGAGCTGGCAGGGCGAGGTGAAGTAACAGCATAAGTTACTGTTTAAAATTAGAAAGGTAGCAGTGGATACAATGCTTTTTGGTTTACATGTTTCAATAGCATTAAGATAAACGAGTGCTGACGATCTTGACAGGTTTTCCTCCCCCAACCAGGCTAAGCATCACTTATTCATGTAAAATTTATTTATGTTTTCATGTCTGACTTTAACCGCATCTAATACTGTATTACGGCCTGAGCGCAACAGCGACAACTTAAGATCGATGTGTGAGCAGCCTGAGAGGTCGGGTTTTTTCATCTGAACCTCCAGCAGGCTACGTTGCATTATTGACACGTTAGCGCGTGGCGCTAACAACTTAGCGATGTGACATGTCTCGGAGAAAGCGTAAAAACACGTTGGACGCTTCTTCTGAAGCGGGAAAATAACACCTCTTTTTAAGCAGAGCACGACGTCGCCTCGGCTCGTTCACCCTCTGCCGAGCCGGTGTCGGTACAGTATCTGCTCGGGTGCAAGATCGGCTCGGGGTCCTTCGACTGCCGATGACGTCAAAGTACGGCAAACCCACTCGGACAAAATACACTACACATCTATACTGTTGGAAAGAATTTAGCAGTTTCGTTATTAAAATAATGTTTCTTAAGACGTAAGTTTGTGTTTATAAAGGTATTTGTAAAATAAAACACTATTTTATTCATAATGTTGAACTCCTCTTTGAGCACATCCCTTGAAGAATCATAGGTATTAGCAACACCTGTGAAATTGTATTTGCAGGAAAGAAGTGTGTCCCGTTTATTTAAGTATTTTGTGTTTAGAGTTTTTGACGTCTTGTCCATGAGTAGTTCAGTTACGCTCATAGCTGCTAGCTAAAACTCTGGAGTTAAAAGTTTTCTGGCTTTACTAAAATACCTGTCTGTACTTATTTGATTGATGGTATTTTTACTTTCTATTAGACTCCAAATGTAATCATTTGGCACGTTTCTAATTCATTATTTGCAATAATGTAATCGGCGATATTAGCATTAGCATTCCTATGGGTTTTTCCATGTATATTAGCATTGCGCTAACCACTCGCTGCCAAATTGCAGCCTTTGAGATTAGAAAATCTCCTGGCTTTACTAAAGCCAGGATCTGTCTGTACTTATTTGATTGATGGTATTTTTACTTTCTATTAGACTCCAAATGTAATCATTTGGCACGTTTCTAATTCATAATTTGTAATAATGTAATCGGCGATATTAGCATTAGCATTCCTATGGGTTTTTCCATGTATATTAGCATTGCGCTAACCACTCGCCGCCAAATTGCAGCCTTTGAGATTAGAAAATCTCCTTTTGTCACATCGCAATTTAATTGCACATGCAGTTAATCGTTCAGCCCTAATATACATGCAGCTCTATGCTAAAAGTGTATTTTCAAAAAGGTAATGATGGATTTCTTTGTAAAAGTTGTCCATCCTTCTAATAGAAAGATTTGCCTGGACCAACGTAACGTGATAACAACGTAACGTGATTACGTAATTCCGTCAGGTTCATGTTCAGCCAATCAACTACTTAGACGTCATCGGCAGTCGACGGACCCCGAGCCGATCTTGCACCCGAGCAGATCCTGTACCGACACCGGACTGGGCTCGATAACATTGACCCAGCACAGCCACTGGGTCGTTGGAGCTGCCCCTTGACTGCCTGATGGAAAACCAGCGGGTTTCATATTACGTGAACGGACCCATCTGATTGGCCGCATATCAGAAGGACTACATTTGATTGGTCAAATACTTCCGCGTAAAAAACAGAGCTGGTTTACAAAAAGCTGATGTATGACATGGATGGAAATGTTGAACCAAACATTTATCGCCGTGTTTGACGTGCTTTGCGATGGGCCTATCGCATGTCCTGTTATCCCGATGACGATAATTTTTCGATATATTGTGCAGCCCTACATATAAATAATAGTCACTTCCCACTACCTGTTCTCAAGTCCTGCATGACGTTTTTAAAGTGATTTTTTTTTAATCAAACTATATTCCAAGGTATGACAGTGGGATTTTACCGGGTGATTTTAATACTCACATCTGTTGCCCGGAGAAAACCTGGTCAAATATTTTTTGGATATCTTGGACATGGGCTTCAAAAATCAGTTAATCCAACTCATGAGCGCTCTCACGTCTCAGACCTGGTGCTATCTTTTGGTGTGACGACATCGGATCTGATTATTGACTCTGTGTGCATCTGACCATTTCCCAGTCATTTTTAGTTTTTCTGCTGTAGTCCCTGCTCCTAACCCCGGCTTTCCACGGGAGCCGTCAGCAGCATGTTACTGCAGCAGCACGTCTTGCTCGCGTAAGCTGCTGCTTGGCCCTTCCCACGAGACGCGAAGCAGCAGGGGAGCAGCTGTCACCAACCGACAGTAAACAACAACAAGCAGGAGAAAACTACAACATGGTTCCAAAAGGTTTGTGTTTCATGTTCTGTCCGTTTTATAATCGCCAATACGGACCTGAAAAACAAAGGAGACCGCTAGCTAGGTGATAACTTCTCACGAGGCCGCAGTTAGTAACTGTTTTTAAAAGTAAAGCAACCGTAAGGCAGTACGATTCTTTATTCTGAAAATCTCGGGAGCTTTGCTCCATTTCCGCGTCCGATTTCCTGTCTTTCCTTCCCCAAAAATGTTGAACTTGACCCGTTTCAGAGGCGTCGCGTAGAAAATAGAACCGGCGCGTAAGGGCCGCGGCATGCTGCTCCTGAGACGCGACCGACTCGCGCTGCTGACGGCTCCTGTGGAAAAGGTTCTGTTGACCACAGCGGTTCCCATCAGCAGCTATGACGTGCTGCTGCAGTAACGTGCTGCTGACGGCTCCGGTGGAAAGCAGGGGTAAGAGACAGCATCCTGGCCGGGCCTCTTGTTTGATTTCTCCTTCCACTAGTGCTAAATTCTCATCTCACCTAGCAGATATACCATCCCTCCCCTGCCAGGTTGCTAGACAATGTGATAAACTCCTTCCTGACAGCGTGTTCTGCATCATTAAAATCGTTGGCCCCTCTGAAATTCCGACAGAAGAAGATGGCCTCTGACCCTTGGTTAAATATGGATACTAGTCCTCTCAGGCAGGATTACAGAAAAAAATAAAGAAAATAGAGAAAAGGCAAACGTCTCATTTCCAAATTAATGCTGGCAGATGTGTATTCACACATACTGGTTCAAGAAAATGATTTAAAAATGTGTAAAAGTGACTTAGTTTTTCTTTAAATACTTCACCGGTTAGTGAATAACTTAAAGGGGCATTATGGAAGTTTGACAGCCAGAACATGTATAGAAATAATAAATTTCTTCTTCACACATTCTCCTGCAATGCCCTGGTCCTGTAGAATGAGCCCTGGCATTTTTACTGTGATTGCCTGTTTTTCTGTAAAATCACAGAAAAAGAGAGCTGCATGGGTCGAGCAGGCTGCTTCATGCACGTTCACGCTCAGTCATAGCCCGTAGCATTTGCTATCCGTAGCTTTAGCAGCAGAGAGAGAGGCAGTGCCACTTTGTCGCTGTTCCTAACGCCTAGTGACAAAGCTAGCTACATTTCTGAGGACCCTTAGCTACTTTCTTCTAAATATTTCCTGCAAATTAGCAACAAAATAGCCATTTTCGCTCCGAACCGTTCTTTGAACGTTGTTTCAGCTGTCATCAAGGATATAAACGTTACAGATACAAAAGACGTATGTGATTTAGCTCACCTAGTAAAGCGTCGGACTCTCGTACAGAAGACCCGGGTTCGATTCTGGATGTGAATATAGTTTATTTAGAGTTTATTTTTTACATTAATGGTATATTTTTTACAGTAAGATGCCCAAATTTGTATTTGAGACTCACTGAACGGCATTGAATTCACAGATAAAAAAAAAAAAAGATGTGGATTCAACTTTCATTTTGGAACAATTTTTCAAGCAAGGGAAGGGAATGATCTGAGCATGCAGGAGGACTGACCCATCTTAAACCTTTGTCGGCTGTGCTGAAGAGAAAGGTACAGAACCAAATTATTTAATTAATTAGCTGCGCGTTCTCCTGTCCTCCGGGCCACACACACACACACACACACGGGACTGTCTCAGCTGTTATTTTCGTTAAGGAGTGTGCACGTACAGCATGCGCGCCTCATGCACGAGCCTACTATTGAAGCTGCCATTACGCTTTTGGCCTGAGGGGGCAATCGCGAGCATAAAAATTCAAAACTCCGTAAAGTCCCTTTAAGGTACCTTTGCAGGATAGTCATCAATGATCCTCACCAGGTCCTGGCATCGCTGCAGCAGTGGTTTGGTGGTTGCATCGGCTTTCAGGTTGGCCTGGATCAGGATTAGATTAATAACAGACTTCATAAACACAGATAAATTCATCAGACCAGGAGGCTGTGCTAAAAAGCGAGCTAACTCCAAAAACCAGGCTCTGTTTTCAAAATCCCTGTTTAACTGCCCCAAAATCGGTTTTGCTAATGTGGTAAGCCTGAAGCCCCTCCCATTCACCATGGTAACACATGCTGGAGATCAAACCTGCTCGTGTGTTAACTTTAGGGTCATGTGACCGCCACGTACGTATTAAACTAAAACACACAGCTACTCAGCAAATACAAAGTCCTCCAGTTTCTAAACATCCAGACTCTGGAACAGAACATGAAAACACCACAAATGTTGAAAACTTTAAAAAAATATGTAGAGAAACTGAGCTGAAGTGAACTTCCAGCATTGCCATGGAAACATGTAAAGGATGAGTATTCTAGCTCAAGACTTACCTATTACAGCACGTATTGGATATGTACAACTATCTTTCATTTATTTTATCTGTGTTTTATTACTTAGTCTTTTGACATCTATTTTCTTAATGAGCACATCAAATCAACTTTTTTGTCGATAAACTATATAAATGAGTGTCTAATCATGCTGTAGACACATGCAGTCAATAATTTGGTACTTTAGTGCATCTTAGTTAAAATTTAAATTTTCTGCCTAGAACTGTCAGTGTCACGCCCTCTTCAGGTAAAAACTCTGCACGGCATTAGAATAATTTGATTTTGTGTCAACACAGTTTACAGTGTAGGAGCTATTGAAATTAGAAAACTAAAAAATTCACGAAAGATCTGATTAGTATTTTTTCATAGAAGTAAAGTTTGTAGTATATAGAGCAGCTATGTATTGACCTGCATGCATTATTTTGTGTCAACAGAGTTTACAGTATAGGAGTTATTTAATTTATTTGTTTTAAAATATCACTAAAGTCAAAGGGGAAAAAAATAAAGAAAAGTGTAGTATTTTCTCTAAAAACAAAATGTGTAGTAAGATCAGCATCAAAGTTGTGATTTTCTGTGTGAATTTGGTGTCACTATAGTTTCAAATGGAGGAGCTTTTGCAATTTATATTAATAAAAGCTTCACGCTAAAATCAAAACCGTATACCTGGATTAAACTAAATAGTGTACGGTGATCAGCGTGTGTGCAGTGTTGTATTTTGTGAATTTGGTCACACTGCAGTGTGAAATTGTGGACTTTTTCAGATAGTTTTTCCATCAAACGTTTCTGGTGTGATTATTTGTTGACGGTCCCTGAGCGCTCGTTTTGCTCCGTCGGCCGATAAGAGATCAATGTAACGCGTCGGGAGCATGTACAGTCTATGGTCGGGAGCAGAGCACGACAGAGAACGGTGTTTTTTTTTTTTTTTTAAAGAAACGAGGTTGTAGCTTGTTCACTACTTTGCCACGATACCAAAGAGGTATGTTGTGTTTCTAAATACCCCTGTGTTCAGAAGGCATTGAGCAGCAAATGTCGAGTCTGTGAATATCTTGCTAACTTTCCTGAAGTTCAATCATCTCCGTTTTGACTCACCAGCAGGAAGCTGGGCTGGTGCAGCGTTGGGGCGCTCATCTTTCCTCCGAGTTGCTGTAGTCTGTAGTTCAGTCTGAAGTCTACATGGACTGGAGAGAATTCGTCCTTTAGATGGTGGCACAAACTAGACTGTCGTGTTCAGTAAAGGTCTAACAGAGCTAACGATGCTAACGATGAAAGCAGCACCGCTATAGAGCTGCTACAATGGAAACTTCTCAGGAAACTAAACCACAACATTCAAACGTTTTAGAGGAAGCCGTATTTACTTTGTGAGCGGGACACAGCCACCGTGTCCTCATAAACCGCGTTTCCACCGGAGTTCAGTAGGAGTTTAAACAGGGACGCGAGGAGCGGTGGATTCTTCTACTGTGGCGGACTTACGGCACAAAGCTGCCCGCTCCTCCCAACTGCCGCCCCCTGCTGGAGACATCGGTTATTACAACAGACTAAAATTATTGGGGGGCAGTGATGTGTGTCTATAATTTATTTTTGGGTGGCACGGTCAGTGTTGGCAAAGTTCATTTAAAAAACGAACTACTTCAAACTTCAATTCATACATTTTAACTAGTTCATTTTTTTGGTTCATCATTGAAAAATTAAGTTAACTGTTCCAAAAACGAACTAGTTCATATATATATACATATATACATATACATATACATACATATATATATATTTATATATATATATATATATATATATATATATATATATATATATATATATATATATGAACTATATATATATATATATATATATATATGAACTATATACATATATATATTCTCAATAATGAGGAAAAGCTGTTTGAATGGTTTTCATGAAGATTATTAGACAGAGGAAAGAGCCAGGCTGAGATAGGAAACAAGGGTGTGCCTCAAATTGCAATATTCAGAGTGCAAAACATTTAATTATTTTTAAATTAAGGAATTTCTCTTGTTCAGTGAATTTTCTAACTTGTTTGCCCAAAGAAAAATATAAAAATATTTAGCTTGGGTCATAAACAGCAACAATCAGCCCCAAATGATTTCGTAATTAACAAAGCAAATAAATAAACTAGTAGTTCGATATTACTTTTCTAGGTGACTTTGTCAAGCTCCTTTCTATTATCACAATGGACTATGCACACCTTATCATTAGCAGTGAGTTTAATATTTATGTTGACAATGCTACCAACAGATCTTCAGTACAATTGCTTGATTTGCTTGAGTTATTTGACCTTAAACAAAATGTCCATGCTCAAACACACGAGCAGGGCCACACCCTTGACCTAATCTTAACTAGAGATGTTATCATAGATGTGGGGCTATCTGATAATTTCTGTGTTTTCTCTAAGATATAAGTCTCACCTGCTACTCTTAAATGTAGTTGTTCACAAAAAAAGGTATATAGGTGATCAGATAGCTGAGCTCTGGTTTTTGGCTAAAAACACAGCGGTTTTAAGAGCCAAAAGTTTTACCCAAAGGGGTTTTAATGGAGCACGTTAAGCCCCGGATCTTCTTCAGTCCTAAATCCACCCGTTCCTGATCTAACGGGAACTTCCACAAGGGTATGTAGGCCGACGAAATGGCGTTGAATGTGTTTATGAATCTCCTAACCAAAGCTTAGCGCGAAGACATCACCTTCATTTCCCATCAGAACTAATCGCTTCTTTGGATTTGCTGGTTCTGAGCAACATTCCACACTACACCATTCTCCGTCTCATTCACCTTAGTTACACCATACATTTAGTGTTAAAGTTTGTCTAGTTTAATTTGTTTAGTAATAAATCTTTAAACCTTTAAACTCGACTCTCACTCTTCTGTTGTCTCTGAATTAATACAAAGCTGTTATCTAATCTCTGCAATAAAAAGTTCCAATCTTCTGGTTAAAATAACCCAACAGATCCATAAGGTTGATTTCATATTTCCTATGGAATCCTACGCCTTATGGCTTAATAAATAACATGTAATTTAAATCATTACATTGACAAAATAAGGACTTTCTTTTCATTTTGTGTGTAAACTGTTATATTTTGTACATCTTGTGGCGTTATGAACATGCTGTTTGTGTTAGCTTAATGTTAGTCATGTGACTAGCCAGTTTGCTATGCTAGTTAGCTGATTTCTAATCTGTATTCTTTCAGTTTTGCAAAGAGAAGGCAATGGTCAGAGGCCATTCTTCAATAAATCTGCACAACAAATCAATTCAAGTCTGTTTATTGGAGCATCGTTATCTCGCTGTCTAGCTGGTGAAAACTAGGAAACTAGGAGTGAGGACAGCACAATAGATAAAAGCGACCGAAATGAGTTTTCTCCGCAAGGTGAAGTCTGGAGAAGGACACAAAGGTTTAGAAAAAAGGGAGAGGCTAGTTCAGAGGTCCTGGACTGGAAACCTGGTTTCTCTCGTTCGGCTCAGAATAAAAAACAAAATGCTGTTGGTTGTTTATAAATCACAACAATTTAATATGTAGAAAAACAACCTGACACAAGAGCAGAAAGTGGGTTCTCTACAGAGACAGCTGAGGAGGTTCTGGTGCTGGTCCTGTCTGTCTGGAGTGGGGGACAGCCTGTGGACTGGACCAAATAAAACCTGAACATAACATGACACGTGTGTCTGTAAAAACTATTTACACAAATTTACACATCGCCATGGTCAGTCCATCCCTCCGATGTCATGCTGTTTGTACGACTGTGAGATCAGAACTCCTGCAGGCAGAAACACATCACATGGAGAAGGTCCAGTTAGAAAACCCAGTTCTCAAGTTTCACCTGGTCAAAGCAGCTAACACACACACGCACGCACGCACGCACGCACGCAGCAAGGCAGCAGAGGGAGGAGGCAGAAGCACACAGAGAAGCTGCAGATGGCAGAGGGCACATGGGGACAGCTTCAGCCTGGTGGAGGTCACATGATCAGGTCAAAGGTCAGAGAGGCAAAAATGTCCTGCTCTGCTTGTGTGTGTGTGGTGTTGTTCAGCCTTTTCTGGGAACGGTTGGTGATATTAACATTCTGTTTGTGGCACATTGGTATATGTGAGGGAGCAAACTTTTCAAGATGGTGGTGACCATGGTGGCCATTTTGAAGTCAACCATCTTAGATCCAACTTTTGTCTTTTTAGCAGGAAGAGGGTCATGTGACGCATCAAACTTATTGGGAATTTCACAAGAAAAACAGTGGTGTGCTTGGTTTCAACGTAACTTCGAACATCGAATCAACACGACGACTCTCTCTCAATAAAGGCCAACGACTCATCAGGGGATGGAGAGACGGGGTACCCAGAGTAGTTTCTGCTCGTTTAATAACAACAGACAGCTACAGCTTCTAAGCTTGACTCTCCCATATTCTAGTTAGAATTGACAAAGCTCCTAGGATGAGAAGCGAAACGTCTTCAAGAAACCAAAGAAATCTAGTTGCCTTGATCTGAACCCTTTTGGATTAGGGGCATGGATGTAATTTTCACTTTAGAAGTGGGGGGGACACGGGGGTGTGGGGTGTGTGTGTGTGTGTGTGTGGGGGGGGGGTTCTTTACAGTATACTCTAATGGGAAACAGGCTTTTCCGCTTGGCCCTAGAGCTCAACCAGTGTCAATTTAATATAGCGTAATATTGTTTTTGGATGGTTAAAAAGTGCAGGGGTCAAAACTTGACTTTGGAAAAAGTGAGGGGACATGTCCCCCCTGCCCCCCCAAAAAAATTACGTCCATGATTAGGGGCTAGAAAAATACCTGGAAAAAGGCGTCGCCTGGAAGACTGAGAGCGGCACTGAGGCAATGACTGGCAGCTGGAGCTACAGGTGTTATGCAGAGAAAAGTTACCCTGCCTGCCAAAGGCTCCTCCTGCCTGCTCTGTCACGCAAACACGCATTGCTCAGCTAGAAAAGGTGAAATCTGCTTCAGCTGGCTAAATAACCAGGGTTCGAACCAGCGTCCGCACATGGCAAAACAAGATGAAAGACAGAGGCCTTAACCGCTGGACAACCAAGGCCGATACAACAGCAGACTTGTCTAAGATGCTGTTATAGGAATGTTTTGTCAGAGCGGGCGTGGGCGGAGCTTCACTGAAACACAGCGCTTTCTTTCCAGGTAAAATTCAGGTTGATGAAAATAACTCGTATGTAAGATAAATGACATCTCAATAGTGCCAACAGTGGTGTTTGATCATATATTGTGCCTACCTTTGCTCTCAAATGTGTAAAATAGCATATGACATCTTTAATGTCACTGACACACACACACAACACACACACACCCACCCACCCTCCCCAGCTGGTGAGCACCATTCGGTTTAACATCATTCATGACAGAAGTCAAACTTCATGGCTCTAGATGTTTTAGGTCCTGAATTCCTGATTCCAATGACCAGATCAGGACCTCCTCTCCATACTGAGGCTCCTCCCTGGGGATGGGGGTGGGGCGAGTCAGCAGGGCTAGCAGCACTCCCACACTCACAGGCAGCAGGGCAGTTCTTACCTGAGGCCAGGGTCCCCTCTGCCCTGCCCTTCATCCCTCCACCTCCGCCTCCTCCTGCTCCTCCTCCCAGCCCAGAGCCGCCCAGAGCCTCGGGCATCACAGGGAAGGAGGGCCGCTCACCCCTGTAAGGCTTGGGCCGGAAGGAGAAGTCTTTGTCTTTACCTTTGGAGCCTTTAGGTCGGCCTGCGGTCTTCTTCTTGGATTTGCTGTCCCCCTTCACACCCAGGAGGGGGTGCAGCTCTGA
The DNA here is from genome assembly GCF_043380555.1 of Nothobranchius furzeri. Taxonomy (NCBI): domain Eukaryota; kingdom Metazoa; phylum Chordata; class Actinopteri; order Cyprinodontiformes; family Nothobranchiidae; genus Nothobranchius; species Nothobranchius furzeri. The sequence continues at coordinate 78,653,197 of NC_091743.1, forward strand.
GAAGACAAGACAAGTTTCTCATTAGCTTCTCACTTCTTCACCACCAGACTGCAGAACCAGTAGGGAACATGGTAAATGGCCTGTATTTCATGTAGCGCCTTCTAGAGTCCTGGGACCCCCCAAGGTGCTTTACAACACAATCATTCACACACACAATCACACGCTGGTGGTGATGAGCTACGATGTAGCCACAGCTGCCCTGGGGCGCACTGACAGAGGCGAGGCTGCCGTACACAGGTACCACCGGTCCCTCCGACCCCCACCAGCAGCAAGGCGGGTTAAGTGTCTTGCTCAAGGACACGACAGCGACAGACTGAGCGGGGCTTGAACCTGCAACCTTCTGATTACGGGGTGAGCACTTAACTCCTGTGCCACCGTCGACCAAATACTGAGCCCAGTCCACCAGAACCAGAACCATTGAAGCGTGGTGTTTACCATCACTGGGAACCCCCTGCAGTTCGATGGTGGTGGTCCTGGCCTTCTTCTTGGCTGGACCTCCCTCAGACAAAGGTTGACGCTGCTTCTTGTCTCCTCCAGCCAGTGTGTCTTCTGGAGCTCCAGCCTGGACCGAGGCGTCTGGTGGAGGACCAAAGGGGTTTTCCTCCGGGTCCTCCACCTCAGGAGCAATGGGAAGATACAGAAGAGCCTTGTTGTCCTCCAGCTCTTCATCACTACAAGAAAAAAGCAACACAGGTCAGACTAAACATCTGAACACAAACATTTCTTTGTAATGTGACAGCAGAAACCCAGCCCTGAATTTTCACCAGGGATCTCACCTATCTCCTTGACTCCGCCCCCCATTTGGCAGGAATCAGCAGATAGTATTTTTTTACTTTTAGATAAAGTTTAAACACTGATCTCAGTAGGAAACTCTGTTACTTTAATTTAGTTTCAGTCTTTTGACTAAAATTCTTTTAGTCAACTAAAACAAACGCGTTTGTTCTGACATGATGATTTTCTACGTCTGTAAAGGAAATGTTAGCTCCACCCACTTCTACCTGTAAAGAAATGTGAAAAAGTCCCATTTGGATCAATAAATCTCTGTTTTAATAACAATAATTATTATATATTATATATATAATTATGAAATAAATGATAAATGAGCCGCACTTGTAGAGCGCCTTTCAAAGTCAGAGGACTCCAAAGTGCCTTACACTACAGTCAATCATTCATCCATTCACACACTGATGATGAGCTACAATGTAGCTACAGCAGCCCTAGGGCGCACTGACAGAGGCGAGGCTGGAATGGACCAATGGAAAATACCAAAAATGAACACCGACAGTTTAACATTGTGTCTGACAGTATTAATAAAGTAAACAAATCTGTATAATGTGCAGTAATATTTGTAAACATGACAGGAAATGACATCAAAACCTTCAAAGGTGTTACTCTAATAACAAGAGAAGGTAAACTAAAGGCAGGAACTGCATTCAGGTGCGTTTATTAGAGTTTAACCTGCACTAAGGTGGGCCATTAGAACACCAAACCGATGAGATTGGCCGTAGCAGCGCCACAAGCAGCGCATTCGGTTCGGCTCCAGTAGTCTACGCCTGACCTCTCCCGCCCCCACCCCAGCTGGCTGCCAATACTGGTAGAACCAGAGGAAACCCCGGATATGTACTCACAAGTAAATACTTTCAGACCATCACACCAAACGCTTTTCCACTCAGCTGAGGACATTTTCTCCTTTCAGACATAATTTGTTCAACTGTTACTGGTAGCAAGTTCAAATGGCAGCCGGCGCTGTCAAGTCCAGCCTGTTCCATTTGCTGATTGGTTCTTCTTTCCGTTCTCCCATCTTTTCTGACTGGAGTTTTGTTGTCGTCTTTAATTCATCAACAAAAATGTCGCCGCCTTTCCTCACACAATACAACCCTTCACGTGCACTTAGCTCATCACAGCAAGACTTACAAGTCCTTCCACGTGTGAAACACTCGACTACTCGGCCACCCTGTTCTTCTGATGATGACTCAGATTCTTTAACTTCTCAGTTTAACTAGCACTGCCTCTCCATTCTGGACAACATCTGTCCTGTTAGAACCAGATCAGGTCCTGCAGTGAACCCTACTCCCTGGTTTAATGACAGCCTTCGCAGCCTGAAGCGCCAATGCAGAAGAGTGGAGCGCTTGTGGATGAAAACCCATCTCCACGTCCATCTGCTGCATCAAAAGGATCTTCTGACTTCATTTAACTCTGTCAGAGATGCCAGGGTTGTCTATTTTTCCAACCTGGTGTCCCAGAACAAAGGGAACCCCAAGGTGCTGTTTAACACCATCAGCAGCATTGTCTCCCCTGCCTCTCCTACAGCCTCCATCCACTCTGTTGCAGACTGTGAGAACTTTCTGTCTTTCTTTGTGGACAAAGTCAATAAGGTTAGATCTAGCATCTCTCCTTCAGCCTTATCGCTACCTCTCCTGACTCCAACCAGGCCCATCATCCTAGATAGCTTTGCTCCCGTTTCTTTGCCTGAGTTAACCAAACTAGTTAACTCTATGAAGACCTCTGCATGCCTCCTCGACATCTTACCCTCATCTTTGTTTAAAAGTGCTTTTCAGTCCATCGGTCCCAGCGTGCTCTCTATAATTAATGCTTCTCTGGTTTCTGATCAGGTCCCTGCTTACTTTAAGAACGCTGTAATCCACCTGCTTCTTAAAAAAACGAGTCTCGACCCCTCTCTCCATAGCAGCTTCAGATCCATCTCTAAACTTCCGTTCTTCTCCAAGATCTTGGAAAAGGTTGTGGCTAAACAACTCACAGCTGCTTTTGATGAACATAACATCTATGATAGCTTCCAGTCAGGTTTTCGTAGAGCTCATTCTGCTGAAACAGCTCTTCTTAGGGTCTCTAATGACCTTCTGACTCACAGTGATGCAGGGGACTGTTCTGTTCTGATCCTGCTGGACCTGACTGCAGCCTTTGACACTGTTGACCATCACCGGCTACTGGAGAGGCTGAGAGACTGGGTAGGCCTATCAGGAACTGCTCTGGAGTGGTTCTCCTCTTATCTGTCTGAGCGTTCCTTTTCTGTGACCGTCTCCAAGTTTAGGTCCTCCACCACCTCTCTTACCCATGGTGTCCCACAAGGTTCTGTGCTGGGGCCTCTGCTCTTCTTCCTCTATCTGCTTCCTCTTCAGCACATCCTGAGCTCCATCAAAGGAATATCCTACCATCTTTATGCAGATGACACCCAACTGTACATCTCCTTTAAGCCCCATGAGATGTCTAAGCTGCAGCTGTTCCACACCTGCTTTGACTCTATCAAAACCTGGATGGTGGGAACTTTCTACAGCTGAATGAAGATAAGACTGAGATCCTCATCTGTGCCCCAGACAAGCTGGTTCCCAAAGTCAGAGACTCTCCCGGGCAGCTTGCTTCTCACAACAAACCCTCTGTCAGGAATCTTGGTGTGACATTTGACCCAGCTCTCACCCTGGATTCTCATGTCAGTTCTCTTGTTTGCTCTTCCTTCTTCTATCTCAGGAACGTTGCTAAGCTGAGTCCCATTCTATCCCGCTCTGAACTTGAGACAGTTCTCCACACCTTCATCTCCTCACGCTTAGACTACTGCAATTCTCTTTTCACATGCCTGAGCAGATACTCCCTGAACTGTCTACAGGTGGTTCAGAATGCCTGTGCTCGGCTTCTGACCAAGTCCTCCAAACACACCCACATCACCCCATTTCTCCTCCAGCTTCACTGGCTGCCAGTCAACTTCAGGGTTCATTTCATGATCCTGGTTCTGGTCTTTAGGGCCTTACATGGACAAGCACCACCGTACATTGGTGATCTTCTCAGTCCCTACACCCCCAGCAGGTCCCTAAGGTCCAGTGACCAAAGCCTACTGCTTGTGCAGCACCAGGCTAAAGGTCAAAGGTGACAGATCATGCTACTGGACAATGAACGTGACGTACTCACCGTAACGGATGTTGGTAAACAAGGCAGTCTGCTGTTGAAGAAGGCAAAAATACATCCTTTTTCTAAATAAAGAACTTAAATGCATCTATCTGCTCCTGGTTCTAATAAAGCCAAAGTCCTAATAGTCCAGAATGGTTGTAAAAGCTGTTTCAAACGAGCTGTCGCCATCTTGTTTCACTATGTTGCATCATCCCACCCACCAGACGAATAGAGGGCCCTGATTGGCCCACAAAGTGGATAAAGCGCTGTGATTGGTCCATAAAGCGGATAAAGAGCTGTGATTGGTCCACAAAGCGGATAAAGCACTGTGATTGGTCCACAAAGTGGATTAAGCACTGTGATTGGTCAAAGCAGATAGAGTGCTGTGATTGGCCCACCATTGTGGACCAATCACAGCACTCTATAGGATTGAAACCCCTCTAGAGAGCTGTGATTGGCCAGCCAGAATGCTGCTAGGTGCTGCGGAGGTTCCGATGGAGCCTTCCTAGACCAGACTTTGGTCTAGTTCACTGGGCTAGCAAGCACATTCACTGCCTTTTTTTAAAGAGTCAGAAGGCAACTCAATTGATGCTGTGGCGTTCCCTCAGCACACGTTTTAGTTATACATTAATATAATTTAATCCTGTTTCATTCTGTTGTCTTAACTACATCTCTATATATCCATGGACCACTGTTGAAAGCAGCTTGGAACTGCACTGAACCGAGACGAGCTGCGATAAGTAGGTACTGGTGGAAAAACCAGGCATCCACAGGACCCAGATATGACCCTGTGAAAACATTCCTTCAGGAACCACCCAGGGGTGTTACTTCAGACCTGAGAGTCAGGCAGGGTCCTCACACCTCAACAGATCCCATAATAAACATCCGCTCACAGGGTTCAGCATTCTAGTTTCTGCGTGGGTCTAAGCCCAAGTTTAGGTCTAGGACAGGAATAACCAATCCTGGTCCTGGGGGTCCACTATCCAGCACATTTTAGTTGTTTCCTGCTTGGCCATACGTCTGTTAACACAATTATCCATAACCAGTGTCACCGAGTAGAGGATGATGATAATCCCTAATCATCCCTGAGAGTACTGAAGGAGGAACATCTGATTTTGGAGTTCAGATGTGAAGAAACACCTAGTGCACCTTCTCACCTGCTGCAAAAAGCGACGATGGGATCAACAGTCGTCACGTCCACCTCTTCATCCTCAGCAGCATCTGCACCTGCAACATGAAGACCAACTTATGTGAGAGGTTTCAGGGGAATAAACCAGATGTTCCCTCTAATCACAAGCAAGTAAAAATAGACCCCTTCAGCCATCTTCTTTCAGTATGTTTTTTTTTCCTTTGTGGCGCACGACTTTCGGGACTTGAAAAAACATCTGTCTTTGTCCCAATTAGTCCGACGGTAATAACCGTAGACCATGCAGATTTTGGGCATTTTAACACCCAGTCACCAGAGTGAATAGGGTTCTGTGCGGCGCAGGCTACTTCCGGACTCCTTCTGCATTTGGTGACTTGGAGGCAACGTCGTGAAACCCAGCTAGTTTACCAGCAGTTACACTGAATCATTTCACCTTTCAGACACCTGCAGGACAAATCAGATGCTTTTTCTGTAAAACACAGAAAACAATTGGAGCCATGCTTTAAAACCTCCAACCTGGACGTGAGATCTTCTCTCTGTTATTGTAGTTTAATCATATTAGAGTCATTTAGACACACTTTGTAAAAACCTTTTCCCACATGTGTGAAACTTGTGCTGGTACGTTTTTACATTCTGTCTGACAGCTGAAGAGAAATTATTATAAAAATTTCAGACCTCTTATCTTTTACAATGGAATGTGTACAACCAGTAACTGAATGTGTATGAAATAACTAAAATAATGGTTCTGGGCTGGTTGGCGTCAACCAGGAGGAATGTACATGAAGGCTGCTGGGTTTGGAAGGTCGATGTTGGCTCAGACCTTAGACATTCACAGCACACATGCATGTTGAAGAGCTTTAAAAATATTTAGAGAAGCTTTTATTGTGACACAACTTTATCTCTGTTATTTACAGGTTTTCACTCTTATTTATTTATTTATTTTTAAACATCTTTTTCAGCATTTTCAATATAAAAGAACACATTATTCACTATACCTGTCTGCTCAGGTTCACTCCTGTCTTCATCCTCAATATCAAACTCGGACTCTCGCTCCTCGTACTCCACGTTCTCATCCAGCTCCTTAAAGTCTGGAGCAAAGGCACTCCAGTTCTCCTGCAGAAAACCAACAAAGAGGAGAGGTTTAATTGAAAGAAAAGAAAGAAAATTATCTTTTATAAAAAAATTACGAGGCACTTCACAAGAACAAAAAATTCCAAATACAAAATAATCTTCAAAAAATGATTTAAAAATATGGTTAAAATTAGAATAAAAAATCAAAAATAAAGATTTGTGATTTTAAAAAACGTAAGGGAGAGAAAATGAATGGAAAAGAGGGAAACCAGTGGATCCCGACAAAGAAAGAGCAGAACAAGGAGAGGGTGGTGATGAAGGTCCCACCAAAGCCTGAACAGGTGAGTTTAAAGGAGACCACTGAGTCCACTGATCTCAGGCTCAGGGGGAGAGAGGTCCAGAGTCTGGGGGCCACAGCAGCAGATGATCTTTGATCTTAAAGAGGTCCTTCACTCATATTTTTAACACACTTCAAGTGGTCTCTAGTAGGAATGAATGCCTTGTAAGGCATACTCTGGGGAAAAAAGCTCCAGTAGAGAATTCAGCTGGAGAAAGTAACTGCAGACGACAGGATTTGGACTCTTAAGACAGTGCTGAGGACAAACGCTGTGGTGTTGGGAAGCAGTAGCTCAGGAGATAGAGCAGATTGTCCAGTAATCGGAAGGTTGCAGGTTCGATTCTGGCTCCAGACAAAGAATTCTGCTGTTGTGTCCTTGGGCAAGACACTTGACCCACCTTGCCTACTGGTGGTGGTCGGAGAGACTGGTGGTGCCTGTGCTCAGCAGCCTCGCCTCTGTCAGGGTGCACCAGGGCAGCTGTGACTATCGTAGCTCATCCCCACCAGCGTGACTGAAACGTGCTATACAAGTGCAGTCATTTATCATTTGCTTTGTTTGATTTTCTGTGTAAACCTTGCCGACACGCTGGTGATCCAGAGAAGATCTTATGAGCATAAGATTTACCACTCCAGTGGATTTATTGCTGATTTTTTTTTAGCATCAGCTGCAGATATACTGCATGTTTTTCTCAACAAATCTGCGAGAACGAAGAACAGATCTCAGAGCAGAGCGCAGGTCATCAGGGTCCTTTACCAAACAGGAAACCTCAAAGACTCAAGGTCAGACATGAACACAGGTTAACACACCGACATACAACCAATAGAAAGGTCAAGGAAGCACAACGAAGACAAGGTCGTTGTAGCCTGAGCATAAGGACTGACCTCCACAACACAGGGTCACAAGGGTCAAGGTATGACTCTGGTCAGCTGTAGCCAAGCAGAGACTTTGCCAAAGTAAACGGGACATGATAGAAACGTCTGACCCACTGTCTAAGATAGCATCACAGGTTAGCGACCCCTCAAGGGTCACTGAGATGTGAGGTTTCCGTTTGGGACCTTTACGGATGATTTTGCACAGAAGTGTATACTCCCCTAAAGGATTATTAGGAACACCACGCTAATACGGTGTTTGACCCCCTTTGACCTTCAGAACTGCCTTAATTCTACGTGGCGTTGATTCAACAAGGTGCTGAAAGGATTCTTTAAAATGTTGGCCCATATTGATAGGATAGCATCTTGCAGCTGATGGAGATTTGTGGGATGCACATCCAGGGCACGAAGCTCCCGTTCCACCTCATCCCAAAGATGCTCTATCGCAGGGGTGAGGAACCCTGTTCCATCAAGGGCCACTATCCAGCATATTTTAGTTTCAACCCTGCTTCAACACACCTGATTTAAATCAGCAGGTGATTAACAGGCTTCTGCAGAGCTTGATGAGCTGCTGAACAGGTGAATCCACCACTGAATCAGAAATGTTGGAGCAAAGATGTGCAAGATACCGGCCCTTGAGGACCAGGGTTCCCCACGCCTGCTCTATCGGGTTGAGATCTGGTGACTGTGGGAGCCATTGTAGTACAGTGAACTCAGTGCCATGTTTAAGAAACCAATTAGAAATGATTGGAGCTTTATGACATGGTGCATTATCCTGCTGGAAGTAGCCATCAGAGGATGGGTGCATGGTGGTCATGAGGGGATGGACATGGCTAGAAAGATAACCAGTGTCTACGTACCACTTGGTTCTGAGCCCAGATGGATACGACTCCACTGGAGATGGAGGCAATGATGGGTCGAACAGGATGCCACTGGAAACGAGAGTTCTGCTGTTTGAACCATAGAACACAGACCTTCTGATCTAGAACTTGATTTAAATGTTCTTACTGCCACATCCAGCAGCAGCTCCCCTCTTGTTCCATGAAGAATCTTCACCAGGTTTCCGATGCTTTTCTCCCAGATGTAGAGGGCGTGCTGCCGGGCTGAACCAGCAACGATGTACTCACCGTCACCAGAGAAACAGCAGCGCTTCCACGGAGTCCTGGGAGCAGCAAGCACACACACGCACGCACGCACACACACACACACACACACACACACACACATCAGAATTAGTTAACAGCCACAGCTAGAAGGTCAAACACACACACAACTACACACGCACCTGTTGACCAGGTCCTGGAGCTTCTGCATGGGTTCAGGCTCTCCGTCGCGACCACAGGTCAGGATTTCTCTGCCATCATAAACCCGAATTATCCGGTCTGCCGTGTTTATAAGGAAACAGCTGCAGAAACACAACAAGGTCAGATCGCTGAAGTTGTGTACGGTCTAAGGAAGGTCATGTGACCTTTACTGAGAGACTGCTCACTCTAGGACCAAACACAGGTATAACTATGGTCTCCTGTAGAACAGAAAACATGTGATTTTCCAACTTGTGAAGGACATATTAATGTTTATGACTTTCACCCTGTTTCTAATGCTGGGATCAGCTACAGGATCACACACATGCACATCCTTACTACAAACATATGACCCAGAATGGTCCTCTGGAGTTCCGTCTACATGGAAACTACATATCAAACTACAGACGTGAACAAAATAGTCGGCACCCTTTGGTCAATGAAAGAAAAAACCACAGTGGTAACAGAAATTAATTTCTCTGAACACAGAGCTGATGTGCCTTGGCAAAAGGTTCAGTTTTTGTCTAATCTGTCCATGGGACATTCTCCCAGAAGCTTTTTGGCTTGTCAATATGCAGGTTGGTATATTCCAGTCTGGCTTCTTTATACTTTGTTTTCAACAACGGTGTCCTCCTTGGTCATCTCCCATAGTCCACTTTGGCTCAAACAACAACGGATGGTGTGATCGGACACTGATGTTCCTTGAGATTGAAGTTCACCTTGAATCTCTTTAGTTTTTCTGGGCTCTTTTGTTACCATTCAGATTATCCATCTCATTGATTTGACATCAATTTTACTCCTGAAGCCACGTCAAGGGAGGTTGGCTACAGTCCCATGGATCAGAAATATCTGAATATGTGCAACTATAGTCACAGAAATATCTAGCTGCTTAGAGACGGTCTTAAAGCCTTCACATTTAACTCAATCACTGCCAGTTGTTTCCTGATCGGTAAAGGCCTTCGCTGCCAGCATTTCTCACCGTTTTTACTGTTTTTTAAGTCACAGAATGTTGCGCACTAGAATGATGTCGACGCCAAAACAACCAAAACAAGACTCAAAAATTATTCATTGAGAAGGAAGGGGGGGTTATAAATTACGGGAACGGGAACAATTTCATTTCAGAATTCCTTTTGCACGTACAACAAGTAAAACCTTTTGTATTTCGGTATGTGGAGCAATACTGTGGAATAGGATGGAGGGGACACTAAGGAAATGTGTTACTATGATTCTGTTTAAAAATGAATACAAAAGCAATATTTATACCAGGTACAGAATTGAGGAGGTTATTTCAGTTTGATAGTCTGTGTTTTAATTACTATTATTATATTAACAAGGACATTATTATATTATAATGTAATAAAAAAGGACAGGCATAAATATAAGCATTTTGCTTCTACCTGAGCCTTCTCAGTCACTTTGAATGTAATGATTTATGTTTTATGATTATATTATGTTTTGTTATATTTTTGACTGAAATATGGAATTTAAAAATAAATAAATAAATAAACCTGGCATTTTTAACATGGGAGTCAATGAGGATTTGCTCACTTCTGGTGCCAGCCCCTAGTGGATGAGAGTAGAACTGCAATTTTAGGCACTTACTTGTTAGGATCAGCTCAGGGTGTCTGGGATTCCTGCTTGGCCGCCCGCAACACAATAAAAACAAGTGATGGAGTTCTGTCAGGCCAAACAGCACGTAAGCACCGGGCAATTGGACGGTCTGTCCCTGCCCATGACCAGCTTAAGCCAGTCTTTAATGCCAAAGGAGGGAAAACCTTTCCATCATGAGGTGTAAAGTGGCTTGCTAGTATCAAAATGAGCCAAACAGATCTGATAAACGATTTGTCACAAAGTTAACCGGTGCTTAAGAACATTATATACAGCCATCAATTGTTATGAACTGACAGCACGCAAACGTATTGTAACTCAGCTTCTGCTTCCAATTTTAGATTACGCAGATATACTATATCAGAACTCCTCAGTTGCTAGTCTTCACTCTCTTGATGTTATTTACAATAGCCTATGTGGTTTCGTTTTGAGGTGTCCTTTAAGAACTCACCACTGCTACATGTATGAACAAGTCTCTTGGATGACCTTGAAAGCAAGACAATTTCATTGGTTGTTATTTATTTTTAAATGTATTCATCTTGATTTTCCATCTTATTTGAAAGTCTTGTTAGTACCTATCAATGCTTTGTATTTTACCCGTTTTAGTGAGCATCCTTCATTTGTTATTCGTCGGTTTAAAAAAGAAGTTGAGAGTTATGCCTTCTGTGTTAAAGCTCCTCAGGATTGGAATACATTACCTGCTAACTTAAGATCTATTTCATCATTTCGTTTATTTCATAATTCTATTGATGAGCATGTGAAGCCAACTTGTAATTGTTTTGCCTATTGTGTTTAATATCGTAGCAGCACTCAATTTATGTTGTTTTTCTATTGTTAAATTTTTATCTGTTAATGTATTTTATATTTGTTGTTACAAGTATGCCTACAGATACATGGGGTAAGCCACAGAAAGTGTTATTATTATTATTATTTTTTTTTTCTCTCTCAGTTTGTTATGGATTAACGACTTTGCCTTCTTATTATATTTACTTGTTGTATGGTAGGAGGACCTGCTCGAAAACGAGATGCCACATCTCAAGCAGTTTATCCTCCTGGGAAGAAAAATATAAGTTAAATAATAAGTAATAATAACAGAACCAGTCTGACAAATGATCTGACAGATCATTTGCTGCTGTGGCCCCCAGACTCTGGAACTCTCTCCCCCTGAGCCTGAGATCAGTGGACTCAGTGGTCTCCTTTAAAAAGCAGCTGAAGACTCACTTGTTCAAGCTGGCTTTTGAATGGCCTTCTTCACCACTCTCTTTATTCTGCTCTCTCCACCTATCCCACCTTCCACAGGATCCACTTATTCCCCTCTTATCTATTCACTCTCACTCTTTCTTTACATTTTTAATCACAAATGTCTATTTTTTGCTCATTTTAAATATACTTTTAACCATTTTCTAAATTATTTTTTATATTTTTACATTTTTTGTTTTTGTGAAGCGCCTCGTGATTTTTATCTTGATGCAAAATAGAAAAGACATTTTCTTCTTCTCATTAATGCTGCAGGTCCTGACAACACATATATAGAATAAAAAACCAAAAGCGTTGAATGAAAACATGCCAATATATTAAAAAGGTGAAAAAATTACTATCAAGTCAGAACAATTTACTAGAAAAGCAAATTAATTTACTATATTTTAAAGGGACATTAAGCCGGGGTTTTTTTTTACACCTTAACAAATTCCTTCAAAAGAGGCTTCAGTGACTGTATTGGTAGAAACTTTACCATCTTCACATGGGAATGCCCTCTGCAGACCAGAAACAGCAATTAACTGTTTCGTTGAGCAGGTGGGTGCCTTAGGGGGCTCTCTTTGCTTGCCTAACGGAACATTAGCCATTTTCTGTGCCGGTAGCTAATAAAAGGCTATCAGTAAGCATTTTCAGTTTGTCGATTTTTATTAAAGTAACACAAGGCGAACAAAAAAAAGGAAGTTTGCTTTGTTTGTTGACATCATGGTGGAGCCTGGAATTGAAAGTCGGTGAATTATGTCTTAGGAGGCTAAGCAAAAAGCTAAAACCAGGGTGAACATCGACGTGGCCTGCACTAGGTTAAGAAAGTTAAAGGATCACAGACTGATGGTGAGCTGGCTTTGATGCCACTGGACTTGCAAGCTGCTGCAGGTTGTTAATGACAGTTGTAATTCCACTTTCAACCAGTAGGGCGAAACAGCAGGAAAATGTTTGGTGTTACTTTAGGGACCTTAATTTGAGCTCATGTATTTTAATACCTTTTACTACCGCACAGAAACCATACTTTTATTAAGCACTTATCAAACAAAAAAGAAACGCAGAAGGAGCTCAGCCAGATGTGCTAGAACTCCGTGGCAGAGTTTGTATTTCCAGGTAAGATGAAGAAAGATAGGCTCACCTGCCCTTGCGGGCAAATTCAATGGACTTGATGGCAGTGGTGTTGCTGGTGCCGGTCGTTACTCTGAAGGATGCCACCAGCTCCTGACTATCTGTGTTCAACACGAGAATCTGCATCAAAGACGATAACAACAGAAAGTGTGAGGAGGGAGTATCTGGATGACCTTTTAACCCTGACGGTAAGAGAGGCGGACCTTTCCTTTGGCATTCCCAGTGTAAATATATTCTCCTCGTCGGTCGAAAGCTGCTACCACGTTCAGGTCCGAGTCATCGTCCACAGGCAGGACAACGTGTTTGGAGTCTGACAGAGTCAGCAGAACCGGGGCGGACTTCATGGGACACACAAGCACCTTGTCCCTGAAACACAAATGTGATTTCTAAATCCTGAGGCTGAACGAGCTACGCCTTTCTGATCAAAGTTATTTCAGAAAACATGACCAAGGCTGCTATTGTTGCAGTGCTCCTGACTGACCCAAGACCTGCAGCTGAAGCTTGATTTGAAGAAAATTGTCAAATAGAAATCTCAATTTTCTGTCGGACAAATCCAATTCAATCTTTCCACTAAAGGGTTCAGCTGTAGTGGATCCAAAACATACAATGAGCCGGATAAAACAGAAACAAACGGATCTGACACACTCACATGTCTCGAGGATGACACTGCAGTTTCAGAATGGGTGAAGGAAAGCGGAACCTCTGGTCACAGTCTCCAGTCAAGACGTCCCACTGGGAGACAATGTTGTCTGTAGAGGCACTCACCAGCTTGTGGCCGTCTCGACTCCAGCTGGAAAGGAAAACACAAACAGGTTATGTTAGAAAGCCACAAAGATGTTAGCATCTCCACTTCAGTCAGGTCATTCCACTTTATTTAGTGTTGCAGATCACAGCTAAACTGGTCTCAAAGTGCAGGGAAAAAATCCACAACTCCAGTTTATCCCAGGTCCAGACTGACCCAATTAAAGACTCGGATTTAGGAGTTTATACAACACCTGTCAATAAGATATGCGCTAGAAAAGATCCGGTTAGGGTCAGAGTCTGGGTCATTTCACTCATTTACAGAGCACCTTCCACAGCCCTTAACAGAAGCAGACACACGAGAATACATGTAATGACTGCTTAGACAAAGCAAGCAGTGGCTAATGCGGGCGACTAGCCGCTATAATCGAGTATGGTGCGCTTCTTCAAAGATTCATAATTGTTTACGTCCGCATTTTAGATCATTTTCCTCAGCTCTACAGAGCACCTCAACTAAACAAAACAACATGCTGCCTGAAACTTGCTCTGATTGGTTCATCGGTGAATCTGTCGTGCAGACAGAAGCAGGCTATCAAATAGCGTGACTCGGCTGAGAAAAAACGTGAGCCCGTAGACGAGTCCAGAAAAAACGGCACAGGTGATGGAACACAAATAGACGGTTCTACGATCTCCGAGCTTTGGTAGATCAACATCACTTTATAATCCTTAACGATCTTATATCGTCAGATCGCACGGCCCTAGATCTAATCTTTAGCCACAAGATCCTGAGCAGAATGGGTGACAAATGGAATAAACGGGAAGCTCCAAAAGGATCGGGCTCAGAACATCAACAGGTGATTATTTCATCACTACACTGATGACAAAGGTGAAAAGGGTCAAAGGTTGTATAAGGTTTATTACCATAGAGAGCAGACTGGATGTATGTGTGCACTGATGATTTTAGCGATTCCTCGCGTGAGGAAGTCCCAGATCACAATGCGACCATCGTTGCAGCCCACAGCTAGCAGGGTGCCCCAGCGATTAAAGGTGCAAGTGAGAGCCATGCTGATACAGTCCAGAGTGCCATCTGCCTCCTATGCACACACACAACCAGAAATAACACTGTTTTACTATAGCGACAAACTCAGACGGATGTGTAATCAGAAACATGATCCAAAACCATAATATTGACTGATTTTATGACTCACCTCTGGATAATTCTGCCCGAAAGATTCTGCAAGAGAAACATGAAACAGTGTGTGAATTTGTCTGTGTGTGGGTGAATGAATAACAAATGGTCCCTGTAAGGCACCATTCAAATACAAGTCATTTACCATTTTTACCAAAAAGCATGATTTATACACCTATGAGTCGTGAGAAGGGGTGTAACAGTTCACGGAGAAGTGTTGTTAAATATACATACACACACATGTATATACACACACATTTATACATATATATATGCACACACACATATATATACAGTATATATATGTGTGTGTGTGTGTGTGTGTATATATATATATATATATATATATACATATATTTGCGGCCGAGTGTGAAGCAGCTGGGATGAGGATCAGCACCTCCAAATCTGAGACCATGGTTCTCGACCGGAAAAGGGTGGCTTGCCAACTCCAGGTCAGGAGAGAGGTCCTACCTCAAGTGGAGGAGTTTAAGTATCTCGGGTTCTTGTTCACGAGTGAGGGTGGCAGGGATCGGGGGATTGACAAGCGGATTGGTTCAGCATCTGCAGTGATCCGGACGCTGAGCCGATCTGTCGTGGTGAAAAGGGAACTGAGCCAGAAAGCCAGGCTCTTGATTTACCGGTCGATCTACATCCCAATCCTCACCTATGGTCACGAGCTTTGGGTAACGACCGAAAGAACGAGATCGCGAATACAAGCGGCCGAAATGAGTTTCCTCCATAGGGTGGTCGGGCTCAGCCTTAGAGACAGGGTGAGGAGCTCGGACATTCGTGAGGGACTCGGAGTAGAACCGCTGCTCCTCCAGATCGAAAGGAGTCAGTTGAGGTGGTTTGGGCATCTGGTCAGGATGCCTCCTGGACGCCTCCCTGCAGAGATGTTTCGGGCATGTCCTGCTGGCAGGAGGCCCCCTGGTCGACCCAGGACACGTTGGAGGTTACATCTCCAATCTGGTCCAGGAACGCCTTGGTGTCCTGCCGGAGGAACTGGTGGAGGTGGAGCTCCCTAGTTGGGATGCTGCCCCTGTGACCCGGATAAGCGGATGAAGACGACAACGACAAATACACACACACACACACACACACATATATATATATATATATATATATATATATATATATGTAAGGATTCTATGCAATGTTTGATAAATGAGACCCCAGGACATTTTCTGTCTGATTGTAAGTAACGTGGCAGCAGCCTTATGACTTTATAAATCTTAATGAATCAACTCCATCCGATTTTGTTTACATCTCGCAGCCTCGCTCCACTGGGGTGGGGGTCTCGTGATGAAAATGGCTGCTGATTTCATAGCAGAATCTCTTACCTTGGTTTCGCACTGAAAGCAACAGTGTACCGAAAAGGCAGAGGAACGTCACTGCTTCAACTAGAATCCATTATGGACTGCTTCAAACAAGCAGCAATTTCCAGGTGTGTCCCAGACGAGGCACAACGTGCCATGCTGCTAAAGATAGGATCGGGTTCTACTTTCACGCCACTGAGGCTTCCAGTGTGATACCGGCTTTAGTTCTTTTTAACCTATCAAAAACAAATGTCATCAGTTTGGAAGTCTGCTTTTGTGTCTCCTTCACTAAAAGGTGGTGACCCGGCTCTATTAACCAATTACAGACCAATATTTAATCTGTGTGTCCTGGTAAAACTTCTAGAGACCCTAGTAAGTGAACAACTGAAAGAGTTTTTATATTCAAATGACCTTGTCTCAAGTCTGCTGCAATCAGGTTTCAGTAAACAGCACAGCACCATCACTGCAGCTACAAAGGTGATCAATGACAGACTTGTTGCTCTGGATAAAAAGCAGTACTGGGCTTCACTTTTTATTGATCTGTCAAAGACCTTTGACCCTGTAGACAATGCTGTTTTAAAACATAAGCTTCTCTGATTGGGATTGTCTGAACATCATGGTTCACAGACTACTTGACGGACAGAACTCAGTAGGGTTGTCACGGTAACCGGTGTTGTGATAAACCACAGTAAAAAAGTTAACAATAATAATAACTGTCTTGTTTTTAAAAAAAATATTATCTCTGTGGATTACCATGGCTGCGGTGTAGGCGCGGTGACCCTTACCAGCCACCGTATCATCTGCTGAAGTTGCCGGCGGCACATGCGCACTTTGTTGTTTACAACCAAAACTTTCTTGAAGCTAAAGCTGAAATAATGGCCAAAGGAGGAGACGGCAGCGCTCAGGACATGCATTATCCCTCAAAGACAAAGTCGGAAGTACGGGCATTTTTTGGATATTTGAAGAATGCCGAGGGACAGTTGATAGAAGACGGCTATCCTGTTTGCAGCACGTGCAGAAAAAGTGTCTGTGAAAGGCAGCAACGCTTCAAATCTCATGACACATCTGCGTGACCATCACCCACAACTCTACAGTCAACGCAAGGCAAGTTAACGTTAGCGTTTTAGCTAAAATGCGTGATCCGAGGATTTGGGTTGAGGGAGAAGGCAACGAGTCGCTATATAAAGCAGCCGCAGCGCCGCTACCTGCATAAAACCGTGTTGCGGACACCCCCATATTGAAATGACGCTATGCATTACGGGGCTCCCAGGGGCAGATAAGAGTTGGTCTCTCTCCGAGAATAATTATGAATTTAACAATGATTACTGCCTGATGACATTTTCCTAAATCTGCAAAGCTCACTGGAAGGACACAAACCGAGGACAATATTTTCCTGATTTAGGGTTTATTACTCAAGTAAGGGTAAAAAAGTATCTGATTAGATGGCTACTTGAGTACTGAGTATCATCTGGTCTAATATTTTTTAAATGACATCAAACAGATAAATAAGAAGTTATGGGCAAATATTAGTATTTTAAAGACTAAAGGGGAAAAATGTAAACAAATAAACAACATCATTATAAAATAACAAATTTTAGGCAAAATTTAGACACAAACTGAGGACAATTTTTCCTGATATACAGGGTTTATTTAGTTGTCTGAAAATGTAACGCATTAAAAAAAATACTGCAATAACACCGAAAACCGTGATAATTTTGGTCACAACAACTGTGAGGTTAAATTTGCACACCGTGACAACCCTAGAACTCAGTGCGTTAAATGTGATGGGTTGTTCTCTGAATTGTTGAGTGTTCACAAGGGAGTACCACAGGGTTCAGTTTTGGAACCCCTCTTGTTCATTATGGACAAAATGTGTCGGATGCTAATTTGCACTTTTACGCTGATGACACGATCATTTACTGTTGTGGACCACCACCCCCCACCCCCCCACCCCACCCCCATTAAAGCTGCTGAATTCTTACAGAAAGCTTTTAATGAGGTCCAACAAACACTTCTGCAGTTAAAATATGTCCTCAATGCAGACAAGACTAAGCAAATGTTGTTTTCTAACTCTAAACAAGACCTCTAAAGATGCCATCAGTTACCACTCAAAGGAAACATTATAGAGGTGGTCCACTCCACACATATAAATACCTTGGTGTCTGGCTCAATGACTCCCTCTCCATCAAGCCCATGTAGATAATCTTGTGAAGAAACTCAAACTCAGACGGGGTTTCTTTTTTAGAAATAAACTTTTTTCCTTTGAGGCAACAAAACGACCAGTTACTGCAACATTTCTGTCTGTTCTGGATCATGGAGACCTTTTGTATACGAGTGTCTCAGCACAGTATCTTGGTAAGACTGATGCGGTTCATCATGCCTCGGTGAGGTTTATTACTAACTGTAGACCACTGATCCATCATGGTGAATTGAGTTCTCCAGTGGGATGGCCTTTATCCACCAGGAGGTTGGGACATTGGTACACCTTCATTTATAAAGCCATGCTTGGATTACTACCCACCTACATCTGTAACTTAATCTCACTGAGAAGTGTAACTTCTCTCAGTCTAGAAGAAAACGATCAGCTGTTACTATGTGTTCTGTTTGCTCGCACCGATCTGGGTTGAAGGTCTTTTGTTCACTCTGCTCCTTCTGCATGGAACAGGCAGCAGGAAAACTGGAAATTAACAGAGTTTTTCTCCTTGGTTACATTTAAAACCAGACTGGGAACCCTTGAGAGGATTCTGTGTTTGTAACTGCCTTCTGTAATCTAGTACATAACATGTCTGTGGAGCTGAAACAACTTCTGCTGCCTCTGGGCAAGGACTGCCTAATTTTGGGCAAGGACTGCCTTGGAAATTAGGCTTTTCATCTCAATGGGACCTTCCTAGTTAGATGAAGAATAAATACATGAATAAAATTAAATATTAATTATAATACTTTCTCGTGTGTGCTATAATTAGTGATGTTTTACCCAAAAATTTGACTTTGTACTGAGTTTGCAAATCAGCCTCTGGCTATAAAACCAGGGCTGCTTAGTCCGTTCAGGCAACGTATTTTTTCTTTCCTTGGTTAACTGAACTAAACTGAGACTAGCTGGCTGTCAGACGGCTAACTAGGTATCTGCTGCCTCTTGGCCAGATGGTTGTGGTAAATGAGAATGAGTAATCAATCGACTCATCTGGGTAAATTAAGGTTAAATAAAATAAATAAAGACGGCATTCGGATGTTACTTAAGACAATGAGATGCGGCTAACTGGGTCATTTTAAAGACATTAAAACTTTTAAGTGTAAATTAATTTATCAGAATATTTCCTAAGAATACTATCAGTTTAAGATGTCTACCAAGAATTAACCACGATTCAAAAACTTTGATTAAAACAATAAGGATTCATAGTTCCTAGCTTACGATGCTAACATGTAGATCAGCGCGACACAGAAACACAAACAGAGAAACGTGTGCTAATTACCGAGCAGCTCGAGATTCATCGCTGGACGAAAAAGTATCCAAAGTTCTTCAACAGCTTGGTTCTACTGACGATTTATCAAACTTTGTTCGATTTATTTCACATTTGCAGCTACTTGGCTACCCCAGAGAGACACAAGCAGCGGAAAGGACCCTAAATGATGGACGGTGACCAAAGATGTGCCTGAACAAAAAAAAAAAAAAAAAAAAAACGTAATATTAACAACACATTACTTGCTTGTTTGTTTGTTTGTTTATCACAAAGTAAATGTATTTATAATGTGTATATAAAACCGATTTCATTTTGCTTATATGTATTTAATGTACATAGGGACAGGTGAAATAAGCTATGCTTCTTTCTATTCCTTTTCGAATAATTTTAGTTTGTGATACTTTGATTTAAGTTGGAAAGTCTTATATGGTAAGGCCAATTTATTACTAATATTATTTTATTATTATTTATTTTTAACAAACTACATTTGTTGTTTTCTTTTTTATCTTTGTGAATTCAGCATTGTTTGACCTGTTCGAAATAATTAAAAAAATTATATGCTTAAAAAATAAATGTCAAGCAACAGCAATGATAAACTCAACTCAGTCTCTGTTTAAGTAGCACTTATACCCATGTCTGCCGCTCACAGCTCCCCAGAGCATGGGTCAAATGCAGAGAAAAAAAATTTGTGGATGACTTTACCTGTAACGCTTATGTTGTATCGGGTCACTGACTAATGTCTTTACAGCAATCCTCATAAGTAAGCATGTAGTGACAGTGGAGAGGAAAACTCCCTTTTAACAGGAAGAAACCTTCAGAGGATCCTGGGATGGAGAAGACAGAGCACACACACATACACACACACACACACACACACACACACACACACACACACACACACTTGTATTTATATGCTTGTGTGGACCCTCCATTGACTTGTATTCTTTTTTTTTCTTAATTTTTGTGACTGTATTATGCCTAACCCAAACCATAACCAATGTGGTTCTATTCCTAACCCTAACCTAAACAATGTAAGATGTTATGGTCTACAGGGTCAAAGGCAAGTCAACAAACACAGCAATGTTCCTTATTGTCAATGGCACATATGATGTCATTTACCACTTTAAGGCAGTTCTGAAGCCGGACTGCATGGAGGTAATAATACCAGATATTGAGTTAGCTGTTGGTTGACTAACTTTTCAATGGCTTTAGAGAAGCAAGGCAGGATAGAGATAGGTCTTTAACAGCTTTGGTCGGAAGGATCTCCCCCTTTAAAGAGATGCTAATTTCCAGTCCTGCAGAAATGCACCAGTTTGTATGGTTTGTATGGACAGATAAAACAGATGGGTAATAGGTGCAGCTGTAACACCTGCTGCTATTGTCAGAAAGAAAGGGTATCCATTCAGGCTGATTTATGGATCTTTGTTGGCTCTCAAGGTTATTTTATTAACACAGAGTGCATAGGTTAACATAACCCCAGTGCTTGAGAGCATGATGTCAGTCTAGTTCATCTAACAGTGCAATAAATGCCAAACGATTTATTACAAGTTCACACATGACGTTTTTTCAGGGGTTTTTTAATAAAGGAAAATGAAACTGACATGCTGCAAAACAGGACATACTGTTGTTATGGCGCTTAGTTCACGTTTTCTTTAAAATCAAACTTGCTATTCTGTGAAATAGTAGCCTAGTGAACTAGACCAAATTCTTGCTTTGCAAAGTTTGTAATACATTTATTTAGTCTGGATTGCCGATCATAGGAGAGCCCTTCCAGCCAATCAGAGGCGAGAAAGGCGGGACCATCCTTGGACATTCTACGATTCCAAATAACGCTTCCAGCCCCGTGCTACAAGCCACAGACCTTCTCGAATCACCGGAGATCAACTGGAGGAGGCGGAGGCTTTTACTTTGAAGGTCGTTAAAGGAAGCGTAGTGTGTTGTTGCATGTGCGCCACGTAGGCAGAAGCAGCAGCTAGAAAAAGGAGTCCAGAGAAGTTCGGAGAATTGCGTGTTCATTGCGTTTTTGTGCGTGAGAGGCGCTTATAGCCGGGTTAAGAGTCCGAGCTGCGGGTTCCGGACTCAGATACAGATTGTGGCTCTGAGGCGCGTGGGAACCATCATGGTGAAGGTAAGAACTCACCTGTTTTACCTTGTCTTGAACCAGGTTTCTCCTGGTCTGGCTTTGAGCTACACAATAGCTGCTGAAGGTCTGAACATTGCATGTTCAGGTCAGGTAACAGGTTTAGAGAAACATGTATTTCTTTGTTGTTGTTTTTTTTTTTTGTTTGTTTGTTGTTTTTTTGAGAAATCTGTTCCGGACCAGACTGGAGCTACAGCAGGAGGCCCAGCTCCAGCTGGTGGAAAGGTTTTAAACCAGTTAGAAAATCAAACTCTGGTTTGAGTTAAAAACAAAAACGCTTTTTAAATGTAATGCAAACAGATTCCTTCAGTGTCCTAAATGCGTGTTAAGTTGTGCGGACACTCATTCCCAGCTTGAACACAGGAGCTTCAGTCCTCAGTGGACTGGTGTCTCCACTGACCACATTACTATGCTCCAGAACCTGAGATCAAGACACATTAAATTGGGTTAACTCTTATTTATTGTTCACATGAACAAAGAATCTTCCTCCTGCTCCAGAGTTACTTATGGAGTTCCTCAGGGTTCGCTCATTGATCCTAAAGTCTTCACTTTATGAATGTTTTTATGGGGTCTAAATGTAGTGCTGGGATGGCCGCATCGCTGGGTTGAAGGCTGGAAGTTGTTGATGACTGTAGCAGAGCGTGCATAGCCGCGAGGGACAGGGAGAAGACAAGTGTGCTTGATTTACACTTCTTCATGAGCTCCGCACACAGAGGAAAGGTATCCTGCTACCATTACACTCATGTATCCGGTCCAAGATGGTGTATTTATTAATGTGTTTAAATATTTCAGAGACTTTATAACATGGACATTTTTGTGCTTCAGTCTCCTCCACCTCTTCATGCGGTCACCACGTCTAAACCCACCCCATCATTTTCAACCACGTTTGCTCTGTATTTTGTAGTCCCAGTCACGGGTGAATGAACGTTCATATTTTCAGACCTTTTCCGCGATGCGTTCTTTAATCTGTTCTGGGTCTGCCGCTAAATGTCTTTTTACTTTAAACAGGGTAACAACGGTGCTGATAACAGGAAGCGGCATCCTAACCAGGGCCGTGCAGAGACCTTTGACGGGGACGGGGCGGGTGCTCAAAGAAAAAAAAAAAAAAGGGGGGGGGGGCACTTATAGAGCAATCCAACAAGTTAGAAAATTCAGATAATGAGACCCTTGGGTTCAAACAACATAATAAAAATATATCAGTTAGTGTCATTAGTGTTAATGTTAGTTCATAAACAGTAGTGTTAGTTTTTAAAGCTGACATATCTAGAGATGTTACAACCACATTTTTGCCCCTGATCCAAATCCAAGTTGCTTGATTTTTGATTATCTTCCAATACTGAGTCCTGTTCTGATACCAGGTGGTAGGGCTGTCGCGGTTGAGGAATTCCCCCTGCGGTGAGTCAGGGCAGCTCAATATTGCGGTATGCGATATTATTGCACCCCGTTTTTATTTATGAACTTAGCAAATTTGTTTGTTGATTACTAAACTCATGTCAATATTTCCTTTGAAACATTGTGCTTACATATTTAAAAAATGTTAGAAAAAATACATGGCCATTTTTAACACTTTATTGAATGCAGATCGAAGGGCAGTTACGGCATTTTCTGACTGAACTTAAAAACAACATTCAGGAGGTTTAATTTTGAAATGCAAATTTGGCTGCAACATCTAACAGAAATAAAAAAAAGTGCCCGTTTTGTTTTGTAGTTTAAAATAAAGTATACAAAATGAGATGTCCTAGGCACTGTCATTTCACTTTCACACACAAGAATAACTTATAACTCGGTCATGTCCTTGTTGCGCGCAAGGAAAACCAGCATGTTAACTTTATGCGGTTTGAGAGAGGATCTGAGAGGGGTAACAACATTTCCAGCGACACTAAAAACCCTCTCGGATGGTGCGCTTGTTGGGCAAATACATATGTACTTACGTGCGACTTTGGAGAGCAATGGAAATCTCCCATGTTTGTGGCGCCACCATGTCAGAGGGTTTTCATTAGGGGCAATGGGTTCCTCCTGCAGGTAGCGAGTGAGCTCCAGCTCGGCTCTAACTCTCTTCGGGACGGTTACAGGTGACGTGCTTGTCCGTGACTTCAGCAGGTCTCCAAGCGTTTTTTTCTTTGCCGCTGGTGGCAGCACTGCCTGCTCCAAGGTCTCTGGCTGGGCTGCAGCTGACGCACTGACACCGCTCCCTCCATCTTCCATGTGTACTATTTCCTCGATCAGCGCGGACTTTACCTCTCAGCATGCGCTGTCGCGAGATTTAATCAAGTGCGGTAATGGCGGTGGCACGTCCTGCAGCGCGGTGGGTTTCTTAATATCGCGATATTTTCTTCTTGCGGTTACCGCGACAGCCCTACCAGGTGGTGACGCAACGCATTGTAAAAGAAGAAAGAAGTCGTCCTTCTGTCTGTATTTGTCATTTTGTTATTTTAGCCTGAAAAGGTTCCTCATTCAGGAAGTACATTTAACAGGAATCAAGATAATTTATTGCTATTGCACACAGGTATACAACCAAATATATTTTGGCCTACTAAAGACAGCTCAAGTAAGAGGTAGTAAAATAAATGCACCAAAGAGAGTTATCCAGTGGGATCTACAGCTATGTTAGCTGAGATTGTTTCCCGTCATTAGAAAATTCTTGAGCCCATTCCATGATCTCACTGAACTTAACACTAAACGTGAGAGCTCTGCTACCAACCTAACAACAACATCCTTTGGGCAAAGGCACCATCATCCCATATGTGGCAGGAGTCTCAGAGAAACTTAGAAGAATCTTCTCCAAACACAACATCCCGGTAAACTTTAAACTTTTTTTAAACACCCTCAGACAGAACCTGGTCCATCCAGAAGAGAAAACACCCAAACAGAAGCTCAGTGGTGTCGTTTATGCAGTCTAATGTAGGAGCACTGTCCAGATGTTTACATTAGAGAAACTAAACAACAATTACACAAGAACATAAAGGTTGGTTTATGCTTGACGCGTCCGCGAGGTTCGCACGGCTCCGCTCGGCAAAATTGCGTCATTTTAACAACCACGCACGGCCCAAAATTTCCGCACCGCACGCCTAGGAAATTTTCTAACCACGCAGACGGTCGGACACGGAAAAACATGGCGGACTGGCAAGAACTAGTATGGCAGAGGTTCGTAACTACATACATTTGTATGATTCAGCTCTCAAAGATCACTGTGGTCAACATGTTGTTAATAATTCTTGGAGAGAAATGGCTCGCACTGTCGGAAAAGACGAGGACGCTGTTAAAAATGCTGAAATGCCATGTTGTAAACAACAGTAACTTCTACTTCTACTATGGTGTAGTGTTGGATGCATGCCGTAGAGCTCCATGCTGCCCCCTACAGTTTGGGAGAATATTGGCTCACCGCAGAGACAAGCCGCATGAACCATAAACGTTGCGAGTTGTGAAGCGCGTTCCATCTGCGAGACGCATCACTAAGCGGAAAGTGAATGCGTCAAGCATAAACCAAGCTTAACACAACACAGGAGAGCCGCCTCTTCAGGTCAAAACTCTGCAGTCCACCTTCACCTGAAGGACAAGGGACACACCTTTGAAGATGACAAAGTACACATTCTGGTCAGAGAAGATAGATGGGGAG
Source organism: Nothobranchius furzeri (assembly GCF_043380555.1). Classification (NCBI taxonomy): domain Eukaryota; kingdom Metazoa; phylum Chordata; class Actinopteri; order Cyprinodontiformes; family Nothobranchiidae; genus Nothobranchius; species Nothobranchius furzeri. The sequence goes on from NC_091743.1 coordinate 78,678,252, forward strand.
AGGAGTAAAAGAAGCTGTCAAAACGTGAAAACTCCACTTTAAATAGGGGAGGGGCTTAGGTTTCATCTTTCCAGTACCAATAATGCAGCTTTGAATCTCATTCAGTTTCAGTCTAGGTCACACCTTCCTGCATCTAATCAACATGATGACTCACCATCAATAGAGGCTAACGACTCATCAGGAGATCGGGAGGCCAGGTACTCAGAGTAGTTTCTGCTCTTTAAATAACAACAGACAGCTACAGCTTATAAACTTGACTCTCCCATATTCCAGTTAGAACTGACAAAGCTCCTCAGAGGAGAAGTGAAATGTTTTAAAGAAACCAAAGAAGTCCAGTAATAAAGTCATAAAACATATATAATTATGCTCACGTTCACTTTTACCATCTCTTTATGGGAGGCAGAAAATTTATCACGGTTAACCCTCTAATGACCATAAATATAACAGGTATTTTTTGTTTTGTTTTATGGCTTTAAAATTGTAATAAAAGTGCAAAATGTTTGTAACTCTGCTCCTTTTTTCAGAACAACCTCAGCTTTCAGTGTCTGGTTTGTATTTGTGTTGTAAAACTGCAGCTTAAATGAAAAAAAAACGGATTTGAATTTTCTTTACATTTATTACTAAACAGGAACGTCAAAATTACAAATTAATGATATAAAATCTGGATTTAGAGAAATAAGTTGTGGAGTTCCACAAGGTTCAGTAATAGGTCCTATATTATTTACTTTATATATAAATGACATATGTAACGTGGCAGATTTTTTCAAATTTATAATGTTTGCAGATGATACAACTTTAGTTTGTTCAGGTAAAGATATAAAAGAACTTTTAAAGAAGGCCGAAAAAGAGTTAAATATCCTCAAATCTTGGTTTGATGTAAATAAACTATCACTGAATATAAAAAAGACTAAATTTATGATTTTTGGAAATAAGAAGGTAAAAAATGGGGACTTTAAATTAACAATTTCAGATACTGAAATTGAAAGAGTGTCTGAAATAAAATTTCTTGGTGTTGTGATTGACTCTAACTTATCCTGGAAGCATCATTTAAATTACATAAAAAGAAAAATTGCCAAATCTTTGGGTCTATTATATAAGCTGAAGGACATACTAAACCATAAGGCCTTACGTCTAATATACTGTTCACTAATACAACCATACATGGCATATTGTATAGAAATATGGGGTTCAACTTTTAAAACATATATACATGAAATAAAAACTATACAAAAGAAATCTATTCGAGTTATGAACAAGAGCAATTATTATGCTCATACTGACCCGTTGTTTTTAAAATCACAGATTATGAAATTAGAAGATCTATATTATTATAAAATAATGCAATTTATGTTTAGAGTAAAATTAACAGCTCTGCCAAAAAATATACTAATGTTCTTTGTAAAGAGGGAACGTAAATATGATTTAAGAGGTGTATGTATGTTTGTTCTACAAAAAGCCAAAAAGGGCATGAAAAGGAGATGTATCTCTGTAATGGGAGTAAAATTTTGGAATGAGGCTAAAATAGAATTAAAATTAGCAACTTCTCTTTCAGTTCTTAAAAAACTTATCAGTAAAAACATTTTTGAAGAGTATTAATTTGATGTTGATGGATGGATTTGTGTTTTACTTTTATTTGGGTTGTTGGTTCATTGCGGGAAATTAAAAAAATGTTTTGTAAGTAGGTTAGGCAATTATATAAGCTATTGCTTCTGCCTAAACCTATTCAGTCATGATATACCAAATAGACACCATATAAAAAAACAAGGCATATGTTAGTGAGAAATGGTATTTGTATCTAATTGTATGACATGTTAATGTACATTATCTTAAGATAACTGACTGAATAAATTGATCATTCATTCATTCATTCATTCAAAATGACTTGAGCAAACTATGTCAAAAGAACAATTTAAACTCAGAACTGCAAACACTCAGAAAACAGTGTTAACCCAGGCCTCACATTTTCCAGTCACTGTCTGTGACCACAGGTCTACGCTCTGGTCCCGAGAACGGGATACAGTAAGATAAATACTAGGTAATATAAAATAACACTCATACATCACAGCTGTAGCTACATTTCTACCAGCATTATGAAGATCAATAAGCCAGACAAAAGGTTAAATCTAAACATTTCATTACAAAAAGTCAACTAATAAAATTCTGCACTGATAAAATTATATTATCAGCTAAATATTTAATGTAAATATAAATAATGCTGGAATGAAGCTGAATCATTTAGTAAACAGTTGAGTGTTCAAATAAAAACTAGTGTGACTGTAATCTGTCCCTCATGTCACCATCTACAGAAACAGCCATCTGGGACACCTGACCAACCAGGTGGATTTTCTTTGTGATGTTTTGATAACTTTATAAAAGCTGCTGATGAAGATGATCAGACTATCTCCTCCTTTCGGTTCTCGCTCTCCCGTCGCGGTTCGCTCCGTTTCTTTCAGTGACGCTGCAAAGCTGGTTTCCTCCTAATAGCGATTTTTGGAGTAACATGAATTACATCATGTAATACTCGTTGGAAAGCTCGTTTTATGTACTTTTAGAAACCGTTTGAATTATTTTTATTCGATAAGTAATTCAGAAGTTCTGACCTGGAGAATCCAGAGTGAGAAATATCAACATCTGTGATTCTTTGTTGTGTGTTTCTTCAGCACTTCAGGAGAAGTCTCTCTCATGTCCCATTTCCTGTCTCAGACATGCAGCTACCTCACTGCTCCACACACACTAGCCATGGACTCAAACACACATAAACAAAAGCTCTGATATTAAAATCCATCCAGCTGATGTGAAGCAGGCAGAAAAAAACTTAGATGAACGCAGACTCCTGCCCGCTGGCAAAACACTGGTCTGTCGTCTCCATGGCTACAAGGTAGAGCGACAGCAGGGACAACCAGTCACACATTAGTAATCAGTGAGCTTGTGGGTGGGTCTAAGGGAAAATAAGCTTCAGCTTGAGGCGGCTGCCTCCGCATGGTCCTAGTGCCTGATATGTATCACAGGATAACAGTTTTGTACGGTAAAATCTAACGAAAGACTGGAAAAAGGGCACTTTGGACAAAAGGGGCAGGTGCTCAAGTCCCCCCCCCCACACACACACACACACACGTGCCTGGTCTCAGACAGTACAGAGATAAGAGATCTAAAACTATCCAGCAGCATTTCCTTCTTTTGCAGTTCAGCTGAGAGTCGTCGTATATCCCCTTTAAGGTTTTCAGTTCTTTTATGTGCTTTAGAAAGCATAAAGACGTCATTGTGGGGCAGAAGGAAGGGAGAACAGACATTCACGATAGCTTCAAGGTTGCTTACACTTAAGATGAGTTTCTTCTGTTGGATCCGAAAAAATTTGTATTCCAAGTAAAAGTCCAAGAAGTCAAAGAATCCAAAAAACATCCCAGAATCCAGAGATCGGTGACAGGGAAAACAGGTCTTAAGAGGAATTGCAGCACAAAAAGTAGGAGCTGAAGTAAACCTGTCGGCCACATCTGCAGGCTTCTTGATGATTACAACCAGTTGTCCTGTCCCTGCAGCTAAAAGACATCCCCACAGCATGATGCTACCGCTGCCATGCTTCACTGTAGGGACTATATTGGACAAGTGATGAGCAGTGCCTGGTTTTTTTTACACACTTGCCTCGTCTCATCAGACCAAGAGTCTTTATTTCTCACCATCTCGGGGTCCTTCAGATGTTTTTCATTAGGGCTTTCATGTGTTCACTGAGGAGAGGCTTCCGACGAACCACTCTGCCATAAAGCCCTGACTGGTGGAGGGCTAAAGTGATGGTTGACTTTCTACAACTTTCTCCCATCACCTGACTGCATCTCTGGCCACAGTGATCTTTGGGTTCTTCTTTACCTCTCTCACCAAGGCTCTAGGAAGGGTTCTGGTCACCCCAGACGTCTGCCATTTAAGGATTATGGAGGCCACTGCGCTCTTGGCAACCTTAAGTGCAGCAGATATTTTTTGTAACCTTGGCCAGACCTTGCCACAATTCTGTCTCTGAGCTCTTCAGGCAGTTCCTCTGACCTCGTGATTTTCATTTGCTCTGACATGCATTGTGAGCTGTAAGGTCTTAAATAGACAGGTGTGTGGCAGTCCTAATAAAGTCCAATCAGTAGAGTCAAACACAGCTGGACACCAATGAAGGCGTAGGACCATCTCAAGGATGATCAGAAGAAATGTATTTTATAGTACTGTTTTATGTTTTTCATCTCTATTATTGTGTGACTGTTCAGCACTTTGGTCAGCCGTATGGCTGTGTTTATAAAGTGCTATATAAATAAAGGTGGTATGGTAAATGGAAAGCACCGGAGTTAAAAATTAGTGTCACAGCAAAGGGTCAGAATACTTAGGACCATGTGATATTTCAGTTTTTTATAATAAAGCTGCAAAAAAAATCTGTTTTTCTGTCAATACGGGGTGCTAGGTGCGTTAATGAGGAAAAATTAATTTAATTGATTTTAGCAAATGGCTGCAATATAACAAAGAGTGATCCTCTGGACAGGGGTGTGTCCAGGGAGTGGCCTGGGGTAGCACATGCCACCCTTAGAATCTGATTGGCCACCCCAGGTGCCACCCCACTAAGTTCCAGTTTAAATTGACTTTACATTGTCGACAAAAGGCTTGGGTTGTAAACTCCAAAATAGTGTGGTTGCATGCACCTTTCACCTTGTTTTCTAGCCCAGGCATTTAGTATTAATATTATTTAATATTTTTTCATATTCACATACATAGTATTTAGAGTCCCACTCAACTCCAGTTGGTGGCAGTAATGCAACAAGAAGTGACTTGCTAACCACCACAAAAGTAGAAGATGAAGAGGAAAAAAAATGGTGATTGTGCAATGTGAAACTCGAATTCAATAGAAAGTAAATTAATTAATTAATGATTTGTGTAAATAAATAAATAAGCATAACCATTGGTGCCACCCATGAATAAACGAGTGCTCCACATGGGCCACCCCATTTTAAAAGTCTGGACACGGCTCTGCCTCTGGAGGTTTCTTCCTGTTAAAAGGGAGTTTTCCTCTCCACTGTCTCTGCATGCTTACTTAGTATGAGGATTGCTGTAAAGACTCTGACACTAGTCAGTGACTCGATGCAACCTGCTGGGTTCCTTATATAGGAACCTTTTTACTGATTGGCTTAATGACCTGACCTGTATTAGAATGTTTACTGTGTGAAGGTCCTTGAGATGACTCTGGTCCTGATTTGATGCTTTAGAAATAAACTTGAGCTGAATTGAGAAATTGATGGGGGGGGGGGTTCAGAATATTTTCCGTACCCTAACCCTTCTCCAGATGTGAATAACAACTGTCTTATCTGTTTTCTCTCAGTAAATGGTTCCAGGAATTGTCTGCCTAAAACAAACCTTTTCCATGTAGTCTCTTATAGTGATGTCACAATAAAGCAGTGCTTCTCAACTAATGGTTTTACCAATTAGAAACAAAAATTATTGGTCCCCTGAACCCTGCGGTACTCCAGAATGATTCCTTTATCCATACTCCCGGAATTTGTTTTTATTCCTGAAGGTGACTGTCTGGTTTGTCTCATCTAGAATGTAAATAGCGTAAATATGGACCCCCAGCCTGGGAGCAGTCTTACTTCGGAACAAGATGAACCAGCCAACTGCCAGGCTCCAGAGGGTAAGCAACCAGGGATGTGGCTTATTGCTGAAAAATCAGTTGGGAATGTGGTGCAATCCTAGTTAACATGTTGCTGCTGCTGCTGTGTGTGTGTGTGTGTGTGTGTGTTCTGCCTTCAGAATCTGGTAAGGATCATGATGTGCCTCCCCCTGGTGTGGTGTGGCGTCTGACTGGAGGTCTCTTCAACGTGACGAAGGGTGTGGTCGGTGCGGCCGTGGGTGGAGTAGCCTGGGTGGGCGGGAAGAGCTTGGAGATCACAAAGTCAGCAGTGACAACAATGCCTTCAGTGGGGGTGGGGCTGGTGAAGGGTGGAGTGTCTGCCATGGCTGGTGGGGTCTCCAGCGTGGGCTCCACGGTGGCCAATAAGGTTCCGTTCACCTCAAAGAGGAAAGACAAGGCTGAGTGAGAAGAAGGATCAAGATCTAATGATAGATGGCTGAATTTGCCGAGTGGCAGAAGGACTGCCCCATTCAGACACCACAGTGCCTCCTTTACCATAAAGAACTTCATGTTTCCTGAGGCTGGTGGTGGATCTCCTGATGGACACTTTGACCTGTTTACAGCTGAAGGCTCCCATCCTCTCTGATCTACATGTTTGTTGAACCTTTTGTGTTTTTATCCAAGTATTAATGAACCAGCGTTCCATCTTTTTGTGGTTATTCCAAGTCAGCCTTGTGGAACGTGTCTGCAAATTGACGACAGTGGAACAGCAGGCTGCTTTTACTCATGCTTCATTGTGAAACTTGTTTTCTGTCGGTGACGTGTTAAAAAAGCTGTATCAGAGAAAAAGGGTTTGATGTTGTTCAGACAAATCTGGTCCTTTAATCTGAGCTTTACCGACCTTTAGGGAAAAAAACTTTTTAATCGTCAGCATTTCAATTCAGTGCGAGGAGGAAACTATACTCGTTTTGGAAAATAAATGTGAACGTCGTTTTTATTTCGTTACATCAATAAAGTTATTTCTACATTAAAACGTGTGGACTGAAACTTGAAGGAGAATGTTGAGTTAATTTTCTACATTTCATTACAGATTTGTAAATGACCACACTCCTCCCACACCTGGGTTTTTCCTTTTTTGACCACTCAAGCCTGTACCTATCAACTGCCTCTTGAGTCCCACAGACCTTCTTCAACTTGACAGCATTTCTAATCGCTGGTGTCCACCAGAGGGTTTGGGGGATACTGCCAATGACAGGCACCAACCACCCTGCGATCAGCTCAACTGAACTGAACTCTTTATTTATATAGCGCTTTACAGGTACAAAGTAACACCAAAGCGCTGTATAGGAAATAAAAGAGGCTGAAAAGCGACATTAACAGAAATTAGTACACAATAAAATGTGGCTTAACAGAATAAAATAGTACATACTGAAACAAGTAGGTTAAAAATTACAACACTAATGATGGGAAGGAAAGGCCTGGGGTCTCTTTTATAAAACATTGCATAGAATCCTTACTAAAACCGTACTTAAGCTCAGCAAAATAAATGTACCTACACCAAGTAGGTTTGTGATCTATAAAACAGTACACACAGCTGCACACGATCTCTGCTTTATAAATCAAAGACTAAGGAGAAAGGTTCTCAGCTGTTTCTGGATCACATCCCACCCTCAACACGCCCACTTTCTGCCATAAATGGTCAATGCTTGTGGATACAAGTGAGGTACAAGATCCACAAGGCAGGGGGCTCCCACATGTCCCCTGTGGACATGTGGGAGCCCCCTGCTCCGTTCTCATTGTTGAAAAAATCTTATCGATCGCATTGAATGACCAGATTTTCAGATTTTCAAATCCATAGTTAAAAAAAAATAGAGTTTTTCAGACGAAATGCAGAGAAGTGCTCTGTGGGCAGACAGGACAAAGCCTTAGGAAGAAAAGAAGAAAATATCATTGCTATAGCACCTCTCAAGATAAAAATCACAAGGCGCTTAAAAAGATAAGGGAGCGAAAGAGAGAAGCGTCTGTACTCCGAGTGCCTTGAAGAGAACAAGTGCCTTCCTTCTGTATATTGCTCTTTTTACCTCTTTGTGCACTTTGACCTGGGCCACCATTAACTCGTGTAAAGCTCTAGTGGTCCTTGCTGCAGAGTTCAAGAGTGTTACTTCTCATGTAGCTTTTAAACATGTATTTTACTTTAACCTTAAGGTTTGGCCATATTAGCAGCTTTAATAAAAATATGTCAAAGGCATTTTAATTTATGTGAAGCATTAGTTGTCTAGTCATGGTGAGGAAATAAAATGTTATTTCATTACAGAAGTTAACTAAGATTAATTATGTAACGGAATTGAAGTGATGTAACTATCTAAAGTTGTATTTTAATACACTGTAAGTAGTTCACTTTTTATAAACAGAAGAATAGGCTGTTTTTATCATCAGGGAGTTTAGTTAAACACTCTGTATTGACTTTGAGACAAGAAAAGAGAGAGAGATGGGATCGTTTGAGAATCTTTAATTTCTGAATTATAAATTCTAAACAATCTACCAGGACTAACTCTGTGATGGATGAAAATGGATTCGGATGTTGTGTTGGTGCGTGTGTGTGTGTGTGTGTCTGGTTCAGACTCTCTAGGCTGACGTCAATGAATCTGGTTGTCTTTGTTATGACTAGATATCACGAGGCTTATAAAGTGATGACATGAGCCGCTATTTTGCCGTGTACGTACCCAGTGAGGGTCTCCCAGGTAGATCAGGAAATGCCAGGTCTGGAGACCTCGGATGTACGCTGGAGCTGTCGGTGCAGCGATCACAACGTTTCAAAGCCCGTCTGGAGGGTCGACCCCGGTACCGTTCGGCGGCGCGTCAGCAGGTGCTCTTATTTTGAAAAGGATGTCGTCTGGTTGTTAAACGACGAAAATCTCCAGCTTCACAGTTCTTAGTTTAAAGAAGAAAACACATCTGGCCAGTCTGTGCTTATCTTTAGGATGATGGTGACTAGAACTGAAGTCAAAATGGAACTGACTTAAAAATGGCGTTGCCTTGTTTTATATCTCTGAATTGTTGAAAGTTTTAGTAAAGCGGATTGGATACTTTAAGTCAACAAGCCAGATTCTCCTGCGGCAGCCGAAAGCTCTGACTGGTTGGAACAATGTGTCATGCGTTTCTATGGAGATGAGGATCAGTATGTCTGTGCCGTAGTCCTGGTTTCATTAAACATAATTCATGACATATTTATTTCACAGATCGTTCACTTGGTTATTGTTGATCAACATCTGTTTTGCTTAATAATTTTAATCACAAATAAAGTACTTTGATTAAGTAAAGTTTCTTCTTCTCCTTCGGACTCTTCTCCTGGAATGTAAACAGTCTGAGGAACACCTGACCTTGGTTTTTCTACACGGTGTTATTGTGCACAGGGGGCAGCTGTGTGGAGCTGAAAATAATGAACTTCATAACCTTACAATTATCTGCACAATTGTTGAAGCGACAGCCGAAAAAGCTTCGATAAACAGGTGTGGACGGACAACGTCATCTGGAAAACCACTTAGTCCAACCTCAACCATTATCTTATTAAAGAAACATCTGTTGAAACGAGGTCAAGCAAGCCCATTTGCTCACTCCCCGCCGGGCCCGGCGGTAGCGGGGGAGTCCCCGCCACGGCCGCGGCGGTGCCGCCCGCCCGATGTGTCGGACAAAGTTGAAGTTTTGCTACACCCACACCTAACGTTCTTCTGATATGAAAATATTAATTTCATATTGTATGTGTACAGGTGCTGGCCAGTAAATTAGAATATCATCAAAAGGTTGAAAATATTTCAGTAATTCCATTCAAAACGTGAAACTTGTACATTATATTCATGCAATGCACACAGACCAATGTATTTCCGATGTTTATTACGTTTAATTTTGATATTTATAGGTGACAACCAATGAAAACATCAAATCTGGTATCTCAGAAAATTAGAATATTCTAAAGGCCAATGAAAAAATGTTTGTTTCTCTAATGTTGGCCAACTGAAAAGAATGAACATGAAAAGAATGTGCATGTATAGCACTCAATACTTAGTCGGGGCTCCTTTTGCCTCAATAACTGCAGTAATGCGGCGTGGCATGGACTCGATCAGTCTGTGGCACTGCTCAGGTGTTATGAGAGCCCAGGTTGCTCTGATAGTCGTCTTCAGCTCCTCTGCATTGTTGGGTCTAGCGTATTGCATCCTCCGCTTCACAATACCCCATAGATTTTCTATGGGGTTAAGGTCAGGCGAGTTTGCTGGCCAATCAAGGACAGGGATACCATGGTCCTTGAACCAGGTGCTGGTGGTTTTGGCACTGTGTGCAGGTGCCAAGTCCTGTTGAAAGGTGAAGTCTGCATCCCCATAAAGTTGGTCAGCAGCAGGAAGCATGAAGTGCTCTAAAACTTCCTGGTAGACGGCTGCATTGACCCTGGACCTCAGGAAACAGAGTGGGCCAACACCGGCAGATGACATGGCACCCCACACCATCACTGACGGTGGAAACTTTACACTGGACCTCATGCAACGTGGATTCTGTGCTTCTCCGCTCTTCCTCCAGACTCTGGGTCCTTGATTTCCAAAGGAAATGCAGAACTTGCTTTCATCAGAAAACATAACTTTGGACCACTCAGCATCAGTCCAGTCCTTTTTGTCCTTGGCCCAGGCGAGACGCTTCTTGCGCTGTTTCTTGTTCAAGAGTGGCTTGACACACGGAATGCGACACCTGAATCCCATGTCTTTCATGAGTCTCCTCGTGGTGGTTCTTGAAGCGCTGACTCCAGCTGCAGTCCACTCTTTGTGGATCTCCCCCACATTTTTGAATGGGTTTGTCGTCACAATTCTCTGCAGGGTGCGGTTATCCCTAGAGCTTGTACACTTTTTTCTACCACATTTTTTCCGTCCCTTCGCCTGTCTGTTAATGTGCTTGGACACAGAGCTCTGCGAACAGCCAGCTTCTTTAGCAATCACCTTTTGTGTCTTGCCCTCCTTGTGCAAGGTGTCAATGATTGTCTTTTGGACAGCTGTTAAGTCAGAAGTCTTCCCCATGATTGTGGTGCCTTCAAAACAAGACTGAGGGACCTTTTAAAGGCCTTTGCAGGTGTTTTGAGTAAATCAGCTGATTAGAGTGGCAGCAGGTGTCTTCTATATTCAGCCTTTTCAGAATATTCTAATTTTTTGAGATACCAAATTTGGAGTTTTCATTAGTTGTCACTTATGAATATCAAAAGTAAACGTAATAAACATCGGAAATACATTGGTCTGTGTGCATTGCATGAATATAATGTACAAGTTTCACGTTTTGAATGGAATTACTGAAATATTTTCAACCTTTTGATGATATTCTAATTTACTGGCCAGCACCTGTACTTAAAACTTGAAACAAAGTTAATAAAAAGGCTGCAATCATACTCCAAAAAAACGGTAAAAAAAATCTTACATTCTTCATCTTCACAGTGAGACTCAACAGGTGTAGAAGCCAGTCCCGCCCCCGTGGTGTCAACAGGTGCCTGTCGTGGCTGCAGATATTGTCTCACTGCATCTGGACACGACGATTCAAAAGTAAAATTAATTGGTTAAAGTTATGAGATACTGTATTGTGTATGTAAACAGCTAGCGAGGGTCCGTCCGTGGACTGTGCGTGGCAGGAGAGGCAGTTAGCTACAAGGGAAACGCACAAAGTTTCTTTGCCAAATTTATAAAGTCAACATACCTCTGCTTTGTGCCTGTTTTTTTTCTTCCTCCTTCCTTCGCTTTCGGAATGCTGATCCCGATGGCTTAGGTGTTATTTTCATTGTAAAAGATATCAAAAGTTTAAACGCGACAACAGGATGTCCTTCTACAGTGCTACCCACGCACGTGATCTACGGCACCCTTAACGGTCAAATGCATCGGAGCGGTGGCCCAAGCGGGAGCTCGTCATGCAGCCAGATCATTAGAATTTAAATATTGATGTTTTAATTTCATGTCATTTCAGAGGGGAATTTTGAGCATATAGAGAGTGCATTTCATATTGCAAACATAAATTTAATACACTTAAAAAAAAATTTTTTTTAATTTTGCGCCTGTGTCGCCTGTCGGCAAAGCCGGCCCTGACCAAGTGCACTTTGCTGAGACCGCAGGCAGGGCGACTATTCGGATTGGGCCTTTAATGTCTATGCAGCAAACAGCTGTTCTGTAAAGTTCTGGTTCTGTCTGACTGGTTAGGGGTTCTGCTGCAGAGTTGAACCAGCTTCCACCGGTTCCACTGGAGCAGGCGTTCATCCAGCGGCCGCTAGGGGGCGGACGATAAGAGAATTTGACACGACCAAAAACATCGCAAAGAAGAAGGCGGAAGTGACGAATTGCCAGTCATGTTTGCTTCTGCGTGTGGTTTTGGGTTTTACCGGAACGTGTGTGAAGCATATATGTAAAGGTGGGCTGATTCTATAGAACTGAACATAACTCGTGCAGCGGTTCGGTTGTTCAGGACCGACCGAACTGGAGAGGAGAGGATGCTGAGTGACGGTGAAGCCGCGGAGCTCCGGTCCTTCCTGACCATCGGGACCCGTCCGGATGTCAAGGCCGTGGCTACAGAGTCGCTGCTGGGTCTGTCTGCTCACAGGTGAGTCGCTGCTGGATCCGCAGCTCACCTGAGCATAACAGCAGCTTGCTGATGCCAGTGACGTCACACTGGCGTATCGGTGCACGTGTAATAGGTCTGTAGAGCAGTCGCTACACCACACTAGGGTCTCCGTCTGGACCTAGACCATGACCTAGACCCATAACAACAAAACCTGCTGTAACCCATACCGAGCTGGCAGGGTCGTAGCAAGCTTTGGACATTTCATATTAAAAAGCATCAGTCTGGTGCGTTTAGAGAAAAAAGTAGAGCTACAGGCTGGTGAGAATAATAATAATAATAATAATATTAATAATAACAATAATAAAGCCCTTCATTGTCTCTTATTGAGGAAATTCTGGTGCACCGGCAGCAAAGTTACAGGTAAGTTAAGAAAAACAGATTCACACAAAGAAAAATAAGAATAGAATAGAGATTGTATATTATTTATAGCAAGGATGTTGTAATGACACAAATATATTGTATAAGATGTTATAATAGCAGCATGAGACTAGAGATGAAAACATGTACAATCATCCAGTGTTGGACTCAGATTCTGTGCCACTGAGGCAAAAACTGAAAAGGGATTATTGCTTTGATCAATGTGCAAATATATGTGTTCATAAAGACTGTACAAAGAACAGCAGACAAACAACTGCATGATAAAGTATCTCTACATGTTCACGGTATTCTAATATTATGTATATGTGATTGATTATATATCCTGTCCTGTCTTTAATCCACTTTGAACACCGACTACAGCGAAGTCCTCTGATGTATCCATGCTGCTCAGTACTGCGCTAGCCTAACCTGGAGAGGTAGTGTGTTCCAAAGTTTTGGGGCACAGATAGAAAAAGGCCCGCAGATCTTCTAACATGCCTTAGGGACGGTGAGGAGGAGCTGATCTGCAGGTCTAGGAGCACGAGGAGGGTGGTAGAAATGAAGGAGTTTGCTCAGATAGGGAGGTGCCTTACTGTCCAGCAATTTGAATGCAAGAATGGGCAACCAATGGGGTGATTTAAGAATAAGTCAGCTCCAGTCAGAAACCTTGCTGCTGAGTCCTGGACGAGCTGAAGTTTGGACAGAGCAGCTTTACTGATGCTGTACAAGCAGGAGTTGGAGTGGTCCAGCTGGGATGTGATGAAGGTGTGAATCACTGACTCTAGAAGACAGACACTCAGGTTGGGCTTTAATTTAGAAAACAAGGAGGTTGAAGCAGGACTTGACTGAGCATTCATTTTCAGAACCGGGTCCATTTTTACTCCATGGTTGGAAACCGTAGAGGTGACGTTAGGAGGGAGAGAATGGAGGTTAGGTGGCTGGTGAAGAACATTTTATGTTATTTATTTTATCCAAAGTGACGTACAATACTTAACCTATAGGGCAGCGGTTCCCAAACTTATTTAGCCACGCACCCCCTTCTGTGTCCCAGCCCCCACATCAGGGCATGGCTATATATATATATATATATATATATATATATATATATATATATATATATCAGACGTCGAGCTAAACAGTCACTCGACAGACAGGGTTAAAAAAATATGACGACCTTTTTCCCCATCACTTTCATTTTTTAAATAGTAATTAATAAACATTTGATACCATTACAATTTCCTTTGATTTAATTTTAAATAAATATTTAGAGTGCCCAGGTAGCACACAATGCAATTTAATGGTTTTCTTAAATTAGGAACGTTTAACCTGTGCGGCCAGAGCGCTCTCCTTCCTTCTGCTCTGCGTAAACCTGAACTGGCCACCTACTTGTGCGTAATCAAATGTCTATAGGGGAAAATATGGAAAAGATATAGCCATGAGGTTCACTTTTGCCTCAGACCGACTTGTTGCTTTTTTATGGTGTGGCTGAATCTGCGATCCGCTGCCACGTGGACTGGAATAACAAATGCTGCAGTAACATGAGTTGTGATCAGGTTCGAAGTCACTGGCTGGAGCGGACCGACTTTAATACGTCATCCCAAAATAGAAGCTAATATCTTAATTTGACCTGGAATGAAAAATGTTGTTATAAAACCTCTTAAAAGTTTTTATGTTTTTGTGCCCACTTATGTTTTCTTAGGCCCACCCACAAATGAGTTTCTGGCTACGCTAATGGTGACATATGACAGACTTCTCTGAGCTGCGCAGCCATTACACTTTTCACCTCGCGCACCCCCCTAGCGGCAGCTCTCGTACCCCCAGGGGTGCGTGCACCACACTTAGGGAATCCCTGCTATAGGGCATGTTGTGATCTGTGGAGGAAACCGGAGTGCCCAGAGGAAACCCATGCATGGTAAATGGTAAATGGCCTGTATTTGATATAGCGCCTTCTAGAGTCCTGGAACCCCCCAAGGCGCTTTACAACACAATCAGTCATTTACCCATTCACACACACATTCGCACCCTGGTGGGGATGAGCTACAATGTAGCTATAGCTGCCCTGGGGCGCACTGACAGAAGCGAGGCTGCCGAGCACTGGCACCACCGGTCCCTCAGACCACCACCAGCAGGCAAGGAGTTAAGTGTCCTGCCCAAGGACACAACGACAGCGACAGACTGAGCGGGGCTCGAACCTGCAACCTTCCGATTACGGGGCAAGCACTTAACTCCTGTGCCGCGTCGCATTGTTGCATGCATGGGAAGAGCACAGCCGAGTTTTGAACCTGCAACCTTCTTGCTGCGAGGCAACAGTGCTAACAACTGCGCTGCCATGCAGCCCTTAATATCTCACCTTTCTTTATTGTTTTCTTCTAATCAGTAAACTTGACAAAAAAGCTAAACACATTGGCAAGAATAATTATTTAGACATGGCTGATGCGCTGCACTGACAGCTGGAGTTCTGCTTCCAGAGACGGGTGCCGTTTCCTCCACTCCAAACCCGAGCTGATAGCCGCGCTGGTGGAGCTGACCTCTGACCCATCTGTTGCTATAGTGAAGGACTGTTACCACATCCTCATTAACTTGTCTGCCGATGAGACGCTGCATCAGGTGAGTCTTGGTTCTGGGTCTCGGTACCTCTGTAGTTGGTTACCACCTCTCACCTGTCTTTGTGTTCTCCAGGTTATAGTGAATAAGGTCAAAGTTCTTCCACTGTTGTTGAAGAACCTTTTGGACCCAGGATACTTGTTCTCCGATCAGATCTGCACCATTCTGTCAAACCTGACCCGGCACGAGAAGACCTGCAGGACGGTGTTTGAGGTCATTCTAGCATCTTTATACAGCCACGCTGAAGTGGGCCCACTTAATGATTAACCATGTGTGATGGACATCAGCCTGTTGACCAGTAAAACCAGCCAGGACTCCAACCAAACTGGTGTTTAGTTTTTGTTTTTTTGCGGCATTTGTTCCGCCTCGCTTGGTAGTAATATTGTGGTAATTGTCAGTCTTATAAACGGAGATTGTGCCTTGGCGCAGCAGAAGGAGGTGTCTTGATGACGTAGGGAGTTAATGCTGAGCTCTGACCAGCAACTTTATTCAAAATGAAAGTAAATGCGGGCCATATGTGGGAAGGAGGATCTTAAAATCTATTCTGAATTTAACAGACAGCCAGTGTTGGGAAGCTAAGACAGGATAGATGGGTGGGATGATGTCAGCTCTCGCAAGGGTACTCTTCTGTAGTGTCCTTGGGCAAGACACTTGCCTATGTTGGTGGTGGTCAGAGGGGCTGATAGCACAAATGGCAGCCTCGCCTCTGTCAGACCGTCTCAGGGCAGCTGTGGCTACATAGTAGCTTACCAGCACCAGCAGTGTGTGAATAATGAGGGCTATAAAATGAATCCCTTATTATTGTTGTTGTTGTTGTTAATGTTGTAATTGTTGTTATTGTCTCTTTCAGGTCCTGCAGGAGGACATTGGTCTGGCTAAACTGGTGGCAATCTTCTGTGATGAAAACTACAATCAGAAAGCCAAGATGCACTACCTGGGTCCTCTCCTGTCCAACTTGACTCAGCTACCCCAGGCCAGAACCTACATGATGGACCGGGACAGGTGGCTGGACACACACACACACACACACACACACACACACACACACACACACACACACACACACACACACACACACACACACACACACACACACACACACACACACACACACACACACACACACACACACACACACCTAATGAAGCATCTATTAGATTGAACTGAGGGCTGTGTGTGCGTGCGTGTGTTTCAGGTATGTGATTCAGAGATTACTCCCCTTCACCCAGTACAAGGAATCAGTTGTGAGAAGGGGCGGAGTTATTGGGACTCTCCGTAACTGCTGCTTTGACCACAGTAAGAAACACACACACGCACGTACGCACGCACACACACACACACACACACACACACACACACACACACACACACACACACACACACACACACACACACACACACACACCTGACTCAGATTTTTGAGGATCTCCAGCAGCATCTGGGCTGCTGATCTGACTGCAGATGATCAGCTAGATGGTGCGGGGATTCCTGAGGGATGCTTAGATGATAAAATCTAGACCTACATTTACACAGTTTAGTAAAAGTTATTTGTTTACCTGACATGTTCCAGTTAGTAGCTCTAGCCATCCTCAGAGATCGCCGATGATGGTGGCGTCACGTCCTTTTATCCGCAGGCAGCAGAGGACGGTGTCGCCCTCTACTGCCCGCCTCCTCCTTGCTGATGACACAGTCCCATGCCTGATGATAAATGACCCGCACTTGTATAGCGCCTCTCAGAGTAAGGACTCCAAAGCGCTTTACACTACAGTGTATCATTCATCCATTCACACAGATTCACACACTGATGGTGATGAGCTACGATGTAGCCACAGCTGCCCTGGGGCGCTGACAGAGGCAATGTGTATGTTTCATCGTCTCTGTTTATGGTCCCGTGTCCACGTCTCCTTATCTCAGTCGCTTCTTTGATCCATCTTTTATATTTCTGTTGTTCTGTGTTTATGATCCGTGTACCGTCTCAGTCCATTATGTGGTTTCCCCTTGTGCAGTGGTCTGTTACAGCTGATGTCTTTATTGTACTTTCTGCTTCTTGTTTGGCTGCTCTTATGTGTCTTCGACTTGTTTCCCTCTCGCTCTATTTTTCATGTGTTGAAAAATAACTTTTACTAAATTGTGTAAGAAAAGAACACGTCATGTTCTTTCTGAAGATTTATATTTATTTAGAAATAATCAAGCAGCGTCATTTGGCCATCGCAGCTCAGTGCCACTCCCCCCTAGTGTTGCAACCAGGGGCGCAAGACGTCTCGTCGTCTTCCTCCACTTATCCAGGTCCGGGTCGCGGAGGCAGGATCCCAACTAGGGAGTTCCAGACCGTCCTCTCCCCAGCCACCTCCACCAGCTCCTCCGGCAGGACCCCAAGGCGTTCCCAGACCCGATTGGAGATATAACCTCTCCAACGTGTCCTGGGTCGACCAGGGGGCCTCTTGCAGGCAGGACATGCCTTAAACTCCTCACTGGGCAGGCATCCAGGAGGCATCCTAACAAGATGCCCAAACCACCTCAACTGACTCCTCTCGATATGGAGGAGCAGCGGTTCTAATCCGAGTCTCTCCTGAATGTCCGAGCTCCTCGCCCTATCCATAAGGCTGAGCCCAGCCACCCCGCGGAGAAAACTCATTTCCGCCGCTTGTATCTGCGATCTTGTTCTTTCAGTCATTACCCAATGACCAAAGGTGAGGACTGGGCGGTAGATAACCGGTAAATCAAGAGCCTTGCTTTCTGGCTCAGCTCCTTCTTCACCATAACAGACCCGTTCAGCGTCCGCATCACTGCAGGCGCTGCCCCAGTCTGCCTGTCTATCTCCTGCTTCCTCCTTCCCTCACTTGTGAACAAGATCCCGAGATACTTGATCTCCTCCACTTGAGGCAGGACCTCTCTCCCGAAATTATAACCATTTATATTTTTGTTGGGTGGTTAAAGTTTGGTTCCTGGTCCCGCCTTTTCAGCATATACGAAAACAATTTTTTTGGGCTCTTTTTAATTGCCTATTACTTTTGAGCAATTACACACAAATTTCAAGTTGATCAAGTGAAAATTGAAGGAGTTGTATGATCAAATACAGACTCTACAAACAGCCATTTTGGGGTCAAAATGGTGTTTTTGATCAAACATGGCTGACTTCTTGTTCATTTTTATGACATAGGTGCATGAGACTTTTCTGTGCAGCATGGTAAGTACTACAAGTGTACCAAATTTCATAACTCTACTATAAACATTTTTTAAAGGAGTGAGATTTTTCTTTTTCTAGAGGGCGCTGTTGAGCTATTTCTTTTGCGACATTCGCAATGGTTTTGAAATACGTACATTTCATGTACAATCTACACTCCCCTAAAGGATTATTAGGAACACCACACTAATAACGGTGTTTTACCCCCTTTGGCCTTCAGAACTGCCTTGATTCTACGTGGAGTTGATTCAACAAGGTGCTGAAAGCATTCTTTCGAAATGTTGGCCCATATTGATAGGACAGCATCTTGCAGCTGATGGAGATGTGTGGGATGCACATCCAGGGCACCAAGCTCCTGTTCCATCATATCCCAAAGATGCTCTATTGAGTTGAGATCTGGTGACTGTGGGGACCGTTGTAGTACAGTGAACTCATTGTCATGTTCAAGAAACCAATTAGAAATGATTGGAGCTTTGTGACATGGTGCATTATCCTGCTGGAAGTAGCCATCAGAGGATGGGTACATGGTGGTCATGAAGGGATGGACATGGTCAGAAACAATGCTCAGGAAGCCTGTGGCATTTTAACCATGCCCACTAAGGGGCCTAAAGTGTGCCAAGAAAACTTCCCCCACACCATTACACCACCACCACCAGCCTGCACAGTGGTAACAAGGCATGATGAATCCATGTTCTCCTTCTGTTTACGCCAAATTCTGACTCTGCCATTAGAATGTCTCAACAGAAATGGAGACTCATCAGATCAGGCATCATTTTTCCAGTCTTCAACTGTCCAATTTTGGTGAGCTCGTGCAAATTGTAGCCTCTTTCCTATTTGTAGTGGAGATGAGTGGTACTCGTTGGGGTGTTCTGCTGCTGTAGCCCATCCGCCTCAAGGTTGTGCGTGTTGTGGCTTCACAAATGCTTTGCTGCATTCCTCGGTCGTAACGAGTGGTTATTTCAGGCAAAGTTGCTCTTCTATCAGCTTGAATCGGTCAGCTCATTCTCCTCTGACCTCTAGCATCAACAAGGCATTTTCGCCACAGGACTGCCGCATACTGGATGTTTTTCCCCTTTCACACCATTCTTTGTAAACCCTAGAAATGGTTGTGGGTGAAAATCCCAGTAACTGAGCAGATTGTGAAATACTCAAACTGGCCCGTCTGGCACCAACAACCATGCCACGCTCAAAATATCTTAAATCACCTTTCTTTCCCATTCTGACATCCAGTTTGGAGTTCAGGAGATTGTCTTGACCAGGACCACACCCTTAAATGAATTGAAGCAACTGACACGTGATTGGTTGATTAGATAATTGCATTAAGGGAAGTTGAATAGGTGTTCCTAATAATCCTTTAGGTGAGTGTATATTTGTGCACAAATTGGTGATTTTGGGGGGGGATTTGTTTAGACCTCTAAAAAGCCATTTGAAGTGGCGGAAGAAAAATAATACTCAGAGCAGATACAATAGGCCTTCGCTGCTCGGGCCTGATAAAAACAAGTGGGCCCAAGGCGCTGCCCTGGGGAATACCAGGCTCATAGACTGGATCAAGGCTGCGGGTGTCCTTTGACCCTTTGCTGGGTTGTACCAAGGGTTAAAGGTAAAGCAGTTGGTGACAGGACCTGGGTCCACTGGGTGTTCCTCAGAAAGGCCAGCTATCTGATGGTGGTCCAGAGTTAATTTATCTCTTGGTGGAGCAGATGGGTCCTGTCCTGGAGATTGGGCCGACTTTGAGATGAGTAAAAATAACAAATGATGTAATTCATCCAGAATAAATTAAGCTGTCCATTTTTGGATTTTTTAGAAGTAAAAGTTTGACCTCCACCTCCTTGGAACATAGGTCCATGGTCCTCATATTAGGGTCTGATCTTCTCTGCAGCTCATCACCAGTGGTTGCTAAGTGAGGCTGTAGACATCCTGCCATTCCTGCTGCTGCCGCTGGCCGGTCCTGAGGAGCTGACGGAGGAAGAAAATGAAGGTGAGTCTGGCCAGTTAGATTTATTTTTTCAGGGGTTGATTAATCTAGTCTGACTTGACCAGAAACTTCCTGGTTTGTTTATTATCCTAAAGTGTTGAAAGTGTCATGTGAAACTTAAAAACAGGCTGAATTTTAGGACACATAAAGGATTCAAGTGCTGAAACAACTGTGAGGAAAACCAGAAGTTGCTAGTCAGACTCCCAGACTGGATAACATCCAGATGTAACAGAACAGCTCGATCAAGAAAACGACTATGCAAGCTTTGAGAAGTTTGCTCATTTCATTTCCAAGCATAGCTTGCAACCCTGTGTCATCCTTACATGCCTTAAAACCACCTTCAGAATTAACAGTAAGAGAAGCCAAACGCACAAAGATGAATGCCTTCATCACCAATGTAAACAAACATTACAACCCAACATCTGCAACTAAGTCTAACTCAGAGGAAACAAATTTAAGAGATGCACCAACACAAAACTCAAACGTGAGTAAGTGTTTTTGCTGTAGAGAAAGTCACACAATACATAAGTGCCCCAAACTCACAGGTGTTTGCTGATGGTAAGAAAAACATGTACATGAAAACAAACTGTTTCGCATGTCTGAGGAAGGGTCCTAATTCTAAAGACTGCAAGAGCAGAGCCACGTGTAGCAAATGCAAAAGGAGCCATCCAACTCCTCTACTCAAAGACCGCCCTCCAACAGACAACACTGACCACGGCACAGCAGAAGAAAATGTGACCTTATTGCAGGGCCTGAAATTCACAGCGGGATTGCGGGCATTGCGCATTATACAAATGATTCTCGCAAATTTGGGTTTTATAATGCGGGAAATTCCCGCATACAGCGAACATGAACGTAGTCGTGAGAGAAACCGCTTCCACTACACCCTTCGTGCGCTGCACTCTTCTTCTCCCCACTTATTAAAAGATGAGCTTCCTCTCTTGCTAATACACCAATGGTTGTCATTTAAGGCCTGGACCCAAACATGGACCGCTGGTTAAAACGCAAGTCTGACGTTATATTAACTGAAGGACCTGCTCCCAAAATAATGTCACAAGAAAGCCTTAGCCCCACCGCCGAGGTGGCGCTGATACTAGTGATGACACGAGTCCTTCAGACTCTCGAAGTGGTAGCGTCAGTAACGTTATTTATTTATCACCTGTATCGGCTCCTAGTTGCCGAACCCGGTGTGGTCCACCACAGAGAAAGCTGCTCTAGCATGATGACTTTAATTATTCTACAGAGTGTTGCTCAGCCTTCTGACGCTCACGCCCACAGACAGCCGGTGTGATCAGCTCTGAAAAGCGTTGATCAGAATTCGCAGATCACGGTTTTTTTATTATTATTTTTTTTCCCAGAGATCGGCCTCAGATTCTTTTTCTGGTCAGCAACCTGGGAATCAAAATAAAAACTTTGAACGATTCCGGGAAAAACTGACAGTTAGTCCCAGTTCCAGTCGATGCTCAATGCCCAACCTGGGTGATGAATCCTTTCTCTGGCTGTACGTTAATAAAACCAAAGATATGCTGATCGATGTGGAAAGTGTCGAAGAGCACAAATAGCTCAGTATCACCAGCAAACTGACATTTCAGGCATATTATCAGGCTGTCTTATGAAAGGGTGAATCAGTGTCTCTTTTGCCTGAGAAACTCTCATCCTTTGATTCTGATAAAACTGCTGACTTAGTTCTGTTGTGCTTTGACTGAGTTGGTTTTAGGGATGCAACGATACCACTTTTTTCCAAACCGATACGATACCGATACTTGGATCTGAATACTCACCGATACCGATTACCGATACCTATACTTCTACCACAAAAAATGCAATGATTTGGAATACAGATTTTATTTTCTTCTCTGCTTTCAACAGGAAAATACTGAGGTAGAATAAAAGTAAAATATATGAATAACAATAATCACAAAACTAAAATATTAGGTGAACAGAAATGACAAGTTACAGTGAAGCCATTTTCAAGCAACTGCATTGGTATCGGTTCCTGGTATCAGTTAACTTTTACCGATACCAGTATCGTATCGGTATCTGCACCGATACCAATACCAGTATCGGTATCGGTGCATCCCTAGTTGGTTTTATGCTTTTGTTTGGAATTGCTACAACCAGAGCTGACTGAATCAGACAGAGACGTGGTCCAGTATGAGCCAGTATGAGCCAGTATGAGCCCCGACACAAGAAGAGGCTGGCTGGATACCACTATGAGGTCCGGCTGCCTCTGTCTGGATGCAGTTCCACGACCCTTTATTGGTCCATATCACCTCAACACTGTGCTGTTGGCCGTACTAATTGCTTTATAAAAAACAAGTTCAACAGAACTCAAGTCTCCTGAGTGGTCATTATGTTGTGATCATGTTTGTTTTTCCTTTTTTATTGTTTTGTAATATTGTGTGTATTGGCTATTTGTCCATAAAACTTAAACAAAAACTAATCAAATACTTTCAAATGGCCCCTGGGCTACATCAAGGGTTAGGCTTTACGCACGGGTAAAAAAGGATTCAAACCAAGCAATGTCCATGCCAAAATTGCGTTTGGTAGTGGTTTATTAACTCAAGAAGCAAGATCACAGATTTTTGCGTCTTCTCTGTCTCTGTGGTAAAAAACCATGTCCCCTCGCAGCCCTCGCTGCTCCACCCACCTTGACCTATTTATACAGATAATCACCCACACCTGACCAATAAACTAATTAGCCAAAATAATAAACAAAAAGCATAATGCAAAACAAACAAAATAGCTTCAACATTGTGTTTGATCTTTACGCCTCACCCGCTGCACAGCAAATTTACTTTCTGGTACAAATAAAGCCTTTGAGTGGGGAATTGTGGAGATTTACAACAGGAGCAAAATAGTAGAGTAAAAACAACGAAACACATAAGAGAGGCTGAATATATACACGTTCTTGAAAATAACTATAAAGATTGTGGGTTTAAAAAGGAGATCGTCGTCGTCTTCCTCCGCTTATCCGGGTCCGGGTCGCGGGGGCAGCATCCCAATTAGGGAGCTCCAGGCCATCCTCTCCCCGGCCTTGTCCACCAGCTCCTCCGGCAGGACCCCAAGGCGTTCCCGGACCAGATTGGAGATGTAACCTCTCCAACGTGTCCTGGGTCGTCCCGGGGGCCTTCTGCCGGCAGGACATGCCCGAAACACCTCCCCGGGGAGGCGTCCAGGAGGCATCCTGACCAGATGCCCAAACCACCTCAACTGGCTCCTTTCGATCCGGAGGAGCAGCGGTTCTACTCCGAGTCCCTCCGGAATGTCCGAGCTCCTCACCCTATCTCTAAGGCTGAGCCCGGCCACCCTACGGAGGAAACTCATTTCGGCCGCTTGTATCCGCGATCTCGTTCTTTCGGTCATTACCCAAAGCTCATGACCATAGGTGAGGATTGGGACGTAGATCGACCGGTAAATCGAGAGCCTGGCTTTCTGGCTCAGCTCCCTCTTCCCCACGACAGATCGGCTCAGCGTCCGCATCACTGCAGACGCCGAACCAATCTGCCTGTCGATCTCCCGATCCCTCCTACCCTCACTCGTGAACAAGACCCCGAGATACTTAAACTCCTCCACTTGAGGTAGGACCTCTCCCCCGACCCGGAGGTGGCAAGCCACCCTTTTCCGGTCGAGAACCATGGTCTCAGATTTGGAGGTGCTGATCCTCATCCCAGCCGCTTCACATTCGGCCGCGAACCTACCCAGCAAGAGCTGAAGGTCAGAGCTGGATGAAGCTAGGAGGACCACATCATCCGCAAAAAGCAGAGACGAGATTCTCCTGCCACCAAACTCGACACACTCCACACCACGGCTGCGTCTAGAAATTCTGTCCATAAAAGTGATGAACAGAACCGGTGACAAAGGGCAGCCCTGGCGGAGTCCAACCCTCACTGGGAACAGGTCCGACTTACTACCGGCTATGCGGACCAAACTCACGCTCCTCTGGTAAAGGGACTGAATGGCCCTTAACAGAAAGCCACCCACCCCATACTCCTGGAGCGTCCCCCACAGGGTGCCCCTGGGGACACGGTCATAAGCCTTCTCCAAATCCACAAAGCACATGTGGATTGGTTGGGCAAACTCCCATGCCCCCTCCATCACCCTTGCAAGGGTATAGAGCTGGTCCACAGTTCCACGGCCAGGACGAAAACCACATTGCTCCTCCTCTATCTGAGATTCAACTATCGATCGGACCCTCCTCTCCAGTACCTTGGCGTAGACCTTTCCAGGGAGGCTGAGGAGTGTGATCCCCCTATAGTTGGAACACACCCTCAGGTCACCCTTCTTAAAGATGGGGACCACCACCCCGGTCTGCCACTCCCTAGGAACTGCCCCCGATGACCACGCAATGTTGTAGAGACGTGTCAACCATGACAGCCCTACAACATCCATAGCCTTGAGATACCCAGGACGAACCTCATCCGCCCCCGGGGCTCCGCCGCTGTGTAGTTGTTTGACTACCTCAGCAACTTCTGCCCCCGAGATCGGACAGTCCATCCCCAGGCCTCCCAGCTCTGGTTCCTCCTCGGAATGCGCATTGGTGGGATTGAGGAGCTCCTCAAAGTATTCCTTCCACCGTCCGACTATAGCCTCAGTTGACGTCAGCAGCTCCCCATCCCCACTGTAAACAGTGTGAGCGAGTTGCTGCCTTCCTCTCCTGAGGCGCCAGACAGTTTGCCAGAACCTCTTTGGAGCCGATCGATAGTCTTTCTCCATGGCCTCACCAAACTCCTCCCACGCCCGAGATTTTGCCTCGGCAACTGCCACTGCTGCACCCCGCTTGGCTATCCGGTACCTGTCTGCTGCCTCCGGAGACCCACAGACCATCCACACCCTGTAGGCCTCCTTCTTCAGCCTGACGGCTCCCCGAACCTCTGGTGTCCACCAGCGGGTACGGGGGTTGCCACCACGACTGGCACCGGCCACCTTACGACCACAGCTAGCAACAGCCGCCTCGACAATCGCAGAGTGGAACAAGGCCCACTCGGACTCAATGTCCCCCACTGCTCTCGGGACGTGGTCAAAGCTCTGCCGGAGGTGGGAGTTGAAGACCGTCTTGACAGGTTCTTCTGCCAGGCGTTCCCAGCAGACCCTCACTATGCGTTTGGGTCTGCCAGGTCTACGCGGCATGTTCCCTTGCCATCTGATCCAACTCACCATCAGGTGGTGATCAGTTGACAGCTCCGCCCCTCTCTTCACTCGGGTGTCCAAAACATACGGCCGCAGGTCAGATGATACGACTACAAAATCTATCATCGACCTGTGACCTAGGCTGCCCTGGTACCAAGTGTACCGGTGGGCATCCTTATGTTCGAACATGGTGTTCGTTATGGCCAAACTGCGGCTTGCACAGAAGTCCAATAACAAAACACCGCTCGAGTTCAGATTAGGTGGGCCATTCCTCCCGATCACACCCCTCCAGGTCAAGCTGTCATTGCCCACGTGAGCATTGAAGTCCCCCAGCAGGACAATGGAGTCCCCTGATGGAGCACTATCTAGCACTCGTCCCAGGGACTCCAAAAAGGGTGGGTACTCTGAACTGATATTTGGCCCATAAGCACAAACAACAGTCAGGACCCATTCCCCGACCCGAAGGCGCAAGGAAGCTACCCTCTTGTCCCCCGGGGTAAACCCCAACACACAGGCAGAGAGTCTCTGGGCTAACAAAAAGCCAACCCCAGCCCTCCGCCTCTCACCCGGAGCAACTCCAGCAAAGTAGAGTGTCCAACCCCTCTCCAGGTCTCGGGTTCCAGAGCCAATGCAATGTGTCGAGGTGAGTCCGACTATATCTAGCCGGTACCGCTCAACCTCTGCCACAAGCTCCGGCTCCTTCCCCGCCAGCGAGGTGACGTTCCATGTCCCAAAAACTAGTTTTCTTGTCCGGGGATTGGACCGCCAAGGCTCCCGCCTTGGTCTGCCACCCGATTCGCATTGCACCGGACCCTTCATGTTCCTCCTGCGGGTGGTGGGTCCACAGTTGGACGAGCCCATGTATCCGGTTCGGGCTGGGCCCGGCCGGGCCCCATGGGCGAAAGCCCGGCCACCAGGCGCTCGCTCACGGGCCCCAACCCCAGGCCTGGCTCCAGGGTGGGACCCCGGTAACCCTCCGGGCCGGGTACTCCGACTCTTCGTTTTAACCGCCATGAAAGATCCTTCGAACCGTTCTTTGTCTCACCCTTCACCTAAGACCAATTTGTCATGGGAGACCCTACCAGGGGCACTAAGTGCCCCAGACAACATAGCTCCTAGGATCATTAGGGCACTCAAACTCCTCCACCACGATAAGGTGACGGTTCAAGGAGGAGTTAAAAAGGAGATGGTGGAGGATTCCAGGGAATGGTCAACGCTGAATGGTATGAATTTGCATAGTGCCTTCTTCTACACCAGCAGCCCAGGAGGCAGAGCGGGCTGTCCACTAATCCGAAGCTTGTGACTTTTTCACTTGTAGAGTTTAGCTTCAGCTCAAACTGTACGGCTTCCCCGCAGAGCAAATCTCACGAGTCGTGCTCACTGTACGTCTGGTAGCAGCACTTCAGGAAATAGCAGTTTTTACACGTCATACTTTTTTGTGTTTTTCATGTCTGTTGTCCTTCGGGTGCTGTAGGACACACAGGGACTTATGGAGTTAGGAGGAGGAAGACGAAAGAAAGAAAGTAAATCAATAATAATTAGATTAATCAACGTTTGCAGCTAGAGTGAAACACAAAATGTGTAAATGTCTAAAAGAGCAGGGATGAACAAATGCAGAACGGTTATCAGGGTCCTGACGTCCAAAGCCAGTTCCTGCTCTAACTAGTCGGTAGCCTCCCAGTCATGGTTCTTCTCACTTGTTGCTAACTTAAAAACTAGGCTTGGCTGCTCTTTAATACATGTATATTTGATTTCACTTCAACTGTGAACTAGAAAAATTGCATTTATTGCACAAATGCTGTTTGAATGCTGGATAGCTGAAGCTGTAAGCTGAAGCTGCTGAACAGCTGAACTGAAGCTGAAATTAAGCAAAACTGTCAAAATGAGCTAAATGTCTTGAAAGATGTTGAAGCAAAAAGCACCAACAAGCAAATAAAGCACAAAAAGTAAGTGAAGAATAGAGAAAAATAATGCTAAATAGCAAAAAAAAAAACTTAAATCTGTGAACATTAAATAAAAATCTGGACAGCTAAAATGTCTAAACACCTGTTATTTCAGTAGGACTAGTTTAACAGTTTAATTTTTACATTTAGCTGAACTGTGAAATTAGCATCATATGCTGAATTCAGAAACTAATTGCTGAAGCTGAAACTAAGCAAAACAGTTAAAATGAGCTGAATGTTTTTGAAAGATTTAGAAGCAAAAAGCACAAAAAGTGAAGAACGGAGAAAACAATCCTAAACAGCAGAAAACTGAAATCTGAACATTATTTAAAAATCTGGACAGCAAAAATGTCTAAACTCTTGTTGTTTGAGTAGGACTAGTTTAACAGTTTAATTTTTATATTTAGTTGAACTGTGAAATGAGTAGCATAAGCCGAATTCAGAAACGGATTGCTGAGGCTGCTGAATAGCTGAAGTGAAGCTGAAACTAAGCTAAACTGTCAAAATGAGCTGAATGAATTTAAACATTTAGAGTGGTGAGAGACATTTTTTTAAATTTGAATTTTCTCAATCAAATGAACCGTACGACCACAGTGTTTGGAGTAGTCATGAATCATAGCTCAAAACGAAGGTATATTCGTTAGTTGTAAGCCAGCATGTGTCTCATTTCAATCGGACCTACGGTAATCTCGGGACAACGCCGGAAATGGAGCAAGGGAGGGTCACTGCTCCCATCTTTCCCCATTATAACTTTTGTGAATTTTTCTGAAAATTTCAAGTCGTACCTCAACTTCTACCTGCCATTTTAGAAAAACCGTAAAAGATATCAAAAAGCCTCTTTAATATGTTAAACAGGAAAGTCTTGTGAGTTTGTTAAACTTTGAATGAAGTCTCTGAGTTAAAAGGAACCCTATAGAGTTTGAGGTCAAAAAAGTGATAGGAATTTGCTGAAAATTGACGAATCCCATTCATTTCAATGGGAAAATTTTCGCAGAAAAAGCTTAATATCTCGAAAAATTTTAAAGATATCAATGCCAAAAGTAATAGCCGGAAAGAACTTAACAAGCTGAACGTTTTGATATAAAATTGTTGAAATAGCTCAAAATTTGAAGAAGAAGAGGAGGTTCAAAAAGTGTACGGAAGCAGAATAAGAAGAAGAAGAAAGAAAGAAAAACAGGAAAACAATAGTTTGAATGCTTAACAGCATTCAAACAATAAAACTAAAACCGTAGTAAATTTTAATTTTCAACATTTCTTAAAGAACACAGCATGCTGGGAAATCTGTTCCATTCAACCAGTAACCAGCATGCTGAAGCCTAAACACCAATGCTTCTGTTAGGATCCGTTACCCACTTGTTAGGTAATTTGATTTTATCCCATATTACCTTAAAGGACGACACACCTTTTGATAGAGAGAGAGAGTAAATTGATTATTTGTAATGTCCATGTGTGTGTGTGGCTCAACCAGCCCCCACTCTGCTTCAGCCTCAAAGCTTTCTCCTCACCTGCTCTGTATACCTGCATTCTCCAATTATCTGGTAGATAATATTTAACCTCCATAACCCTGGAACCTGAAATAAACACACATGACAACAAGGAAGACATTTTACACTGAATTAGCCAAATGAGGGGGAGATCACCATGACACATAACTCTCTCCAGAGCTAGCTGCCAGGCGACTCCCCCTTCCTCAAGAGTCTTCAGTGGTTTTATTCACCAAATGGATGGGGGGAGAAGGCGGACCTTCCCAAGCTACAGAGTTACAGAGTTCTCTCAATTAACATCTTTGCTCAACCTTTTTATGAACATACCAACACAGAGATTCATGATGTGTAATGGGCATCTTTTAGGTCTCAAAAAGGTACATTTATAAAAATACCCAACACCACTCTAGACTGAGTTGGCTTGTGTTAGCTTCCATAGTTATCAACTGAAAATGACAGTTGGGTGCTCAGCGGTGACTCTATTTTGTAATGGTTGCATCACCATGTGAGTGGGGCAGAAAGCAGTTCAGCACCAGTTTTGAACCAGAAAACTGGTGCTACAACAGTTGAAAATGAAAAAACCAGTGCCAGGTCGGGCTCTGGCACCGATCCGGCTCTGGAACCAGCTTGGTTGAAAAACAAATCCTGAGACTTCCTGGGAACAATGTGGTGGGGGTCGGGGCAGGGATAGATTTAGGAACCATGGGTGAGTGAGGATACATTCAGCTGGTATGTTGTCCATAGGTCTCCCTGTGGACCTGCAGTTCCTCCCCGAGGACAAGAGACGAGAGGAGGACCCCGACCTACGGAAGATGCTGCTGGAGGCGCTGTTGTTGGTACTGATCACACATACACACACACACACACACACACACACACACACACACACACACACACACACACACACACACACACACACGCACGCACGCACGCACACACACGCGCACACACACACACACACACACACACACACACACAATATCAAACTCAACACATCTGTCTCCCACTCAGCTGACGGCGACCAAAGCCGGCAGACGAATGCTGAAGGACAAGAATGTTTATCCAGTGATAAGGGAGTTGCACCGCTGGGAGAAAGACGCTCACGTTGCAGCAGTCTGCGAGAAACTCGTCCAGGTAGGAAGCATCTAAGGCC
Organism: Nothobranchius furzeri; assembly: GCF_043380555.1. NCBI lineage: Eukaryota > Metazoa > Chordata > Actinopteri > Cyprinodontiformes > Nothobranchiidae > Nothobranchius > Nothobranchius furzeri. The sequence goes on from NC_091743.1 coordinate 78,708,305, forward strand.
GTGTCCAAAGGGCCAGAGGCCTCATTTATACAACCTGGTGTAGAATCTCCACTAAAACCTTTACACTCAGCCAAAAAACAAAAATATACTAACGCAAACTAATTATCCGACATGTAAAACTCTGCTGACACCACACCTGTCCTAGAAATAAGTTCAGGTGTTTCTGGATCAAATCCCGCCCCTACACACCCGTTCTCTACCATAAATGGACAATGCAAACTACATTATGAATATTGTGCGTATAAATAAACCTGCTTACTGGTAACCATGACAACCCAGGCTCTGGGACTCAACAGGCACAGAAAACTTATTTTATTCCCATCCAGCGGCATGATGCTGCAGCATCGGTGGGCTCAGGAGCTGCAGAGCGATCAGCACCTATACATAAATTAAAAAAAATGTAAAGAATTGGTCATATGCAGCCTATTGCCAATAATCATGATACTATCAATAAAAGTGGCACAATGGTGCGCAGGGAGGGATCGCTGTCTTTTCCAAATCAAAGATACTTTATTAATCCCAGAGGGAAATTAGAGATCTACAGGGAACCATTAATGAAAACATCTAATTTAACCCCAAAGGGATTTAGGCAAGAAATATTCATCATATCAAACAAACATCAGCCCGATGGTCGGCTAATCCTCGCTAGAGGAAGCTGGTTCTGACAACTGTAAGGAAACCTGACAGCTGCACCTCTGCCCGGTTTGCTGCTGTACTGCTTCAGGTTATAGTTTGAGATAAACTGTTGCATGAGACGTGGCACAATTAATGCACCAATCAGTGATTGGAAGACATATGTAAGTAACATCTTAAAAATCCATCCATCCATTCTCTTCCACTTATCCAGAGTCGAGTCGCGGGGGCAGCAGCCTAAGCATAAAGGCCCAGACTTGCCTCTCCCCAGCCACTTTGGCATGCCCCTCCCAGATGACCGAGCTTCTCATCCTATCTCTAAGGGAGGACCCAGATGCCCTGTGGAAAAAACTCATTTTGGCCGCTTGTGTCCGCGATCTTGTTCTTTCAGCCACCACCCAAAGATTAAGTTCCGATGAAGCCAACAGGACCACATCATCTGCAAAAAGCAGAAACCTGATCTTCAGGCCACCAAAACGGATGCCTTCAACACCTTGGCTGTGCGTAGAAATCCTGTCCATAAAGGTTATGAACAGAATCTGTGACAAAAGGGAGCCTTGGTGGAGTCCAACTCTCACTGGGAACAAGCCCGACTTACTGCCGGCAGTTCGGACCAAGCTCTGACACCGGTCATACAGGGACCTAACAGCCTGGTACCCCATACTCCCGGACTACCCCCCACAGGGTCCCCCGAGGGGCACGGTCAAACGCCTTCTCCAAATCCACAAAACACATGTAGACTGGTTGGGCAAATTCCCACGCACCCTCCAGGATCCCCCTAAGGGTATAGAGCTGGCCAAAAAGACCAGATAGGACTCTTTGTTCAGCTTGACAGAAACCCTAACTGCCAGTGTCCACCAGCAGGTTCGGGGCTTGCCGCCACGACAGGCACTGATGACCCTGCGGCCACAGCCCTGGTTGTCACCTTCCTCAACTGTGGAGGCCCATTCGGACTCAATGTTCCCCACCTCTCCCAGAGTGTTTTGGAAGTTCTGTCATGGGTAGGAATTGAATCTCCTTTTGACAGGAGACTCCACCAGACATTCCTAGCAAATCCTCACAATACGTTTGGGCCTGACCAGCATCCTCCCCACCATTGGAGCCAACTCACCAGGTAGTTGTCCATTGACAGCTCCGCCCCTCTCTGCACCTGAGTGTCCAAGACATGCGGCTGCAGATGACAACCAAGTCAATCATCGATTTTCTTAAAATTATTTTATTTTATTACAGATGTAATTTGTACAGCATATGTCTGTGTGCGTGCGTGCGTGCATATGCATGTGTGTGTGTGTGTGTGTGTGTTCCCGCATTTTCCATCGAGTTGCTCTTTGGAAATACTGTGTGTGTGGAAGGTCCCTTATGTGGTTTTCCGAGCCGTTTTGTGCGTAAGCAGTTTTAGGATTGACGACCAGGTGTGTCCCTCTTGCAGAACTCACCTGTGGACACAAACCGAAGTCTTTTTGGGGATCTTGAGTCAGGCATCATGGTGCATTAAGTTAAGTCACCTTGTTTAGAGGGGGGCGGGGCATGGGGGGGTGGGGGGTGGAAATGCAACAATATGAGGTCAAAGCCAGTGATTCCTTGTGCTGCTGTCTTTGTCTTTCCAGGTACTGATTGGGGACGAGCCAGAAGAAGGGATGGACAACCTGCTAGAGGTGAACATCCCAGAGGAGGTTGAAGAGAAACTCAGAGAAGCCGATGCAAAAGAGCAGGAGGAGCTGGAGGAGGAGACCAGGAGGAGAAGGGAGGAGAGCGATGCTGAGCAAACAGAAAGAGAAGGGAGGGTGTAGGACCTTGGGTATAAAACTCGGACCCTGCCCAGGACCTCTGATCTCTGAATCTGGACTTTCCTGACATTAAAGGGTTTCTGTTCTCTGAACGTTCTGGGGGTGTTTTTTTCTTTCTTTCTAGGATTAGATCCATCAGGTACCTGAGTGGAACTGATTGAAGACATCTTGGTTCGTGTAGGCCTGGTTTGAATTTGGAGTTCTTTTAGGCAACAGTTTAGAAAGAAAACGATGGGAAAATGTGGCAGCTCTAATAAACCCAGACTCTGGTGTAAGAGCTTTCTGGCAGTACAGTCGGTGAGATGGTGAATTTAGGGGCTGAGGGAAAAATGGTTGAGTTTAGCTAGCTTCACATCCAGGATGGCAGAGGGAGCATTAGACATGGAGAAAACTACTTTAAATCTGGTCATGTGGTCAGGAGTTTCTATGCTGCAGAGAAGAGATTCTGCTGTCATGTCATAGATGACATGTCTGATTTGTGTTCATTTAATTAAAATAAAACCACAGAGATGGTCCACACATACAAACACCTTGGTGTCTGGCTCCATGACTCCCTCCCCTTCAAGCCCATGTAGATAATTTTGTGAAGAAACTCAAAAGAGACTGGGTTTCTTTTTTAGAAATAAACTGTTTTTCCTTTGAGTCAACAAAACGACTTGTTACGGCAACATTTCTGTCTGTTCTGGATCATGGAGACCTTTTGTACATGAATGCCTCAGCAGTGTCTTGGTAAGACTGATGTGGTTCATCATGCCTCGCTGAGGTTTATTACTAACCGTAGACCACTGACCCGTCATGGGGAATTGTGTTCTCCAGTGGGACGGCCTTCTTTATCCACCAGGAGGTTGGGACATTGGTACACCTTCATTTATAAGGCCATGCTTGGATTACTACCCACCTACATCTAACGTAATCTCACAGAGAAGTGGAACTTCTCACAGTCCGCGTACAAACTCACATCAATATTTCTCATAAACTGTAGTACACCGTGTGTGATTCAGGGTTTTATAGCCCCGTTCTAACCCTGGTAGCCTCAACCTGAAAAAAAAACCCAGCTAGAATATGCAGAAAGCAGACACTGTGCTAAGCTATTTATTTATCTTGTAAACAAATGTATGCACTGCACTGTCAGATATCACACTGTAGCATTGGAAAAGGCTAACAGTTATTTGTTCACAACAGTGTCAGAGGTGAAATAGACAGCTGGGTGTCCAGCAGCTTTCCTCTGCTAGGAATGTTGTGTTCTTCCCTGAATCAAAACCACTCCAAAGCAGAAAACACACTGCTCCTGATCTTGTCTTCAGAAGATGGTCACAACATCTCCATCGCCTGATTTCTCTTCTGCCACAATTGACATCCCGCTGCAACTCCAAGGTCTCATGCAGAAGACGAGACTTTTCCTTTTTAATAAAAATCTTATTTTGTCTCATTAAATATTTTTTCACAAGTTAAATACAATTATCTACATCATGTCTCTGATCTTCAGATAACTCAGAAGTTCACTCACTCGCTCTGAGAGACGGCTTCGCCTGCACACCGGATCTCCAGGAGTGTCCATGTTCCAGGGTGCAAAGACTAAACAATAGACTAACCCAAACCCAACAACACCCTCAGACAGAAACTGGTCCGTTCTAAAGACAAAACACCCAAACAGAAGCTCAGTGGCGTCGTTTATGCAATCCAGTGTAGTGAGGACTGTCCAGATGTTTACATTGGGGAAACTAAACAACAATTACACAAGAGCATGGCACAACACTGGAGAGCCACTCTTCAGATCAACACGCTGCAGTCCACCTACACCTGAAGGACAAGGGACACATTCTGGACAGAGAAGATAGATGGTGTGAGAGAGGAGAAAAAGAAGCTATCTATGTCAAACATGAAAACCCTACTTTAAATAGGGGTGGGGCTTAGATTTCACCTTTCCAGTACCTATAATGCAGCTTTGGACTTCATACCTAAGCAGCTTCAGTCTAGGTCACATCTTCCTGCATCTAATTAACAAAACGACTCATCAGGGGTAGAGAGGAGGGGTACTCAGAGTAGTTTCTGCTCGTTAAATAACAGACAGCTACAGCATATAAGCTTGACTCTCCCAGATTCCAGGCTGAACTGATAAAGCTCCCCGGATGAGAAGTGAAACGTCTTCCAAGAAACCAAAGGAGTCCAGCTGCCTTCATCTGAACCCATTGGATTACCATGACCTGTATGACTTCGAACCTTCGCCAGCATGTCAGGCTTCCTGCTTGTCAAGCAGATAATAAAGTTTATTTTGAAACAGTCATCATGACAAACATGGCGACGGAAGGAGGAGACTCGTGGATATCCTGTGACGTCGTTTTAAAGAAGAGTTTGTTTACATTGTAGTTTGTTGGTATTTCATGTCGCGATGATGGAATCGGGTCCGTTTCCAGAGGAGGTTCCGGAGAGGAGGGTGTGTGTGGTCGGTTCGGAGCTGGTAGAAAACTACACGGTAAGAACCGGACCGGCTCCGGGGTGCAGCTAGTCTGCTAGCAGCACCGACTGATCTTTTTTTATGGTGTTAGTAAGATGATTGTGTCCCAGGCCGCGCCCAACACGACTTTCATCTCTCTGTCTTCTACTGCTGACATGCTGGGACGTCCAGATTCATCCAAACGCGTAGGACCGTCTGGTCTTACGTCCGTTGTTGTAAATATTTGAGCTATACCACAAACAGACGGGTTTACCTTTGATGGACGTCGCTATTGTTCATCTGTACGTGAGTGGGCAGAAGGTGGATATATGATCAGCTGTGTGATGTTTCAGGTTTATGTGATGGATGTGACAGATGGACACCACAGATGGACGGTGAAGCATCGCTACAGCGACTTTTATGAGCTCCATGAGAAGGTAAAGATGGTTGTTACCCTCACGCTGACACAAACAACAGGAGCTTAAAAGGGAGGTCATGTCTGAATCACACAACTACAGTTTGTGTGGAAGCATTCTCATCTGGGTCATGATGAGCCTGACTCAACCCTAACAAGGAGCCTAATGTGTGTGTGCGTGCGTGCGTGTGCGTGTGTGTGTGTGTGTGTGTGTGTCTTTCCAGCTGACTGTAGAGAAAAAGGTTGACCGTCAGCTCCTTCCTCCTAAGAAGATTTTGGGAAAGAACTCGAGGTCTTTGGTGGAGCGGCGTCAGAAGGAACTGGAGCTCTACTTACAGATGCTGCTTCAACAGTTTCCAGAGGCCATGCCCACTGCACTCAACGTTTTCCTGCACTTTCACCTCTATGTGAGTCACTGACTAGTGTCAGAGTCTTTACAGCAATCCTCATACTAAGCAAGCATGCAGCGACAGTGGAGAGGAAAACCCCCCTTTAACAGGAAGAAACCTCCAGAGGATCCTGGCTTAGTATAAGCAGCCATCCACCACGACTCACTGGGGTTGGAGAAGACCACACGCACACACGCACACACGCACACACACACACACACACACACACACACACACACACACACACACACACACACACACACCAAGTAGTGTTGCTATGGTTACATTGTGATTTCTTAGTAAATATTCTATTTGGTGAGAGATAAACTTTATTGTATTTATTCTAGTGAATCTATAATTAAATGGGTAAACTAGTAGTAGCACATTCAACGTCAAAGAAAGTTAAATGTTATTATCAGGAGAGGGAGAATGTTTAAGTGGTTAGCAGCAATGTGCTAGCCGATGGCCCCGTCCATGAGGCTACCACAGCTCAGCAGAACATCATTGTAGCTTCTTCTGGGGAGAAAAACACTTAAAGAAAAAAGAGTCTCCTGTCAGAAGGAGCTTCAATTCCCACTTCCGACAGAACTTCCAAAATGTTCCGGGGGAGGCGGGGGACATTGAGTCTGAATGGACCCTGTTCCGGCACTCCATTGTTAAGGCGGCCAACCGGAGCGGTGGTCGCAGGATCGTCGGTGCCTGTCGTGGCGGCAACCGCCGAACCCGCTGGTGGACACCGGCGGTTAGGGATTGTTTCAAGCTGAAGACAGAGTCCTATCAGGTTTTTTTGGCTTGTGGGACTCCAGAGGCAGCTGATGGGTAACGGCAGTCCAAGCGGAACGCGGCTCGGGTGGTCGCCGAGGCAAAAACCCGGGCATTGGAGGAGTTTGGTGAGACCATGAAGCAAGACTTCTGCATGGCTTCGAGGAGATCCTGGTCCACCATCCGGTGCCTCAGGGGGGGGGAAAGCAGTGCGCTACCAACACTATCTATAGTGGGGACGGTGTGCTGCTGACCTCTACTCAGGACATTGTGGATCGGTGGGCAGAATACTTCGAAGACCTCCTCAATCCCACCGACACATCTTCCAGTGAGGAAGCAGAGTCTGGGGACTTTGGGTTGGCCTCTCAAATCTCTGGTGCTGAGGTTACTGAGGAGGTTAAAAAGCTCCTCTGTGGCAAGGCTTCCGGGGTGGATGAGATCCGCCCGGAGTTCCTTAAGGCTCTGGATGTTGTGGGGCTATGTTGGCTGACACGGCTCTGCAATATTGCGTGGACATTGGGGGTAGTCCCACTGGACTGGCAGACTGGGGTGGTGGTTCCCTTATTTAAAAAGGGGAAACGCAGGGTGTGTTCCAACTACAGGGGATCACACTCCTGAGCCTTCCTGGTAAGGTCTATTCAGGGGTTTTGGTGAGGAGGGTCTGTCGGATTGTTGAACCTCAGATTCAGGAGGAGCAATGTGGTTTTTGTCCTGCCGTGGAACACTGGACCAGCTCTATACCCTTAGGGGGATCCTGGAGGGTATGTGGGAATTTGCCCAATCAGTCTACATGTGTTTTGTGGATTTGGAGAAGGTGTTTGACCGTGCCCCTCGGGGGACCCTGTGGGGGGTAGTCCGGGAGTATGGGGCACCAGGCCCTCTGATACGGGTTGTTAGGTCCCTGTATGACCGGTGTCAGAGCTTGGTCCGCATTGCCGGCAGTAAGTCGGGCTCGTTCCCAGTGAGAGTTGGACTCCGCCAAGGCTGCCCTTTGACACCGATTCTGTTCATAACCTTTATGGACAGGATTTCTACGTGAAGCCAAGGTGTGGAGGACATCCGTTTTGGTGGCCTGAGCATCAGGTCTCTGCTTTTTGCAGATGATGTAGTCCTGTTGGCTTCATCTGAACGGGATCTCCAGCTTTCGCTGGAGCGGTTCACAGCTGAGTGTGAAGCAGCTGGGATGAGAACCAGCACCTTGGGGGGTGGACTACTGGCGGTTGTTAGTAGGGCCCTTTGGGGGCCTTGGCGGCGGCCATGGGTTGCTGCCTGGTGGCTGCATTGCCCCTAAGTGGGTCTGGGTGGGGGCCTGGGGGCTCGGGGTGTGGTGGTGACCGGCCCTGTGTGGGGATCTGGGCAGGGCCTTGGGGGTCGGGTCTTGACATGTATGCTGCAGGGAAGAAGGCGGGAACATGTGGCAGTGCCTGACCCGGGTTTAGTGGCTTCAGGTAGACCTTGGCTCCTCTGTGGTCCCATCATGGGGGAGGGGGAGTGTTATATATTCTGGAAGCTGTGCAAATGCAGGGATGGGAGTAGATATTCTGCTGGGGTGGGGCTGTGTTGGTTCCCTCGGACTCCATGGAGCTCTGCGATGCTGCTGCTTTGGGACCTGGCAAGATGGGCTGGGGTCTCCATGCCCTGGGTGGCATTTTGGCAACAGAGGTGCCTATTGGGGCCAGTGGGGGAGCTGGCTCCCTGGATGGCTTAGGCCAACCAGCCATTCCTCCCCATCCCCACACACATTTTTCTCCTCCTGCTCCCTCACATCATCACACAAACATGCACATAGGACCTTGGGGGATGGACAAGTCAGGGGGTGCGGGTATGGACCCCATTTCCGCATTCCTGTGGCAACCTGCCCCCCAATTTTATTTGCACATTAAACACTTCCACCAACGACATTCCACACAAACACACACTTAGGGCCTTGGGAGTGAGCACATTCAACGGCATCTGGCAAGGGGATCTTTCAGCTTCATCCCAAGTGCCGGTGCCCACTTCCAATTTTAAACTGCACTTAGACACAGAGGACTGTGGGGGGGAAGAGGGGTGGTGTAGTAGCATCAGCTGGCGTAGGCCAGACGATGCTTGCACTGCTCACCACACCTCATCAACACGCACCAACACTGTATTGGAGCAGGGGGGGGGAGACTAGGGGGTCTTAGCGCACCTCTGTTGTCGCTTGGCTTCCCGGGGCTGGAGGATAGGAGGGGGATCTGGCCGTCTGTCTGGGGTCTGGGGTGGTTGGTCACTTTGCTCGGCGTTGGGCAGGGGAGCCTGCTCATCAGCACCCCAGCAGGAAAGGTCGAACTCCGAACATTGATGGTTGTACCCTTTGTGAAGTAGTACCAGGCCCTGAGTGAATAGGGTGTGTATGGGGAGCATGAGTGGGTGTCTGGCATGCATTTTTGTATGTCTTGGGTTGTAGGTTGTATGGGAGAGCATGAGGGAGGGAGTGTGTGACTGTGTTTGTGTATGACTGTATATGTCAGGTGGGGTCTTTGACTCCTCCCCTCTCCTGGTACTTCTTTTGCTGCTACACATCTTCGCCTCCCCTTCCGCTGCCACACTTGGTGTGGAGTGTGGTGCCTTGGTCTGCCTGAGTGTTTGCGGCTCCCAGGTCAGGGGGTTTAAGATTTTTGGCATCTGCCTGATTAATCTCGGTGGCTGCCTGGTGGGATCTGAGTCCCTGGGCTCTGTTGGCTCGGGCATCTGGTCAGGATGCCTCCTGGACGCCTCCCTGGTGAGCTTTTCCGGGCACGTCCAACCGGAAGGAGGCCTAAAGGTAGACCGAGGACATGTTGGAGGGACTATGTCTCTCACCTGGCCAGGGATTACATTGGGATTCCCCCAGAGGAGCTGGCCCAAGTGGCTGGGGAGAGGGATCTGGTCACCCTATTGCTGGGTTGAACTCTCATTTGAAATAGTGTTGAAACCAGAATCGGCAGCTGTTTAAAGTTGAAATAACTTTGTCTCTTTCAGGAGATTAATGGCATCACGGCAGCGCTGGCAGAGGAGCTGTTCCATAAAGGTTAGAAACTGTCATAACAAAGGCCATCAGCCAGATGTTTTCTGCTGTAGAACCATAGATGTCCAGCCTGCTGGTTTTCCACCTAAGCCAACAAGAGTCCATCTTATATAATAATAAACTACAAGACTTAGATTCTTTAATCAGCATTCTACAACACAGACGTGACCATTAACCTGGCCCCAAACACTGAAAGAAATCAGACTTTTTGCTCAAGTCCAAAGAAAAACGCAGCCTCCCTGCGAAGGTTCTGGAGAGGGTGCTGGGATTGTGCAGGAGCTATGGAGTTCTGGTTCTGGCCAGCATTGACCAGCTGATTGTCAGATTAATCATGTTCATAATGAACATCTCTTCTTGCTGTAGGAGAACAACTGCTACAGGCGGGCGAGGTGTTTTCTCTTCATCCGTTGCAGCTTTACTCCATCTCACAGCAGCTCCGCCTCGCCAATCCCACCTGCTTCAATGGAGACGCCAAAACCGACCTGGGACACATCCTGGACTTCACCTGCAGGCTGCGCTACCTTAAGGTCACAAACCTTTGGTTAAAATACCTCACTGTCTCAGCAGGGACTGGTCTCACTGGGTCTTTCTCTCCTCATCAGATTTTTGGGACCAGAGGTCCAGTGGGAACCAGTAATATCCAGGAGAGCAGTCTGCCCTTTGACCTGTCCATCTTTAAATCACTGTTGCAATTAGAGGTAAACTCACCTGAAAACAAACACACACCGGGGGGGTGGGGGGGTGGGGGGGTACGGAGGGGGACGTAACTCAGTCTCTCTCTCCTCCGTTCCCTGAGCCGCAGGTCAATCCGGGTATCCAGTTGTTCCAGGGCTTGGAGCGATCTGGGCGGATCTCTGGCCGCCAACTCATCCTTGATTCTTTCAGACAGTCCTTATTAAAATGCATCAAATAAGGCATCATTATTCCAGCGACTGCTGGACATTAGAGCATGAAAGTCTAAAATATATTCCGTCACTGGTCTTAGCCCCTGTTTGAGGGAGAACATACCCCGAGCTGCCTCTCGTTCAGGGCGAACTGGATCAAAAACCCTCTTTAATTCCTCAGAGAATTCCTGGAATGACCCGCAGATGGCAGCATTGCTCTCCCATGCGGCTGTTCCCCACTGCTTGGCTTGACCTGACAGGAGAGAGATAGTGTAGGCTACATTGGCCCGCTCGGAGGGGAAGGACGACGGCTGCAGCTCAAATGTTAAAAGGCCAGCTGTGCTCTTTGGTGTGAGATAGTGATAGAACCTTCTACCTTAGTGCACCATTCGGTGCTTGGCTGCAGATCCATGTTAAAGGCAAGATCGTACTGTCACGGTCAGACCTAGTATCGATCAGCCGGATCCAACAACAGCCATACAACAGAGAAAGTTTTAAAATGTTTATTTACGGATTTGGTACAGCGATCTGGACCTGCTGGAGTCGGTTCCGGGCAGCGTGGCCTCCTGAAAACAGCAGCAGCGTTCTGTGGTGAGGGCTGCCGATAAAGATGATTACTCCGGTCCAGACAGGGACTAAGGCGATAGGCAGCAGAGGTTGGGCAGTAGGCGGGCAGACGGGTTTAAACGCTCAACCGACTGACAAGGCAGCAGACAATCTCGCACTGAGCAGAAGGAGCCAGGTGCTTAAAAAGGGAGCAGCACAGGTGGAATTAATAAGCTTAGATTACTGTTGCTGCAGGGAGACAGGAAAACACACAGACGTCAGGGGCCTCATTTATCAAGCTTGCTTACGCACTAAACGGGGTCGGAAAACTCCATAAGCAACTTTCCACTGAACTTTGGGATTTATGAAAATATACTTAGTGGAAAAATGTGCTCAACTTTAAGTTGACTAAGGACCTGGCTTACGCACATTTTGGACATGGAGAGCACCTGCAGTGCTGCTGCTGAGAAGGATAAAATTATGAAATCCTGCAGCATTATCACTTGTACCGCTTCATTTTCACACAGAACAAGACCCCACACACACTACCTCAATTTCTGCTTCTGTGAAATAGCGCTTCCTTGATCTGCCTTGATCTACGGCCTCCATCGCCATTGGCGGAGCGCTGCAACAAGCCGGCTTATGTATATGCATGAGATCCACAAGGCACTTTGCATTGACCATTTATGGCAGTAAGTGGGCGTGGTGAGGGCGGGATGTGACTAAAATGCAGCTGAGAAACTTTCTCGTTAGTCTCCGATTTATGAAGCGGGGATTGCGTGCAGCTGTGCGTACTCATGTTTGATAGATCACAAACCTACTTGGCATAAGTACATTTTTTTTGCTGAGCTTAAGTACGGTTTTAGTAAGGATTCTACGCAATGTTTGATAAATGAGACCCCTGGGCATGATCATGACAGGAGCACACCAACTGTCATCTGCTCAAATTTCATGTTTCTTCAGCCTGTTTTAGGTTTCGCGTGCACTGGAATAGATGTTCATTCCTGATGACGAATGGATCCTCATACTGGCAAAAGGTGTTTGAATACCTTTGTCCTTAAGAGACCTTTTTGTAGCAGCATTTTCTCTGCGTGCGTCTCTGCTGGCCAGGAGTGTTTTTTCCCCTTTTATCTGCAGAGTCGTCGACAAAGAAGCGCAGAATGTTGAGTTTGGACTGGATTCTCAGAGTTTAAGTAGGACAGCAGCTTCCATGCAACCGACTACTCCATGAGCTAAAACCGGAAGTCTCTGGGTCACGGGTTTTAACTGACTGCACATCCTGCTGTTTCAGCTCACTGAACAAATCAGTCATGTTTGTGATGAAGTCGAACTGATGTCTCTTCCAGATCAGCGACTGCAACTCTCGGCAGATCTTGGGTCTGCCAACTCTCAGGTCCAGTCTGGCCACCATGAGCATTCATCGCTCTACAGAATCCATGATGGTACATTCTCTTTGAAACTAGGTGTGACCGTTTCTCGGGATGTTTAACCTGACATGAACTTTGTAACTTTTACCCAGGTGGTCCTGGTGCCGGAGGCTAGTGAGTTTTCCCAGTGGGAGCCCGAGGGTGTGGAGTCTAGGTGTCCTGTCACAGCGGTCATTCCCATGTGGACAAACCTGACTACTCTGGACCTAAGCCATAACTGCATCAGCAACATTGACAACTCCGTGGTGAGTGCATCTGCTGCCCAGTGCAATTGTGGAAAATTTTCATGGGAACGTTGGAGACACACAATAATGGGCCATTCCCATCTATACCGGGTCGACCCGGGCCGGGTAGCCCCAGTCGGCCCCAGCCTGGCCCGGTTGATTCCACACATCCTTGTCTTAAGCCCATGTGGGCTGATTCTACCCACCAATCAGAGGCTTGCTCTAATGGAAGGTGTGAATTTGCTGTCAGCAGTGGGTGTGTTGGCCCTGGTCGGCCTGAAGCAGACCCCCTCGAGAAGAGGGCTGAGAATGAGCCTTGGTTGGCCCGGAAAAATACCAGGCTACCCAGATATATAAACAACCTACGCTACCCGGCCCGGGCCGACCCGGTACAGATGGGAATGGCCCATAAGAGAGACCAGTCAGCCTTTTGTCTTATTTATTTCCAAAGGCATAAAACACATTCAGGTCTCACTCTATGGACATGTCACAGAAATTAGCCCAGAATGGAAGAATACATACTGCTATTTAGTTCAGCACACACACACACGCACACACGCACGCACGCACGCACGCACGCACGCACGCACGCACACACACACACACACACACACACACACACACACACACACACACACACACACACACACACACCAGGGCTGTACAGTATGACATATATGTCACACGTGAGAAGAACAAAAACTCTGTGCGATAAACTATCTTTAGACATAGCACTCACGGAACATCTTTACAAATTACAACTTTTTATTACAAAAGGTCAGTTACCTGTTTTTCGTGTAAGGAAGATGTGACAGGCAAAGCCATGGCACACCACTATTCCACAGCTTAGGGACAGCATGCAAGAAGGCTTTATATCGTGCACCAGGTACAGTTAATGGTGAGAGTTCAGCGGTTCGCAAAGACCGTTGTGGGACAGAAGGATTAATGATGTCAGAGAGGATCCTGGGCAAGAAGGATCTTAAACGATAAACCAACACCCTACCTTTAAAATTCATGCAAAAGGAGACGGGCAGCCAATAGAATCCATGTAATATGTGCGCGTCTGTGAGAGTTGGTTGAGAAACTAGGTGACAAACAAGGAAACCTTTTTCAATGGGGTTAAATGGCACAACTGAAAGAAACATGACTTGATAGTGGCGTGTATGTGCAGTGTTCAAGTCAGCTCATCGTCCAGCTTCGTAACTAGACTAAAGACAAAAGACTGAAAGCTAATAGGGGCAGCAGATAGATTAGGTGCAGTATTATTGTGATTTCTTGGTTGAAATAAGTTTTATTGTTTAAGTGTAAGAAGCTTGCAGAAAGCCAGAGTTTGCTTTCTGAGAGGCAGTCCAGTAGAGTCTGAAGGGTGTTGGGTGGAGTAACAGCAAAATAAATTTGACAGTCATCTGAAGAAGAAGAAAAAGAAGACTATCTTTTCTATATCGCCTCTCAAGATAAAAATCACGAGGTGCTTCACAAAAACAAAAACAAAAAATGTAGATATAAAAAGATTTCGAAAACTATTAAAAATATGTTTACAGTGAGAAACAAAAAAATGTAAGGAAAGAGAGAGAGAAAATGATTAGGAAAAAGGGAAATCAATGGATCCTGGGAAAGGTTGAATAAGAGCAGAATAAGGAGAGGGTGATGAAGGTCCCACCAAAGCCTGAACAGGTGAGTTTAAAGGAGACCACTGAGTCCACTGATCTCAGGCTCAGGGGGAGAGAGTTCCAGAGTCTGGGGGCCACAGCAGCAAATGATCTGTCACCTTTGGTCTTTAGCCTGGTGCGTTGCACAACCAGTAGGCTTTTGTCACTGGACCTCAGGGACCTGCTGGGTGTGTAGGGACTGAGAAGATCACCCATGTAAGATGGTGCTTGTCCATGTAAGGCCCTATAGACCAGAACCAGGATCTAGAAATGAACCCTGAAGTTGACTGGCAGCCAGTGAAGCTGGAGGAGAAGCGGGGTGATGTGGGTGTGTTTGAAGGACTTGGTCAGAAGCCGAGCACAGGCATTCTGAACCACCTGTAGACGGTTCAGGGAGGTTCTGCTCAGTCACGTGAAAAGAGAGTTACAGTAGTCTAAGCATGAGGAGATGAAGGTGTGGAGAACTGTCTCAAGTTCAGAGCGGGACAGAATGGGACTCGGCTTAGCAATGTTCCTGAGATGGAAGAAGGCAGAGCGAACAAGAGAACTGACATGAGAATCCAGGCTGAGAGCTGGGTCAAAGGTCACACCAAGATTCCTGACGGAAGGTTTGGTGTGGGAAGCAAGCTGACATACTTGCTTAGTATGATGATTACTGCGAAGACACTGAGAGTAGTCAGTGACTCAATCAATCAATCAATCAATCAAGTTTTATGTATATAGTGCTTTCCACCACCCTCAAAGAGGGCCCAAGGCGCTGGACAAGAAAAGCAACAAAGATAAAAGTAGCAAGTCATAAAAACATTAAAATAAGAAATAGACATTTGTGAGAACAATAAAATGCCAATGAGATTAAATTTAGTTAAAAGAACATTTAAATGAATTAGTTAAAAGAAAGCTAAGAACAAAAGTGAGTGAGTGAGTTCAAGATGGCGCTTGTGAGGGTGCACGCAGCGAGCTGCTCGTCTTCTTCACGCAATGGAACCTGGCGTTTTATTGGCTTTTATGCACTTTTGTTGTTTCTGAGGCTTTTTCTGAACGGTGTGGCTTCTCTGGTGACTTACGATCGAGCTGCGCTGCTGAGGCTTCGTCCTCCTGTTGATATAGCGGGCGCTGCGCGCTGGGAACCTCACGGATGGCGTTGCTGTTTGTACTGCCCGTGTGCTCTCTCCCCCCCGGCCGTGATTTGTCGGCCTTCTGTCCGCCCCAGCTCGAGAAGGAAGCATCGCAGAAGACGGGGAAAGCGAGGTAGCCGGTGCGTGAGACGTCGGGCTGTGACCCAGTGGCTCCGAGATGTCAGATGGATTACTCTGCGCCCTGCCTTGTGAACTTGTCCAGCTCTGAGGGTGAGCTGGCACCGCACCAAGGCCATTCGGCTCGAGGACCTCACCAGAGTGGGTTTTGCTGGAAGAATCTGCGTGTGGTTACGGGCTCTGAGCTGGAGGAGATGGTCAATCAGATTGATAATTCAATACCACATCTTATTGATCAATTAATAAGTGTAGCTAAATCCACTACGCTACATTTTACTATTTATCTTTAACCCAGGTGAGATCCTTCTGACGCTGACTCTTGTTCAAAAAGTGGCTTGACACAAGGAATGCGACAGCTGAAATCCGTGTCTTGCATACGTCTGTGTGGTGGTTCTTGAAGCACTGACTCCAGCTGCAGTCCACTCTCGGTCTCCTCCGCATTTTCGAATGGGTTTTGTTTCAAAATCCTCTTCAGGATGCAGTTATCTCTGTTGTTGTACACTTTTTCTACCACATCTTGTCCTTCCCTTCGCCTCTCTATTAATTGGACACAGCTCTGTGAACAGCCATCTTTAGCAATTAGTTTTTGTGTATTGCCCTCCTTGTGTCAGTGGTCGTCTTTTGGACAACTGTCAAGTCAGCAGTCTTTCCCATGATTGTGTAGCCTACAGAACTAGACTGATAGACCACATAAAGGCTTTTGCAGACGTTTTGAGTTAATTAGCTGATTAAAGTTTGGCACCAGGGGTCTTCTATTTTCAACTTTTTCACAATATTCTAATATTCTGAGATACTGAATTTGGGATTTTCATTAGTTGTGAGTTAAAATCATCAACATTAACAAAATAAACATCTGAAATATATCAATCTATGTATAATGAATGACTAATGTACAAGTTTTGTTTTTTTAATGGAATTACTGAAATAATTTTTTTATGATATTCTAATTTAATGACAAGCACTTGTACAATACAGGCGAAAAGTTTGAACACACCTTCTCATTCAATGTGTTGTCTTTATTTTCATGACCATTTACATTGGGAGATTATCACTGAAGGCATCAAAACACACAGTGTAAAAGCTTGGTATTTTTGCATTTTTATGCTTGATTTGAGAAAGCTCCCCACATTGTCTGTTGTAGAAGCTAATCTCTAAAGTGGAGTTTTTGGATCTGAGCTACAACCATCTTTCCTTGGTCGAGAACCTTCAGGTATGGATCGGCTCAGTGTCTTTTGTAGTAAAACTGTTTAAAATGTTATTTTAATGTTTTTGTTTGCACCATTGGCGAAGCAAATACAACCTTTTTCGTAGTAAGGGACTCAAGTACCTCTATCTGCTCAAGTGTCAAAGAAAAACTCAAGTCTAAAAAATCCAAAGTTGATGCTAAAGCCATTTCAAAAGAGCGCCTTGACTGTGCCAACACCATATTTGTTCTATTTCTCTGTCTCAGACCTAGCATTAAGCCCGCCCAACAAACATAAGTTGTTAAAGCCAATGGTAGACCTGCAGACACTAGAATGGGGCATGGCTAGACTGAGCTGCTATGGTTGGTCTGGATCTCTAGGCTAGTTGAATGAAGTTTCTGCAGACTGAAGATCTTCTGCTGTTATTGGGTCAGTTTCTTACTTTTGGTTTTTGGTTTTAGCATCTGTACAACCTGGTCCATGTGGATCTGTCCTACAACAGCCTAAAAGCTCTGAATGCTGCTCACACCTGTCTGGGGAACATTAAAACCTTGAGCCTGGCTGGGAACCAGCTGGAGAGACTTAGTGGCCTCTCAAAGCTCTACTCTCTAGTCAACCTAGACCTCAGCCACAACCAGGTGGCCCAGGTAAGAAAATGTTCATTACACAAGTCATTAAACATGGAATTCTTTATTGTCTCTCTCGGCTCCCTTTATTTTCAGTATAAATTCATTATTCTCATATTTCTGGACCTGAAGTCTTTCATCATCGTCGTCATCATCTTTATTTATATAGCACCTTCTAACTGCCAGAAGGCAAACCAAATTGCTGTACACACATTAAAAAAGTTTGAATAAAGACAAATAAAATTTTAGAGACAGAAACCACTAGAGACTCACCAGTGTGACTTTTATTTTTTCAGCTGGAAGAAATCAAGAATATTGGATCTTTACCCTGTTTGGAGATACTGAACCTTTCCAGTAACCCTGTATGCATCATTCCGGACTACAGAACAAAGGTTTTGACACAGTTCGGAGACCGGGCTGCAGAGGTAGGCCACCATAAATGCAGTTTATGTGCTAGAATGTGCTTATGCCTGGTCCAGTTTTCTTAACCTCTTAAACCCAAAGGACCCAGTACCGGGTCCTGAACTACTTCTGGTTTCAAAGTCATTCCAAAACCATACTTACTGTTCACCAATATAAGCAAACTACACATGTACATAACGGGAAGAAGCTAGTCTAAACAATAAAAACATTGTTTTCCACCTCAGCGACACCTAATTCACACAATGAGCCTTTAAATAAACCGGAAGTAAAAAATCACTGACTCCACATATCAAGCAAAGCCTGAGGAAAACACACAACAGTGACAATAAAATACGATCCTATCCAGAAAGCCAGCCACCCAAAAATAAAGCCACGATTCTCTTCTTTCAAACAATATAAGTATCATTTCTGTACCTTACAAAAACTCACAAAGCCAGCCGCGATCAAACAGAGAACAGCACAGCTCTTTATCGGCAGTCAGCAGCCTAAAGTCTGTCTTACCTTTGCTGATTTGTGATCATAATCCGTGTTCCGGTAAAAAATCCACTCGATTCGTGTAATCCATTTTCCCACAGTCAAAACGAACTCATTCCTCACTGTTTTTGCCGTGTTTTGCTCCCTACAGGCGAGTTAGAAGTCCGCGACGCCATCTTAACCAGAAGATTGGCTCACCCCTTGAGGAGCTCCTGGTCTTGTTGTTTCAGTTTGGATACAATGAAACGCAACACCACTTGATTCTATTGGCTCAGAGCTTTAAGGCGTGGTTTGAACCACACAAATTGTCCAATGGGATCCTGAGATATCTGTAACATTTAATACATATGACCAATAAGATGTGATATTCCATACAAATATGAAATATCAATCTGATTGATCTTTGAATGTTTGATCAGAAGATTCTAGGGTTCTTTGCTTCTTCAGGGACCATAAACACACTTCGTATTAATTCAGACAGAGTCAGTATATAGTTTGTAAAATGAATTTAATTATTTTTCCTAAACTAATAATTTATACATGACAAGATATGAATAATGAGATGTGGTGTGGTGGATGTGAGGTGTTGTGATGGAAGCTAGATGTCGTAGCAACCGTTCTTTGTATCTGAGAGAAATTGTGAAATCTGGGTGTAAAAGAATTTGTTGTTTGTTATAAACTAGAGAGTTGTTTATTCATAAAACCTCATCAGACACCAGTGTGCAGGCTTACGGTACCCTTGTATGAGTTGCTCCCGGCGGTCTGGAGGTTTGCGGTCAGAGTGGTGATGTCAGTGGACGTCGAAACCACAATACTCAAACATTAGTAGCATCCTCTGAGTTCAACTTCCCCGGCCATGAGATGCAACCCAGGGTCTGCAGATTAGGTGTGAAGTAGCTCTGAAAAGAGCTGTTGTGTCTGTAAACACTTGCATCGTCGCAGAAAGGCTTTGACTGAAGGTCAAAGGAGATGGTTTCAAAAAGGCTTCTTTCCCGATTTGGCCGAATCGGGGTTCAGCTGGAAACTGAATTAATCAGGAAGTAATTCTTGTTTTATTAAGCTACTTTATGATTTCCGGGCAAGTTTGGCAAATCAGAATTTTACACATTTCTGAGTGTTTACCAACATCCCTCAGAAAGCCATGCCCTCCTCAGATACAAAGATGTTTTTAACCTTAACATGAATCTTATTGAAATGTGTATGAGTGTAAACAATGATTAACTTGTTAAATCAAACACATAGTGATTTGTGATATAAATGGATCGTTGTAAGAGCAATATTCATTTAAACTTCATTTATTTAAGCACAGATTATTCAAACTTTTAATTTAAAAAGCTTGTTTATTCATCACATATGATTATTTAAGCTTATGAGTTGTAAAAGTCATGGAGTCTTCACTTGTTCATGTTGATGTCTGGTGTCCATGCAGTGTGTCGGACCTTGGGAGAGAATGTTTGTGTGAATGTTTTGTCTAAATGGACTGTCAACTTGCGCTGAACAGAACCTTCTGGATTTGGAAGGCCAAATAGAAAGTGGATTTATGCTGTAGATGAAAGGTTATTATGTTGATCAATATATAGGTGAAAATGGACCCTTTTGGACGTTACATATCGTCGCACGTATCTCTTGTGTGCCATGTGCGCATGACGCACGAGGGAGTGTTTACCTGCAGCGCTGACTCTCTCGCTAGCATTTATTGACGAGAGGAGCTTTTCAGGTAGTTTGCTGGTTTTGTCGACATCTTATTTTTACAATGGCTGGAAAAAACAAGAAGTTTTTCACCACTAAAGAGGTCCTGGATGTGTTAGCTGATGATGGCGGCGCTAACGTGTCCGGTGGATGCATCTTCTCATGAGGATTTAGTCTGCACAGATCAGGACAGTAGTGACCTGGATTATGAAATCCCTTCTTCAGAAAGGTATGTAACCCATTTCCCTTAACTATTTTATTTGATTTGGTATAAAATTACTGATAAATTTACCAAATAATATATATTAATATATGTAGTTATTTATGTACATAATCCTGTCTACATCATCAGTTGGGCTTGTTTTAGTTTTTCAAATAAGTCTTTTTTACTCTGTTATTGTAAATGAGTACAAATTTACTATATAAACTTTGATTTTGTGTAAAATTATGGATATATTCACCAAATAATGTATATATTCTTTATTTATGTACATAATCCTGTCCAAATAAGCATATTGCTCATTTTCTCTCTTCAAATAGGTCTTTTTCTCCTTCTTATTGTAAATGAATATAATGTTATGACATAAACTTTGGTTTTTGTATAAAAATTACTAATATATTTACCAAAATATATATATTTTCTGTTATTTGTCTACATAATCCTGTCCACATCAGCATTTTAGCTTATTTTCTCTGTTCAAAAAGATCTTTTTCTCAAGTGTTGTTGTGAATGGATATGTTTTTACATCATGTTTTTTTTTCCCATGCGGCTTTACAGTGAATAGCGATGAAATGGATTAGGAGTACAAACCACCATCACCTGGACAGGTATCCTTCGCTCGGCCACAGGCATGGCCACGCCCATCTTCTTCTGCTCCAAACCCAAGGAAAGGAAAAGCCCCAAGCTCATCTTTACTAAGTGGAAACCATAAATGTGTTTGTGCAGCTCTGACAGTGAGTAATTTGTAGATAGATAAACTTTATTGTCTATCACAAACTGAGGCAGAAATTCACCTTTGACATGGCTCACCTTACAATACAATCCATATCCCATTCACACAAATGTATAAAAAGACAATTAAAAGGTATTAGAATGTTAACAGTGTAAAAAAAATAAAACTTTAAGAATTCTAAATTGTAATTGCGGTGGGAACAAATGATTTCTTATAGACAGCTTTCTTGGAACCCTGAACCTCCTTCCTGATGGAAGTAACTGAAAATGTGGGTTCGATGGATGGGTTGAGTCTGCACTGATCAGGGTAGCCTTCCTGTGCACTGCTCGCTCGTGAAGAACAGAAAGTGGGATCTGAGGTGAACCTGTAATTTTGCTGCCTAATTTAACAATGCGAGAGAGTTGTGTTTTGTGTTTAACTGTGAGAAAGTTATACCAAGCTGTAATATTGGACGTTAGAATGGATTCAATCAGTGATTTATATACAATTGTTAGGATGTCCTTGTTCACATTGAGTGCTCTTAGCTTCCTTACCACTTCTTTCCACCAGAGCCGTCAGCAGCCGTCAGCAGCGCGAGTCGGCCGCGTCTCAGGAGCAGCATGCCGCGGCCCTTACGCGCCGGTTCTATTTTCTACGCGCGATGCCTCTGAAACGGGTCGAGTTCGACATTTTTGGGGAAGGAAAGACAGGAAATCGGACGTGGAAACGGAGCGAAGCTCCCAAGATTTTCAGAATAAAGAACGTACTGCCTTCCGGTTGCTTTACTTTAAAAAAGGTTACTAACTGTGCGGCCCCGTGAGAAGTTATCACCTAGCTAGCAGTCTCCTTTGTTTTTCAGGTCCGTATTGGCGATTATAAAACAGACAGAACATAAAACACAAACATTTTGGAGCCATGTTGTAGTTCTCTCCTGCTTGTTGTTGTGTTTACTGACGAAGTCACTCGTGTGACTTCATGCTCTGTCGGTGACAGCTGCTCCCCTGCTGCTTCGCGTCTCGTGGGAAGGGCCAAGCAGCAGCTTACGCGAGCAAGACGTGCTGCTGCAGTAACGTGCTGCTGACGGCTCCGGTGGAAAGAAGGGGTTAGCAGGTGGAGTCTTTGCAGCGCTTTCTTGTAGACACCGTTGCTGTGATTTGCAAAGGACAGGTGGTCATCAATTTCTGTTCCCAGATACTGGAATGACTGAACCTGCTCCACAGGCTGACCCTGTATGCTGAGGGGTTCGAACAGGGATGTGTCTGCCTCACTGACTGCCCCACAGCACATTTCTTTAGTTTTTTAGATATTCAGCCCCAGGTGAAAGTCTTCAAATGTCTGGACCAGATTGCTGACCGCCTGCTGATATTTAGACATGTCCTCCGATGTCTTCACTGATGCCACCAGTGCCATGTCGTCTGCATACTTATAAAGGGCCATTCTCTCACTATGGCACCGGATGTTGTTTGTGTAGACTGACAAAAGCACTGGAGACAAAAAGCCTTGTGGCAGTCCAATGCTAATGACACTTTTCGTGGATTAAAATCCTCTTAAAAACACTTGTTGTGGCCTGCCTTTCAAAAAGTTGTGGCTCCATAAAAGCAGCGTTGTGTGGAGATGGAGATCTGAAAGCTGTTCCAGCAGAAGGCTGGTGTCTACTGTATTAAATGCAGAAGAAAAATCCATGAATAAGATTCTTGTGTATGGTTGTGTAGAGTCCATGTGTTTAGTGACAGCATTTAGAAGTGTGAGACTTGCATCCTCTACACCACATTTTGCCTTGTAAGCAAATTGTAGCGGATCCAGCTGGTCTGAGATAAATTTTGTCAAGTGTCCTCCCACTACCCTTTCCATGCAATTGCACAGAACTGATGTAAGGGCCACAGGTCTAAAGTCCCCCAGTTCTTTTGCATGAGCTTTCTTGGGGATCGGAATTATCACAGATTCTTTCCATTGCTCTGGAAAGAATCTGTGATAATTCACATTACATTTTCATAGCCAACTTGATTTTTATGTATGATGATGTTTCAGTTTTCTCAGTTTTCTTGATGTAAAATTCTATTTTGAATGTTGTTGTTAATAAATTTGCTCCATTAGGAGTCAAATGAATTCCTCGTTATGATTTTCCCTTATTTTGAATGGATAAATATATGTTGGGTGGATTTCCCCCCCAAATCCTCAAAAACATTATTTTTAAGTTAAAAATTAGGAAAAAAAGAACTTAAAGAAAAAAACTGAGAATTTCCAAATGGCACAAACTGTGCCAAAAGTTGCCCAAAATGGTCCATAAGAGGTCCACCTGGACTTCTATCAACTAAAACCTCTCTAACTTTTCTATACTTCCTTTTTTTCTTTATTTTTGAGTCAGCAAATGTTCAGACCCTATTCTATGGATTTCTAGATGTTTTAGGCTGCAACTAGGTATTTTAGAAGGAATTTTAACATCATAAAGTGGATTTTTTTAGGCAGAACAGATTTTCGTTCTCATTTCTGCTGTGTTCCAGATCCTTTTACTCTCAATCAGTGACATAAGTGTTGCTTTTTAGACTTTTGGAGTAATTTTTAGAGTCTTACATTTATTTGCTACCAAAACAGCTCAAATAAACCTTGTAGTTTATGAGATATACTCAAATCATTTTGGGCATATCTTTTTAAAGAAAATCTCTGAAAAATGACCTAGGGTTCAAGAGGTTAAAGTCGCTACATTTTTTATGAAGATTTTCTTTGGAAATCATGAAGTGGAAGAAGAAGCAACTTTTTATATAGCGTCTCACAAGATAAAATCATGAGACTCTTTACAAGAGCATTACTAAAAGTTTAAAAAGATTTAAAAATAAAAAAATAAAAGTCATCACAGGATCCAGAAGAGGACAGAACTGACTGAAACAACAGCATGAGGAAGTAGAGGATGAGGAGGAGGTCCCACCAAAGCCTCAACATGTGATTTTAAAGGAGACCACTGAGTCCACTGATCTCAGGCTCGGGGGGAGAGAGGTCCAGTGTCTGGGGCCACAGCAGCAGATGATCTTATGCAGTTTTCAGACCCCGATATGTGTGTAAGCAGCTTTAGAGTTGAGGCCCCTGGTGTTCAGATAATCTGGACAACTGTTGCTCAGGTACATCTTTAAGGTATTTTCTAATGTTTATTTTTTAAATAAAAAAAATTGAGAACAAGTTCTCATTCACAAACATGACCTGGCCGAGAGCCTCGGAAAATAGTACACACAGTCTGGCACTTTGAAAGATCATTGTTTTTCCTAATACCACTAATATTATTACTGTGTGTGTGTGTGTGTGTGTGTGTCATGTTGTCAGATTTGTCTGGACTTTAAGGTGACTACAGAGAAGGAGCTGGACACAGTGGAGGTGTTGAAAGCCATCCAGAAAGCTAAAGAAGCTAAAGACCGGATGAGCAGCAGTGAGACAAAGGTACCGCTGTCATGCTGACGTAGACGGCCATTACTTATGACCACCATTAGAAGCTTAGAAGTCCTCTCCTTCAGTTTTAATTAGACCTGCCTACATTTTCTTTTAGAATGTAGAGTTTACGTTTTAGTTGGGTCCTCTTTTCTTTTGCTGTTGTCAGGCTAGTGAGGCGACCAGACTTTCTGCTACTCTTCCTGTCACCTCCTCCTCCCCCAGCCCGGCCCAGCAGGCTGCCTGCCCCAGCCAAGGTAATCATGTATGCATCAGGCTGATTTTTGGAGACAGTAGTAGCGGCCATTTTTCTCATACAGTACTGTCTTTCATAAAGCAAGGTATATCAATGTGTACATTTTTTTAATACTTATTTCTTGAGAGATGAGATTTCTTGTGTAGATCCAGATGTTAAGAATCAACATTTAGAAGGTAGAACAAAGGTGACATACAGAATTGTACTGCAAGGATGTCTTGAATTACCAAATGAATACTACTTCAAAACATTTGTATAATCTAACAAGACTAGATTTGATGAAAAAAAATGCTACTTTGGAGGTCTTACTTACAGCAGAGTTTGGAACGGGTGGGAAACATTCACTGGATGCAAACTGATGTATCATAAGATCTATGGAAATATTTGGAAATGTTATTTATGTACATAAATAGATGTAACCTTGGGAAAAGTCCCAGCACAAATTTTCTGCCAATCCAAGCGGTTGATGTTCTTCTCCGGGGGTCTCATTTATCAAACATTGCATAGAATCCTTACTAAAACCGTATTTAAGCTCAGCAAAAAAAAAAAGTACTTACGCCAAGTAGGTTTGTGATCTATCAAACATGGAGTACACACAGCTGCACGCAATCTGCTTCATGAGTCGGAGACTTAACAAGAATGTTTCTCAGCTGCATTTTATGTTTATGTTTATTTATTTGGCAGACGCTTTTATCCAAAGCGACGTACAATTTTTAACTTGTAGGGCATGTTGTGATCTGTAGGGGAAACCGGAGTACCTGGAGGAAACCCACGCATGCATGGGGAGAACATGCAACTCCACGCAGAAAGGCCACAGCTGAGTTTCAAACCTGCAACCTTCTTGCTGCGAGGCAACAGTGCTAACAACTGCGCCACCATGCAGGATTTTAGTCACATCCCGCCCTCACCACGTCCACTTACTGCCATAAATAGTCAATGCAAAGTGCCTTGTGGATCTCATGCATATACATAAGCCGGCTGTTGCAGCGCTCCGCCAATGACATGGCGACCATAGATCAAGGCCGATCAAGGAGGCACAATTTCACAGAAGTAGAAATTGAGGTACCTGTGGGTGAGGTGGAGAAATGAAAGGAAGTGCTTTTGCAAAACAAGTAAGAGAAAATCCACGGAGTGGCACAGCGTTGCTGAAGCCGTCAATGTTGTGAGTTCTTCAGAGAGATCTGTGGCGGATATAAAAAAAAAAAGGTCCAATCGGGATTCAATCCCCAGACACCCAAATGAAAGTCACGCACGTTAACCAGTCAGCCAAATGGAGATCTCCCCTGTACAAGTATCAATTGGGTCACAGTGACAGGACACACACTGTCACAGGCGCATGACATTCTGTCTCAATCTATCACCCTGCTGATATTCTGTATTCTGTATGCTGTGCTTCAGGCTGTGTGAGTGTACGCGCGCGTTTGTGTGCGTGTGGGGGGTCTTGTTCTGTGTGAAAACGTAGCAGTACAAGTGATAATGCTGCAGGATTTCATCATTTTATCCTTCTCAGCAGCAGCACTGCAGGTGCTCTCCATGTCCAACATGAGCGTAAGCAAGGTCCTTAGTCAACTTAAAGTTGTGTACATTTTTCTGCTAAGTTTTCTTTCACAAATCCCAAAGTTTGCGTGGAAAGTTGCTTACACAGTTTTCCGACCCCATTTTGTGCGTAAGCAAGCTTGATAAATGAGGCTCCAGGTCTCTATTCCACAGCTGCTTAATAGAATCAAAGCCTGAGGTTTCCATAGAGCAGGGCTATTCAAGTTTGGGCCTCAAGGGCCGGTATCCAGCACGTTTTAGTGTTTTCTCTGGTCCAACACACCAGATTCAGTGTCTGAGTCACCTGTGCAGCAGCTCATCAGGCTCTGCAGACAACACATTCTCACACCCAAGGTGTCAAAATATGACGCGTGTGACCAAGCCTCAATATATGACGATTTGCGATGCCCCAGCGCATCAGGAGACGACGATCAGGGACACGCTGGTTCACGTGGCTCCGCTGGCGTCACTGTTTGACGCGCGCAGTCACACGGACATTATTCGACTATTTAACCTTCCCCTCACCCCAATTCTAACCTTAATTAAGGTCCATAAACTGTGAACTTAAGGTTAGGATTGGGGTGAGGGGAAGGTTAAGTAGTTCACAAGTAGTTCTAATGTCCGTCTCACCACTGGCGTCGGATACCTACGCTGTGGGACGCTGCATCAGCTGTTTGTCCCTGATCATCGTCTCCTGACGCGCTGGGGCGTCCTGAATCGTCATATATTGAGGCTTGGTCACGCGTCATATTTTGACGTCTTGGGTGTGAGAATGTATTGCTGCAGAAGCCTGTTGATCACCTGGGGCCTCATTTATAAAGCTTGCTTACGCACAAAACAGGATCGGAAAACTGCGTAAGCAACTTTCCACGCAAACTTTGGCATTTATAAAAAAAAACTTAGAGGAAAAATTTGCGCAACTTTAAGTTGACTAAGGACTTGACTTAAACACATTTTGGACATGGAGAGCACCTGCAGTGTTGCTGCTGAGAAGATGCAATTATGAATTCCAGCAGCATTATCACTTGTGACCCCAGCTGATTGAAATCTGGTGTGTTGAAGCAGGGTTACAACTAAAATGTGCTGGATACCGACCCTCAAGGCTCTTCTTCTTCTTCTTCTGGCTCTCGGAGGGTGCAGACGCTTTTTTCCTCCTCTCCTCCATATCTTAACCTCAAGGCCTTTGTCTGTCTCTGTGTGCTGGGTGCACGGCTGCTTCTGCATTTTTTCTGGAAACTGGAAACTGAAATCACTAAAATGGATCTCGTCGGTTGGTCACTCAACGCGATTGATAAAATTTTTTCAACGATGAGAACGGGAGAAGGGGCTCCCGGATGCCCCTCCGGGACAGACCCAGTTGGACACATCATGGACTCCTGAAAACAGTGGAACTTGATTTGTTTATCTCAGCTGTCTGTGGAGGACTCTGAAGATGTGTGGATGTTCGTGGTGTTGGTGTCAGGTTTCCTGCTGATCGGCATTGGAGGCTACCTGGCTTGCCGGAAAATTAACGAGCTGTCAAGGAATATTGACCTGATCCCTGAGCTCAGAGATGGATTGGACCACGCTGTGAATTCACAGACTCACATAATTGTCGCGATGAATCGTAAGCTTGGAACTTTTACCGAGATTCATTCATTGGCACAAAAGATGGATGCCATCAAGGATAGAGTGGAAGAATCAGCACGGATTGGGATAGTTTAATGTCCATTATTGGGATTTTGAGAGGTTGAGGACCAAGGAACTGTAAGACAGAGAGGAAATTATCTCTGTCTTGCCCCAAAACAATTTCTAATCTGAATCTGGTGCCCTTGAGCCTGCAAGGCTCCAACGAAAACTCCCCCCTCAGAAGATATGTGTCACAATCTGCTCCTGCCTCCCTGACTGATTACTGCATGCCTTTGTAATTTCTAGGCTTGATTACTGCAGCTCTCTATATGCAGGGTTGTGTCAGTCTTCACTGTGTCGCCTACAGGTTGTGCAGAACAACGCAGCCAGGTTCCTGACTGGGACCAGGAAACGGGACCACATCAGTCCAGTTCTGGTCTCCATGCACTGGCTTCCGGTTCGCTATCATTCACAATTCAGACGCCTCGTCTTTGTTTTTAATTTCTTCCAGGGTGGTGCTCCCCCCTATCTGGCCACACTCCTGGACAGACATTCCCCATCACGCGCTCCTCTGACCAAGGCCTGCTCGTTGTCCCTCGTTCTAGGTGTCGTACTCGCGGGGACCGGGCTTTCTCAGTACTAGCACCGTCACTTTGGAACCAGTTGCCACCCTCAGTTAGGCTGTCACCATCTCTGCCAGTCTTTAAGAGCCGCCTAAAAACACACCTCCTCCGCTTGGCGTTCCCTGAATGTATTTGAGTTAGGCCGTCATTTATGTTGATTTTATCTCACAGTCTTCATTGGTTCAATTTTTCCCTTGTTTTACACATTTGTATTCTACTAGAATGTTTCACCTTTTTTGTAATTTGTAATCTGTAATTTGAATTGCTTTTATTTTCTGATTTATTCACTTTATTTGACTTTCTACTGTACCATGTTCAGCGCCTTGGGCTTCCTGACAGGGTTGTGGAAGGCGCTTTATAAATAAAGCTTTGTTTGATTGATTTGATTGACTGTGTCTCTCTCCTGCCCTTAATTAGTCTTTATTGTTCTCACCTGCCCCTTGTTAATCCGCCCATGTGTTCCTGATTGTTTCCCTGAGTATTTATACCTCCCGTCTTGTTTGAGTCTTTGTCGGATCATTGTTTGTTGTCAGCGTTGTTTTTGTTCTGTCGTTCCCGCTCTGCCATTAAAACTACTTTTATTTCATCCGTGCCTGCATTCCTGCCTCCTGATCTGCTCCACCACACATGGTCCGCCGTCATCCACACCCTCAACGTGACAATATGTGGAATGTGCCGTCGCTATGGCAACTCAACTCTGTCTCCTTTCCCAGTCTGGGCGGGTCTGCGGGAAGGCCGCTGAATCGTTCCAGGGTCTCTGCAACCCTCCAACCCTCAATGCTCCTCCCCCATCCACACTAAGGTGACATGCACTGCTTATCGTGGCTGCGGGAACTGAAGTGGGGATAGTTCCAGCCCACCACACAGCCGTGTACCAAATCACCTTACGAACTGGTGAAGCAGTTGGTTGAAACCGGAGGCAAGCAAGGGTTGTTTGCGGTGGCCAAATTATCTTTTTAACCAGAATCACCATGTCAGTTATTTTTCTGCTCACCGTGATTATAGAGAAACTTTATTTGTTACGTAACGACAATGTTCGATCGGTTTATCTGACTTAGCTGTGCAATTATAACCTAACACGGCTAAATATCGACATTATTTGTATAAACACATTTCTATCAGTGAACGTTTTTGTCGTTAATGGTTTTTAGGAAGTAAACAACACTTTCTCTGGCTACTTCCAGCTTGTGAGTAGCTGACCTGCGTGTAGCTCCAGAGTCTCTTCTGCTGCTGGAAGGAGCCGCCATTATTGTTGTCGTTCCGGGCGCGGCGGCTCCCGCTCCATCACGTTCTTATACCTTGTTGCCTTTTCCTTGCATGGATGGTACTGCAGTGGATTTCAGTCTGATTTTTTTCCATTTTTCTGAACCCCATCCTGTGTTCAATCAAGTCTCCCTCGATATAATCCTCCTTGCGGAAATGTGCACCACAAATCACGGAATTGTTCGAGACTCTACTGCTGACAAAATACTGCCTTTTTACCCCAACAAATCTCACCCACGCACAGAAAGCTGGGTTTTTCTGCTTTGGGAATCAGAAAACACGATGCCCAGACAAACTGAAGTTTATACAACCCCTACATACACAAACATTCACCATATTTGAACTAGTTTACTTGGGTTTTACCTCAGCAACTGTAAATGACCGATTTAGAGCTCGTTGTCCTCTCGTTTGCCTCTGCGTTTACCTCTGGGCACGTCACGTGACTCTAAAACCGTGCGTTTTTTGGGGGGCGCTTGCTCTCAACCCTTTATTTAGTCTTTTTAAACACCTGCTCGTTATATGGAAACCTGGGAGTATAACCAAAGTAGCTTTTTTACATTAGATTATGCTTTTTTGCCATTTTAAAGAACATTACATTAAAGATGGATTTTAAGTACGGTTTTAGTAAGGATTCTACGCAATGTTTTATAAATGAGACCCCCTGCTCAATAGCCAAGTCATGGTATGTGTGACAAAATGAAAACAAATATGTTGCAAGTCTTAAATACATAAATGTTTTGCCCCACTCACTGCTAAAATAATTAAACCAATTATCAATTCAATTCAAAGATACTTTATTAATCCCAGAGGGAAATTAGAGTTTCAGTACACACAATTCTGAGATCAGACATACATACATAGACATAGACAGATGGCAAGAATTGGTGACTGTGGTCATTTGCAACCCGAGTCGCGCTACCTTAATAGAGATCAGAGAAGAAGAAGAAAATATCATTTCTATAGCGCCTCTCAAGATAAAAATCACGAGGCGCTTCACAAAAACAAAAAAAAATGTTAAAATATAAAAAAGCATTTAGAAAATGTTTAAAAATATATTTAAAATGAGCAAAAATAGGCAATTGGGATTTAAAAGAAAAAATGTTAAGAAAGAGAGAGAGTGTATATGAAAGAGGGAAATCAGTGGATCCTGAGGAAGGTGGAATAGGTGGGGAGAGCAGAATAAAGAGAGAGGTGTTGAATAAGGTCATACAAAAGCCAGCTTGAACAAGTGAGTCTTCAGCTGCTTTTTGAAGGAGACCACCGAGTCCACTGATCTCAGGCTCAGGGGGAGAGAGTTCCAGAGTCTGGGGGCCACAGCAGCAAATGATCTGTCAAGAGGGTTTATATATGAGGATTGAGTCAGGTGGAGGAAAAAAAGGCACTTCATAGTTACCCTCCACAGGGAGGGTAGCTTAGCTAAGCGAAATACACCTCAGACAGAAATGCAACAGACTTCAGACATTACACAACATAAATGCCCACTAGGTGTGGAGGTAGGGTTGGGGAATGTCCACACATCAGTGCATGCAGCTGCGATAAGCAGCACTCGTCACCTCTGTTCGGACAGGGGAGGGAGGTAATTGGGTTTAGAAAGCACAGTGACTCCTGGAACGATTCAACGGCCTTCACCGGTCTCAGTCCCGTCCAGGCTGGGATAGGGAGACAGAGTTACCATGGCAACGGCAGCATTCCACATTTCTTCTGAGGGGAAGTATTCATTTCTGCCTCTCAGGCTCAAGGGCGCCAGATTCAGATAAGAACTTGTTTTGGGGCCAGACAGAGATAATTTCATCTCTGTCTTAAAGTTCCGTTGGTCCTCAACCTCTCTCAATCCAATAATGGCGTATATTAATCTATCCCAATCTATGCTGATCCGACAACTTTCTCCTTGATCGAATCCACCTTCTGTGCCACAGTCTGAATCTCAGCCAAAGTTCCAAGCTTACGACTCATCTCGACAATTATATGAGTTTGTGCATTTGCAGCGCGGTGTAATCTGTCCCTGAGCTCCGGGATTGAGCCAATATTCCTCGACAGCTCATTAATTTTTTGGTAAGCCAGGTAACCACTCAGGCCAAAAAGCAAGAAACCTGACACCAACACCACGAGTATCCAGACGTCTTCAGAATCCTCTACAGACAGTTGAGAGAGGCAGATCAGGTTCCACTGTTTCCAGGAGTCCATGATATACCCAGCTGGCTCTGTCCCAGAGGGGCATCGAGGAGTCCCTTCTCCCATTCTCATCGTTGAAAAAAAAATTTCAATCACGTTGAGAGACCAACTGACCAGGTCCATTATTAAAAATTTCCAGTTTCCAGAAAAAATGCAGAAGTGCCGTACACCCAAAGACAGACAAAGAGCTTTGGGATAAGATAGGAAGGAGAGGAGGAAAAAAGCGTCTGTACTCTCCAAGAGCCGAGATATAGTATGAAGTTGTTTCATTTTAAATCACACTTTGATAACTGTGTGTGTGTGTGTGTGTGTGTGGGTGTGTGTGTGTGTGTGTGTGTGTGTGTGTGTGTGTGTGTACTTTTGATTCAGCGATATATAAACAATCCTTATTAATAAAGTATGAAAGGAAAAATGGAAATAATGGTCTGTGGTGATCAAAAAGAAGACATTTGAAGAATACTTTTCACGTGTCTGATCAGAACCTCCCTGAACCGTCTACAGGTGGTTCAGAATGCCTGTGCTCGGTTTCTGACCAAGTCCTCCAAACACACCCACATCACCCCGCTTCTCCTCCAGCTTCACTGGCTGCCAGTCAACTTCAGGGTTCATTTCAAGATCCTGGTTCTGGTCTATAGGGCCTTACATGGACGAGCACCATCTTACATTGGTGATCTTCTGGTTTGCCACTTACTCTTGAGAAGCTCACAGAGATTTTTGACTGTTGTTTAGAGCACATCTAGCTGGGTGCGTCTGCATGAGGTTCTACAGTGCTTCAAAGCATCACTTAATAAAAATGTGATGCTTGTGAAAGTCCTGAGATGTTTTCTCTGATGTTTGTTTTCAGACGTAACACGCAGAGAAGAGGCCACAGTCCCCTCCATTGTCCTCCTTTCTGTGGACAATCCCCAACCCTCTACATCTGACCCCATTCAGGTGCGACACAAACACACTTCCAGATTTGATTACTTCATTAAATACTAAGAGACACAATTTCAATCTGTCTGTGTTCGTTTTGGTATTTTCCATTAAAATGAAATGTGAATTTTTCACATTTCTGTACAGTTTTGTGTAGGCATGCTTAATATTTCCTTTACACAAGTTGAAAATTATTGCATCAGAAGAAAAATACAGTTATTTTAGTCGACTAAAAAAGGACTAAAACAAATTGTGACTACAGTTTAAGAAAAGTTTAGTTAAAGACTAAAACTAAAATAAAATTTCTAAATTAACACCGCACAGAAACTCACCAATACACAGTAAAGTTATTAGTTCAATTCTGATTTCATGTTAACATTGAAACATTGAAAGCTGGTGAGATGAAGAAGAACAGTGTTGACTTCATGTGTTCATCTGCAGGTAGAACAAGCTTTGCCACACTGTGGAGACCCAACAAGCAGCTCTTCTTTTTCTGCTGTCTGGTTTGTATGAACTTATTAAAGCTTTATTGTGTCCGAAATAAAAGCTGCAAAGTGTGAAAGTTGTTCAATAACACGTCAAAATAGAAATCAATTGGAAATTAAATAATTTAGAATGGTTGAACAATGGTTGTGTTCCAAACATTCACTCATTCACCCTGCAGTGACTGCACTAATCTGTGATGGTGTTTGAATTTCACTTTTCTTTCTATAACCTTGTAAACGAATCATCTGGTCCAGTAAAAGTCCTGTCTAAACATGGTCTATACCACAACAGCAGAAAATGCCTATGATGCACTGCTGCCTGAACTAGCAGTTCATGCTAATATTAATATAATGTGATTGTCTAATTAGTTATTGATCCTTGTTTAGCTGTCTGAGCTGTAAAATGTCTTGTCTGGCTGAGCTCCATTCAAACGCGTTTCAAAAGAAACATTAAAGGTGCGTGATGTAAGAATGTAATCCTGTGGTCACGTTTGGGTACTGTTGCCCGTTGCCAACCTTACTTGTCAGTTTCTCACTCCTGTTCCACGAGTTTCATGGCTGCTTCCAGCTTCAGATCAGCACCAGAAGATTTTATGAGGAGTGAAGACCAGTCATACACAGTAAGATGAAAAGTAGATGAACACATTTCACTGTATTACCCAGTTGTTGGTAAATGAAAAAGTAGCTTGAGATATTTTTAGAGCAGACTATTTGCTTCTAATTTCTGTTTGTATTGTTAGCTCAATGTTAGCCTCTAGCCTGTGGCACTTGATACTAGAGTAAAACAAAATGAGATCATGGCTTCTTAGGGATACAAGAAATAAGTATGGGTTGCTTCTGTTTACTGGCTTCAGTTCTTCAAACAACTCTGGAGCTTTTTGTCTTCTGGTTTCAATCCTGCTGAAGCGAGGGAGCAATCTAGAATGAAAGTCAGAATGTGTATTCACACAGCAGGAGAAAAGCTTGTACAAAGTTTGCTGATAACAGCTCATCAGGGATAACATGTGGCTTTAATTGATCCAGCAGGATAATCAGCACTGCTCCATAAGGGGGAGGGTGATAAGTATGCAAAGAAGCCCCAGCAAGAACAAAGGGGGAGTAATAGGGCAATTATATTAGAATAAAATCATCAGGATTTGTGACGGAGGCACACAACTCCAATAAGCATGTCAGAAGGTACACTGACAGCAGAACAGTGAACTGGTGCGTTCTCACAGTGCTTGAATCAGCTCATTACCTGTAAAGGTTGGTTTATGCTTGACGCGTCCGCGAGGTCCGCACGGCTCCGCGCGGAAAAGTTGCGTCATTTTGCGTCATTTTAACAACCACGCCCCTCCACCGCGTCTCCGCACGGCCCAAGATTTCCGCAACGCGCACCTCGGAAAATTTCTAACCACGCGGACGGTCGGACGCGGAAAAACATGGCGGACCGGCATGGCAGAGGTTCGTAAATACAGTCATTTGTATGATTCAGCTCTCAGATATCACCGTGATCAACATGTTGTTAATAATTCTTGGAGAGAAATAGCTCGCACTGTCGGAAAAGACGAGAACGCTGTTAAAAATGCTGAAATACCATGTTGTAAACAGTGATTTCTACTTCTACTATGGTGTAGTGTTGGATGCATGCCGTAGAGCTCCATGCTGCCCCGTTCAGTTTGGGAGAATATTGGCTCACCGCAGAGACAAGCCGCACGATCCATAAACGCTGCGAGTTGTGAAGCGCGTTCCATCCGCGAGCCGCATCACCGCGCGGAAAGTGAATGCGTCAAGCATAAACCAAGCTTCAGAAATTCAACAATGGTTACGTATTGTAACCCCAGTGTTGGGTAATTTTATCAATCCGAGATTACCTTAGGGAAAGTTTAAAGCACAGGGGGTTATATTAATCAATCAATCAACACCAATGTCAATCATAAACAATCAGTTTAGACTTTGCAAAGTGGAGAGAAAAATCGGTACACACCAAGACTGAAACCAGTTCGTTCTCTCATCAGACTGACGTCCTCCGAAAGCATTTATTGAAAACACAAGCACACACAAAAATGAAGCGCACACACACATTCCTTAAGCTACTATGTAGACTTTCAGGCGGGAAGCTTGTTAGTGAAGGGAGTCTAAACTCCAGGTGCACCCTAAATCAACAAAGCAATTTCTAGACTTTCTCAAGGGAGTTTTACTGATAAAGGTCGGTTGTGAGGCAAGGTCAATCCTCCCTGTAGGAACTAGTGGAGACTGGTATCTCAACAGGATGAAGCTGCGTTTTAATAAGCCACCAGATGTTTAGCAGTGAAGACATTAATATTAATTCAATAATAATATCAATTTTTACTTAACAATCCTCTCTGTAAACGCTAGGTTCATCCTCCGTAATTGACAGTGTAATAACACAACAATAACAATACTACGATTAAGGTAAATATGTTTGTAGTTGTAAAAATCAAACTCTAACACACAAAAACATCACAAAATAATTAGTGACCCCTAAAAGGCTGTAAAATACGTAACAACCTGTAACAAAAGGCTGCATCAATAGGTGGACACCTGTAACAAATGGGTGATTATAATAATGATTATAAAGACAAAATAAAACGATAAAAGATAATAAAATCAACTGAGCTGATAACTAGGACATCAATCCACAACGGTTACAGAATTTGTAGTTTATATTGTTGAAATCATAATGAAATCAGCTTTATTAGGCAATGTATTCTTTTCCGTCTTCCAGCTCCTCTTTGCTGCAGGAACGTGCACTGTACCAAAGCATTTGTCATTAGCTTGTTTACCATACTCTTCAGACAAGGGATTGCACAGCTTATAACCAAGCACATCATGACTAGGATAAAAATAACAGGTGCAAGACATTTTAACAAGAGCTGATACCAATTACCAGTAGTCAGCCAATTCATGTAGTTCCAGGATCCTCCAGTCGATTCTTTGGATTTCAGGAAGTTGCTAGAGGGGGAAAGTTGATGTAAAACGTTAATGTATGCAGCTCTAACTGTGGCAGAGTTGAGGTTAAAGGGCTTGTTCGTGGACTGGACCGTGGACTGGAAACTGTAATTTGAACAAAACAATGTCCTCTTCAGGATGGTGTTGCATTTTTGTGGTTTCGAAGTGGGGAAAGGTGATGTAGAAGAGTCCTTTGGGGTCGTCGTTGTGAGGGTCGCGGCTTTCGTCGATGGATAAGGGGCGGAAGGTCATAACAGACTTAAACTCTCTTACTTCAGCTCTGATGTCCTCGTAAGGACGGCCCTGTCCTCTGTGACCTCATGTGAGGTGCAGGCAAGCCAGGCTGCAAATTCCACATCATTTGCATGGCAGGTACAGGTAGAGAGAGCTTCTGCATTTCCAGATGTATCCTTCAGGAGTCCCCATTCCCATGACTTGAGGGGACCGCAAGAACATGTTTGTTTGTGTTCCATGTGGGGTAGAAAGGTCATCCAGTCATTACAAGGCTCATCAGGGTCACATTTATGGTGACATATCCAGGGACATCAGACCGAGTTGTCAGCCAGTGTTTCTTGGCAGGGGATTTAATCCATCCATCAGCTAGGAGAATGTCATCACAGATGTATTTGCCTAGACGAATCGTGAAGTTTAAGCATGGCGTGGAGAAACAGAAGGGGTCTTTTCCTGTGAGGCGAAGGAGATGCAACCCCTGGGAATTAGATGCGTTAGTTGATGCAGAAAAGTTGGCAGGGCGTGTCCAGTGTCTTTGTTGATGTTGAGGTGAGCAGCAGTGTGGGATGGTGCACTTCCGTCCCTTAATAGCTTGGATGGTGAGGGCGTGTAGCAAACATACAGTGTCATTCATCGAGGTGGGGATAGCTGTCATTGTGGGGTTTTTCACATAATAAAAATTCCAATTCAGGTCAGTTCATTAAGCCAATCAGAAATAATGTTTCCTATATAAGGAACCCAGCAAATTGCATCAAGTCACTGACTAGTGTCAGTAACTATACAGCAATCCTCATACCAAGCAAGCATAAAGCGACAGTGTAGAGGAAAACTCCCTTTTAACAGGAAGAAACCTCCAGAGAATCCTGGCTCAGTATAAGCAGCCATCCTCCACGACTCACTGGGGATCGAGCAGACACACACACACACACACACACACACACACACACACACACACACACACACACACACACACACACACACACACACACACACACACACACACACACACACACACACACACACACACACACACACACACACACACACCTCCCCCTTGAAAACAAGGTTGGCTGAAAAAAAAGCAAGATACCCAGATGTGAGTACAAAATACACTACCCAAGCATGTCTGTGCTGACCCAGATGTGAAAGTGCCAGTAGAATCTGGAGTTGCAATATGTAACCATTGTTCATACCTGAAGCTGCTATTTGATTCTTTTCATTTTATTTATTTTGTGCTTGAAACTTGAACTCATGCTGCTATCACATATATATGCTTTTTCAAAATGAAATGACCATCATGTAATATCTTCAGCCCATAATATACTGTCTATCTATCCATCCATTTTCTATCCTGTTAAAAGGGAGTTTTCCTCTCCACTGTCGCTGCATGCTTGCTTAGTATGAGGATTGCAGTAAAGACTCTGACACTAGTCAGTGACTCGAAGCAACCTGCTGGGTTCCTTATATAATAAACTTTTTACTGATTGGCTTAATGACCTGACCTGTATTGGAATGTTTACTGTGTGAAGGTCCTTGAGACGACTCTTGTCGCGATTTGGCAGTATACAAATTAACTGAATTGATTAGAAAATTTAATCCAGCCTCTTGGGCCTGCTCCTTTGGGGGAATCTCAAGGCGTTCCCTGGCCAGTCAAGAGACATAGTGCCTCCAGTGTGTCCTGGGTCTTCCTTTAGGTCTTCTTCTGGTTGGTCATGCCTGGAAAACCTCACCAGGGAGGAGTCAAGGAGGCATCCTAAATAGATGCCTGATGCCTCAATTGGCTCTTCTCAATGTGGAGGACCAGCAGGTCTACTCCAAACCCCTCAAAGATGACCAAGCTTCTCACCCTATCTCTAAGGGAGAGCCCAGCCACCCTGCAGAGAAAACTCATTTTGACCACTTGTATCTGTGATCTTGTTCTTTCAGTCACTACGCAAAGCTCGTGACCATAGGTGTGGGTAGGAACGTAGATTGACTGGTAAATCGAGAGACCACGACAGACTGGGCACAATGCCCACATCACTGCAGATACAGCACCAATTAGCCAATCAATCTTGCACTCCGTCTTCTGCTCACTCATGACATTATTACACTTCTCCATGTGGGGCAAGACCTCATCCCTGACACAAAGAAGGCATTCAACCTTTTTCTGACTCAAAACCATGGTCTCTGATTTAGAGGAGGTGATTCTCAGCCCATCTTCTTCACATTTGGCTATGACCCTCTTCAGCAAAAGCCAGAGATCACGTTCTGATGAAGCCAACAGGACATCATCTGCAAAAAGCAGAGACCTGATCCTCAGGTCACCAAAATGGATCCCATAAACACCTTGGCTGGCCCTAGAAATCCAACTTACTGCCGACAATGCAGACCAAGCTCTGATACCGGACATACAGAGACCTAACAGCCTGTATCAGAGGGTCTGGTACCCCATACTCCCAGAGTACCCTCCACAGGTCCAACCCCACCCCCACCCCAAGGGAAGCGGTCAAACGCCTTCTCCAATTCCACAAAACACATGTAGATTGGTTGGGTGAACTCCCACCCACCCCCCAGGATCGCCCCCTAAAGGTATAGATCTGGTCCAGTATTCCACGGCCAGGACGAAAACCACATTCCTCCTCCTCAATCCGAGGTTTGACAATCCGACGGACCCTCCTCTCCAAAACCGCTGAATAGACTTAACCAGGGAGGCTCACGATCGAGATCCCCCATTAGTTGGAACACATCCTTTGGTCTCCCTTATTCTTTGAGTGAGTGAGTGAGTGAGTGAGTGAGTGAGTGAGTGAGTGAGTGAGTGAGTGAGTGAGTGAGTGAGTGAGTGAGTGAGTGAGTGGATCAGTGAGTGAGTGAGTTCAATTAAATTCAATCCAAAGATTATTAATCCCAGACGGAAATTAGAGTTTCAGTACACACAATTCAGAGATCAGACATACATGGGCAAAGACACATGACAAGAATTGGTGACTGGTCATTCACAACCCTGAGTCACGCTACCTTAATAGAGATCAGAGGGTTACATGAGGATTGGTTCAGGTGGAGGGGAAAAAAAGGCACATCAGAGTTACCTTCCACCAGGAGAGCAGCTTTGCTCTGCAAAAAAAAAAAAAAACTCAGACAGAGATGCAACAGACTTCAGACATCACACAACATAAGTGTCCACTAGGTGGGGTGGTGGGTTTGGGACTATCCACACTTCAGTTCCTGCAGCCACTACAAGCAGCGAGTGAGTGAGTGGGGAATTCTTCCACAACTGTTTTCTCCTGTTCTTGATCCTTCAGGCCACTTGAAGCTCCCTGTGCTGCCTGCAGCGCCCCCTGGTGTCCTCTCCTTCCAATTCATCTGTTCTCTTTGTTCTCTGACAAAGACTTCATTACCAAGCTCTCCCAACTGCTCAGCTTAGCCTTGAAAGAAAAGAAGAAAAAGGAGTTGGAGAGGAAGGCTGAATCCAAAGAGGCTCAGTTTTATGTCTGTAGCACGGA
Organism: Nothobranchius furzeri; assembly: GCF_043380555.1. Taxonomy (NCBI): domain Eukaryota; kingdom Metazoa; phylum Chordata; class Actinopteri; order Cyprinodontiformes; family Nothobranchiidae; genus Nothobranchius; species Nothobranchius furzeri. Next base: position 78,748,001 of record NC_091743.1, read on the forward strand.
TGTGGGCGGTCACAGGTAATTTCTAGAAATATTCTCAGTAGTTTATGATTTATTTGTTTCTTAGATTCCCAAATATTAATTTTAATTCAAGTGTTTTTGACCGTATTTGTATACATTCTTCTTCATGATGCTTCTCCCATTCTGCTCTGTAAAAGCCTGAACTTTATTTCTTTTAGCTGCTTGGAGAGCTGAAGAATGCAGAACTTTAGAACCTCCATAAGAATTCATATAATTTTGAATGTTTTTCATCTGAAACCAGTTGTGATCTCCCTCTGATCATGTGACTGCAGTAAGATCAAGTCTGAACAGCTTCAGATTTGTTCAGTTGTTGCTGCCTACTGCTTTCCTGGTAATGGTTGATTCAGCATCGTGTGACTGAGCCATGAAAGCAGATCAGCACTGGTTTGACTCCTACTGGCTGTTGATTCTTCCTGTCATTGTGTAATTTGTTTTTTTTCCACAAATTAGATCGTAATCTGTTCACATCAGATCCAAATCACACAATCAGTTATAGTAGGGTTTAAAGAACCTTCTGCTTGGATTGAATCATCTCTCCAACTTGAATAGCCAGAAAAAGCAGGACCGACACACCCTGAAGGACCAGACTAGTTAGGGTTATGGTTAAGTAAATTAAACAGGGCATAACTAAAGGGTTATGATGACATGATAACACTAGCTCACCCTAACGAGACAGGGTGTCTCCCTCACAGAAGGAAACTGGAAGCTGGTTCCACCAGAGAGGAGCCTGAGAACTAAAAGCTCTGCCTCCTGTTTTACTTTTAGAACCTCTAGCAACCAAACCTGCCGTCTGAGAGACAAGCACTCTGCTGGGAGCATCTGTTTATCTGGAGTTTGATCTTTCAGAGCTTTGGAAGTAAAATTTGACATCCAGTTCTGGATCTTACATGAAGCTGATGATGTGATGCTTAAGCTGAAGAATCAGAACTCTGGATTAGCTGGAGAACTCTGATGGTGCTTACACATTAGGATCAGTACGGTCGGGTACGGTAACGGAATTTCATTTCATCCCTGAAGTGACTCTATTTTACTTACTGCCTCCTCTGCAGTCCAACTGGGACGGAGGTGACACTACGGAAGGGCTCCCGCATGGGTTATTCATTTTCATCCTGGATGATGTTGAGTAAGCATCTCTGTCAGTAGCACGGTGCTGCCGCCCAGTGGGACAGGGAAAAGAGAGCTGTGTGTGTGTCCTCTGAGCAGCTCTTGCCACAACTGCTCAATAGGAGGAGAGAGCAGCGAGTGTGTGTGTGTGTGTGTGTGTGTGTGTGTGTGTGTGTGTGTGTGTGTGTGTGTGTGTGTGTGTGTGTGTGTGTGTGTGTGTGTGAGAGCGGAGTTTGAGGACACACACGGCAGTGAGAGAAAAGGGAGCAAATTAATTTGTGTGTTTCAGTCTCCATCTTTGTTTATCTTAATAAGGGGGACACAATGGACTTTCCCGCACATCTTAAATGCTGCCCACGTGCTCAGGGATTTCTGTATTCCTGAGAAGTCCTTCGGAACTACATGCAAACACTACCCTCCCCGTACAAGGCCAAAATTATGCTGTCCTCCCCTGACTGTACTGACCCCGATAAGTAAGCGCCACAAGAGAACCTTGAGAACATCCTAGTCTGCAAGTAATACATGCATGGGCTAGTTTATCTGCACCACTTTGGGTCAGCATGGTCCTGATTTTATTAACAATACACAGATGAAAGAAATGTACCCATTTATAGGACGTATCCTTATCATGAAGAACTCCACGATCCCTACAGTTTTTTTTCTGGAGAAGCTCAGGTCTGAAAACCCACAACCCCCAGGTCTTCATGTCTTAAAGAGTTTCCGATTAAAACTGATCTAGTTTACGTAATTTGATCATCCACCTCTGGTTTCTGGCTGCTCCTTCATATAAGTTATAAATGAAGCTAAAATTTGTATATCACAGACAGACAGATGTTTTATATTTCTGCTTGCAGTCCGAGCTCCAAGGATGGGTATTTTGAGATGGGCCTGGATGATTCAGTGGAGGAGCCAGTCTGCTCCTCCCCGTCCTTGGTCAATGCTCATGTTGCTGAGGAGGACCTCCTGGAGGAGGTTCTTGTCCGCAGAGTTATGTGGTGCTGCTGTGTCTGGGTAGATGAAGAGGTGAAGCAAGGGGAGGCATGTCTGGTGCTAACAGACCGACTCTTAGGACTATTGACATGGTCACATGACCCTATGTCGACCAGTCAGGAAAGAGGTAAGAACCTAGTTTTACTCTGAAAATTGGAAATACATTTTATTTTTGGATGGAAGTGGTCAGGTGTGACTGAATCATCATTATCATCATCATCAGAAACAGACTGTCATGTATTCTCTTGTCTATACCATGAAAAGTTCAAAAAATCTTTCTATTTTCTCTTTTACCAGAAAAAGATTATTAATTTATTTCCTCCCAGCACCTGATCCTCAAATGAACCCAGCCCTAGGAAACCCCCAGATGCCCCAAACTCAGCTAGAGCTAATCCTAACACTTAATGTGTTTACACAAGCAGGTGTTTTGGGGGCTGCCAGCAGAGGCTTCCAGCTGTGCTCTGTCATGTAGTAGTCCCAAGTCTAAAATGGCGCCTGTGATTCCTTTATGCTACTCATTATTTTCACTTAGTCAGTCTGATTAGTTAGGTCACCAAGCTGAACTGTGATCACCACTGAGTGATTTTAAGGACGTTTTTACTCACAACGCTAGTTGGATCCATTAGTTTACCGTGTTTTATGCTACGCTAAAGCTAAAGGAGTACAAAAGGGTCAGGAGAATGACTGGGCTGGATACAAATTGTGTTTTCCCCACATATCTAACTCTGAGAAAATGTCAACAGACATTCTGTATGCTGGTGAAGGTTCTCAGTCATCCAGGTCATGGTAATCCAAAAGGTTCAGATGAAGGCAACTGGACTTCTTTGGTTTCTTGAAGACGTTTCTCTTCTCATCCGAGGAGCTTTGTCAATTCTAACTGCAATATGGGAGAGTCAAGCTGTAGCTGTCTCTTTTATTTAACGAGCAGAAACTACTCTTGAATACCCCTCCTCTCCGTCCCCTGATGAGTCGTTGGCCTCTACTGAGAGAGAGTCGTGTTGGTTAGATGCAGGAAGGTGTGACCTAGACTGAAGCTGCATAGGAATGAGATCCAAAGCTGCATTATAGGTACTGGAAAGATTAAAGCTAAAGCCTAATTTATACTTCTCCATCTGCGTCGAGATGGACACACGCTACACCGTTATGCATCCACAAGAGCCCTTGACGGGCTTGGGGAGGAAGACGGAGACATGCCCCAGATTTTAACTATCTGTTGAAAGAGACGGAGACCGCATTCTTGTGATTGGTGAGAACGCTGCCGCTTCCTGTTTTCATGATGACCGAGCTTCTCACCCTACCCGTGGACGGGAATGAGGGACAAATTTGTCCGCATTAAAAGGTCTCTGAAATACATTAAAACAATGTAAACACACTATTGTGGACGGGATTCATGACTTTTATGGTGGCAGGAAACCTCAGAATATCGTTGTGCCCTCTGTTGTCCTGGAGGGGAATTGTTTCTCAACACTCCCCAGCTGACGTTGAAGTCTGACATCAAAATGTGTCTGTCAATTCGTGTGTGTCTCTCCCTCGCGGAGCTGACGGAAAGTATGAATTAAATGTAAATTAAATTTAATGTAGGTTTTTCTCGTTTGACATAGATAGCTTCCTTTACTCCTCTCAAACCATCCATCGTCTCTGTCCAGAATGTCATCTTCAAAGTGTGTCCCTTGTCCTTCAGGTGTAGGTGGACGGCTGAGTCTTGACCTGAAGAGGTGACTCTCCAGTGTTGTGCCATGCGCTTGTGTAATTGTTCCTCACTACATTGGACTGCATAAACAACGCCACTAAGCTTTTGTTTGTCAACAGAATGTTGAATGTCAAAGGACAAAATTTCATTTTTGGGTCCAGTAACCCGTTAACTCATTTGCTGCCAGCATTTCTCACCATTTTTACTGTTTTTTTAAGAGTCACAGAACGTTGCGCGCTAGGATGATGTCGACACCAAAACAACCAAAACAAAGCGGAGACTCACCTCTTACATCAGGAAGAATCCGCGCGTTTCAAGCATTATTCGTTCTTTCATAATCAGTTGTTGAATTGTGATCAGCAGAAGCTTTTCCGGTTCACGCCTCATGGCCCAAAACGATCTCCTAACACATGGATTTTCTGCTTCTTGATCACGTGACGTGTGACGTATGCGGATGAAGATCGGCTTTAGAGCTGAGGTGTTTGTTCTCACGGAGCGGGGGCTCGTCCGACGCCCACACAATAAAAAAATGCAAATGACGACCCTAGCCTCCATCAGATTTAATTTGTTACCAGGTCTGCTCAAAAGGAACCTATCGAAATGAACTGCTATTTTAGATAGACTTTATTGAACAAAAAAGAGTAACAAACAAATACAAACAAGTTTTAGACACTTATCTAAACATCCTAGGGTGGCCATTCTGTTGGTGGAGTCCCTCAAAGGCGTCGTGTAGTTAGTTTGTGTTGTGTTGCTGTAGTGGCCCTGAGCAGGTCTGCTATCTACACTGAGCTGAAACCAGTCTAGCTGTGCAGAGCAGGTGCTGCTGGTAAAGACCTATTAGATCCAACTAACAAATGGGTCTCAGGTGAGTTATTGTGCAGCTTTTCATTTCAGAGGTAAATCTGTTTTCAGACCTGGACCAGATTCCATCAATGGAGAAGGTCCTGTCAGGCCTTCACGTGGACCTCCTGGTACCGTACTCCCAGCTCCTGCTGTCCTCCCAAGTTGACCTTCCTTACTCCTGTCTCTTCTTCGGGCTTAGAGCCAACCTCACCTGCCGGTACTGGTACATCTTCTCTGAGGCAGAGGAGCTCCGACAGACTAAAACTGAGCTGAAGGCTCTTCTCCAGGTCAGAGAATCTCATTGGTTCTGAAATAATTTATTTGTATTTAAAGGTTTGTTTTGCACCTCCTTCAGAGCAGAACTGATCCTTTGCCCTGGTTTGATCCGTTTAAAATCCTGATTCAGATCAGGAAGGTGTGTGTGTGCGTGTGTGTGTGTGTGCGTGCGTGCGTGCGTGCGTGTGTGTGTGTGTGTGTGTGTGTGTGTGAGAGAGAGAGAGAGACCTCCCTCGGGACTGCAGATGTAAAATGGCATCTGTGCCAGCATATGGAGCCTTAAGCCTGGGCCACACTGTGCGTTTTCAGCTGTAGCGCAGGACTACTTCATGCCACACTTAGAGGACTCTAGCGACATTTCGGTGAGCCAAATCGAGAGCTCGAATTTTCAATTTGAGAGCAGGATTTAATATCTTTGCTCTCCACTGTGGTAATGCTTGTACTCAAAATGTCATTTCTGTTTCATTTATACTCCGCTCTTCATCAAATCTTTGCTTCTGCACTCAGATTTAAAACTTTTTGCACAGATATTTTCTTCATGTGTGCTAAATTTCTCTTTGCATGGATCAAAACTGCTCTAAAATCTGTCCTCTGTGCCTGCATTTTTCTGCTCTCTCTCTCAAAACTTGGAAATATAATCTCCTGGCAACCGCGCGGATAATGGGAAAACTGTTTGGAACTGCATGGTGACAAACTTGGGGTGCGCTTGTTATCTTCATGTGGGCTTGCTTGTGTGGTTTGAACAGATAGCTACATCTGCTTTTCCTGCACTGAAAACAGGAAAGCATAAGAATATATTTTGCGTATCCTTCAAATGTTTCTGGTTTAAACATGTCTCAGTTTTAAAATGTTGACATGAATTCAAAGTTTGTGTGAAACATTAAATTCCTGTTTTCTGGAGGAAAAGAGGAGGCGCTTTAGAGGAAATAATCAACTCTTCAGTTCGCCATTTCCCCACCGCATCAGTTTCGTGAATAAACTTCATATTTATCGGAGTTGCCTTGCAAATTTTCCACAAGAAGGTAAGTTCAATTCAATTTTTCAATTCAAGTTTATTTATAAAGCACCAAATAAGGACCAGAGTCGTCTCAAGGACCTTCACACAGTAAACATTCCAGTACAGGTCAGGTCATTAAGCCAATCAGTAAAAAGTTTCCTACATAAGGAAGCCAGCAGGTTGCATCAAGTCACTGACAAGTGTCAGAGTCTTTACAGCAATCCTCATACTAAGCAAACATTTAGCAACAGTAGAGAGGAAAACTCCCTTTTAACAGAAGAAAATCTCCAGAGGATCCTGGCTCAGTATAGAGTAAAGCTTTACTTAAAATATCAGTGTGTAAACTGATGTAGCCACTTCACATTTGACTTCATCAAGATATCAGTGTGTTTCCCTTTTAAAAGGAGGATGGATATCGAACAGGTGATGAAACTTAATCGAACTGATGATAGTTTTCGTTGTCTTTCTTGCCCAAAGTGCTTAACATAAAAAATGCAAAATACAATGAAATGACAACTGTCAATTAAAAACATAAAATAAGCACACACACAAAAATCTGACACAAAGAGTCATAAAAACAGGAACACCCTGTCAGCCCAAGGTGTGAAAAGCTTTGGAATAAAAATAAGTCTGCAATAACTTTTTAAAAATAGCAACAGATGATGCCTTCCTAATGGTGACTGGTCACATGTTCCAACGAGTAGGCACCGCCACTGAGAAAGACCTAAAACCTCCTCTCTGTAGCCTCGCCCCAGGGATATTCAATCTAAGTTGGTCAGCCAACCTCAGTCCACAAGAAGGAACATAATGCACAAGAAGCTCAGAAAGATAGACCGGTGCAGGGCCATTTAAACATTTATAAGCAAGAACCAAAATCTTAAGTTGCACACAGATCCTAACTGGGACCCGGTGCAGAGAGGCAAGAACTGGAGTGATGTGATCAAATCTACAGGTGCCAATCAAAGGATGGCCTGCAGCATTCTGAACTAGCTGCAACCTAGTAATACACCTTTGAGTAATGCTGTGGTAAAGACTATCGTAATAGTCTAAGCGAGAAGTTACAAATGCATGTATAAGCTTCTCCAAATCGTTCTTAAGAAAAACGACTTCACCTTGTAAAGGTTTCTCATTAGAATGCGGGAGTAAGCGAATGTCCTGTTTCTGTTTACTTCAGCAAATGGAACAGAGCTCTGACCGGTAGGGTTGGGCATCATTTGGTTTTGAACGGTTCCAATTCCTTGTTTCGATTCCGGTTCCTATCGATTCCCGATTCCGATTCTTTCAAGACATGGCATGTTTTACATGAGCTAGCTAACCACAGACTTGATGAAACAATCTTAACTTCAACATGAATTTTAATTCTATGAACAATAACATCACCTTCATTTAGACAAAAACATGTTTGAGAAAAAAAGACTTGCAGCACAACCAGTGTGTTTGTTTCTGACCACAACCAAAGTCTGGAAGAAGCCTCTGGGATGAGAGGCTAAATGTCTCCAATATATCCAGAAACGTCCAGCTGTTTACAGCTAAAACTCTCAGGATGATCATGTCCAGGATGACTGAGAACCTCCACCTCCACGCTGCAGCAGCATTCAGTCAGAGCAGAAAGTGAAACTTAAATGTAGCTGGCTGCGTCTGACTGCTGACGCTCCGTGTGTGTTTTTATTTCTGCAGTGAGGCAAACTCACACCATCCAGAGTTTGTTCTTTAAAGCTTCTATTAAATCCACCGTGTTGACGTATTTTAACAAGTGTCCTCTACGCTGCAGTAGTTAAAGTTTACATGACGGAGTAAAGGTTTGGCAGACGCGTTTATTTATATTTGGCTGCTGCACGCCGGGTGGGGGGAGGGGGGACTCGGTGCTGCACACAGACAGCTGGTGTGATCAGCTCTGAAAAGCGTTGATCACAATTTGCAGATCACGTTTATTTTTCACGGAGATCGGCCGCGGATTCCTCTTCCGTCAGCGTACTAGGAATCGAAATAAAAAACTTTGAACGATTCTGGGAAAAATGAGCAGTTGGAACCGGCTCCAATCGATGCTCGATGCCCAACCCTACAGTGACCGGTCACAAGAAAATATGGGTGAAGACAAAGGACTAACATGTGGAACGTCCAAAAGGGTCAATTCTCACCTATATATTGACCAACATAGTGACCTTTCATCTACAGCATGTATAAATTGTTAGTTTAGGAAAAATAATTAAATTCATTTTATAAACTACACACTGACTCTGTCTGAATTAATACGAAGTGTGTTTATGGTCCCTGAAGAAGCAAAGAACCCTAGAATCTCCTGATTAAGCAATCAAAGATCAACCAGATTGATATTTCATATTTATATGGAATATCACATCTTATTGGTCATTATTAATATGTAATAATTGCTACACATGTGAGTGAACGGCTGTAGTTTTAGGGAAGACTTTTCGGATAAATGATATTCCAGTCTTATCGGTATGTTAGGTGACCAAGGGCAGTCTGCCTCTTGCTGCACAGTCACCTGCACACACACACTCAGGTGTTTTTCTGGGACGTCTCATTTGATACATTTTTGCTATTCCTCATACTGTTAATGAGATCACAAAGTGTTCAGCTTTACGTTTAAAAAACGTGTACATCGGTGTCACATGACCCTGTAGAAAAGCTCTTTAGATGCAGGAAACAGACCAACTTGACTACCCTTCCAGGGAAATTCACCTTACAGCCATGAGACAAGGCTAAGTCTGTCAGTATGTTTAAGTTTTTAGCTGTTAGCACGCACGCACGCACGCACGCACACACACACACACACACAGTCAGGCTGTAACTGGTGTGCAGGTTGCAGGCTCTCCTATGTCCTCTCACTGCTTTGATGCACAAATGTCAACATAACGAGATGCAGTTATTAGTTAGGGTGTTTCTACATCTTTGTTAACCAAACTGTTTATCTAAATATATGTTTACTTTATTTCTCCTGCATTCTCCAGACTGCCAACAACGACTCCGTTCCTAAATCCACTCTGGATGTTTTGATCGGACTTCATACTGGATCTTTTCAAGAGTCACCTGAACATGCTACACAAACAGGACACACTTCAGAAGTGAAACTAATCTTTTTTTTTTTTTCATTTTGATAAATAAAATCAGAATAACGACTAAATGTGTTTATTGTTGAGGGAATATTGTTTGACCCACTGTGGGACGCAGATTACTGTGACAAATCACTCAGTGATGTTAAAACATTTCACTTATCAATAAAATGGATTTTTCTACATTTTAAATTGATGTTCTGGCTCCAGAGAATACTAACATGAAAATTAGATGTGTTCCTTTTTTTGTGGGTACATTTCCAAAGTCAGCATAGGATCAAGTGATTGTTTCCTCTCATGTTGTTCACAATAACAGTGCTTAGTTGTATTTGTGGCAGAATAATCTGGTTTACAGTGAGGTTTCTTAAAATATGTTTCATCTTTTTATACCAAGTCAAATGTGGTTACATCATTGAAAATTACTGTTAATGTATAAATATATATGTTTTACTTTTATCCATAGTTTTCACTTGTTAGAATGGATGAGTGTGATTTTGCATCTAGGAACTTAGTGTTTTAATATGTACTAGCATGTTGATTTGTTGAGTTCTTTTATTTGTGTGAAAGCTCATTGTGACCATAAATAATGTTTTTTTTTCAACGTGTCTTGTCCAGATGTAAAGCAATCAGAAATGATGATGTCTGATTGCCGAAGACAAGCCTTACAATTTTAATCTTACAGGTAGAGCAGTATAGATTCAGCTGCAGATACCAACACTTTATTAGAAATGTTTTTGGTTGTTTTAAAGCCCAACGGAGACAGAAATGAAAGAGAAAGGGGAGAAGAAGAAAGCTTTCATGTCTTTTTATGTTTGAGCTGATAAATGGTAGGTTCAAAATTCCTATTTCAGCCCAAATTTATTTGTTTATTTATATATTTAACCTCTATATAACCAGATGTTGATTGAGAACTCATTCTCATTTACAACTATGATCTGGCCAAGAGGCAGCAGCAACAGACATATAATTAGCATTACACCAAAGATAGAGAAGATAAAAGATAAACAATAAAAATAAGATAAAAACATTTAGACGTACAGACAAAGGACTGTTCTCATATACAATACGTACAAGCAATCAAAACAGACTTTAAACAATCTTTAAGTTCTCAGAAGCAGTCACATTGATCAGAAACTATTGATTGCAATGAATTATTGAAGGTAGGGTGCTGTCAATTATTGCCTCCGTGCTGTTTTCTTGGTCCTCCAGGCGACACCCTCTTTTGAAGTACTTTTCTAACAGGAAGTCTGGTTGAAGTAAGTCTCCACCAATGGTGTTACTCGAACTTTCAGGTGAGCAGACTGTTGGTGCACAGCTGGCTGGAAAGGTTAGAGATGAGACTCAATTAGCTGTCATGTGAACAAAGCAAAGCGAACGAGTCAGTATGTACTGAATGTATAAAGTCTGTAGGGCCAAAGTAAAAATTTTGTTCTGACCAGCTTGAAAACCATTACATTGGCAAACAACTTCCTCTTTAAAAAGCATGTCCTGACTAAATGAAAATAGTAACATGGAGCAGGAAGCTGATAGAGCAGATGCAGCTAACTGTTGAAGCCACACAGGATAACCTGCTCAAAAATCAAGCGCACTTGAGGAGGTTTGTCTCTGCCCAGTCCCTCACCACCAGCTGGCAGGGAGGGTTAAGTGTTTTGCCCAAGAACACAACAGCAGAATTCTGTGCCTGGATCGAACTTACAACCTTCCAATTATTGGACAACCCGCTCTACCTCCTGAGCTACTGCTTCCCTTTAAAAGAGAGAAAAGCACTGCTGTTGTCACTTCTTTTATTAGAGTCATAACATGAACTCCTAAACGCAGTGGTCCGCTTGTTCACTTGTATAGTTTCCACCGTTGCTAATGTTTCTACTCTTGTTGCACTCCCATCAGTAGCTGTTCACGTCCATCCCTGAGTGTGTTTTTATTGGCCAATTGCAGACGGGTTTTTAAGCAGTGCTTAAATACTGTACGAGTCTGAATTTGGTCATGAGACGGCTCAATAAGCTTTCAAATTACCATCATGGTCATAGCTTTTTGTCACAATTCTGTTCATGACAAGGGGTTTGTCTAGGATGCACGAAAAATGCACAGTGTGGTACGGGCTTAAGACCAAGGTTCTGTTCCAAGGAAAAAGAATGGGAGTTTATGAGCCAATAAAAGTTATTTTCTGATTCTGTTTGTTATCCATCCATTTTCGGCCACTAATCTGGGGTCGGGTCGTGGGGACAGGAGCCTAAGCAGGTAGGCCCAGACTCTCCTCTTCCCAGCCACTTGGACCAGCCCCTCTGGGGGAATTCTTAGGCATTCCCTAGCCCGTCAAGAGACAATAGTCCCTCCAGCATGCCCTGGGTCTTCCTTTAAGTCTTCTACCAGTTGTACGTGCCTGGAAAGCCTCACTAAGGAGGTGTCCAAGAGACCTAACTAGATGCTTGAGCCACCTCAACTGGCTCCTTTCGATGTGGAGGCGCAGCAGGTCTGCTCCGAGCCCCTGCCGGATGACCGAGCTTCTCACCCTATCTCTAAGAGAGAGCCCAGCCACTCTGCAGAGAAAACTCATTTGGCCACTTGTATCCACAATCTCATACTTTCGGTTGCTACCCAAAGCTTGTGACCATAGGTGATGGTTGGAACGTAGATCAACCAGTAAATTGAGAGCTTTACCTTCTGACTCAGCTCTCTCTTCAGCACAGCAGATTGGTAAAACGCCCACATCACTGCAGATGCAGCACCAATCCGCCTGTCGATCTTATGCTCCATCTTTCCCTCACTCATGAACAAGACCCCGAGATACTTAAACTCATTCACTTGGGGCAGGACCTCATCCCTGATCTGGAGAAGGCATTCTACCTTTTTCCAACTAAAGACCATGGTCTTGGATTTATATAAGCTGATTCTCATCCAAGCTGCATTCGAGACTCAATCCTTAGGCCACCAAAACAGATCCCCTCAACACCTTGGCTACGCCTAGAAATCCTGTTCATAAAAGTTATGAACTGATCGGTGACAAAGGGCAGGCTTGGCGGAGTCCAACTCTCACCTGAAACGAGTTCGACTTACATGCCGGCAATGCGGACCGAGCTCTGACACCAGTCATATAGGGACCTAACAGCTTGTATCAGAGGCCCTGGTATCCCCTACTCCCAAAGTACCCTCCAAAGGGCCTCCCAAAGTCGAATGCCTTCTTCAAATCCACAAAACACATGTAGATTTGTTGGGCGAACTCCCATGCACACTCCAGGACCCTCCTAAGGGTATAGAACTGGTCCAGTGTTCCACGGCCAGGACGAAAACCACATTGCTTCTCCTGAGTCCGAGGTTCGACAATCTGTCAGACCCTCCTCTCTAGAACCCCTGAATAGACCTTACCATCCATAAACACATCCTGCACCCTTCCCCATGACGAACAAAATTGTTCATGTTAAATAGTCTCTGAAATATGTACATAAACGCAATAGTAAATACACTCTCTTGGACCGGATACGTGGCGCGATACCCCAGCAAAGCACTACGCCCTTTGTTGTCCTGGCGGGAAATTGCTTTGCAACACTCCCCCGATGACAGAGAAGTCTAAAGGGAACAGATCTCCCTCAATGCGTGTGTGTGACTCCACACTCGAGCTGACAGAGTATAAAAACAGCCTTCCCCGTCGTAAGTATGAATCAGGCTATAGTTTAAGAGTGGGCTCTACTCCATTCGTCCTTGCTAGCCTGTTGGAGAGCCCTTGTGATGATGAATAATGGGTTTTGCATGTCTTCGCACCAACGCAGACGGAGAATTATAAACTAGGCTTTAGGCTCCCCGTTTTTAGGTGCATTAATACTTCAGTACGTTTGTTGATGTCTTGCCTAAATGAATGAACCAGGATTGTGAGTTCTGCTCTGTATCCTGTTTAATGTCTCTAACTAACTAACCCTTCTGGTTTGTTTTTCTAGGCGTCGGACCTACAGAACATTCCAGAAGCCCTGGCTGCTCCTCAGCTCCTACCTCCTTCGCTCATCAGCTCCTGGGAGCAGGAGGAGAATCTGGCAGCCCAGGGAGGCTATCCTTCTCACATCATCTGCTGTTCCTCCTCAGACACCTCCTCCCTGCCCTCTGATGTGGTTTCTGAGGATCCCCACCTTCTTTCGCTCCTTTTCCTCACCCACAGACATCTTTGGGTCCTCAGGATGGACTTCAGAGACCTGGCTGTCCATCAGTCCTCCTCCTCTTCTTCCTGGGCCAAGTTGGTTCGTGTTCCCCTTGGCTCTGTGGTTCTTCATCCCAGAGACCGAGATGCTCAGATGGGGGACTGGACCAACCTCAGGTCCTGTTCTGACCCACAGCATCATCTCAGGTGACCCACCTGAAGCACACATTTAAACACTTGATTATTTTAGCTGGATTTTAATCAGAACCTTTCTAGGATTCATCACTCAGTGGAGCTGCTCCTCGGGGCTCATCGGCTGCTTCTGCTCTTCCTTCTGGCCCAGGATAAGACCTCCTTCCTGGACAGTCTCTACCAGAGGAGAGCCTCTATGGATGGTCTGAAGATGGTGGCACTGCCCCAGTTGTGCAGGTCTGGATCCCACAAAGCTGCACCAGGTAAAGACCAGCTACTGTTTCCTATCAGGTGTTGTGTTCTGCCAGCTCCTGATCTTTGTTGTGCTTGCAGGTGTATTCAAATCAAGAGACGAGTGCTGCTGCTGCAACAGGAAGTCCAGGTGCTGCAGGTACATTCTGTTGTCCACATCCACATCAAGTTAGTGGTTTTAACTCAAAATGTGAAAAGCATTTTGTTTTTTACCTTATCAACAACACCTTCAAAACACAATATTCTAAATAAAAATTATTCTGTGCGTGCGTGCGTGCGTGTGCGTGTGCGTGCGTGCGTGCGTGCGTGTGTGCGTGTGTGCGTGCGTGTGTGTGTGTGTGTGTGTGTGTGTGTGTGTGTCTGCTCTATCTTCTCCATCCCCAGTGAGTCGTGGTGGATGGCTGCTTATACTGAGCCAGGATCCTCTGGAGGTTTCTTCCTGTTAAAAGGGAGTTTTCCTCTCCACTGTCGCTGCATGCTTGCTTAGTATGAGGATTGCTGTAAAGACTCTGACACTAGTCAGTGACTCGATGCAACCTGCTGGTGTCCTTATATAGGAAACTTTTTACTGATTGACATAATGAACTGACCTGTGTTGGAATGTTTACTGTGTGAAGGTCCTTGAGACGACTCTGGTTCTGATTTGGCGCTTTAGAAATGAACTGAATTGAACTGATGATGAATTTAACGTAATTTTTTAATGTGTTTTTACTAAACAACTTTTTACTCTAATGCAAGTAAAAGTTAAACATGCTTGTCAGAATTAGAATCACAGAATTGTTTTTCAGTGTTCATATAAAACCTTTTGAGCCACGTAGCTGTGGGAGTGTCTCATGCAGAACATTTTTCAACCACATAGGAAAATGAGCATAGCAGTTGACTGCCATGACCACAGCTACTGTGCTATGGACAGAGCCCCGCACAACCACGTTAGCATAATATGATGGGGAACAAGTTGAAAGTCCACCAAAGACATTCATTAAACATCTAATATGAACAAAGTTTCAAATATGAACACATTTTGTAATTACTGTATTTATAAACTGCCAAAACATTTTTTCTCAGTTAAGTGTTAACCTTTAACGTAAAGGAGTCTGTTCGGGCAGTGGGCACTGTCACAGCAATTCATATCTGTAGCTATTGGTGTTCTCGTAGCTATGGGATGGCAGTCACAGACATTTGTGGCTACAGGCGCGCCTTCGTGGCTTTGGCTACAATCGGAGCTCGGCCTCCCTCCTCACAAGTGGGAAAGTAGCTTCTTCTGAGACATTAAATTTGTGTCTGACGTTTTTCTGCTCAGCTGGGACTCATCTGGGTCTAAACTCAAAACTGAGGGGAACCAACTATCCCATCACCTGGTGCCGGGACTGTCTCCAGGACTGAAGCTCCTGGCTGGGCTCAAACAACAGCAGCTGCTGACCTACTTCCATAGATATGTAGCTGTGGTAGGAGAATACTCTCGACCTCTAGTTCCTCTGAGCTCCACTGACATTCTCACGTCTCAGTAACTTAAAGGGGTCTCTGTTGTTTTGTCTGAACTAGTCCCACCCGGAGGAGCTGAGACACGTCTTATGGCTTTCTGTGGTTCTGTATAAATCTCCAGAAACCGAACTTACCTGCTGTCTGCTTCTGTCCAACGACTCCATCTACTTCCTGTTGGAGGACTTGCCCACGAGTCATTGCTCAGGTGATTGGTTCAAGCAGAATGGGCCTGTACCAGAAATGAATGGATATTCTACATTTTGGAACAATTTTAAGTCTTGAAGAAAATCTGGTTATGTAAGCATGGGCTGAGATAAAGGTGAGTTACTTGGTTAGTTACTGATGGGGCTGGGCAATATAAAAAAAATTGTGTTAGTTTTCAAATCAGTGAATATCAATATCCATAGATATTATTTCATTTTATTTATTTATAAAGCAGCCCAAAGTGCGGTCTCTAGTAGGAATGAATGCATTGTAAGTTGTTCTCGAGGGGCAAAAAACTCAGGTGCACCATTTCTCTGACCTTAAAGTGAGCCACATCACAGCTGAGGTTCACACGGCAGGCTTTGAAGTCTTACTTCCTGATATGTGGACATCTCTCCTCTGATTGGCTAACAGCAACACGCCGCCACCACTGACTCTGTTTGATCTGCAACGTTGATGTTTTATCTCCACAAATAACACAAGCCTGGAGGAGTTCTGCTGTGTGGTGGAGTTACTAATGCTAACTGTTAGCTTCTACTAGCCTACACCAAAAACAGCCTTCCCTGTTGTGAGTCAAGATGGGTGAGTCCATGAATGTTAAGTGACAGTGATGAAATACAGTATATCCACTAGTCAATCATCACAAGTTACCCCTGTGGTTCTTTTGCCTTATCAAAACACAAGAGACAGACAGCTTTGTCCAAACACAGCGTGGGGCATTTATTTGTACAATTCATCAATACATCACCAGCAACTCAGGGGACAGCGTCCAGCCTGGAACTAAAATAGCCTCGACTGGAACCTTCTGCAAAAGCCCTCTCTCCCTCAACACGCAGCATTAGTTATACTCGTGTTCCTGGCGCTTACTCCCACATTCCTTTGACTTCGGGAAATGTTGGGGTGCTGTTTTCACTTCCCAATATGGTCAAAGAAGTTAAGACTTACTGAAAGTTACATAAGTTGGACTGAAAAACATGATGTTGAGCTGCACGTACGCAGAAGCTGGACTGATAAACAAGATGTCAAATTGCACGTACACAGAACACTGCTTTTAGCTCCTACACCCTGTTATTATCTTTTCTTGTAAATTATAACCAAACTTTCGAGCGTTTGTGCCGCTTAGATGCCATGTTTCCTGCTCTTGTAAGCTACGCAACGTGTGTGGTGATGTCATTCGCGCTGACTGGAATTGATGATCGTTTGCAAAAGTGCCTAGGAACTGAAGCGACATTGTTTCACCACAGATAGTAGGTGACGTGTACGCTCCTTTATTACACATGGTGAAGGTTGAACGCGGCTTCGGTGACACAATCACGCATGTGTTCAACTATCGTAAGGCTCCATTTCTGACCTGCTCCCACCTATCAGAAAAATACTGGAAAATAACGTGTGTGAAACAGCGTCGGAGGATCAGTTATGCGCTTTTGCTCAGCGTGGTGTACATCTTGCAAACGAAAAATAATTTATCAGCTGCAGAGAAATTACCCCAAAATGCCTTATTGCAGGAAGTGCTCTTCAGGTGCAGCAGCAGCTCAGGAGGTTGTCCAGTAATTGGAAGGTTGCTGTTGTTTCCTTGGGCAAGACACTTAACCTGCCTTACCTGTAAACAATGTCACTGAATGTAGTTTTGGATTAAAACCTGAAATCATGAGCAGGAATGTTGGAATTAATCTGTTTCTGTCCACCAGCGTTGGAAGTCTCAGACTCTAAAGAACTGGAGGACGTGAGTCTGTGCTGCTGCCTGTCCTTCAGACTGTCTGACCTACTGGCAGTCAATGTGGGGCTGTTTGACCAATATTTTAGACTCGTAGGTGGGTGGAATCTCTTAAAATTCAATGTCATTAGAGTCCAGACTCCTCTAACTTTGTCCTTCCCTGCAGGACACTCAGCAGATCACATTGTGTGCTGCCTCAGCAGGGACAGCTATGCGACAGGCATCTTTCTACAGGAGCTGATGTCTGCTCTCAGTCTGCACCAGCAGCAGCTTCCACCTCCAGAACCATCAGATCAAGACTTCTACTCCCAGTTCACCAACACCAACACAAGTAATAAACAGCTTTTCCTCCTGTTAAATGAGTGGTTTCAAGATATTTTAAACTTTTCAGGACAAGGATAGACCCATCTAAGATAAAACATTACAGCTGCCACTTTGGAGACTTCATGCTTTTCTGAAATTCAATTCAATTCAGTTTATGTATATAGTGTAAGGTTATGTTATGTAGGCTGTTTAAGTGATGTAACTATCTAAAGTTGTATTTTAATACACTGTTAGTAGTTCACTTTTTATACACAGAAGAATAGGCTGTTTTTATCATCAGGGAGTTTAGTTAAACACTCTGTATTGACTTTGAGACAAGAAAAGAGAGAGAGATGGGATCGTTTGAGAATCTTTAATTTCTGAATTATAAATTCTAAACAATCTACCAGGACTACTCTGTGATGGATGAGAATGGATTCGGATGTTGTGTTGGTGCGTGTGTGTGTCTGGTTCAGATTCTCTAGGCTGACGTCAATGAATCTGGTCGTCTTTGTTATGACTAGATATCACGAGGCTTATAAAGTGATGACATGAGCCGCTATTTTGCCGTGTACGTACCCAGTGAGGGTCTCCCAGGTAGATCAGGAAATGCCAGGTCTGGAGACCTCGGATGTACGATGGAGCTGTTGGTGCAGCGATCACAACGTTTCAAAGCCCGTCTGGAGGGTCGACCCCGGTACCGTTCGTCGGCGTCAGCAGGTGCTCTTATTTTGAAAGGATGTCGTCTGGTTGTTAAACGACGAAAATCTCCCGCTTCACAGTTCTTAGTTTAAAGAAGAAAACACATCTGGCCAGGCTGCGTTTTTCTTTAGGATGAAGGTGAATAGAACTGAAGTCAAAATGGAACTGACTTAAAATGGCGTTGCCTTGTTTTATATCTCTGAATTGTTGATAAGTTTCAGTAAAGTGGATTGGACACTTGAAGTCAACACCAGATTCTCCTGCGGCAGCCGAAAGCTCTGATTGGTTGGAACAATGTGTCATGCGTTTCTATGGAGATGAGGATCAGTATGTCTGTGCCGTAGTCCTGTTTTCATTAAACATAATTCATGACATATTTATTTCACAGATCATTCACTTGATTATTGTTGATCAACATCTGTTGTGCTTAATAATTTTGATCACAAATAAAGTACTTTGATAAAGTAAAGTTTCTTCTTCTCCTTCGGACTCTTCTCCTGGAATGTAAACAGTCTGAGGAACACCCGACCTTGGTTTTTCTACACGGTGTTATTGTGCACAGGGGGCAGCTGTATGGAGTTGAAAACCATGAACTTCATAACCTTACATTGTCCAATCCACTTTACTCCAACTTATCAACAATTCAGAGATATAAAACAAGGCAACGCCATTTTAAGTCAGTTCCATTTTGACTTCAGTTCTAGTCACCATCATCCTAAAGATAAGCACAGACTGGCCAGATGTGTTTTCTTCTTTAAACTAAGAACTGTGAAGCGGGAGATTTTCGTCGTTTAACAACCAGACGACATCCTTTCAAAATAAGAGCACCTGCTGACGCCGACGAACGGTACCGGGGTCGACCCTCCAGACGGGCTTTGAAACGTTGTGATAGCTGCACCGACAGCTCCAGCGTACATCCGAGGTCTCCAGACCTGGCATTTCCTGATCTACCTGGGAGACCCTCACTGGGTACGTACACGGCAAAATAGCGGCTCATGTCATCACTTTATAAGCCTCGTGATATCTAGTCATAACAAAGACGACCAGATTCATTGACGTCAGCCTAGAGAATCTGAACCAGACACACACACACACACACACACGCACCAACACAACATCCGAATCCATTCTCATCCATCACAGAGTAGTCCTGGTAGATTGTTTAGAATTTATAATTCAGAAATTAAAGATTCTCAAACGATCCCATCTCTCTCTCTTTTCTTGTCTCAAAGTCAATACAGAGTGTTTAATTAAACTCCCTGATGATAAAAACAGCCTATTCTTCTGTGTATAAAAAGTGAACTACTAACAGTGTATTAAAATACAACTTTAGATAGTTACATCACTTAAATTCCGTTACAATAGCACCAAATCACAACGGTCATTAGAAGGCACTTTACAAAGTAAACACTCTAGTTGAGTTCAGTTCATTATGCCAGTTGGATTTAATTTTTTTAACCTCTCCTGTCCGGGCAGTTCAAGCATGCAGAATTGTTGATCTAGAGCAGAATCACTCTACAGCAAGAGGGATGTGGAATATTCCTTCTGTTGCGCCATAGCCTTTATTATGCTTGTGGCATGTTAGACCTGTAGGGTTTGGGAAATTGAGTGCTTTAAGAGCTCAATAAATATATTACCTCTACTTATGACCAGTAAGCTGTGATACTCTATCTAAATATAGAATCTCAACTCTGCTTGGTCTTTACGGTGTTTATCAGAAGATCTAGGATTCTTTCTTTATTAAGGAATTGTACACAATTTGTTTTGATTCAGAAAACAGTCAGGTTTATAAAAGTAAGAATTTATTTTACAAACAATTAAAACATGACAAGTTAACTAAGCATTTACTATGATGGATGGAACTAAATGTGATGTATGAACCTACGTGTGAATGCGATGTTAGTCAGAACTTCCTTATCTAGGAGAGCTGAGTTCTGGATGTAAAAGGATTTGGGTTGCGCTAAGCTACGAAGTTGATTATTATCAAAAGCACATCAGACACTATCTGTGTGTCTACTTCACCCGTTTTTGGAGACCCACTTGGTGGATCCGAAGGTCAGAGCGGTCGGCAGACCTCTGGCACCGAAGGGCTGTGGAATACCGTGGCACCGACGCTTAAGTCCAGAGATGTCTCGGGTCACGGCAGACGGATGGAACCATGCATCTGGGACTCTTAAGGAGTCTAAACAATATCAGCTTGTTCTGCAGGAACTCTTGCTGTGTCAGCTTCGCAGGTGCAAAAAGATTTTGACAACGTGTCAAAATCTTTGATGGTTAAATAGTATTTTGCTTCAGATGGCCGGTCTGAAGCTTTCTCTAGAACTGCTGAATCACCCAGAGTGGTCCAGTTTTAAGGATCTCATGTTATGATTTGCGTAACCAACCAAAGGTTGACAAGTTGAGGAATGGTTACCAAGACAACCTCAGAAACATGCCTTCTTTGATACGGAGGCTCTGACTAGGGTAAAAGACTATCTATGTGTCACGAGTGCAACTTAACCTTACTTGAGCTTGTGTGAGTGCAAATGGTGATGACCTTGCCATGTAAACAACATAACATAACATTCATTTCACACTTCAATCATTGAGCACAGATTAATGAAACATTTCATTATATTATAATTATTATAAGTAGCAATAAACAAACATTTATTTAATGATTATCTAGCTTGTAAGTTGTAGAAGAAGTTCATATCTGATTTAGGAAAACATTCATTGACTTAGCAACTGATCCGAGCTGGAGTGTTCCTTATATGGAGGCATGAAGACCTGAAAGATTGGACCTTGAGGAGAGAATGTTATTGTTGACATTTTGTTATCTGTGTTTAGAGCTGCAGGCTCTGAGCTCCAGCTGGTGGGATGGAGGCAGGCCAATTTAAAGGGAACACATGCAGTCTTGTGTCTCCTTTTTTGACCAGATGTTGAATGGTCAAACTGTACCTAAAAACTGACCATTGCTGGACGTTACAGACCACATTTGCTTATGTACCGGAGTGGACAGGCCGGGAGAAAAGAGACATTCAACACAAACAAGTAAAGAGAGAGAAGGGGAAATGAGGGGACAAAAGTACACAACAAATAGACAACAGACAACAAACACACAGATGGGACAAAACAGTGTTGTCATCATGAAAAAAAAATACAGGGCCACGCATGCCCCAGCAGCCAATAGCCTTCAGCAGATGGGCACCAATAGTCCAGCCTATAGGGCTGACCCAAGCCCAAGGAAGAAGGGGGGCTAGCCAGAGTCTGTCAGGGCACCAACCCCCAGCCAAAGGTAACCCATTAGGGGTCACCAAGCCTAGAGCCCCCAGTTTATAATAACGTTACCCCCACCGATACAGAACAGCCCAGAGCTAGACAACTGCAAACCCCAAGGGCCCACCCCAGCACCCCACAAGGGACAACATGGGGTGACCAAGCCAACATGACCCTGTTTCTGGCAGAGTGAGTGCCAATCCATAGGAATTGTGAGGCACCCTTGGCCGTGAAGATTGGGGGGCCAGACAGCGGAAGACCCTCCCCATTCAGGGAGCAGCCTCCATAGCAGCAGACACCCCAAGATGCCCAAGAGCCCAAGCCAACAGCCAGCCACCATGCACGAGCCTGGGCCTCCAGACCATACCCCAACTCGTGGGCACCCATCCCCACCTGCCCTTTCCCGCAACACCCCCAAAGCCCTACAGGTAGCTCCAGGTTTTCCAGTTGTTGTGGAATTTCTTTTAGAGACTTAATAAAATAATGAGAAAACAGTCCATGGTTCAGTCAAAATGGTTTAATTTCAATATTCCAATATCGAAATGAGGCGACCGTCACAGAGTCAGCCATCCCAAAGCATCCTCAGGAGTGAGACGTAAAATAATTTTTAAGTACTCAAAAGCAAATGTGGCTCCTCTCAATGTGGAGGAGCAGCGGGAGAAAACTCATTTTGGCCAATTGTATCACCAATCTTGTTCTTTTGGTCACTACCCAAAGCTCATGACCGTAGGTGAGGGTAGGAATGTAGGCCGACTGGTAAATCAGGAGCTTCACCCTCCGGCTCAGCTTTTTATTCACCATGACAGTTCGGTACAATGCACACATCAGTGCACCAATCCCCCTTTTGGTCTAGCTCTCCAGCTTTTTTCACTCTTGAACAAGACCCCGAGATACTTAAACTCTGTAGGGCTGACAAAAACAGCCCTTTATTTTTAGTTTTCTACCCTGACACCAGTAAAGTATTGAAAAACAGATAAATGAAGACGCGTATGATCATTTGGAACATAAGAATAAAGCTGAGACTACCCACTGCCCCCGAAGAAGTGAAAAACCGAGGTGTGTGTTCCTGAAGATCATTGTGAAGATGAAAAAGTCATATTGATTGTTTGAATTGAGGATCTTATTGCAGCCATTGTCAAATCCTCAAAAGTGTAAAGGAAATGGTGGGAGCAAATTTTTAAATTTGTTTGTTTATTGGTGGTAAGTTGGCTTCGATTGTGGGGGAGTAAACCAGTCAGACCTGACAGGCCTAAACACATTGTGAGGGTCTGCTGAGAACGTCTGGCAAAGCCTCCTGTCAGAAGGAGCTTCCATTCCCATCTCCGACAGAGTTTCGAACACATCCTGAGGGAAGCGGGAGACACTGAGTCAAAGTGGGCCATGTTCCGTGCTTCCATTGTCGAGGCGGCTGACTGGAGCTGCGGCCGCAGGGTTTTCGGTGACTGTCTCTGTGGCAACCCCCGAACCCGCTGGTGGACATCAGTGGCTAGGGATGTTGTCAAGATGAAGAAAGAGTCTTATTGGGTCTTTTTGGCTTGTGGGACTCTAGAGGCAGCTGATGGGTACTGGCAGTGCAAGCAGAATGGAAGTCATGGAGGCAAAAACCTGAGCATAGGAGGAGTTCAGTGAAACCATGGAGATGGAGATGGAAATGGAAATGTATGTTTATTTCAAAAACTCAATAAATAAAAGTAGAAAAATGTTGACAATCAACATTGTTTGAAATGGAGGAATGTTGAAGAATACAGCAATTTCCTAATGTTGTGATTCTCACACATATGGCAATGAAACCCTTCTGATTCTGAATACACTTCTAAGGCCCTACCCCCTTTACACATTTTACACTTTTATTTCCAAATAAAAACCAAGTCATCAAAACAAAGGTTGTCATCTCCAAACTATCATTAATTTCTGCATAATTTTTTCTGATTTTTACTGCTCTTCATCTATGTACACATTAAAGATTTGTTTGAATTTTCTAAAGTGTGTAGCGGTCACACTATAGTGTTGTGGGTTTTAATTTGCGACTGCAAATTAATTATGACCAATATGATGTGATGATTCCATATAAATACGAAGTGTCAATCTGATTTATCTTTGAATGTTTAATCAGAACAGTCTAGGGTTCTTTGCTTCTTGTGCGAGGATCAGATCTCTTGATGCTGCGTGACATCTGGTAGATATCAGCAGTAGTGACAGTTAGGGATGGGTACCTTTGACATTTGAATCGATCCGGTACCAATTCCCGGTACCTACGAATCGATACCAGTACTTAACGGTACCAATTTTCAATACATTTGAGTGTTTAATATTTTTAATTCTCTTTTATAATTAAATATATATTTTTCTCAATATATAACCATATTTGATAAATATCACGATAAATAACATACAGCTGTTTGTATTTTAACATCGTTCTTGTAGTTTTATAAGTTGATAATTAAACTGAAGCAAACATCTTTACTGTGAACTAAATTTACTGTGTATCTTCATTCCTTTTACCGTCCTTTTTCAATTGATTTTTCCTACTGGGAAGTTAGAATTTCCCAGGAGAAAGCGAACGCACCATTAGATGATAACATTGGTGGCATAGGAATACAGCATACCATTCAAATGCTCTCGTAATAATTAGCCGGTATAGCAGTAGTTCACGGAATGTACTTCGTGATTGCTTATCCGCACGGAGCTGTGACTGTAGCACTTTTATGCTAAGTCACGCTACTATGCACGGGTACAAGAAACGTGCGTCTGCGTCGCTAAAACAAACACAGCTTAAGACATGATGTCTGGAATATTAACCACAAAAGGTATCTCCGGTATGCACTTCGGAATTATGTCCGGAATTTGGCGTCAGATTGTAGTTTTAATCGCAGCTGATCAGGCCGGGATTAGGATTGTAGCTTTGTGATAACGCCGGAAAATATGATTTATCTGTCTTCCAGTTACACAAGCATTACATACAAGTAAAATAAAGCGATAGAATGAACACACTCACTTTTAACAACAAATTGCCATATATGCAGCTTAGTGCAGACACAGAGTTTGGTGAGAGAGAGGGGCAGCGCCCCCGAAGGCAAGCGGTTCAGCAAAACAACTGTTTAATGTATTTAATGAGTCAGAAAAAATACGAAGTGTAAAATGATTTGAATAAGACTGGTTTGGCTCGCCACTTTGTAGTGGTCACACTTTATAGCGTAACGACTGCATATTAATTATGACCAATAAGATGTGATGATTCCATATAAATCTGAAATATCATCGCTCTGATTGATCTTTGAAGTTTAATCAGAAGATTATAGTTACTTTCACTTGTTCAGGGACCATAAACACACTTTGTATTAATTCAGACAGAGTCAGGTATAGAGATCCTTTTCAAAGACAAGAGAGGAGAAATGAGTTTTGATCCGAAAAACCACAAGCTAGTCTGCTGAGAACTACGTTTGAATTACGTAATGATGAGATCGGCTTAACCTCTCAACAGATTTTTCATAAATGCTTTAAGGAACAAGTTACAGGGACACAGCCAATAATCTGTTATATCTTGAATGGAAACAACGTGATTGGTCGATGGTGATGTTTAAAACACTTTCTAAAACATCACAATGAATTCTGTTACCATTGTTGGTGTCTGTCATTTGATGTGTGTGTGTGTGTGGGGGGGGGGGGGGGGGGGGGCTTTGTATTTGTTAAGTTGTGTCCATCGGTTCTTCTTCTTCTTCAAAGCCTGTACGTGTCTTTACCACGGCCCTAAAATTGCCGTTACTATGGCTGAGACAAATGTCTGACTGGATGCTGAATGGTTTAGAGTTGGTAAACCTTAATTCTTTACTTGTCTTAGAGAGAGTCAGGCATTTTCTGAAAGGGGGAAGTGTGTGTGTGTGTGTGTGTGTGTGTGTGTGTGTGTGTGTGTGTGTGTGTGTGTGCGCGCGTGTGTGTGTGTGTGTGTGTGCGTGCGTGCGTGGGGTATTACGTATGAAAGGGAGGGCCTGTGGGAACAGTGAGGTAAGGTATCCTAACACAAGAGTTATCAATCCTAACTTGACGTAAAGTGGTGCAGATTGAATACATCATAGCAGATCATCAATATACTTCTTGATAAAAGGGACTACAATCAAGAACATCATGCGCTATTACACAACAGTCATCAATTCATTTCTTGACATATAGGGTCATTAAAGGTCATATCACAAAAGGTCATAAAACAATACACCTGTCAAGTTTGACGAAGGGTGGTTTGTGGGGAAAGGGCATAAAGGTCAAAGAACAATAGGCTGTCTAAAAGTTTGATGAAAGGTGGTTCCTTATATCTGTCTAGCAGTCTGAGATAAGGGAGGGAAAGCCTTTTGTGGGAGACCTTTGCCAGTTTATTTATGTCTGCGTTGAAGAACAGTAAGTGAGCAAAAGGTTGATTTGTGTATCTGAATTCTCCAGCTGGCGTAACCTTGACTTTGCAGCTCTGGCGTTCATGAAAGGTTACTGTGTCAATTCGATGGTGAAAATTTACCCTTTTTATTCATTACATCTTGAAATGGCTTATATTTTCACTTTGCTTTAGGTCATCTGTTAGACCATTCCATATTTAATACCTGCCACTAGGGATGTCCCGATCAGGTTTTTTTGCCCTCGAGTCTGAGTCATTTCATTTTGAGAATCTGCCGATACCGAGTCCTGATCCGATACTTTCGATACATTAAAAAAAATAAAGAAAAGGAAGAAACAGTTCCAGAATGTTCCTTATTTTTTATTTTATTACCTTTTTATTCAATTTTTTAACAACAGATCACTTCTGTGAGGCAGCTTGAACAATCAATAAATAACATAAATTCTTCACTTTTGGACTTTATTGCAAATATAAAAAGTCTAATATAAAAACAGATAGCACTTCAACTTAAAATACCTGGCAGGGGTCTACTTTGCCTCGGTCCCCAAAATGCTTAGATACGTCCCTGCGCATTGGACGGAGTTTTGAAGATGATCTGAATTGTATCAACTATATAAATACTACATGCTGATAAATTATTGCTTTATACAGGTACAAACGTGTAGTTGGATAAATCTACCTACGTTTTATTTTTTTAAGAACTTTGTTTTGTTTTCTTGGTTTTTATTTTCCTATCTTCCTGTCCTGTCTGTCTCTGATCTTCCTGCATCTCCCAGTCCTCCAGAAAATCTCCTGCCTGCTTCCTTCTTTTTCACCTCACAAGTAACTTTTTAACTAGCAGATCAAACTGATTTATTGACCGCAAAAAAAGCGGAGTGTGCGCCGCGCTGCCCGGCTGCGCCAGTGACGAGCGCTGCAGAGCGAGCGCATCCACACATCATGCTCAAATACAGACAGAACTTACCAGAGAGAAAATGAACGGACACAAATGACTGTGTTTTAATTATATATTTTTTGGTGACGACACTTAGAAACTTAGAAAATGTTACTGTGGCCGTGTGCAGAACGCAGCTGGAGTTCATGAATAATCAGCGGTCTGCCTGCCGCTCTCTGCATCTCTGCTCAAAAGAATCCCCGCTACGCTGAGTCCATGTTAATAATATAATCTAGGTAGAAACTGGATCTCTTTTGTGCTCCTTCTGGGTGTGTAAGTTAAGGGCATCAGGGGAGCCTGACAACCTTTAAGGACAACCAGGTTGCTCTACTGTAATTTGAACCCAGTATCCACTCCGGATCGGGGCTTGGATCGGGAAGTAAAGTCCGAGTCCCGATCGAGTCTGAATTCATGTGATCGGGGCCGATTTCCGATCATGTGATCGGATCGGGACATCCCTACCTGCCACTGAGATACAACAACTTTTAAATGTTGTTCTGAAAGCATGCGTTTTAAAATTTTGATTTAGCTCCTAGGTTGTACCCTCAATCCTCTTCATGAAACAATTTAATTATTTTTAGGGGAAGTTGGTTGTGTCTTGTCTTATACAGGATTTGTGTTGTGTCTCCTTTTTGTGTTCTTAATTGATTCAGTAACCTGCAATTGGGTTGTGTTTGGAGCTACACACTTGCGAGTGATGATAAAAAGGCTGCTCGTTCACAATTGTTTTGAATGCAGGCCAAACTCCATGACAGATGTGTCAGTTTATCCTCCGTTTGTCGGTGTCTAACTCTTAGTCAGCATGGCTGCACAAACATATAGGTCCTTTAAAGCCCAGAAAGTCCCACTCAGACTTGTGTTTATGTTTTTGCCTACCCCTGCAGGTAAGATGCAGAACTACGAGCTAATCCACAGCAGCAAGGTGAAGTTTATCTATCCCAGTGAGGAGGAGATGGAAGACCTGACCTTCATTGTGGCAGACAGGAAGAATTCAGCACCCCCCTCCTCCTGTAATATCCTGCTCTATTTGCTGGTGTTTCAGGTGGGAAATACTTCTGTTATTTTTTTTTTTTAGCCAAGCCAACTTTATTTGTATAGCACCTTATAACAGTATAAAACTGACCATAGTGCCTCACAAAAATAAAATAAAAACATTGAAAACAATGCACAACATAAAAACGTATAAAAACTAAAGCTTAAGAAGTAAAACTAAAAAGACTTTTAGGCTGAGTTAAAAGTCAAATTATAAAGGTCATGGTTTTCAAAAGAGATTTAAAACCACCACAAAACACATGGATCAAGCAGGACAGTCAGCCAGCCTTCACAGGTTTAAGATAAAGAAGTAAACATATAAATATAAAAATTCACTAAAATAAACTAAATCACACAAAAAGACACAGTTTAAAAATCTTAGAAAACTGAGTTGTCGGGCAGCAGCGAGCAGTCACGCCAGCATTCACCCCCACCACACCGCTATTATGGAGAATTGCTTTTATTTGAGAGGAGTCAGAGTACAACTCAAAATTTGTTTCAGTCCACAAAGTGTTATTGATCATTTTAAATGTTACATTATTCAGTCATCAATTAGGAACACAAGGATGACTAGATGTACAAGTCTCAAGTAAGTCTTAATTCATTATCCTCAAGTTTGAGTGAAGTCTCAAGTCTGATATTTCAAATTTCAAGTCATTTAAAATCTTATCGACCTTATTGATCCCAAAGCTGCTTGATAACAGCCAGTGAATAAAAATAGAAACAAAAATAGCATTCCTAGAGCTACTCGTGACTAGCCCTCAGAACCATTATATCCAGCAGGATCCAGGGAATTCGGGTACTTATCTGCCTCATTTGGGTCCAAGACAAATAGTTGATTAGGTCCATGGATCAACTTGATGTTAGCCAGGTAAAGCATGTCCAGACAGATAAGAGGAGAACCACTCCAGAGCAGATCCTAATAGGCCTACCAAGTCTCTCCACCTCTCCAGTAGCAGGTGATGGTCAACAGTGTCAAAGGCTGCAGTCAGGTCCAGCAGGACCAGAACAGAACAGTCCCCTGCATCACTGTGGGTCGGAAGGTCATTAGAGACGCTAAGAAGAGCTGTTTCAGTAGAATGAGCTCTACGAAAACCTCTCAGGTCACTGAGGTAGTCAAAAAACTCCCCGGTGACAAGGCTCTGGGGGTGGATGAGATCACCCAGAGTTCCTTTAGTCTCTGAATGTTGTGGAGATGTGTTGGCTGACGCGGCTCTGCAGTATCACGTGGACATGGGGGCAGTTCCACAGGATTGGTAGACTGGGGTGGTGGTCCCCCTATTTAAAAAGGGGGACTGCAGAGTGTGTTCCATCTACAAGGGGATCCCACTCCTGAGCCTCCCTGGTAAGGTCTATTCAGAGGTTCTGGAGTAGAGGGTTCATTGGATTGTCAAACTGATTCAGGAGTAACAATGTGGTTATATGTGCCCCTTTTTGTTTTTACTTTGAGCACATGCCTCTTCAAAAGTCTCTGCACGACCCTGCCCTTGAGTACTGTGTAGGCCTGTGTACAGTCCTCATTTTCCCCACTTGCCGCCTCATCTTCAAACTTGTGTTCTTCTTTGTCTCTAGACATAGTTTTTTTTTCTTAAGACTTGTCTGTCCTTGACAGCTGCTCATTATTTGTCAGTTTGGAATTCGCGTTCTCAATATTTTCGTAGTTTAAGGGAGATATTATCTAGTCAACTCAGTAGCTATGTTCTATGCTGCCATCTTGTTCCGCACCGTCCCGGAAGTCCTTCAACATCCATTTTCTATCAGAAGCTAACGCAGGAGATAGGTGTAGGAGACAATTTTTATATTCAGCCTGCATGAAAAACTCAGAATGACGATCATATTTCAAAGAACAGGTAAAGTGAACTTGGTCTTCAAGGTCATTCAACTAATGGGCCAGGTTGAAATTGAGAACTCTAGTTTTTATGGATTTAGTGCGTTTACATGCACATCTAAAGGCTGATTCATGCTTCTCCGTCTGCGTCAGTGTGGAGACACGCAACGCCATCATCCATCCTGGTGTAGGGCCCCGGCAGGCACGCAAGTACGTACGGAGTCGAGCCCACTTTTTTAAACATCCGTCGAACGAGACGGATAACGCAAGCTTGTGATTGGTCAGGGTACCGCTGTCGTCTACACCACCGCCATTGCACCCTCAAAAACATAAACAGAGCCGAGGATAACTAGTGGCAGACACGGAGAAGCTTGAAGAATACCTCGCGAAAAAACTCTAAAAATATGAACAATTAATTCCCCCGTGATTGGAGGAGTGAAAAGATACGCAGCAAGCGTTTTATTTGTGGACGGAAATGACAGGAAACGTGGGTTTAGAGGTGGGGAGCGCATGAAGAGGTGGAGGAGGATGAGAGACAAATTTGTCCATGTTAAAAAGGCTCGTATATACAAAAAAACAATATAAACACACTATCTTGGACCGGAAACATGACAGGGTACCACAGAACAGCGCTATGCCCTCTGCTGTCCTGCCGGGGAATTGCTTTGCATCACTCCCCAGGAGATGGAGAAGTATGAGAGCAAAACACTTCCTTCAATCTGTGCGTGTCTGTCCCTTGCGGAGCTGACGGAGAAGCATGAATCAGCCTTTAGTCAATCATAAGTAATAAACTGGAAGTCTTTATCTTAGTTTTAGAAAACCCTTCTCTCGAATGAAGTTCATTCCACTCTGCTAATGTAAGTGATGTCATGCTCCCTTTGACTTTGGTATTCTTCCGTTCAACCTATCCACCTCATAGAAATGAGTACGTAGATGCCCCATTGGGTGCTGGAGAACATAACAGCATTGCTGCCATATTGGATGGGTTCCTCACTCTCCAAACCCAACGAGTCGATGCAAAGTGGGCAACTATGCCTTTTTTGTGTTGAGCCTACAGATCATGTGGGATTACTACGTTGGATTACTATTGACTTTAATTTGTAATTATTTTTTTATTCTATTTATATTTTTATTACCATGCCATATGACTGACTTTGTAATAAAGCATAATTAAATGTGTTTTTTAGCATCGTAATTTTCATCTTGAGAGGCGTCGTATTAAAAAAATAATTTGTTCTTCTTCCTCGGTAGAAATGAATGCACTGGGGGCAAATGAGACCTTTTCAAGATGGCAGCCGACCACTATGGCAGCTTCTATAGCAGCACCAGTCCACAGGGCATCTACGTATACGATGTCTGTGATTCACCTTATTCTTATTAACTGTGAGCTTTTGCATGAAAAATGCGACCAACGTCCATTTGGTAACATTGAGACAATGTGATCCCTTCGCACTAATCCTGTTTTTATGGGCTTCTAGAAACAGAAAATGTCTGAACACTAGCTGTCACCACCGTTACACTCCTTCTGCCTACTGCACCATTGGGGTGGGAGGACGATCTTAAAATCTGGCCAAAGCTAACATAATGTAGCATTTTAGCTACTTTGTGCTACAGCTGACTTGGTATGTACTATACCGTTGGATGGAGTTGCACTTGTTACTTTGTGGTGACATTATCAGAAGACCACTTCTGTGGTCTCGTCTCATCTGGAAGAGGAGGGGTCCAGCCTGTCACAGCTCAAATGAGTGGTTTACATGCCATATCTTGGTACTTCAGCTGAATTACAACCAGTTCACCTTCAGCCAGACTAACACGTTCATATAAATAAAAAAAACGACAGTCCGTGTAAGGCCTTAATTTGGTTTTGTGATACACATGTAAACACACTGAGTGTGAAATCAGTCTAAAACATCTTTGTTGTTTCCATAGATCCATTTTTTCTTTCTTTTCTTTAGTTTCGTTTTTTTAGCCACCTCAGTTTCCCCCTCCATCTTCTGGGAAAGATGTGACTGACTACTTTTTTTCTTAGCTGCCCATGAGATTTGTGTTGGATCCCATGGGATCCAAATCCCATTGCAGGGCTCTAAGATAATGGTCATATGTTTTTTTTCCTCCAGGTTCAGATCCCTAGCCAAAGTTGTGTTCTCTCAGGCCCGTCCAGTTCTGGCTCTACCCCATCTCCTGTTCTTCAGCCCCGGACTCTGATCCTCACCAGCACTGACGTGTTACTGTTGGATGAGGACTACGTCAGCTATCCACTACCAGACTTAGCTAAAGAACCTCCATCCAGGTGAGCCATCTGGACCAGCAGTGTTCTCCTGGTGAAGGAGAACAGGCAATGGCTGACTGGTAATCAGGAGAAACGGGAGATTTCTCATTGTCCTGGCCATTAATCCGGCTTCCTCAGTGATTGCCGACGGTCATGACATGCATAATATCTAATGAGCAATCCGTGATGCAGCTCATCAGGGCATCTCCGCTCCTGATGCTTACACAACCGGAGCGAACTGGGCACAAAGACACCCCCTCCTCTCACTTTGTCGGGGTCTGGGAAAGCGCTGCAGACATCCCCCCACCCCAGAGCGCGCTACAGCACCACCGCACCTTTGTCCCCAGAGGCAAAATGGACCTAGCCGGGCCAGGAAAGGAGAGATTGAAATAGAAGAAAGCTCTGGCCACAGATGCATGTCCAGGCAGGCCTGTATGTGATCATGTTGGGAGAACCGGTTTAAGGTTGGAGTTTATCGGCCAGTTTAATAGTCGCACATCGTGCAATGCTGGGTCGTGGGGTGGGTTGAAGAGGGAGAAATAGTGGCTGTCAGGAACAGATCATGATGATCAGATCATCAGACTCATAACCTTTAGGGACGGAGAGCAGTGCTTTGGGCCAGTACCGATACCGACGCCACTTCTTAATATAACCTTTCGGCATAGCAGCACTTTTTTCTAGGGAACAGTGCGTACCGGTAAATTTTCCAGGAGATTGGTTGAAATCTCAGAGATTTCTGAAAAAAGAAATCTGTTTGTCCTCAAACACCAGTCATCCACAGTCGTGGCACGCACTCCATGAAGGGCCGCATTTTGCACAAAATGCGCATACCTGCCACAAGGCGCACTGTGAGTCACCATCAGCTCAGGCAGAGTTAGAGAAATAAAATTGTTTTCCCACACCATACACATTCCTGCAGCAGCAGCAGCAGCTGGGATGTTTGTGACCACAAAGTGCCCACTTTCAAATATAGCACACTCTTCATGGATCCACCTGCCTGTCGACACATTCAACCACTTAATCAATCAAACTTTATTTATATAACACTTTACATGCAAAGCAAGCAACACAAATTGCTTAACAGATTAAAATAACCCACATTCCCTCCATTTCCCACACTTAAAACAATTATGACAGTTTCACCCCCAATCCACAAACCATTCCCAGGCGCGCACACACACACACACACACACACACACACACACACACACACACACACACAGACACACACTCGTACACATAACACATTCAAAGACCACAGTAAACACTAGGCTGAGCCCAGAATGGACAGGTAATGAAAGACACGCCATCTGCCTCGATAGCAGCAGTTCGACGGCAGCAGCCAAGACACCAATCCAAGGTGCCCTGGGAGGGAGGGTGGCAACCCCCGCAACCCCCACCAAGGAGCGCCCCAGCCGCTGCCACCAACCACCGGTCCCGAGGCAGAGGGCTCCACAGAGGAAACACTGGAAGGATTAAAATACGTAACATGTAAAATCACAAGAGCTAATACGGATAGTAAAATATCCAATAAAATGTGATTATAGAAATAAAACAACATAAATGTGTACCACAACAGTAATTAAAATAAATAAATAAGTGAAACAAGCAATGCAATACATAGTAATCAGTTAAAAGCTAAACTAAAAAGGTGGGTCTTGAGCCTGATCTTAAAAACATGAATGTTCTCTGTGGCCCTGAGATCCTCTGGCAGCCCGTTCCAGAGGCGAGGGCCGTAATAACTAAAAGACGCCAACACTAGTTGGTCAGGTGGTGCTGCTGCCATCAATCATAGCAGGAATGCATACAGTGTCAGCTACCTTATCTTTTTTTTTTCCTCTCCCCTGCCTGAGCTGATGCTCACGGTGCTGAATGCACAGCACACCTTACAGCATTGATGCACCTTTAGCGCAGAATGCAACTCTTCTTGGAGCCGTGGATGGACTGTGGATGGCTAATATTTAAGGATGGGCAGCTATTTTTTCAGAAATCTCGGATACGACTAATAAATACCTGGAAAATTTATTGGTATGCACTGTACCCTAAAAAAACTGCCCCGGTGTGCTGAAAGGTCCAAATTAGAAATGGCAACGGTACTGGTACCGCTGCGTACCGGCCCAAAGCAATGATATCTGTACTTAAAAAGGATATGAGTCTGATGATCTGACCATCAGCTCCTGATCATCGGTTCCTGACAGCTGCTGCTATTTTCTCCCCACCCCACCCACTCCTCCACAGCATTGCACACTGTACACTGCCCATAATTCAACTGGCCTCAAAACTTACCATAAACCAGTCCTCCCAACATGATCACATACAGGCCAGACTGAACATGCACCTGTGGCCAGAGATTTATTCTTTTTCAGTTTCTCCTTTTCTGCTCCGCCTTTTATGGTCCGCCTTGGTCTATTTCACCTCTGGGGCCAAAGATGCAGCAGTGCACTGGCAGTTGGGAGGTGTGAGAGGAGGTGGTGTCTTTGTGCCCAGTTTGCACTGTTTGCGTGAGCATCAGGAGAGCGTATGCCCGGACCCTCACATGACTGATTGTTCACATTATGACTGTCAGCAATCACTGAGCAGGACAGATTAACGACCAGGCCACTGGGAAATCTCCCATTTCTCCTAATTACTAGTCAATTTGATTCAAGTTTATTTATAAAGCATCAAATCAGGACTAGAGGAATCTCAAGGACCTTTACACAGTAAACATTCCAATACAGGTCAGGTCATTAAGCCAATCAGTAACACGTTTCCTATATAAGGAAGCCAGCAGGTTGCATCGAGTCACTGACTAGTGTCAGAGTCTTTACAGCAATCCTCATACTAAGCAAGCATGCAGCGACAGTGGAGAGGAAAACTCCCTTTTAACAGGAAGAAACCTCCAGAGGATACTGGCTCAGTATAAGCAGCCATCCACCACGACTCACTGGGGATGGATAAGACTGAGCAGACTGAGCAGACCGAGCAGACAGACAGACAGACAGACCGAGCAGACAGACAGACAGACAGACAGACAGACACACACACGCACACACACACACACACACACACACACACAACATATATACCAAGTAGTGTTTCTATGGTTACACTGTGATTTCTTAGTAAATATTCTATTTAGTAATAGATCAACTTTATTGTATTTATCCTAGTGAATATATAATTAATTCAACAGGTAAACTAGTTCGCCCCTGGACTCACCCATCTTGACTCACGATGGTGAGGGCTGTTATTGATTTAGCGTGCAGGAGAGAGCAGAGTCAGTAAAAGATTTGAAGAGCTGTTAGCCAATCAGAGATGAGGTGTCCAAATATCAGAAAGACTCCAAATCCTGCCACACAGCGTCGAGCAGTGTTCGCTTTTACTCTTAATAATAATAATAATAATGCATTGAACTTATATAGCGCTTTTCTAGACACCCAAAGACGCTTTCACACACTCTCACATTCACACACTGCTAGTGATGGTAAGCTACTTGTAGCCACAGCCGCCCTGGGGAGGTCTGACAGAGGCGAGGCTGCCATTTGGCGCCGTCGGCCCCTCTGACCACCACTAACACAGGCAAGTTGGGTGAAGTGTCTTGCCCAAGGACACAACAGCAGGATATCCCTGGCGGGAGCTGGGATCGAGCCCATGACCCTCCGATCATGAGGCAACCCGCTCTACCACCTGAGCTACTGCTGCCCCCAAAAAAACTCTTGCTCACTTCTAGGTCCTGAAACAAGAGCGCTAGAGCAATTTTCCCTCAAAGATTAACTCACAAGTCTTATGGAAGTTTTTCATTGGAAAGCATGGGGTCTTTTGGATTACCATGACCTGGATGACAGAGAACCTTCATCAGCATATTTCTGTCTTTTGTATTATTTATTACAGAAGGCATAAAAATGTTGGGTCTCATTCTATGAAGGTCACAGAAATGAGCCCAGAACTGAAGAATACATGGTTTTATAGTTTATCAGTCGCACACACACATGTTAACAAAACAAAAAGAAGAGCCACCCAAGTCTCCTCTCCTGGCAGGCTGCACACAGCTGTATGAACAAACCTTGAGCACGGGAGCACGTCTACACACAGTGAGCCAATACTGAGAAAGTTGGTTACATATTGTAACTCCAGTTTCTATGAGCCTAGTCTAAAGGCAGGCATACACTGTGCGACTTTTTCACTTGTAGCACTCAGCTTCAGCTCAAACTGTACGACTTCCTCGCAGAGCAGATCTCACGAGTCATGTGCTCACACTGTACGACCCAGTTCTCGGATGCGACCTGACTGCTCACACCGTATGTCTGGTAGCAACACGTCGGACCTAAAAAAAATGCTAAAATTAACAGTTTTTTCACAACACGTTGGACTTTTTTTGTGTTGTTACTGATGTCTGTTGACCTTCGGGAGTGCTGTAGGAGGACACGGGGATTTATGGGGGTTGGATGAGGAAAACGAAAGAAAGAAAGTAAATCAGTGTTTTGTGATCAGTTTAATTTGACACGCATGCTTTCTTGACAATCCTTGTTATTGTGTGTGTAAGAAAAAGTGTAGAAATAAAAACGAACAACGTGTGTTAGTAGGGAAATAGCTGGCGAGCGGTGTTGACGCATGATTGCGCATGCGCCGTGAGCGGTTCTGGTACTTTTTGGGTCGCAGCCGCTTCAACCCTCACGAGGGATGAGCCAAATTTCAAACCCGTCAGAAGTCCCTGCGAGCTCACGATTGCAGATCGGTAGTTGGTCATGTGGTGTTAATTGCCTCTCGTAGCCCACTGTATACTACACGACGCTCAGTGCAAAACTCGCCCCAATCTTGTGGATTCTCACACGAGTGGAAAATTGGCTCAAAAAAGTGCAAAAGTTGCACAGTGTATGCCCGTCTTTAGCCCTTAAGCTAGCTGCCATTGGAATAATGTAACTCTTGTGACCAATCGCTGAAGAGCTTTGATGTACGCTCACCTACTGCGAGCACCCCATTGGTATATAAGTGGGGAGACTCCACTGTTTGTCTCCTATGGCTCTTGGTCCTATCAGAACCAGTGGGGCCATTAGCTTAAGGGCTGCGGCTAGACTCGTAGAATCTGGGGTTACAATACGTAACCAACGTTCTATTTTGTTTAGCTTTAGCCCTTAAGCTAGCTGCTTTTATAATATAATATTGCGCAGCTGGATGAGTTTATGCCACACTGGTTCAGCTCGGACCATAGGGATGCATTCATAGGAAAGACCCCCTTACTGAAGAAATACTCTCTAGATAGAGGGCTGATGCAGCCAGAGAGAGAGAGAGTGTATGGTTCACAATGTGTATTCACACAGCAGGGGAAACTCAGGAAGAGTTCTCCTGAACCACACCCAAACAGGTATAACAGGTGACCTACCCAACTCGTAGGGCAACAAGCACTGCTCCAGACAGGGGGTAGGTGACCAGTGGGTCAGAAGAAAGCCTCAGTGAAACCCAAGGAGGTAGTAATGGGGCCTTAATGAAAACCCATGAGGAAGGGCTATAGTAGTGCGTGACTCAAGGTAAACATGCCAGCATGTGACCTATGCATTTGTGGTAGGAAGCAGAAAATAAGCTTCCTGTACATCTCAATCAGCCCATCAACGCCCTAAGCACTGAGAGAGAGATGCATGCTAAATACACATCTCACGTTGAGAACGAATGAATGAACAAGAGGCAGACCAAGCTGCAGCCAGATCAACACACCATTCTTCATCACCATAGAAGGGGAAACCCTCTGATGGAATGCTTTCTCAGCTCATCAGGGAATTATTCGCTCGCATTAGTGAGTGAAATTGCTTCACACAGGCAGTGTGTGAAGGTGCTGGGCCCACAGAGGACTTCCGATGTTCTACACAAACAGACTCTATGAACATTGCATCTCCATGGTGCGTGAGATACTGCAACCAATCATTGGAACTGAGAGTGGACAGAAGTAGTCTCTTCATCAAGATTGTGGGGAGGGTGTAAATTTCATCCTGGGGGAAGGCATTTGCTCTTGTCGCTCAAACGTCTTGATACAGCCCTGGGTGTGGGACTGATTTAGATGGTAGTTGAATGAAAAGAAGCCCTGGTTATTAACGTGAATGAAGGGTGGCTCTCTGCTCCTCACACCAATGCTGAAAGCAGTCCACTTAGTGCAGGAGTGGAGGAAGCACGTGTACACTAAATCGTGCGAACTAACTCAGTCATCAGGGAGTGAAGCCTCCAAGCATTGTCACCACTAAATGTTTCCCGAGCATGGCTGTGTCTAC
Organism: Nothobranchius furzeri; assembly: GCF_043380555.1. NCBI lineage: Eukaryota > Metazoa > Chordata > Actinopteri > Cyprinodontiformes > Nothobranchiidae > Nothobranchius > Nothobranchius furzeri. The sequence goes on from NC_091743.1 coordinate 78,785,906, forward strand.
AGCTCGCTGCTCCCACAGGAGACGAGCCAAATGCCGAAAACAAATTCCACATGTCAGTGTGTGCGACAACTAATGGGAACTTAACATTTAACTGACTTCAGCGATCAGCTAAAACCACTATCCCACTTACGGGTTGATTGTTCAGACCTCCTGTCTGAAAAGATATGTCCTTTTATTTATTTGGAATCGGCTATAATGATGCTCTTCACAATCTGCTGTACACCTAGGGACCAAGGTGTGGGGCGCATGTGGGACTATCAGGGTCAAAGGGATCTGTATCACCCGACAGTTGATTCAGAAGTCGAGGAATAAGTGAGAAAATGCATAAGAAGCATCTTAGCATCTATTCCACTAGGGTCCAATATTGTGGGCTCAGGGATAAAACACAATGGAACTGAGTGTTCTCGTGTGCGGCAAACAGGCCATGGTGGTTAGCCAAGGCTGTTCCAGGTCTGAGTGATCAGACTGGGATAGAGATGCCAAACTGACTGGAGTGGCCCTCCCGTGGACATCACTGTTTCCACGTTTAGGATACCTGGAAGGTGGACCTGAATGACAGCAAGCTCACCTGCTCAACACAGCAGTCCTGCTGAGCGCATGAGTGGGAGTGAACAAACTCCACCATGGTGGTTTATGCAGATCGCTGCTATAAGATTGATATCTTGCATGATGCATGAAGCAAGACAATTTATCATGCTTCTCACTGTCAGTGTGACCAGGATGTTCATTTACTTTGGCAGATATGTGGAGAGGCCAGTGAGATCCTAGCATAGAGAGAGCCCACAGGCTTTATGACATAGGAAAAAAAAATGCAGTGATGTCAGCATACCGTAGACGTTAAGCTCTGCAATTGCGTATTTTGGTAATATATATCCAAGCCGCACCGCTTCAAAAAAATTCCGATGGTTTCAGGGTAATAGCTGAACTCGGGAGAATCCGTAGGGGTCAAAAAACATTCCAGTCCCGTCTTGTTCTAGAGCAATGGCCAACCAATGTTTGCCGGGCTTAACAGATGGGTGCGTGTTTACAATGAAGTGGCATGGTTGCTGGAGATGTTTTGGCAACGCAGTCAGCACATCCAAGGCCAAAACACCCAGAAATACACCCCCAAGCAGGTGCGAGAGTATTTCCTGTAGCTCGTGATTATTCATTGTTTATTCAATGATAATCAACCATCACTTTCCTGTTTAAGTTTATCTCCAAAATAGAATCGTAACAGGCGTAGACGATCAACGTACAGGTATGAGGCAAAACAGAGCTGCAAATCTCATCTCCAACCTCAGGTTACCACTAGTCACAGGAGACAGTGCGTCAGTGTTCTCATCTGAGGTGAGATTGAAAACAAACAGGGTGTATCCTTATTCATATTCCATGTGGTTAATCGCCAATGGTTGGTCCTTCAAATGTCTGAACGAAGACGTAAACAGGGATGCTTTGGAGGGTATCTGTTTTCCGTCTTTGCAAAGGGCCAAATATTCCTCATGCATGTGATGGAAATTAAATGGTGACAGATCTCTTCTTCTTGTATACGCCTCATGATCAACTAAAGACTGAACTATGTATTTAGGAAATGTCCCAAAAAAAGATTCTCCAAATTGCATATCCTAGAATTTTCAGAAATGGAATAAGTTTTTATGTTGACTCTTGAGAGTGGGTAGAGAGTATTTCCCTTCAGCAGAGTGGATTCATGCCCCAGGTAAATGGCGGGGAGACCGTCACTTTTTTAACAAAGAGCAATATACCCAATAGCTTCAGCTTAAAGGTGGAATCACGTGGCCCTCATCAAACAAAATGAGTTGCTGGCCCTGGTCAGGTTAACCCTCAGATCCACAGAGTTCAGAAGAAGTATTTCGGTGAAAAATATATTGGCGTGCAGAGGCCCCATCAGGTACTCCTCCCTTGAGTTTTTTGTAAAGTTTGCTCTTTGAGTGAAACCTCTGTTACTTATATAATCAATTTCCCTCTGGGATTAATAAAGTATTTTTGAATTGAATTTGAATTGAATTGAATTGAATTTAATAAAGTAATTAGTATTTTGATTTCACAGGTCGGTCACATCTTATTTATTGACTAACACTTTGATGGATTAGCTTTATTAAAATAGAGTTCTTTGAAAAGAAAAAGAGTTCATTCTTCGTTCTTCTGTTGAGCCGAAAATAAGCAGGTTAGAAGGAATGCATGAGACCTTGAGACTATCTCTCATGCAGACTAGTCTTGAGCAAAGAAGGGGGAAAAAAACACAGTCTTCCGTTCCGTTACATTTTATATCTATATTTCAAATGTGGCGTAGATTTAGCTTGTTTATGATCTTATATTAATTAATTGGGGCACCACCCAGTCTTTGTTAGTGTGACTGGGAACACTCCAGGGGAGATTTAGATTTTGTTCAGGGTCATCAGTCTAAATTTTAACACCACAAATTAGTCTGAAAGCTGAGTTCTTGTCAGAATGCGCCGGCTATTCTTGAGATTGCTAGAAATAATCAGGCGTGATTTACGTTTTGTGAGTTTATTACAACATCAATAACATTGACAAAAGGACCAAACACAGCTTATAGTTTCATGCATGGAATTAAGAAAATTGTTAACTCAAAGCTTTATGGCAGTGATAGGAAATAACTGATCCGTAATAAAAGTGGAAATTCGGTGACACCAGGGTTATAGTAACTATTAGTAATAATTTCTGAAAGGAGAACCAAGGGAAGTTGTGTGTGTGTGTGTGTGTGTGTGGGGGGGGGGGGGACCTCGTTATGGCAGAAGAAGAAAGGGGATCTTGAAGGCTAACGTGAATATGGGATCGAAATAAAAACACGCCATAAAAATGGACTAATCTGAATTCAGTAATCGGGCTTGTCACAAAAGTCAGCCAGATGAAAATGATTCACAGACCTTTTTTCTCTCATTGCCAGAGGGTGGCCAAAGGGCTGATGTAGCTTGGAGTCCTTGCTCATGAAGAGGCTTCTGGGACTGTAAGATTTTGGCCCCGAGTTGGTCAGCGGAGTCTGTTGAGTTCAGGAGAATCTCTTTCCCCGGGAGTGGCTGGACTTTAAGGTGTCTTCATTTCAGCTGCACCGAAAATGTGGAATTCAGATCGTGGGCCCAAATTATTCCAAATGGAGCCAAATCATCAAACTGTTCCAAATTGCTCTTACTCTTAATATAAAAACTCGACGAACACGCAGACTTCCGGTTTCACGTAGGAAGTCAAAACAAAACAACAGAGTTGCTTCTAAGTTTTACCGTAACTTTTTAGAGCTAATTACTGTAAAGCGCCGGGTTCTGCTGGGCCAGATGGAAAACAGCCCGCAGGGATGTGCTTAAGGCGTCCTTTGTTTTTTTCTCCTCTGCTAACACAAGGTTTGCACTGTGGCTTTATAACCTTCTGAGTCACACCCACATGTATTTCGCTCATTAACCACTGGACACCGGATGGCACTGTGGCTCTTTCAAATAACCTCTACCTGTCATGACTTCCAATCCTTCACCCTCCTCTGCCTCTTCATTCAGTCTTTATCCAGCACACCTGGTTCCTCTCATTTAGCTCCAGCCAAGCCCTGTTTTCCCTAGCAACTTCAGTCTGCACCTTATCAACTCCATTCATCTCACCTGTTCCTGTCATCAGCTTCATCCACTTCACCTGCTCCTGACTCCTCAGCTCATCACTCACTCCTGCTCCCCCTGCTTTATATTCTCCAGTCAGCCACCAGTTCCCTGCCAGATTATTGAAAGCCCACGCAAGTAAATCTTCCAGCCATTCACCCTGCCTGATCTCAGCCTCCGGACCTCGTTTTTCTCATGATCCCTGTCTTGAACTCTGCCTGCCATCACGACACTCGCCTGTCTTCTACCACGTCTCCAGCCTGCTCCCTGTACCTGCTTGTGCCGATCTGGTTTTGACTCACGCCTGCCCTCCGACTCTGTCTCCTGCCTCGCCCTCCTCGGGTAACTCCTCATCCAAGTAAAGACTTTTAAGGAACTTTACTGTGTTTGGCGTCATTACGGGTTTTGTGAGTTCGTGACACTACCTTCTCCAAGATGGAGAGTCCATGATCTCAATTTAACACAGCTATTCATATAAAGCCTCAAAAAGTATTACTTTAGCATCAAAGCATTACTTTAAAAGTGAAAGAATAAAATTCATGTCTTAAAACTGAACAGTTTTACCATTAGCATGAATTTTAACTGGAGAATCAAAAATTGGCAGAGGTTTAACATAAAAAAACACAAAACAAGCAGTTAGGTTTGTAACTGATAAGATTTTAACTTAGAGCACCTTGATTTCTAATGGTGAACAAATCTAAACACCTTTTAACTGTGGATCAGGGTCTTGATAAAGACTAAATTCTGCAATCTTCCAGAACATGCCCTGAGAAGGTTTTACAAGCCTTCAAACCTTGGGGGAGAGTCGGGGCTTGGCAGGTTGACATGGGCCCAACCAAGTCCTGATAATGTCTGTCTTTTCGAATGCTTAAGGAGGGAAACTAACAAGTCACTTGGTAAAATTTACGTTCCTGGGAGAAAATGTAGGAGTTAACCAGATGTTCGAACTGCGGTCCAGTTTCAAAGTCCTCTTTTTGTTTTCTTCTGCTAAATGTGAGAGGAAAAACTTTGTGAAAATAGTTATGTTCTCCTTCGTGTGAATACAAACAAAGTTAATCAGAGGATATAAAATGTGGATTTCCGCTACAGTCCTGTTCCAATTTTTGTTTTGCCTATTCTGCAAATTCTGTGCGCCGATCTGGGTCATCCTCATTGAGATGCTGCAGTAGCTGGAGTTTGTAAGGGTGTTATTTGTGAGTAGCTAATATCAGCCGAAGGGATGTTGAACTAATGCCACTCTCCAGTGACATGTGGCAAGTGCTACCCTGTGGGCTTTTGCTGAATGAAGCTAGGGCAGCTGCTGATATTTCTTCATTAGTGACCGTTTTCATGCGTCCACATTTTGGCAAATCCAACACTGAACCTGTTTCACGAAAATGAGCAAGCAGTTTGCTAACTGTACCATGGGAGATGGGTGGTCTCGTAGGGTGTCTTGCATTGAAATCTGCTGCAATGACTTGGTTACTGCGTTCACCAGATATCAACACAATTTCGATCTGCTTCCTCACGTGTTAACCTCATCGACATGTCAGTGGCTGTGAACAAAGAGAAACTTGTAAATAACTCACGAAAGAATAAAATTACATTCAAACCAAGCACGCCGTTATTTTTCTTGTGAAATTCTCAATGAGTTTGATGTGACACGACTTTTTTCGTATTGAAAAACAAAAGTTGGATCCAAGATGACCAACTTCAAAATGGCCATCATGGTCACCACCTATCTTGAAAAGTTTGCCCCTTCACATATACTAATGTGCCACAAACAGGACGTTAATATCACCAACCATTCCCATTTTATTAAGGTGTATCCATATGAATGGCCCGCCTTGTAGAAGTCCCTCTTGTATTCAAAAGATAGTAAAAAATTAATAACCTGAAATGAGTTTATAAATGTCTGGATTATTTTTTTTATTTGTTTTTTACATTTCATCAAAATTTAAATTACATTTTAAAAATTAAATGTGTTCATGATCATTTAAAATGTTTAGTTAATCTTTTATGAATGACTGGTGTATCAAAATCTTATATTTAACCATTGACAGTTGTGACTTTAGAAAGTTAAACATTACCAAACGTGTTAAAAGGTGTTTGTAAATGTTTACTTTATCCTTATTTAAGCATTTGTAAATGTCAACTAAAGCACTTTGTGATTCTATGTCAGTGATAAATGCTATATAAAACAACCAGCAGCCGGCAGAGTCCCGGGAGATATCAGCGGCAAGTCCACAGGCCCGCCCGCAGCCTCCCACCCCCCAGCCGGCCGAGCCCGGGACCCAGCAAACCGGGACCCAGTGGCGACCACCCCCGCTGGGGTCCCAGCAGAGCCCAGGGAACCAGATCCCACCATGCAGCCACCGGGATTGATCAGGCAGACGCCAAAAATCTTAAACCCCCTGACCCGGGAGCCATGAACACTCAGGCAGACCAAGGGACCACACTCCACACCAGGTGTGGCAGGGGGAGGGGAGACAAAGATGTATAGCATCAAAAGAAGTCCCAGGAGAAGGGAGGAGTCGAAGGCCCCACCTGACATATACAGTCATACACAAACACAGTCACACACTCCCTCCCTCATGCTCACACATACACATACAACCAAAGACTTACAAAAATGCACGCCGGACACCCACTCATGCTCCCCATTCACACCCTATTCACTCTGGTCCCGGTACTGCTGCACATGGGGTACAACCATTACCGGTTCCCAGAGTTCGACCCTTTCTGCTGGGGTGAACAGGCTCCCCCGCCCAACGCTGAGCAATGCAACCCACCACCCCAGACCCCAACCAGATGGCCAGATCTCCCTCCTTCTATTTCTAATACTAAATAATTAAAAAGCAAATCATGATGCCATCTTTTAAACAGGCTGTATATAAAAATAAGGCATGACGTCTTCTTCCATTAAACCAGTTGTACATGAAAAAAAGGCATGATATCTTCCTTTAAACCAGGAGAGTGGATGAAATAACTTAAAGTGCAATTAAGGCCTGGTACCTTCCTTTAAACCTGAAGATTGAATGAACTAGCCCTTGTGCAGATCATCAAAAAAATCAAGAATTAAAATAAAGCAGATCTGAGCTTACAGTTACAAATTCTTTTTGATGAAAATAAGGGTGTCTACACTGTCTGGGGAGAGCATGGACCTCTTTGCAGTCACTATGTCTCCTGCTGTTGAGAAAACCCTCTCGCTAGGCACTGAAGTAGCAGGCACAGCTGGATAGTATTTTGCCATCATGACAATGTGAGGGTATTTACCCTCATTGATTTTCCACCATTCCAGTGGAGCCATGGATTGTAGAATCCTTGTTTTCAGTGGCAGGATCATGGAAACAGATGGACCAGTTTCAGTGCTCATTGGTGCGGTAACCATTTTGAGGGGTTTGAGCACCTGGAGGACCTCCTCATCCACTTTCACATCATCATCAGACAAAATCACATTGTCTCGGACATTTTTTTCAGGGTCTTGTCTGTTGGTGCAGAGTACACAGCTGCTTGCTGCTCAACATAACGCTGTTGTGACATCATGTATGAGCTTATGAGTAGGCAGCTGTAGCATTTCCTGTAGCCAGCCCCAACATAATTCTCAACTGGAGTGCCACCACATCCAGCGAATAATCCTCAGCCACCAGGAGATGTCCTCAGGGGTATACGTGAAGAGGTCCACTCAGTAGGGAGCTTGAGCTGAAAGAAGTGTGGCATAAATGGGGCCGGAACCCAAGAACATACCTTATGTTTTGAAGGTTTCCACTCACAGCCATGAGGTGGATCACAGTTGAGGTTAAGTGCATCTGGAAAGTATTCATAGAGCTTCACCTATTTCACTTTTTTGTTTATGTTACAGCCTCATTCCAAATTGGATTAATTTCATTTAACCCATAAAATGCAACACACAACACCTCATAATGATAATGTGTAAAGAGTGTCTTTGAAGTTGTTGCAAATACACTGCTCACAAAACTTAAAGGAACACTTTAAAGAAACACATTAGATACATCAGATCTCAATATGAAGTTGGATATCTATACAAATAACAACAGGGCAATGTCTTAGGAACAAAAGGATGCCATGTCTTTTAATGGAAATAAAAGTTATCAGCCTGCAGAGGGCTCAGTTGTGTAGACGCCCTAAAATTGGAGTGAAATGAAGATGTGGCAGGCTAGCCCATTATTTCAAAAACAATTTCTGCTACTCAAATTGCTTTTCAGTATCCTGTGTGGCCCCCACGAGCTTGTGTGCATGCTTGACAACGTCGGGGCATGCTCCTAATGAGACAACGGATGGTGTCTTGTGGCATCTCCTCCCAGATCTGTGTGAGGCCATCCCTGAGCTCTTGTACAGTCAGAGGAGCAACCTGGTGCCTCCTAATGGACCGAAACATAATGTCCCACAGATGTTCTATTGGGTTTAAGTCAGGGGATAGTGAAGGCCATTCAATTGTTTCAATTCCTTCATCCTCCAGGTACTGCCTGCATACTCTTGCCACATGAGGCCGGGCATTGTCGTGCATTAGGAGAAAACCAGGACCTACTGCATCAGCGTAGGGTCTGACAAAGGGTTCAAGGATTTCATCTCTATACCTTATGGCAGTCAGAGCACCATTTCCTAGGCAGTAGAGGTCTGTGCGTCCCTCCATGGATATGCCTCCCCAGACCATCACTGACCCACCACCAAACCTGTCATGTTGAACGACGTTGCAGGCAGCATAACGCTCTCCTTGTCTTCTTCAGACTCTTTCATGTCTATCACAGGTGCTCAGGGTGAACCTGCTCTCGTCTGTAAAAAGTACAGGGCACCAGTGGCAGACTTGCCAATTCTGGTGTTCTTGAGCAAATGCCAGTCGAGCTCTACGGTGCTGGGCTGTGAGCACAGGGCCCACTACAGGACGTCGGGCCCTCAGACCATCGTCATGAAGTCTGTTCCTGATTGTTTGGGTAGAGACATTCACACCAGTGGCCCTCTGGAGGTCATTCTGTTGGGCACGAGCAGTGCTCAGCCTGTTCCGCCTTGCACAAAGGAGCAGGTATCGGTCCTGCTGATGGGTTGTGGACCTTCTACGGCCCTGTCCAGCTCTCCGAGAATAACCGCCAGTCTCCTGAAATCTCCTCCATGTTCTGGAGATTGTGCTGGGAGACACATTAAACCTTCTTGCTGCAGCACATGTGGATGTGCCATCTTGGAGAAGTTGGACAACCTGTGCAACTTCTGTAGGGTTAAGGAATCACCTCAAACTGCCAGTAGAGAGCCAAAACTAGCACGAGTGGAAAACCAGCCGAAAAAGATCAAGAGGGAGAAACTTGAAATGACCTCTACATGATAAACCAGTCCTGTTTTGAGGGTTTTGTAATTGTTGCCATTTTAGTGCACCTTTCATTGAGTCCATGATCACCAATACAGCTGAAAGTGATTAACAATGCCCTCAGCTGCTTAATCAACCAGGAAATTATCAGACAGGTTTAATTGATTTCATGCCAGGCCCAATAAAAAAGTGTTCCTTTAATTCGTGTGAGCAGTGTATATTAAAAATAAAAAACGTGAGAAATCACATGTACGTAAGTATTCACAGCTTTTGACGTGAAGCTCAGAATTGAGCTGAGGTGCTTTCTGTTTCCACTGATCATCCTTGAGGCGTTTCAGCAGATTAATTGGAGTCCACCTGTGGTAAACTAAGTTGATTGGACATGACGGAAAGACACACACCTGTCTTTATAAGGCCCTTGAGTTGGCAGTGCATGTCAAAGCACAAACCAAGCATGAAGAGAAAGGAACTGTGTGTAGACCTCTGAGACAGGATTGTCTTGAGCCACAAGGCTGGGGAAGGTTACAGAAAAAATTCTGCTGCTTTAAAGGTTCCTATGAGCACAGTGGCCTCCATCATCCGTAAGTGGAAGAAGTTTAGAACTACCAAGACTCTTCCTAAAGCTGGCCAGCCTTCTAAGCTGAGTGAACGGGGGAGAAGGGCCTTGGTCAGGGAGGTGACCAATAACCTGATGGTCACTTTGTCAGAGCTCCAGCAGTCCTCTGTGGAGAGAGGATAACCTTCCAGAAGGACAACCATCTCTGCAGCAATCCACCAATCAGGCCTGTGTGGTAGAGTGGCCAGACAGAAGCCTCTCCTTAGTAAAAGGCACATGGCAGCACGCCTGGAGTTTGATAAAAGGCACCTTAAGGACTCTCAGACCATGAGAAACAAAATCGTCTGGTTTGGTGAGACAAAAATTGAGCTTTTTGAAATGAAAGCCAGGTGTTATGTTTGGAGAAAATGGCCCCGCTCATCACCAGGCCAATACCATCCCTACAGTGAAGTATGGTGGTGGCAGCATCATTCTGTGGGGATGTTTTTCAGCGGCAGGAACTGGAAGACTAGCCAGGATAGAGGGAAAGATGACTGCAGCAATGTACAGAGACATCCTGGAGGAAAAGCTGCTCCAAAGCGCTCTTGACCTCTTGGGGCGATGGTTCACCTTTCAGCAGGACAATGACCCTAGGCACACAGCCATAATATCGAAGGAGTGGCTAAAGAACAACTCGGTGAATGTCCTTGAGTGGCCCAGGCAGAGCCCAGAACTGAACCCCATTGAACATCTCTGGAGAGATCTGAAAATGGCTGTGCACCGACGCTTCCATCCAACCTGCTGGAGCTTGAGAGGCGCTGCAAAGAGGAATAGGCAAAACTGCCCAAAGATAGGTGTGGCAAGCTCGTGGCATCATACTCAACATGACTTGAGGCTGTAATTGCTGCCAAAGGTTCATCAACAAAGTACTGAGTAACGGCCGTGAATACTTATGTACATGTGATTTCTCAAGTTTTTATTTTTAATAAATTTGCAACAACTTCAGACACTTTTCGGTAGGCAGGCATACATTAAAGCTCTTCAGCAATTGGTCACAAGAGTGACGTTGTTCCAATAGCAGCTAGCTTAAGGGCTAAGACTAGACGAAATAGACAATAAGCTACTAATGCATATATACAGCTGCATGGTGGTGCAGTTGTTATCACTATTGCCTCGCAGCAAAAAGGTTGCAGGTTCGAAACCCGGCTGCGATTTTTCTGCGTGGAGTTGCATGTTCTCTCCATGCTTGCCTGGGTTTCCCCCACAGATCACAACATGCCCTAACAATTGTTTGTTGCTTTGGATAAAAGTGTCTGCCAAATAAATAAACAGAAACATACCAAAGACCTTTGCTGATGTGCAGGTAAAACAAGTGAACTTGGTCTTTATCCAAACCTTCTTCCTTCTCTCTTGTTGCAGAGAGCGCTACCAGCTCTGTGAAGCTCGGAGAATCCGGGACCTGGACCGGGTCCTTCTGGGGTATCAGACATATCCTCAGGCCCTGACTCTGGTGTTTGATGACCTGCCGGGCCCCGACCTGCTCTGCCACCTCACCATGGACCACTTTGCTTCCAGCATAGAGGAGACCTCACTCAGAGGGGGTGTGGTCAGCCAGGGACTAGAGGGGGAGGTGCACTGGTGTATTTTTGTTCCAGGAGCTGACAGCAGGGAGAGGCTGATCTCGCTTCTTGCTCGGCAGTGGGAGGGGCTCTGCAGCCGGGAGCTTCCTGTTGAGCTCACTGGCTGATTGGTCGACTGAATGATGAACAGATAATTTAGAGGCTTCAAAAGCAGCAGTGTCACATGATCACACTAAAGTACAAGGCACAGGTGTATCCCTGAACTTCTGACCTAAGACTTCCATTCCTGTTATACTGGGGAGAATAGAATGTCAGTTGGTAGGATATCTAGAAACGCTGATCCTGCTCAAATCTATTTGGTTTGTTTTATTATCTGCTAGCAGGAGGCGCTACAGTAGCTTTACAACATAGACAACCCTAACCTTTAACCCCCAGAGGTAAAACAACCTCAAAAGAGAAACACTTGTTTTTTTTACCAGTTTTCTAAGCAACCAAAAAAACGGACTCCAAGACGAAGTGATGAAGAAACAGCATTAATACACTCCACTCTGAAGCCTCTTATTCAGTTAACATTGATTTCTGGACATTCCCATTGTGAAAGTGACTTTTGTGACAAACAACTAATTCTATTCCTAAAGTGAATATATACTATCTCAGTGTTATCTGTTGGTGTTTTGTTTCATACCAATCGATTGAGAGTTGGGAAACTTCACCAACAGTGTGGAAAAGTGAGATGCTACTGAATTAAAATGAAATGTTCTCAAAAACAATCTGTTTCCTAATTTTCAGAAATTCTGCTAATTGTGCCAAAAGTGAGGCATGCCTGCATCACAAGCTCTGGCTGTTTCCCGCGGAGTTCATGATGGATGCATAAACATTTATCTGACTTGGTTTCCCTATTGATCAGCTGGCCATCTTTCATGTTCCCATGGGAGGACAAAATATACAGAAAGAATTCTATTCAGTTTATTTATATTGCGCCAAATCATGACAAGCGTCATCTCAAGGCACTTCACACAGTAAACATTCCCATACAGTTCAATTCATAAAGCCAATCGGTAAAATCAATCAAACTTTTATTTGTATTGCACTTTCCATCATCCTCAAGAGAGTCAGTGGCATTTAAACGATGCCCAATTGGCACTAAGGGACCTAAAGTGTGCCAAGAAAACATCCCCCAGACCATTACACCACCACCACCACCAGCCTGCACAGTGATAACAAGGCATGATGGATCCATGTTCTCATTCTGTTTACGCCAAATTCTGACTCTACCATTTGAATGTCTCAACAGAAATCCAGACTTATCAGACCAGGCAACATTTTTCCAGTCTTCAACTGTCCAGTTTTGGTCAGCTGGTGCAAACTGTAGCCTCTTTTTCCTATTTGTAGTGGAGATGAGTGGTACCCGGTGGGGTGTTCTGCTGTTGTAGCCAATCCGCTTCAAGGTTGTGCGTGTTGTGGCTTCACAAATGCTTTGCTGCATTCCTCGGTTGTAACGAGTGGTTATTTCAGTCAAAGTTGCTCTTCTATCAGCTTGAATCAGTCGGCCCATTCTCCTCTGACCTCTAGCATCAACAAGGCATTTTTGCCACAGGACTGCCGCATACTGGATGTTTTTCCCCTTTCACACCATTCTTTGTAAACCCTAGAAATGGTTGTGGGTGAAAATCCCAGTAACTGAGCAGATTGTGAAATACTCAGACTGGCCCATCTGGCACCAACAACCATGCCACACTGAAAATATCTTAAATCACCTTTCTTTCCCATTCTGACATTCAGTTTGGAGTTCAAGAGATTGTCTTGACCAGGACCACACCCCTATATGCATTGACGCAACAGCCATGTGATTGGTTGATTAGATAATTGCATTAAGGAGAAGTTGAGCAGGTGTTCCTAATAATCCTCTAGATGAGTGTATACCAAGTAGTGTTTCTATGGTTACATTGTGATTTCTTATTAGATATTCTATTTAGTGAGAGATAAACTTTATTGTATTTATCCTAGTGAATCTATAATTAAACGGGTAAACTAGTAGTAGCACATTCAATGTCAAAGTGAGTAAAATGTTATTATCAGGAGAGGGAGAATGTTTAAGTGGTTAGCAGCGTTAGCAGCGGTGTGCTTGCCGATAGCCCCCTCCAGAGTTGTGTCCATTCCAAACACATCTTTAGATTTGGATGGTTTGAGTTTTCTAATGATTGCATCTGTGTTTGGTTCTGTGTCATATTTAAAAACAAGACTGGGTTCTGTTGGCTGAGGTTTATGTGACTCAATATTTACAGATGGAAAACTCTGGCCAATTTGTGTGACAGATTCAACAAAGTAATGGTTAACCCTCTCAGGCTCAAAGTAAGTTTTGATAAAAGGACGAACAACTAAGTCCTTCAGGGGTACTTCTGAGTTAAAAAACGCTCATGAAATGCATATGTGGAGTAACCAGGTAGGTAGGGTTTAACGTTGCTGATCTGCAACGCCTGCCTCCAGAGGGTTAAATGTTTCAGCTACTTCAGACGGGTCCCTTAAACTGTTTCCATCTACTGCTAGCTCTATTGGTTTGTATTTTTGTCCCATTAATTTCTTTAGCTGATCCCATATTAGCTTTGAGTTACCATTTGCCTCACTGATTATGGTGAGGAAAAAGTTAGCCCTAGATTTTTTTTAACATGGATGTTACTGTGTTCCATAACATGGTAAAGTGCTGTTTATCAGTAATTTTGACTTGATAGCCTTTTTCAGGTATGAAATCACGCTCTTTCATTTTTTGCAGAATATCTGTATTAATCCAAGGAATGCTACTCTTTTTTTCCTGTGTTTAAACCGACAGGTAAATTCTTTAATAATACTTTGTAGTTTATTTGAAAGCATCATGCTCCTCTCGTTTAAATCTTCTCCGGATAGTAGAAAATTCCAATCAAAATTTTCCACTATATTTTTAAATCGCTCCTGCTCTTTATTAGTAGAGACATGAAATTGTTTTGTTGCAAATTTTCTGGCCACACGTACTAAACTGTGGTCAGAGAGACCTGTGATCATATTTAGAGTTTTTGTAAGTCTTTTGGGTTTGTTGCTAAATATTAGGTCAATCTGGGTTCTTGTTGACTGTGGTATTCTTGTTGTGTGAGGTCAAAGCGCTCTGTGATTTGCTTAAGATGTTTTCTAGCCTTTTATCTTACTATTAATGCTGAAATCCCCATTATTATTACCTCTTTATCCAAGTTGTTCCTTGCCAACATGTTTAGGAATTTGTCATAGAAATCACTATTTGAAGTGGGTGGGCGGTAGATTACAATGAGACTAAAAGACATTTGTGGTGAAAATGTTATTTTAAGTCCAATACAATATAAATCACAGTTTGCTAGATCTGTTTCCTCTGCCTGGATGCATCTTTTTATGTACACCATAACTCCACTTCCTTTAGATTTTACTCTGTCCCTTCTGTAGATTTGATACCCTGGTACCATAATTGCTGCTTGTGGTGAATTTGAATGGAGCCATGACTCTGACAAGCCCATAAAGTCTAAATTGGATGCTGTTAACACACTCAACAAAAATATTAACGCAACACCTTTGTTTCTGCTCCGATTTTTCATGAGATGGACTTAAAGATCTAAAATTCATTCCAGATACACAATATTACCATTTCTCTCTAACATTGTTCACAAATCAGTCTAAATGTGTGATAGTGAGCACTTCTGCTTTGCTGAGATAATCCATCCCACCTCACAGGTGTGCCACATCAAGATGCTGATCCAACATCATGAGTAGTGCACAGGTGTACCTTATACTGCCCACAATAAAAGGTCACCCTGGAATGTGCAGTTTTGTCTCACAGCAAAATGCCACAGATGCCACAAGCATTGAGCTAGCGTGCAATTGGCATGCTGACAGCAGGAATGTCAACCAGATCTGTTGCTCTTGTATTGAATGTTCATTTCTCCACCATAAGCCGTCTCCAAAGGCGTTTCAGAGAATATGGCAGTACATCCAACCGGCCTCACAACCGCAGACGACGTGTAACCACACCAGCCCAGGACCTTCACATCTAGCAGGTTCACCTCCAAGATGGTCTGAGACCAGCCACTCAGACAGCTACTGAAACAATTGGTTTGCATAACCAAACAATTTCTGCACAAACTGTCAGAAACCGTCTCAGGGAAGCTCAACTGCATGCTCGTCGTCCTCATCGGGGCCTTGACCTGACTCCAGCTCGTCGCCGTAACAGACTTGAGTGGGCAAATGCTCACATTCAATGGCGTCTGGCAGGTTGAAGAGGTGTTCTCTTCACGGATGAATCTAGGTTCACATTGTTCAGGACAGATAGCAGAAAAAAGGTGCATCAACAAAGTACTGAGTAATGGCTGTGAATACTTATGTACATGTGATTTCTCAAGTTTTTATTTTTAGGGTGAGCGCTTTGCTGATGTCAATGTTATGAATTGAGTGGCCCATGGTGGTGGTGGGGTTATGGTATGGGCAGGCATCTGTTATGGACGAAGAACACAGGTGCATTTTATTGATGGCATTTTGAATGCACAGAGATACCGTGATGAGATCCTGAGGCCCATTGTTGTGCCGTACATCCATGAACATCACCTCATGTTTCAGCAAGATAATGCACGGCCCCATGTTGCAAGGATCCGTACACAATTCTTGGAAGCTGAAAATGTCCCAGTTCTTGCATGGCCAGCATACTCACTGGACATGTCACCCATTGAGCATGTTTGGGATGTGCTTGACTGGCGTATACGACAGCGTGTACCAGTTCCCACTAATATCCAACAACTTCGCACAGCCATTGAAAAGGAGTGGACCAACATTCCACAGGCCACAATTGACAATCTGATAAACTCTATGCGAAGAAGATGTGTTGCACTGCGTGAGGCAAATGGTGGTCACAGCAGATACTGACCAGTTCTGAGTCCCCAGACCCCCAATAAAGCAAAAAAAAAAAAAAAAAAAACTGCACATTCCAGGGTGGCCTTTTATTGTGGGCAGTACAAGGTACACCTGTGCACTACTCATGATGTCAGATCAGCATCTTGATGTGGCACACCTGTGAGGTGGGATGGATTATCTCAGCAACGCACAGGTACTCACTATCACACATTTAGACTGATTTGTGAACAATGTTAGAGAGAAATGTAATATTGTGTATCTGGATCTGAATTTTAGATCTTTAAGTCCATCTCATGAAAAATTGGAGCAGAAACAAAGATGTTGTGTTTCTATTTTTGTTGAGTGTATATGCTGAATTTGATCACATTTCAATATGAGACTTCTTATGTTAAGGTGTCCTCCGAATAAACTCTTGGGTTTTAATTTCGGATCCCATATTGTTTTAGAGTGGTTTACTGTTTGGAAAATAGTAATTTTTCTGTTTTTTACAACAGCCGGATTTGTGGTCAACTTCCTGTTTTGACCTGTTGCTCTTCCGGGTGCAGTTACGCCATTGTTTCTTTTAGCTTTGCGCTCCTTTAGAGTGTGAGTTGGTGTCTTGTCACCTGAGCCATTCAACATTGCCGATATGTTCTGGTTGTCTGGTGCTGCTTGGGCATATAACGCGGCGACTCCCTAACTCCAGGTCAACTTCGCGGCAGACTGGGGAGGTGGAGGGGCTTGCGGCTCCTCACAGGCGGATATACCAGCGTCGGTCCCCGCCGGCTCCCTCCAACAGGTTGTCACGTTCACCGCAGATGCCGGTACCTCTGCAGCGCTCGTCAGAGAGACAGATCCACCCAGGTGGGATCTTTGCCCATTAATGTAATACAAACATGTAGAGCAGGGGTGTCAAACTCACACAGGGCCAAAATGAAACTCTGGGACGGAGTCGAGGGCCAAACTTAATATTTTTTGAAAAAGTGACAGCAAATTTGCACATTTATCAACATATAATCAATTTTGAACCTTTAAATTTGGAAACAAACATATGTCTGCATTAACACTGAATGTGGAATAACCAAATTACACACGAGCAAGTCAGTTTTAAATGAAAGGCATCAGTGGTATTCATTACTTGTGGTATAATCAGCATTTTTAAAATCTATTCAGGATTTATGTTTTCTTGTTTATTCTTTTTTTTATTTTTTATTCTCCTTTTTTTTCTCCTGTAATACGTATCATCGCTGCTGTGACATCTAGCTTTCCCAACTGAGGAACAATAAAGGGATTTTCTATTCTATTCATCTGCAGCCTTTCCACTTCCTGTTTTACTGTAGGTTAAATCTTTTCTCACGGGCCAACAACAAAATAAAAATATAATTTTATCTTAAATGAAAATGCAATATCTCACCTGTTAACTTTCATGTTTTGGAGCAGAAAAAGCATAAAATCAACATATTTAAAGCTCAGTTTGCTCCACTCGTTTACTGTGATGCTCACCTGTTCCAGCCAGATACCTGCATCATGGGGTTGATCTGAGCTGAGGAGGAGACTCCTGTTGTTTTGTTCATCTTCATCATAATAACGACAACATTAGATGACAACAGATGCTCACATAGGTTTGTGCTGCTGAACATGTCTGAGCAGCTTGACCACATTGTTGTGTGTCGGGGAGGAAACACAACGACTGCAGCCACAGAGTCATGCTGGTTTGAGCGTGTTGCTGCTCGCTGGAGTTATATCAGCTCTGTCTGGACGTTAGTTGGAAAACTTTCTCTTTCAGTCGTGAACACATTACTGAGCGGCTAGATTCTCCGTTTCTGGGCTTCAACGTCGGAAAATAGCTGAGTGAACTCGGCGCAGAGTGAGAGGAGTGTTCAGTTTGTCCGAGACAGCGGAGCTGCAGACACCGGTGTTCTGGGAATTTCTCCTACCCGGTAAACCGTCCTACCCGTTGTTCCTGAGCATGTGCGCACATGCGCACAACACAAAAAGGGAATGCTACTCCGTTGTCATATTTGCAGGAAAGTAGGTAAGTTGTAAGTATTAGTACTTTTTATTGACGTTGATACTTGATTTTTTTGGGTTAGGATTAGGGTTTGTGTCATCTAAAACACCGTAAAATTATCCTATGTGTCGGACGTTTTGCCAAAGTAGGACGTTTTCTCAGAACACCGGCAGCAGACGCTGGAAAAAACACAAAGGAGGGGGTGCGTCGGCTCCGCGCTAACGCCGCAAAGCATCATGGGAGTTGAAGTCTTTGCGGTAATCTCGCGGGCCACATAAAAATGCTCTGCGGGCCTTGTGTCTGACATATGTGATGTAGAGTGTACCTGTGAGTTTCCAGCAAGGTGCTTGCTGCATCTAGGGGAGATGCGGAGTTTGTCTTGTTTTTCTTGGTTGACCGGACCAGGGCATTGATGGATGTCTCCAGACAAGAGGAATATGGTGATTAAAAAGGCGTAGCTTGATGGCTTGGATTACAGGGATTTTGTAGTCTGATTTGGGAGATGTGAATGAATGAAAACGATGGCCACAACCCTTCTCCCGAGTCCAAAGTGTTTGTGGATTTGGTTTGTTGGATACTTGATCACAGAAAGTAGCCTTGAATCTGTGGTTTGTTTGAATTTATGTCCAGCTTGATGGTTGCCAGTATAATTTAAGGTGCTTGCAAGCAACCCATAGATGAAGAGAGCTGCCGCTACACCTGTCACACCAGATGCCGCCATCTTGCTACCCCATCAGTCAGTCTTGATTGACTTCTTCAGAACGTCATCTCCAGCTCTCGCTGGAGCGGTTTGCAGCCAAGTGTGAAACTGATGGGATGAGAATCAGCTCCTCTAAATCTGAGACCATGGTCTTGAGTCGGAAAAGGGTAGAATGCCTTTTCGAGGTCAGGGATGAGGTCCTGCCCCAAGTGGATGAGTTTAGGTATCTCGGGGTCTTGTTTACGAGTTAGCAAAAGATGGAGCTAGAGATCAAAAGGCGGATTGGTGCTGCATATGCAGTGATGCGAGCGTTGTACCAGTCTATCGTGGTGAAGAGTGAGTTGAGCTGAAATTAGATAAGGTGAGAAGCTTGGCCATCCGGGAGGGGCTCGGGGTAGATCCGCTGCTCCTCCACATCAAGGGGAGCCAGTTAAGGTGGCTCAGGCATCTTATGAAAACAACTGAGAAGCAATTAGAGTGCAAACTCTGTAAGGTGAAACTCTCATTTCACGGGAGCACATCAGCGATGCATGAGCATCTTAAGAGGAAGCACATGACAGTGGAAAACGAAGAGTCGCCTCTGTAAGTGTACCTTTTAGCTGCTAGCGTTACATGTGTAGCAACAACAGTAGTGATGGTGATTATAGGCTTAACACGTATGTATATGTCACGTATTAGCTCTAATGTTACAAACACTAATTTTTTATTTTATCCTGCTATGTTACAGTGCTAAAAGAAAGCACTCTTCTTCTACAATGGACGAGTTTCTCACAAGGTCAACCAAGTGCACACCGCAACAAGCCAACGCCCTGACCGAGGCCATTTTAAACATGTTGGTAACGAACATGAGACCCCTTTTCATGGTTGGCGATCATGGTTTTAAAGATATGATCAAGATGTTCAACCAAGAATACTATGAGAACTATCTACCAGGCCGACCACATTTCACATTGATGGAAAGGAAATATGAGACGACCTTTGAAAAGGTGTGTATCTGTGTGCGTATGTACGTGCATGTGTGCCACCGTGCCTCTAGAGGAGAGGCACACAGGTACAAATATAATGACGTGGATAGAAGAGGTTTTAGCTAAGTTGGAAATCCTGCCTTTTAAAATAAAAGCAGTAGTTCATGATAGTGGGTCAAATATGGTGGCAGCAATGAGACTGCTTGAAGAGAAACCTGCCTAGGCCTCTATCCGGTGTGCTGGACACACTTCAGCTCATAGTGAACACTGCTCTCAAAGAAACCAGCATCTGCTGAGCATTAGGTGCTGCTAGGCAGCTTGTGGAGCACATCAAAAAAAGTGAGCTGGCTAGTACAAAGCTGAAGATGAAACAGGAGCAAATGAATGTGAAAAAAATATTCACTGATCCAAGATGTCAGCACAAGATGGAACAGTACATTCTACATGATAGACCGACTCCTGGAACAGCGATGGCCTCTACCTGCCACTCTTTCAGATCCTGAGGCGACACCAAGGGGGAAGATAGACAGAGATTCAATTTAATTCAAGTTTATTTATATAGCGCCAAATCACGACAACAGTCGTCTCAAGGCACTTCACATAATAAACATTCCAATTCAGGTCAGTTCATTAAGCCAATCAGAAATAATGTTTCCTCTATAAGGAACCCAGCAAATTGCATCAAGTCACTGACTAGTGCCAGTGACTTTACAGCAATCCTCATACTAAGCAAGCATGTAGCAACAGTGGAGAGGAAAACTCCCTTTTAACAGGAAGAAACCTCCAGAGAATCCTGGCTCAGTATAAGCAGCCATCCTCCAAGACTCACTGGGGATCGAGAAGCCAGAGCAGGCACACACACACACACACACACACACACACACACACACACACACACACACACACACACACACACACACACACACACACACACACACACACACACACACACACACACACACACACACACACACACACACACACACACAAGTAATGTGTCTATAGTTATATTGTGATGTCTTAGTAAATATTCTATTTGGTGAGAGATAAACTTTATTGTATTTATCCTAGTGGATCTATAATTAAACGGATAAACTAGTAGTAGCACATCCAACGTCAAGGAAAGCAAAAAGTTATTATCAGGAGAGGGAGAATGTTTTAGTGGTTAGCAGCAGTGTGCTAGTCGATGGCCCCCTCCATGAGGCCACCACAGCTCAGCAGAACATCGTTTTAGCTTCTTCTGGGGAGAAAAACACTTAGAGAAAATAAAGTTAACAGCTGAAATAGCAGGAAATAATACAGTTAAAGAGCAGATTGCAGAAGAAAGTAGTAGAGTGTGAAAAGTGGTCAGTGTGTCCTCCAGCAGTCTAAGCCTATAGCAGCATAACTACAGAGATAACTCTGGATAATCTATCCTATTCAGATGGAGGCATGTTGGAGTCAGGGCAAGGGAGAGCCATCTTTACCGACTGTAAACTCCACCTCCCTGTACTCACCCACTTGCCCAGATCAAGGCTAATGTGGCAGTGTGAGTGTCCTGTCACAGTGTCCCGATTGATCATGCGCCCTGGCTACTTGGCCAAGGGGATGTCCCTTTGGCTGACTGGTTAGAGCGTATGACTCTCACCTGGGAGTCTGGAGATCGAATCCTGCCCGGGCCCTCGTTTCTCCACCTTGCCACATTTGGCGTTGTTGGCAGGATCCATGTAGTACTGTCAAGTAGGTCCATGGATGCGAAGTTTGTGGCAGCCTGCGTGGGAGCACGAGGACGTGCTTGTGGAAAGAGGGGGGAAGATGTGGCAGTGTGAGTGTCCTGTCACAGTGTCCCGATTGATCATGCGCCCTGGCTACTTGGCCAAGGGGATGTCCCTTTGGCTGACTGGTTAGAGTGTATGACTCTCACCTGGGAGTCTGGGGATTGAATCCCGCCCGGGCCCTCGTTTCTCCACCTTGCCACACTAACATCAGATTTTAACCATAGGCCCTATCAAATAAAAATGTTTTGAGCCTATTCTTAAAAGTAGACAAAGTGTCTGCCTCACGGACTAAAGCTGGGAGCTGGTTCCACAGGAGAGGAGCCAACTAAAAGATCTGCCTCCCATCCTAATTTTAGATATTCTGGGAACCACCAGTAGACCTGCAGTCTGAGAGCGAAGTGCTCGGTTAGGAACGTATGGAACAATCAGATCACTGATGTATGATGGAGCTTGATTATTAAGAGCTTTATATGTGAGAAGAAGGATCTTAAAATCTATTCTTAATTTAACAGGCAGCCAATGTAGGGAAGCTAAGACAGGAGAGATATGATCTCTCTTTTTAATTCTCATCAGAACTCTAGCTGAAGCATTTTGGACAAGCTGAAGACTTTTAACTACATTCTGTGGACTTCCTGAGAGTAATGAATTACAGTAATCCAGTCTTGATGTAATAAATGCATGAACTAGTTTTTCAGCCTTCTAATCTTAGCAATATTCCAAAGGTGGAAAAAGAAAATCCTACAAACCTGTTCAACCTGTGATTTGAATGACATGTCCTGGTCAAAGATGACACCAAGGTTCCTTACTTTGTTCTCGGAGATTAATGTAATGCCATTCAGGTCAGGTGATTGGCTAAGCAATTTCCTTTTCTGGATTTCTGGTCCAAAGATGAGAATTTCCGTCTTGTCTTGATTTAAAAGCAAAAAGTTTAGAGTCATCCAATTTTTTATGTCAAGACAAGCCTGAATTGGTTGTGTTTTTGAAGCCGCCTACTGGTGGTTATGCGCAACTGCATGCAACGGGTCCTTCAGGCGCATTCACGGCCCCTCCCACCAAAGCAGTAATGAAAGCTGGTGGAGACCGTTGTATGCAGTTACAGCTCACACACACTGATAAACTATTGTGTGCTGGTTTTTATATCAGATCCTGCCAGTAAAAAGCTGTGAAGGGCAGGCCTGTGTCTGTGGCCTGATTGTATGTGTGCGGTGATTTGAGGCAACAAAAAGAAAAAAACTCCAGTTACCCTGGACGGACAAGAAGAGACGGTTACAGAAGCAGTACCTCGACTTGAAGCCTGAGCAGTGGGTGCTGCTTGACGAACTGAAGAAAGGGTTGAGACTGCTTCTGTTTACTTTAGTGGTCAACAGTACACAACCACTTCAGGTTTTCCACAGATCATCAAAGGTCTGGCATGGTCTGTAAACCACAGCCAGTTTGAGACGAGCGCAGGAAAAGATTTTATTGTGAATGCAGAAAATGGAAGAAGCAGAGATGGGGAAGCATGTGTACTGTTGTAGAAGGGAAAGAAAACAGTTGTTTCCTGCAGCTGCCCTGGATCTCAGATACAAAAAGTTAGTTGTTGTCACCTGAAGATGGCATCAGTCTGCAAGGGACCATCGAAGTGCTTGCTGTCAAAGAAGCAAAAGCTGGGACAGATAATCTCACACAACTGGAGAGTGCTGATGATTCAGGTGTAGGTAAGACCTCTGCTCTGGATGCCCTCCTTCAGTCTGACACAGAGCGATGATGAGAGTGAGCAGGAGGAGGAAGAAGATGCCCAGAACAGAAGGGTCCAGACAGTGAGAGGGGAAGTGCACGTGTATTTTGGTGAAGCTGCAATTTCTAAAAGAGATGATCCTTTCAAACGGTGGAGGGAAAGTCAGGGTCGTTTCCCCACTCTGTTTGCTAAATCCTTTCTGTGCATCCCTGCCACTTCCAAAGCCATCTGAACAAATATTCTCTGCAGCTGGGAACATCTGCTCTCAGAAGAGAGCAAGCTTTTCTCCTGAACATGTGGAAATGCTAACTTTCCTGAGTGTAAACCGGGACCTTGTGTGATTATTTAGATGGATACATTTCATGTGAGCTCAAGTCTTTTTGTATTTTAGGTTTTAGTTGCATACATGTGATCTGTTTGACATTGTAGCGTTTGTATTAATATGTCACAACAAAATTCATTAAAAGCAGTTTATAAGCTATTATCTTGTCTTTATTATTAGATGGCACATAACTGATCATCACATAGAACTAGAAGCTAATTAGAGCATCCTGGTGCAACAAACTGTACTTTTATGAATGACACGTAGGGATGGGTACCTTTGACATTTGAATCGATCCGGTACTAATTCCCGGTACCTACGAATCGATACCGGTACTTAACGGTACCAATTTTCGATACTTTTGAGTGTTTATTATTTTAATTCTCATTTATAATTAAATATATATTTTTCTCAATATATATCAATATTTGATATATATCACGATAAATAACATTCAACTGTTTGTATTTTAACATCGTCCTTGTAGTATTATAAGCTGATAATTAAACTAAAGCAAACATCTTTACTGTGAACTAAATTTACTGTGTATCTTCATTCCTTTTGCCGTCTTTTTTCATTTGATTTTTCCTACTGGGAAGTTAGAATTTCCGAGGAGAAAGCGAACGCACCATTAGCTGATAACATTGGTAGCAATGGAAGCTAGCATACCAAGCTAACATTATCTTAAACAGTTTATTTAGCTGCTGGAGCAGATTAAAACGATGATGCCACACTTAGATCGTTGTCACTGGTTTCGTCTTCACCCGTCACATTTAGTAAAGTGAAGCCAAACTTTAGAGCGCGTTCCTGTTCTTCTAGTCGGGGATTCGGAGTTCCGAGGAGAAAGCGAACGCACCATTAGCGAAACAGAAGCTAACATATCAAGCTAATTATATTTACCTACCGGAGCAGATTAAGATGAGGATGTCTCACTTAGATCGTTGTCGCTGGTTTCATCATCACCCAGTTACCCATCACATTTAGTGAAGTGGACCCAAGCTTTAGCCTGCGCTCTTTCTACCATGCTGCTCTGTTTACAACTGGTTCGCAGCGAGCGACAACATAAAGCTCTTGTGCATGCGCAGCTGTCTTGGCAAGTTCTCGCTATGATGGACGGGTACCGAAACGAGGCACCGTTTGAAATGACGCAAATCGGTGCTCGGTCGGTACTATGGAATTCGGTCGGTACCTGAAAAAGTACCGAATTCGGTACCCATCCCTAGACACGATTAGTCTTAATCGTCACCAAGCTAGCGACTAGTCGACTAATAAAATAGTCGTTTGTGGCAGCCCTAGTTAGGATGCCTCCTGGTTTTCCAGGCACGTCGAAACGGGAGGAGACCTAAAGGAAGACACTGAACACACTGGAGGAACTATGTGTCTCGGCTGGCCAGGGTATGCCTTGGGATTTCCCGCAGGAGTTGGTCCAAGTGGCTGGGGAGAGCGAAGTCTGGGCAACTCAACTTAAGCTTTTACCCCCATGCAACCCAACTTCACATAAGCTGAAGAAAACTGATGGATGGTTGAAATTAATTTATGATCAGCGCGGGCCCAATGTGTTTTCAAGCAGACCAGCAAGCTCTTAGAAAGAAAACAATCTTTTGTGTAGCGCCTCTCAAGATAAAAATCACGAGGCACTTCACAAGAAAAAAATACATTTAAAATATAAAATTATTTGTTTTTATTATTAAAAATATGATTAAATGGGAACGCCTGGCAGAAGAACCTGTTAAGACGGTATTCAACTCCCACCTCCGGCAGAGCTTTGACCGCGTCCCGAGAGCAGTGGGGGACATTGACTCCGAGTGTGCCTTGTTCCACTCTGCGATTGTTGAGGCGGCTGTTGCCAGCTGTGGTCGCAAGGTGGCCGGTGCCAGTCGTGGTGACAACCCCCGTACCCGCTGGTGGACACCAGAGGTTCGGGGAGCCGTCAGGCTGAAGAAGGAGGCCTACAGGGCGTGGCTGGTCTGTGGGTCTCTGGAGGCAGCAGACAGGTACCGGAGAGCCAAGCGGGGTGCAGCAGTGGCAGTTGCCGAGGCAAAATCTCGGGCGTGGGAGGAGTTTGGTGAGGCCATGGAGAAAGACTATCGATCGGCTCCAAAGAGGTTCTGGCAAACTGTCCGGCGCCTCAGGAGAGGAAGGCAGCAACTCGCTCACACTGTTTACAGAGGGGATGGGGAGCTGCTGACGTCAACTGGGGCTATAGTCAGACGGTGGAAGGAATACTTTGATGTGCTCCTCAATCCAACCTATGCGCATTCCGAGGAGGAACCAGAGCCGGAAGACCTGGGGATGGACTGTCCAATATCGGGGGCAGAAGTTGCTGAGGTAGTCAAACAACTACACAGCGGCGGGTCCCAGGGGCGGATGAGGTTCGTTCTGGTTATCTCAAGGCTATGGATGTCGTAGGGCTGTCATGGTTGACACGTCTCTGCAACATTGAGTGGTCATTGGGGGCAGTTCCTGTGGAGTGGCAGACCGGGGTGGTGGTCCCCATCTTTAAGAAGGGTGACCTGAGGGTGTGTTCCAACTATAGGGGGATCACACTCCTCAGCCTCCCTGGAAAGGTCTACTCCAAGGTACTGGAGAGGAGGGTCCGATCGATAGCTGAATCTCAGATTGAGGAGGAGCAATGTGGTTTTCGTCCTGGCCGTGGAACTGTGGACCAGCTCTATACCCATGCATGGGTGATGGGAGGGGGCATGGGAGTTCGCCCAACCAATCCACGTGTTTTGTGGATTTGGAGAAGGCTTATGACAGTGTCCCCAGGGGCACCCTGTGGGGGATGCTCCAGGAGTATGGGGTGGGTGGCTTTCTGTTAAGAGCCTTTCAGTCCCTTTACCAGAGGAGTGCGAGTTTGGTCCGCATAGCTGGTAGTAAGTCGGACCTGTTCCCAGTGAGGGTTGGACTCCGCCAGGGCTGCCCTTTGTCACCGGTTCTGTTCATTACCTTTATGGACAGAATTTCTAGGCGTAGCCGTGGTGTGGAGTGTGTCGAGTTTGGTGGCAGGAGAATCTCATCTCTGATTTTGCGGATGATGTGGTCCTCCTAGCTTCATCCAGCTCTGACCTTCAGCTCTAGGCAGAGTGTGAAGCGGCTGGGATGAGAATCAGCACCTCCAAATCTGAGACCATGGTTCTCGACCAGAAAAGGGTGGCTTGCCAACTTCGGGTCGGGGGAGAGGTCCTACCTCAATTGGAGGAGTTTAACTATCTCGGGGTCTTGTTCACGAGTGAGGGTAGGAGGGATCGGGAGATCGACAGGCGGATTGGTTCAGCATCTGCAGTGATGCAGATGCTGAGCCGATCTGTCGTGGTGAAGAGGGAGCTGAGCCAGAAAGCCAGGCTCTCGATTTACCGGTCGATCTACGTCCCAATCCTCACCTATGGTCATGAGCTTTGGGTAATGACCAAAAGAACGAGATTGAGGATACAAGCGGCCGAAATGAGTTTCCTCCGTAGGGTGGCCAGGCTCAGCCTTAGAGATAGGATGAGGAGCTCGGACATTCGGGAGGGACTCGGAGTAGAACCGCTGCTCCTCTGGATCGAAAGGAACCAGTTGAGGTGGTTTGGGCATCTGGTCAGGATGCCTCCTGGACGCCTTCCCGGGGAGGTGTTTCGTGCATGTCCTGCCGGCAGGAGGCCCCGGGGTCGACCCAGGACACGTTGGAGAGGTTACATCTCCAATCTGGTCCAGGAACGCCTTGGGGTCCTGCCGGAGGAGCTGGTGGAGAAGGCCGGGAGAAGACGGTCTGGAGCTCCCTAGTTGGGATGCTGCCCCCGCGACCCGGATAAGCGGAGGAAGATGACGACGACGATTAAATGAGAGAAAATAAACACTACACGTGGCAGGAATATCTGATAAGATAATCTTTAGAGCATCATCACATCCTGCCATGTGACCTTACTAAATAACCCGCCCTGCCACCAGAACCAGGTAGCAGAGTAATCCACCAACAGGGTTTCCCTCAGAAAATGAGTTAAGCCTGGCGGATTCGATCGTCGGGGGTGGTGGGGTTTGGTGGCACCGCAGCGCTCCTCTGACAGTGGGGGTGGGGGGTTGCACACGTTCCGCTGCTGTTTCTCACCAGTATCAGCTGATGGAGGGCTCTAGTTTCGTTGCGCCGTTCGGGTCAGCGGACACAATAGGGTGGGGGGTGGGGGAGGGGCATGAAGGTTAGCGTGGCGGGTGGCCAAGCAGGCTTATAAAGCGCTGGGATAAACCCTGCACCAAGGAAGTGGGCCACTCTGCTAGCCTAAGCACAACCATGACCTCTGACTTGAAGTGTCATTCGGATCATTTTACTTTCAAACGTAAAAAAACCCTTCCATTTTTAAGTGTGAATATTAGGACAATTTTACAAATGAAAATATATTTTAGGTAAATTTTATTGAACAAAAATGTTTTTAAAGATCATGTAGGAAATACATTATAATACAAATGTTGCACATAGAAGACAAACATAAGATCTAGAAAAAGGCATGAACATGACCAAGTACAGACCAACCAGGAAGGGCACAAAGACTTCATGAACATCAGAATCCTCTAAACAGACAAGGAAATCTGTAAGCTGGTCACCCACTGCTGAAATGGTCCAAGTTTAAAACAAGAAAACAGATATCTTTAGAGCAGTCAAAGGGTTTTGAATTCAATTATTTTCTTTTTTCCCATATTTTTTTGCTGACTTTGTAATTAAACAAAACTGATGTCTGACTAGAATTCCAATTTAGTGAAAGATATTTTCTTGGTTTCTGAAAAGACAATAGTTTATCAAATTGTATTGGTACATCTGGAGTTTGGAGCCTTTTCTTGATTAAAAAAATTTCAAGACAAACAAATGTTTTGTTTTCTCTCAAAGGCATTTAATAATGAGAAGTGGATGCTCCAGCAAAATGACTAAGATGGCTAATGGTTTAAATTTAGCCAAGCTACCTTTTTCTAAATATTAGTGCAGAATTTTTTTTTGTTTTAATTATGCTATGAAATAGGATTGTGTTTCAAAGAATGGACAGAAGTTTGTTACAAATAACATGAAGCTGGATGCAGGTTGTTTCTCACAGTATTAACACTTTGGAAAGCACAGAAGGCGGTATGGCATGCTCATTTCGACCTGCAGGGGGCAGCAGTGCTACCAATGCCTAATGAGAGGTTGCTGCTCTAAATGCACCAGTCTGAAATAGAAATAAGGGAAACTATGTAACATTCTGTGGCAGCAACATCATTAAGTTAGCACCCGTGTTAAAACCAGTCTGGACTAAACAAAAAAAAAAAAAGAAAACAATAGGGAAAATTTCACAGATGCTCTGAATGCTGCAGCAAAATAACAGTTTGTAGTTGGAAACAGAACTGCTAAACGCCTTTCTTCAAATTTTAAATGAGCCATATCAACTCTGCTTCTTTCTATCAATGTTTTGACAGCAAAAATGAGCTGGGCAAAACTTTTTCTGACATGGCAAAGTGGTCACAAAGTGAACCGTTTTAAGCTCACCCAACAAAAACATAACAGCACTTTGTTTAATGCTCACAAACTTAATCTAACGATAACCACTGTTTTTTTTTATTTGACGTGAACATTTTTACATTCCAGATCTTAGATTAGGCAAAATATCGGGATATGTTCTGAATCAAAAGACTGAAATTTGTAAAACACGGAATTACAAAATCTTAATCCGTAGTGGAAAGTTGTGTGAAAACCCAGAATAAAACATCCGTTTCCTTGAATTTCTGCAGGTAAGTAGGGCAAATATTCATTGCAGTCTTGCACTTTTGACTCATCAACTAAAGGAACACTTTGTGAATAACATTAGTTTTAACTGATCATTTCATGGGCAACAAAATCAATATTACAATAAAATAGTCCTCCTGATATTTACTGATGTTACAAAAAGGAAGACAAACTCATTAACCTTTCCCCCTATTTATTAAAGTTGCAATTTAATGGGGATTTTATACCTTCTTTCAACAATAGCTTCAACTTTCCTTCGGTCTACAAAATGATCTGGTGTGGCAGGAAAAAGCGCTGCAGGCAAAAACTAATAAAAAGTACTCAAATTCTTAACACTCTGCTTTAGTTTAAATTTTTAAACATCATCCTACACTTGACACTGGCTGAAGGGAAGGTACTTATCTTCTGTGAACATTGAGAGAAGCCAGAAAAGTCAAAGTAGATCTGTTGTTCTTATGTTTTGTAAACTTTATGTTAACAGTGAAAAACCCCTGCATTTGGCCAACAGCCTGCTAGGAAAAGCATCTTCCCAGATGTTTCTGTCAGGAAAAAGACTTCCATTTTCAACACCCAGCAGAGATCACAGAAACCCATGTAAGACATCTGCTAGGGACAAGAACACTGCCAGGTGGAGGCTAAACAAATGAAAAACACTAACTTCTGCTGAAGGAGAAGGTTATGAGTTGTGTGTTGGAGGCTTTCATTTCTTCTGAAACTTGAAGTCTCTCAGCAAGTGGTTAAGTGGTTGGATCTGAATCACAGGAGAAAGGTTCACCTGTAGAATTTTCTGTGCTTTTCTGCAAGCCTCGTCCACTGGGCGAGAGTCATCAATTTTTATCACTTTCTGCCGTAAACTTTTCTTGTCCCTCCAGCTACTTCTCTGTCGTGAAGAATTATTCATTTCCTTGGCTCCTCGAACATCTTGATGGAGGCCGTTCCCTCTCCAGCCATTGCTGGTCATCTCTGTGTGGGCCTGCGAGAATGTCCGACCATTGGCATAGAAAACTGGTGCAGAATCCCCGATAAGGGCGCCATCCAGCCTGATTGGGCAAGACAGGCTCTTCTGGCTGAACAAGGCCACAGCTTTGGTGGGTGCCCTGTCATCATTTTGAGAAGGCTGAGAAGGTATTCCTGAAAGCAATGGAGGGTGCTGCTGTGATGAGAACATAACAGAGCGTGTCTCGGAGTCCCAGACAGTTTGGATCTGGAGTCTTGCAGTGTGGAAGCCAGACAGGCCTTCAATATTAGTAAGCCTGAGGCATGGCTGCATGTCCGACTGCAATATCTCAACACTTCGACTAGGTGTCCTGTTATAGACAATGGTGTGGTGGTCTAACAACATTTCTGGAGGTCGAATTCCTTTAATCCTCGGATTGTTTCTCTCAGACGTGTTCCAGGATGGGTGCACCTCCCTCTTCTTGACCTGAGGCTTTCTCTTCCTTTTCTTGCTGGTAGGTCTAATATTCTTATTGGCCAACTTCAGCATATCTTCAGTGAGAGGTTGGCTTGTACAAGAACGGTACCTATAAACATCCTTGCTGAAGAGAACAGTGGGTCTGTGACCCTCCTCACTTAACTCCTGCAGAAATATTACAAGATCCTCTGTACTTGAGAGGTCTCGGGACATCGGGCTGAGGATCTTCAGAGCATCCAAGAGAACATTATGCCCTGCTGATGAGATCCGGGACCAGGTATGAACAGCCCTCTGCTCCTCATTGGCAAATGCCAATGGCCGTCTGACCATTGAACCTTGTGGTACATCAGCCATCTTTCCTGACCTGTGGGCAAAAAGACCAAGAATAAGTGTGTGTTAAACACAAAATCCACTCATTTTTAAGGTTTATTTGTATCAAAAAAACTAGGTGGATTTTTTATTTTGAAAGCAATACGCCATTTTCAAATAGGACAACATTTTGTGACGGAACATTAGCTTTCTCTTGTCAGGGGGAAAACCATTTTATAACAAGAACTGGGATGAAAACTAACAACTTTGAGAGACTTTATTGGGGTAACATCAATTCTTAGCTTTCGAGAATTGATGTAAGAAAAAAAAAAGAAAAAAGACCTGCATTTGTGTAGTGCCTTTCTGAATCAGAGGACTCCAATGCGCTTTACACTACAGTGTATCATTCATTCATTCACACACACATTCACACACTGGTGGTGATGAGCTACATTGTAAAATAATTAAAAGTCATCATGCTAGACCAGCCTCTCTCTGTGGTGGACCACACAGGGATCTGCGCGCTAGGAGCTGATACAGTTAATAAATGAATGCATAAAAAAAAAACATTGTCCAAAAGAGTTCAAATGATGGCAACTTGACTTCTTTCATTTCTTGAAGACAACAACACCCTCGGACAGAAATTGGGCCATCAAAACACCCAAACAGAAGCTATCATTGTGCATATACTATCCAAATTAGGACAGAATTAGCATTTGGTTTTTAAAGTTTCTCCTTTTAATCCCATCTAAAGAAACAAAAATATTCCTTGTAGTTCCACCTAAACAAAATTTCATTCTATTTTTAAAACAACTCAAAACTGTCAATCCCTTCTCTTGTTACTGAGAGACTTCCATGGTCATGTGACAAACTCACCCAATCAGCAGCATTGTTGATTTAATCACATGACCTGTAGCGGCCCATGGTCTGTTAGTCTGTAAGTAGATGAGTGTGACTTAGGTTCCCTATTTTATTTATCTGTTTAATTTTTTTTGTCTTTAAAATACCATCATTTGTCCTCGACTTTTTGTTTTTGTCTGAATGCTGGCATAATTTTAAAACTATTAGATATGATGTTACACAGCACTCAAGTAATGTTTAATTAAATATTTTGTTGCTGTTAGTGCAGCAATGCTTATGGACGGCTACTCAAATCAGTGTATTACTGCAACTGTGTGTCTTGCTGGCATGGCGATTCACAAATTTTGTGGCATTCTTTCCACCTTACTTGGTAGTAACATTGTGGCAAATGTCTGTCTTATAAACAACGATTACACCTTGGACACAGGGAGGTGTCATGATCACGTGAGGAGTTACTGCAGAGCTCTGACCGGCAACTACTGTATATTGATAGATTAAATTAAAAACGTAAAATAAGTTTCATTTTTGTAAACAGAATCAGCTGAAATGAGAAACTGGAGCAATGCAGCTATAGAAAAGAGCTTGATTTGTTAAGTTATTTGTGTTAAGTTTTTTTTATTTACTTATTAGGAACAATTTAAGTGTGTTTGCCATTCGTTGGTATATTTGGTCCGAGCCACCTCAACTGGCTCCTCTTGATGTGGAGGTGCGGCGAATCTACTCCGAGACCCTCCCGAATGACCGAGCTTCTCACCCTACCTTTAAGGGAGAGCCCAGCCACTCTGTGGAGAAAACTTATTTCTGCCGCTTGTATCTGCAGTCTCGTTCTTTCGGTCACTACCCAAAGCTCTTGACCATAGGTGAGGGTAGGAACGTAGATCGACCGGTAAATCAAGAGCTTCGCCTTCTGACATTCTCATTCAAAAATAGTTAACCTCTCTGAGGAGCTGACTGAAGAAGTGACATCTGAAATGTTTTGATAAAGCCCTCAAACATGTCAAATTCTGATTTGCCAAATTTATCAACACTGTGATTTTAATAAAACCAGAATTACTTCCCGATTAATTCCATTTCCAGCTGACTCCCGATTAGGCCAAATCAGGGAAAAAGCCTTTTTGAAACCATCCTCTCATTTGACCTCAGGTCAAAACCTCTCTGCAACACTGCGGGTGATATCAGACAAAACGGCTCTTCCAAGAGCCAACAAACAGCTTTAGATGCAAACAAGCATTCCAGCTTCCTGTCATCACCTGGAGAGATCTCAGACTAGATGGGTCCTATCGGAGCTAATCTACAGGTTCCTGATACAGAGAGGTCCACTCCACCGGCAGTGCCCAACATGACCTCTGGACCCCTTGGAGCGCATGAGAATCTCCACACAAGGGTGCGTAGATTCAACAGATTGCGTCATATGGTTTTTATAAATAAATCTCTCGCCTACCAAACAGACAGCCAAATTTATTTTACAACCCAGGCTCCACAAATTCTCTCAGATGCTTAAGAAAGGTTATGCTAAAACATTCAGCTTCCATTACATCTCATCCATCACATTAATTCACTTCATATCTATCATTTCATTCATACCTTGTCATGTATTATCATTAGTTTAGGGAAAAAGAAAAAAATGTATTTTTATAAACTATAGCTTAGGGTTTCTGTCTATACACCTTATCCTCCCTTGCTCATCCCCTTCCTAAGTATTCTGAAGGCTTCATTTCTGGTTTTTCATTTTTTGAAAAATGAGGCAGAAAGAGGTGTTGTCTGGCGAACCGCATGGTACACATGGAAGGGGCTGGGTGGAGTCAACACTCTTACTTGCTATGCTAAAAGTTCATGTTGTGTCATAATAGGCTGACTTTATTCTTTATGATCTCCAGGGCAAAACAACAAACACTGAGCAGCTTATTATTGTCCAGCAAATCATGCACACCTCAATTATGACACGTCTCTAAATAAAGTAAAATTTTCTGGTGCAGAGTGGAGCCAACCCATAGAAGCACCGATTTGATCTCATTTCAGAGAAAAATAAAACAGGTTAGATGCACCTAATACATAAAATTACTAACAAACTCAGGAATCTGTTCCTTTGCTTCATTGTTCTGGTGCTGAGAATATCACTAATGTAGATCAAAGGAGATACACAGATGAATGCACCTCTTATTTATTATTTGGAAACTACATTTACTGCAGCTGGCAGAGGCAGAGATTTTTTCTATTGATACACGGAATTTACAGAATCATTTTAAATTTTAATAGGGGAAGACTGCAGGAGGGAGCGGTAAAATACAGGGGGTCCCCAGCAAAAACAAGAAACTTTACGAGTCTGATGAAACCTTCTGGTGTTCCCTCAGGTAGTCACAGGGCAGCTCCAACGACCCAGTGGCTGTGCTGGGTCAATGTTATCGAGCTCAGTCCGGCTCGGCCGTGAACGAGCAGAGGCAACGTCGTGCTCTCCTTAAGAAGAAGTGTTATTTTCCCGATTCAGAAGAAGCGTCCAACGTGCTTTTACGTTTTCTCTGAGACATGTCACGTCGCTAAGTTGTTAGCGCAGTGCGCTAATGCGTCAATAGTGCAGCGTAGCCTGCTGGAGGTTTTAAGGGTTCAGATGAAAACACCCGACCTATCAGGCTGCTCACACATCGATCTTAAGTTGTCGCTGTTGCGCTCACGCCGTAATACAGTATTAGATGCGGTTAAAGTCAGACATGAAAAAATAAATACATTTTACATGAATAAGTGATGCTTAGCCTGGTTGAGGGAGGAAACCTGTCAAGATCGTCAACACTCGTTTATCTTAATGCTATTGAAACATGTAAACCAAAAAGCATTATATCCACTGCTACCTTTCTGATTTTAAACTCAGTAACTTATGCTGTTACTTCACCTTGCCCTGCCTGCTCCTCCTTGCTGCCCGCCGGCTGTGATCACAAGCGACAACATAGTAGTTCCCGCTGCTTCTTCGGGAAACAGCGCCCAAAAAATAAATAAATAAATAAAAAAACTTGGGATCTTGTAGGCGTGGCGGTGGGATTTCAGCCATGGCGGGCCGCCACAGCTACGCCTATGTAAGGGAAACCCTGAGAGCTCACGCTGCTTCCCCTTTAGTCATGCAGGGCAGTAAGTAAGTAACATGGCCTTTTTCTGGTAGACATACTGGAATATTCTCAAACAATTTAATCCGCTCTTCTTCAGCAGTCTTTTCAAACTCACATGACCGCTGTTGCTGCTGAGGATGGGGGAGGGGGGATTGGCAACAAGGCAATGAAGCGCTGTAATGGCAGAGAGTCCCTCCTCCTCTCCCT
Source organism: Nothobranchius furzeri (assembly GCF_043380555.1). NCBI lineage: Eukaryota > Metazoa > Chordata > Actinopteri > Cyprinodontiformes > Nothobranchiidae > Nothobranchius > Nothobranchius furzeri. The sequence goes on from NC_091743.1 coordinate 78,820,877, forward strand.
AGCTGGGAGAGGAGGGGCGGTAATATGACGAGAAAATAAACATTCCTCTCTACAATAGAATAAATCTATTGTATTTTTTCAGCCTTATATTTTATCCATCCATCCATCCATCCATTGTCTGAACCCGCTTTGTCCACGTAGGGTGGCGGGGGGGCTGGTGCCTATCTCCAGCGGTCAATGGGCAATCAGGCGGGATACACCATGGACAGAGAGCCAGTCCGTCACAGGGCAACACAGAGACACACAGGACAAACAATCATGCACACACACACACACCTAAGGACAATTTAGACAGACCAGTCAACCTAACAGTCATGTTTTTGGACTGTGGGAGGAAGCCGGAGTACCCGGAGAGAACCCACGCATGCACAGGGAGAACATGCAAACTCCATGCAGAAAGATCCCAGGCAGGGAAGCGAACCCAGGACCATCTTGCTGCAAGGCAACAGCTCTAACCACTGCGTCACTGCACAGCCCCTTATATTTTATATAAGGCTTATATAAGTTCACCAAGTTAACTACCACAGAGTGTTACTTTGTTACAAAGCACAAGTATTATGTTTTATTTATTGCTGCATTTTTATTATTTTAATATTCTTATAGGGATCTTCTGTCCCTAAACTTGTGTGTGTTGTTAGATTCCCCAGAGTTAGCTAAGTCAGAAAAAACATTTTGAAACCAGTTGTTTTAGCATTAAGCAACGGAAGGGAAGGCTTGCATTCACCTACATAAAAAGCACTACAATATATGTGAATTCACTTACATTGTTTTATGCTAAACTAAGAAAACCAACTGTCAATCATCAAAATTCTAGCAACGAAGAGGAGCACAACGGCCCCAACCCTAAAACCTTCGGCAAACTTTACCCATCCTGAGCTGTCTGGACTAGACAGCCATACTCAGTCACCACCCCCTTTGCAGCTACCAACATCCACCACCTCGTTCTAGGATCTCAGGATGGTCAACACCAGGCGGTGAGCAAATGCCCTCAAAATTTGACACAATAAGGTGTAAGGGTCAGCTCACAGCCTCTCAGTCTATGGTTCAAGATGCAGGAATGGATTCAAGATGCAGGAATGGATTGGCAGCCTTCCCACCATCCTGCTACAGTTTTGGTGTGGACCCTACCATACCTCACTTCACACGGAGAGATCCCGGTGAGTTTGCTCACCTCCAAATGGCTTCAGATAATAACCTGCTATGAGTAGAGAGCTCAGAATTAACTACCAAATCCCATTAGATCATGCAGCGGAAATCCACATTTTATATCCTAGAATAGATTTTAAGATCCTTCTTCTCACATATAAAGCTCTTAATAATCACGCTCCATCACACATCAGTGATCTGATTGT